>NC_060126.1:370754562-371396562 GCF_021461395.2 Schistocerca americana
AAACAGCGATTTCTGAGGGCGCATCTGGCACCCGGTAGCATTGTATGTTCCATTGGACTCAGATCAGGAGAATATGGTGACCAAGACATCAACGTAACTTCACTAACCACTACAGCGCGTGTCCGGTCTTGTGAAATGCACAGATGAAAGATTCCCTCGCCGTCAGAGAAGACACCATGCATGAAGGGAGGCGGATGGTCTAAACTAATTTTTTCGTAGTCTACAGATCAAGGCGCCTTGTATTACCACTGCAGGTACCATATGTCGCATGGGGTCCCAGGTGAATGCCCCCACAGCATAACTCTACCCCCAACCAGCCCGTGTCCATGGCGCGGTGTACATCTCGGTCAGCGGCCTCGCCTGGACGATGGCGCATCTGGATACCATCGAATTGCAGTAACAAGAAACGTTGTTTGTCTTGACGTTACGACACGTTTCCATTGGTGCACGGTCAGGCCTTTATGATCCTGTGCCCGCTGCAATCGTAACTGACGCTGTCGTAAGGTCATCGTAGGAACACAAAACGGGCGTGTGCTGCGGAAACCATTGTTCTGATGTGTTCGATGAAAGGTGTGCTTCGAAACAATTGAGCTTGCACCAGCATTAGGCCAGGTGCGCACTGGGCGCAGCGAGCGAAGAGAGAACTACTCCAGTTTCGATCGGATTCAAACCAAGAGGTTCACGAGCTTGTGCGGAAATCTATCTTCCCTGAAATGCGTAACGACCAAAAACGAAATGTAAGTGAAGAAAAGCTCGCTGTGTTCTTGACGTAAGTTAAATGAAATTTCTTGCAAAGTAAAGACGTAAGAAAGAGTTACATAGTTCACTTCGGAAATTTAATTGGGGAAATTGTTCGTAATATTAATGAGTTGAACGTAAGATACAGCAGCTGTATTTGACAGCATGTCCGCTGATTTCTGAAGAGATAAAGAGATAGCGTTGGCTTCCGATGAGGACGATGGGTATGAAACACTTGTTGTGTCGTAATTTCGAAGTGGTTAGATTTCTTGATCTGGAGGACTGTGAATTCCTAGGAGAGATGCACCAGTTTACAAAAGCACTTGAAATATTATACCCAGGATGAAATGCTGGGATATTTTTAGTCGCCCGGTACATCGATACTAATAAGTGGGAGAGTGGGTCACCGGCAGATTTTGAGTCTTCAGTCTTTTTACGTTCAATCGCCGTTGCCCTTTGTTCACACTGCACGTGTGATGTTGTGTAAGTTCGGTAATGTCAAGTTCCTTCATTTTGTTTGGTGGTTCTTTACAGCATCGTGAGATGTATAGTTCTGCAGGACCCTCGGTTTGAGATATAACTGCCTCGTAACCATCGATATTTCCAATACGTTCACCTTTTTTGTCGACATTCTGGCAAACCACACTGCACGGCGAAGGCGGAAGTAGGAACTGTGCTGCCCTGTCCTGCTCTGCTCTGGGCCTCACCCGTGACTCACAAAACCCTTCGCCGTGCTGCGCTGTCCTGCCTTTCTCTGAATACGTCTCAATGTGCACCTGGCATTACACACTGTCGTTAGGTGTGGCACAACTCATTGCCTATCCTGCAGTACGTAGCGGGCAACCCCCCAACTTCCCAGTTCTGTGACGAGGTGTGGATGTCCAATTATCCTTTACATAGTAGTGGTTCCGCAACCACTTCCCATTGATGGTCAGGACGACAGCACGTGAACAACGACCAACTTATGATTGCCAATTTGCCTCTGCTCCGCTTAAGGACTTTCTTCGTCGCGTCCGTAAAATGCTCAGGCGGCATTCTCTCTGACTGTGGACCGTGGTCATAATTGTAATCAGCCACAGTGGTCCAACGTGAAGTTAGACCATTTGAAACGATGCACAAATGCAGTGCAGCAACGGCACCTGAAATTCCAGTACGCTTTCCTTACAAATTCATCATCATGTTCTACTGAGCATTTTGAGAAATCCGAACTTATTGCAGAATTAATTTTGCTTGTCGTGTGGATGCGCGCACACTGTTAGGGTCTGTCACAGAAATGAGGGAGAGCAGCGGTCGGAATGTATCTGGATGGTATGGTCCCTGTGTCGAGACGTTTAGGTCGCAGATCATAATATCATAATAGGAGGCTGTGGTCAAAATAAACGAACATTAAACTGCATAAACTGTGTCACTTCCAGGGAACGCAATGTGTATGATTTTATTGACTATTCAAGACTGATAAACGATAATACTGTGTAGACTTATTTTCCCTCAGAGCTTCATCATCCTTCTTGAAGGTCACAGGTAGACAGCTAAGCGTGTTCGATAAGGATGTTGTATCTTGCTGCCCAACGGTCAGATCTCTGGTGTTTTCTGGCAAGCAGTCATAACGCTACGTGTTTCAGGGTAGTAACTGGTTAAACTTGTCTCGTGGGCCAATGCAGGGCTGGCTGGCTATTTCTACAAACAATTACATGAGCCTAGGTAGCAAGCTGATTCAGACCCGTCGATTAACGTTTCAATAACCGACGGTTGTGTACGTACTACGAACTCGCGCGCGTGTCGCACGAATCTTGGAGAGCTAGAGGACAATGGTTGCGAACATCTCTTCTGCGATCACGCAAAAGTTAAAGACAGTCCACCTTGAGCTTTAGTGTTGCGTATGTCGCTGACGCTGCTATCAACGACTCGCAATAGTGGAACTCGCTGGCTGCTACTATATGAACAAACCATTGTGTTCAAATGTGTGCCTCAATTTCTAAGGGACTAAACTGCTGTGGTCAATGGTCCCTAGACTTACACACTACATAACCTTACTTAAACGAACTTATGCTAAGAACAACACAAGCATCCATGCCCGAGGATAGACTCGAACCTCCCGCGGGAGCGGCTGCGCAATCCATGACATGGCGCCTCAAACCGAGCTGCCAGTCCGCGCGGCAGCAAACCATTCCGATCCCTTCAACGCTGCAATGAGCCGCTCGATTCCCCGACGCTGTGCTTCCACCGCAAACATGAAAACGCACGTTCACGATCAGTAGTCTGTTCACCTTCGCCGCCCGGAGTGGCCGAGCGGTTCTAGGCGCTACAGTCTGGAACCGCGCGACCGCTACGGTCGCAGGTTCGAATCCTACTTCGGCCATGGATGCGTGTGATGTCCTTAGGTTAGTTAGGTTTAAGTAGTTCTAAGTTATAGGGGACTGATGACCACAGCAGTTAAGTCCCATAGTGCTCAGAGCCATTTGAAACTTTTTTTTGTTTTTTTGTTTTTTGTTGTTTTTTTTTTTGTTCACATTCGCTCCTCATCGTACACATGGTCCAGCATTAGTTTGCTTCGCGTGCGCTATTCTGCTCTGATAGCTGTCCTTATAATAATTATGTTGACGGGGGGCATTCAGTGGGTGATACCTAAGATTATGCAATGCTGGACAATTTGTTGCCACAGGATTGAGTGACAGAGAGGGTAAATAAACTGAGCACCCTGCATAGCGTCCCTGGCGATATGGCATTACATCAGGCAGGTAAGAAGAAGGCCATTGGTCGGCCCAAGAAGGCAACATACATACAGGCAAGAAAACGGAGGGCACTGATTGGCACAAAACACTGGAGAACACTCCCCTACCCTCTGTCAAGATAACAAAGCGGGAACGGGGAAGGAAAGGCGAAAGCGAGCGATTGCGTTCCGGGCATAGACCCCGCTCATCACGGTAGAATATGCCTCATCAGTTAAACTGTGACATTGTTTACAGTTTATTAAATGTAACTGCCATTGTTTTGCCATGATACACGAGTGTAAGACCATAGTAATCTTCGTACGACAGAGACAGATGGATGATACGTGATCGTGTAAACGTGTTTTGTGAACCACTACGCGCTAATATTCGACCACTACCCCCGGTCAGACTTCACATCGTCATGCACCATTACACCCATTCATCCAGATCCTGAGTCTTGTGAATCCACGGCCAGCGCTTCTACCGTGCAGAGCCTGAAAGACACAGGTCAGAACATTTCAGGTACGTACAGCGAGATACGACGGACGTGCAAGACTCTACCAGAAAACTAGTCTAGTTCCGACGATTTATCACCAATAGGTTCCGTGACCGATCTTGCTAACGGTAGGGGGGAGTTAAATCCTTCTATGGTTACTCGGCTTCTCGCCATTGTAACTCCATCCTTACATCACACCACACAGAACATACACATGTCGGAACTGATCGTATCAAGCCTGTTACTTTCTCTCTTTTTTTGCCCTAGTGTGGTGATGCCTATTATTGTGAGTTTGCAGAAATGGCCAATGTTGCTGGAGAGCACGGCGTCGATGCACGTTGCCATAACCGCGTTTAACATGGCAGACGCAACCGTGAGGACCATCATCTCCATGAAGAACTACGCCAGCCAGGGCATACCACGTTTCTCATACGCTGTAGTCCTGATCATGTCCAACTGTGAGTCTTCCATTTTTCTACACTGCAACCTTAATCCATTGGTGTTTAATGAAATTGCTGCTGTGATTTCTATTAATTTTTCCTATACATGATGAACCACTTTAGCATATTTGGTAACTATAGTTCATGTGCAGTGGGATTATGCTGAAATTATTCTGTAACAAAATGAGTTGGAACTGCAGTCTGACTGTCATGAGATACTCCGATCTGGATCTTCCCGACACAGTGCCGCAACCACCTGAAGGTTCCGTAGCTCTAATGATCGAAAGCTCCGTCAGTGACGACCTTCACATTGCAGCGCGGATTAATTGAGTGTTGACTTGAATAAGGTATTAAGTGTAAAAAATTGATTTTTTCGTTTTTTTGCTGGATAAGGTAGTAACATCGAAGGCCAACAGCACACAGAAAGTTATTAGTCCAATGAAAATTAGACTAGCTAGAAAACGTTTCTGCTAGATGGTTCCTCAAGCCAGAGAAAAGGTAGTAACTCCACTTCAAGCCAAACAAATTCCCACGTGTATTCCTTAGAAGTGACAGTAAATGTATAGTTGCAAATCAATATGTCTCCAACGTCATTTCCTTCTAAAATAATAAGATTTAAGAATGTCTTTTATACGTTTATATGATCACTTAATTCCTCCTGTATCGCCGTGAAACGAAATCTGTAAATACAGTGTGATAAATGCATTGGGCAGATAAAGGGATGAACAGTGTTGATGGTTACGAATTATGCCACTGTAAGAAAGTATTTCGATTATGTGGAATTAAACTTCACAGATTATGGACATCCATATACACCCTGTGACAGGGAATTTGCCATAACCAAAAAGAGAAAAGAGTAGTGTAAGACTATAGTCCCAGAAGAAGTAGATGAAATGATTCACAGTGCTAGTGGCTTCAAGCTCCTTGAGGTAATTACAATTAAACCTGAATTTTTTGACTTTGCTGCTGAAGCTGGTAAATGTTTGAGAGTGACTTCTCCTAAAATAAGCATTCTCAGCTGGATTCTAACTTCAAGCGAAGCTTTCCAGGTGATTAAAACAATGCAGTCGTTCCGTCAGCTTGAAATGTGGAAAGAGTATGATATATTCAAAAGACATCAATCATTCAAGGCCATAGTCAATCATCAAAGTTTGCAGCTGCTGTGGAGAAGAGTATGATATATTCAAAAGACATCAGTCACTCAAGGCCATAGTCAATCATCAAAGTTTGCAGCCGCTGGGGAGAAGAGTGGTCTTTAATGAGGCCAAAAATGAAAAACTTATTTATCAGTGATAGACTTTCTGGATGAAAAGCATCATACGCTTTATACGGAAATTTGTGCCTAACAAAAAAGAGTTTCATCTTGTAGGGGTAACGATCGCGTTGAACTTTCTACTCGGATAGTGTAAAAACTAGTAATTTGCCAGTCACACTATGACTAGTTCTTAAAATTCAGTTTACAGCCTATTAACTGAGAGGATTTCTTCAATTTGGAAGCATTTTTTGCTATAAAGTGAGTGTCACACTATGACTAGTTCTTAAAATTCAGTTTACTTTATTTGAATGAACAAACACATCGTACAAACTAAACAGAACAATAAATTAATATTCTCTATCTCTGTCATTAAGTATAATAAAATATGGCTCATATTTTAGCCTCTTCAAAGTATCCACCCTTTGCCCTCAGAACAGCAGCACAGACTTTTGGCATCTGACTAGGGGAGGACACGACGTTTGGAATGCGGGTTTACTGCAAACTTCGTACACTCGTAGTACTCCATAAGGAGAACAAAATGTGTAAGCAGTAGCGCGTACTTACCAAGTGTTATTGAGAAAATCGCAAGATAATTTCGGTCGTCAAATATGTACCTGGGCGTGGCCGTTATTATCAAAAGCGGCGGCCTTTATAAACATGAAGCGGCGGCGGCTGGGCGGTTAGCGTCAAAGCGCCGTCATCGTAGGTCGTCGGTCGCTGGATTGAGTACTGTTCGTCACTTTTTTTTTCAACACAGTCATATTCTTTACTATTTATATTACAGTTGATTTAACGGTAAAAATAGGTGTAATTAGATGAACTTTTATTACATTCACAATGTTATTTGGCAGCTGCAAAGTTTTATTATCACAAATTATATATTCATAACTACCGTCTAGTAAACGACCAACGAGGAGAGGGCCAGGCTCGAACCGGGTAGAATAGGGATCATAGTCTTGCGATTTTTTCAATAACACTTGGTAAGTACGCGCTACTGCTTTCACATTTTGTTCTCCTTATGGAGTACTACGAGTGTACGAAGTTTGCAGTAAACCCGCATTACAAACGTCGTGTCCTCCCCTAGTCAGATGCCAAAAGTCTGTGCTGCTGTTCTGAGGGCAAAGGGTGGATACTTTGAAGAGGCTAAAATCTGAGCCATATTTTATTATACACTCCTGGAAATTGAAATAAGAACACCGTGAATTCATTGTCCCAGGAAGGGGAAACTTTATTGACACATTCCTGGGGTCAGATACATCACATGATCACACTGACAGAACCACAGGCACATAGACACAGGCAACAGAGCATGCACAATGTCGGCACTAGTACAGTGTATATCCACCTTTCGCAGCAATGCAGGCTGCTATTCTCCCATGGAGACGATCGTAGAGATGCTGGATGTAGTCCTGTGGAACAGCTTGCCATGCCATTTCCACCTGGCGCCTCAGTTGGACCAGCGTTCGTGCTGGACGTGCAGACCGCGTGAGACGACGCTTCATCCAGTCCCAAACATGCTCAATGGGGAACAGATCCGGAGATCTTGCTGGCCAGGGTAGTTGACTTACACCTTCTAGAGCACGTTGGGTGGCACGGGATACATGCGGACGTGCATTGTCCTGTTGGAACAGCAAGTTCCCTTGCCGGTCTAGGAATGGTAGAACGATGGGTTAGATGACGGTTTGGATGTACCGTGCACTATTTAGTGTCCCCTCGACGATCACCAGTGGTGTACGGCCAGTGTAGGAGATCGCTCCCCACACCATGATGCCGGGTGTTGGCCCTGTGTGCCTCGGTCGTATGCAGTCCTGATTGTGGCGCTCACCTGCACGGCGCCAAACACGCATACGACCATCATTGGCACCAAGGCAGAAGCGACTCTTATCGCTGAAGACGACACGTCTCCATTCGTCCCTCCATTCACGCCTGTCGCGACACCACTGGAGGCAGGCTGCACGATGTTGGGGCGTGAGCGGAAGACGGCCTAACGGTGTGCGGAACCGTAGCCCAGCTTCATGGAGACGGTTGCGAATGGTCCTCGCTGATACCCCAGGAGCAACAGTGTCCCTAATTTGCTGGGAAGTGGCGGTGCGGTCCCCTACGGCACTGCGTAGGATCCTACGGTCTTGGCGTGCATCCGTGCGTCGCTGCGGTCCGGTCCCAGGTCGACGGGCACGTGCACCTTCCGCCGACCACTGGCGACAACATCGATGTACTGTGGAGACCTCACGCCCCACGTGTTGAGCAATTCGGCGGTACGTCCACCCGGCCTCCCGCATGCCCACTATACGCCCTCGCTCAAAGTCCGTCAACTGCACATACGGTTCACGTCCACGCTGTCGCGGCATGCTACCAGTGTTAAAGACTGCGATGGAGCTCCGTATGCCACGGCAAACTGGCTGACACTGACGGCGGCGGCGCACAAATGCTGCGCAGCTAGCGCCATTCGACGGCCAACATCGCGGTTCCTGGTGTGTCCGCTGTGCCGTGCGTGTGATCATTGCTTGTACAGCCCTCTCGCAGTGTCCGGAGCAAGTATGGTGGGTCTGACACACCGGTGTCAATGTGTTCTTTTTTTCCATTTCCAGGAGTGTACTTAATGACAGAGATAGAGAATATTAATTTATTGTTCTGTTTAGTTTGTACGATGTGTTTGTTCATTCAAATAAAGTATACAGTTTTTATCATGAGTGATCGAAAACTTTTGACCGGTAGTATAGGTAATTTTGGTGTCTGTTCAATCCTCTTACCTCTTTTATCGACCGTGATACTGGAGTTTAATAGAATGGCGTACTTTTTTAACAGTAACCGAAAGATCCTGAAACGATGACTATACTGATCTAACAGTTGTTAATGTCGTCGCTGGAACGTTCCGCGTAGATATCTGAGGAATGTGCTCAAATTGAAAAGCAAACCGATCGTTATATGAAGTTAGGTGATAGGACTACGTTACTAAGACATAAGGCACTTCCTCGTGTCCCTACTTCATGCGGCTCTGATACAGGTCATCTACAATAGTCATAAATAGAGCTGTATGGTGAGGTTTTTTTTGTATCAGAAGGCCCTTAGGAAAATTATTTCACATGCGTGTACGTACTCACGTGAACAGTTTTTGCGGAAATAGGTAAAGAATCGGAAGACTTGATATAATAACCGACCCTGGCATGAGAGTGCTTGCTATCTGGCGGAGTTAATACGCCGTTAGATGATTCAGGCCGAGGCCGGCTTGTCTTTAGGTTCGGGCACATTTCTCGGATATCTTTGCGGAAAGTTTCAACGCTAACATTAACAAAAGTTGCATCACTGTACTCGGTCTTCATGAGCTTCTGAAAGACGTTGAAAGTACGAGGGTCAGTCAAAAAGTAATGCCTCCTATTTGTTTTTCTACGTTTAACTGTCAGGAAATTTAAATGCAATTACATAGGTTGAAAACCACAACATTGAGGATCATTTTGTCATTTTTCAATGTAATCTCCGCCCATCTCTACAGTTTTGGTCCATCTTTGAACAAGGGCATGTATCCCAGCACGGTAAAAATCACAGCTCTGCTTCCTAAGCCATTGACGCACGGATGTTTTGACGGCCTCCTCATCTTCAAAATGAATCCCACGATGAGCTTCTTTTAGTGGCCCGAACAGATGGAAGTCTGATGGTGCCAGGTCAGGGCTGTATGGGGGATGAGGCAAAACTTCCCATCCAATTTTGACAATCTCGTCAGAGGTGTGACGACTGGTGTGTGGTCTTGCATTGTCATGCAAAAGAAGAACATCTGCCATTGATTTTGTTGGGCGAACTCGCTGAAGACGTGCTTTAAGTTTGTTGAGGGTTGTGACGTATTGAACAGAATTTATTGTCCATCCCTGCTCCAAAAAATCAACCAGAATCACACCCTCTGTATCCCAGAAAACTGTTGCCATAACTTTCCCTGCCGATCGCACAGTTTTGAATTTTTTCTTCCTCGGCGAGCTTGTGTGACGCCACTCCATTGACTGCCTCTTTGATTCGGGTTCAAAAAAATGCACCCATGTTTCGTCCCCGGTCACAATTTTTTTCAGAAACTCATCTCCCTCCAAACGGAAGCGCTGCAAGTGTTGGGAGGCTATTATTTTCCTTGCCTCTTTATTCTGATCGGTTAACATTCTTGGAACCCACCGTGCACAAACTTTTGAGTACCCCAATTGTTTAATAATCGTGATCACACTGCCTTTACTAAGACAAATAATGCGACACACTTCATCTGCAGTCACCCGACGGTCACCACGAATAATGTCATCAACTTGCTGAATGTTGTGTGGAGTCACTGCACTCACCGGCCTGCCGCTCCGCTTTTCGTCAGTCAACGGTGTTTGCCCTTCAGCTTCCTTACAACGACGAACCCATCGTCTAACAGTGCTGACATCCACTGTCACAACACCATACACCTTCTTCAGTCTTTCATGAATGCGTATGGGCGTTTCACCTTCTGCATTCAAGAATTCAATCACACAACGCTGTCTCAAACGAACATCGATGTCGGCCATCTTACAAACTTCTGCTGTGCTGCCACCTGTTGACACGGAAAGTTACTACTGCAGTGGATTGCAGAAGAAGGTTTGAGGAATGGCGCCAAATTCAAATTTTTCACTTAACTTAATTTCTTTAAGTAGAAAAAAAATGGGAGGCATTACTTTTTGACCGACCCTCGTAGTATCTCACTGCATATAAGAAAAAAAATATTGCTGCAATATTTCAGCTGATAAAAAAGTTATGAGTATTAGAAATGCAGAATACTTATACTATTCTCTGCGTACTGTCACTTTTCGAACACCTGTTCTCTATATCTATATCTTGCGTACGTGCGTGCAGTGCTGTTACGTTACAAGGACTTCCGACAAACCATATCCGTTGATAGTCGCAGACTTGTCGCGAAGGTAATTGGAGATTACGAAGTACAGTCGTTGTGTCACGGTATGTTCACAGGTGTGAAGCTGATCAACATTTGGCTCGTCTATCAGTACTGGTGTCTGGTGACTGAAGCTTCGGCGTGACTGGAAGCCTGCGCGCCTCGCCGCAACAGCGTGCGACGTGCTCCCCTCCCGACGGCGCCTCGACACAAAATTTCAATAAATATTCGCAACCATTATCACGTGTGCAACGCCTTTCTCTTAGTTGCCTGGGTGTATCTCGGTCTTATTAATGAAAAATTTCTGTGGACGAACGTCACTATTAGTGCTACAGCAGAGTCCCGCAAAATGCTTAAGAAACATTTCCTTGGAGTAGTTGGCAACTTAAATGAGAGTTACATCCGTAGAGAAGTACAGGATTTCAGAGACTATTCCGACAACTAACGAGCAACATACTGTATCAGTTACTAAATCAATGAAAAGTAAAGACTCACATTCGTGTCATGAAATATCAAATACACTGAAGAAGATCGGTACAAAACTCATTAGTTAGGTACACAGTCACGCGTGTAAAGTGTCTTTCAAGCAAGATTGAAAAGGGAAGAAGAGATATGCAGAAAATTACAGCACAATTTTGTTGCTAGCAGCGTTTTCGCGGGTTTTTCAGAAGGCAACGTACGAGGGTTGGACCTTTAATAGTGGCAACTACTTATTTACAGCTTGTACAAAATAGATACGCTTTTCAAAGTTTTACTGACCTTCAAAGTAGTCACCAGCAATGTGTATAACCCGTTGCCAGCGATGTGGAACTCGTAGGATACTCTTAGCAGTACCAGTTGTGTTGACAGTTCAAGCGGCGCAGTCTATTGCCGGACTAATTTGTTGCAGTTCTGAAGCGAATGCCGTGAAGAGTTTCCTTCAGTTTAGAAATCGAGTTGAGCTCACAAGGGCTTAAGTCAGGGGAGTGCAGTAGGTGGTATGGCACTTAACAGCCCCATCAGTCGTCTAAGGCGCTGCGGTCATGGACTGTGCGGCTCGTCCCGGCGGAGGTTCAAGTCCTCCCTCGGGCATGGGCGTGTGTGTTTGTCCTTAGGAAAATTTAAGTTAATGTGTGTGTTAGCTTAGGGACTGATGACCTTAGCAGTTAAGTCCCATAAGATTTCACACACATTTGAACAGTCCCATCAGTCAAACAAATCAGTAACACCTTGCACTGTACGTGCTTGAGCATTGTCTTGCAAAATGACGGTCAGGTGCTGCTGGAAATGTCATCACTTCTGTCTCTGTGGAGTTCATTTTTGGAACACACCCTACGACCAACTTGGAGACAGAATGATGACACTTTCTGCAGGACCTGACCATCATTTTGGAGGACAATGCTCAAGCACGCAATGTGCAAGCTCTTACTGATATGTTTGACTGATGGGGCTGCTAAGTGCCATACCACCTACTGCACTCCACTGACTTCAGCACGCGTGAGCTGAACTCAGTTTCTAAAGAAAAGGAAACACTTCATGGCATTCGCTTCAGAACTGCAACAAATTCGTCCGGGAATAGACCGCACCGCTCGAACTGTTAACACAACTGGCACTGCTAAGAGTATCCACATCGCTGGCAACGGGTTATACACAATGCTGGTGACTACTTTGAAGGTCAGTGAAACTTTGAAACACGTATCTATTTTGTACGAGCTGTAAATAAATAGTTGGCACTATTAAAGTTCCAACCCGTGTATAAGAGTAATAACGTATTCCAATATATATAATTTGCTGTCAGATACGCAGTTTCGATTCAGGAAACGAGGATCAATAGAAAATGCCATTAATTCTATAGCGTATGAGGTATTTTCAAATCTAATAATAGGGACCGCGATTTTTTCGTCTTTTGCTTCAACTGGTCATGGGTTGTTGACAGTTCTGCCGACAGGACTCGACGCCGCCCCATCACGTCTCATACATCCTCATTACGTGACGTGTCGTGTCAGGTGATTCTGGTAGCCAGGTGAGCTGTAAAACAGACCGTGTTGGTAACGTGCTAAGTGTGTGTAAGAGTACTGTTCTCATGGGAGACCATACTACTCTTTGGCACGTAACTGCTTGCCCAGCTCCTGAATAGCGAACGTCCTGGAGTGTTCAACGACTTTTCAAGAAAACCCACAGTATTGGGTCTAGGCCAGTACGGCCCCAAAGTACCGTTATCCAGTTTCGCGGCGATGTCGTCATCCAAGATGGTGGGGATGACGTCAATCATGATTTTGGCGGGAAAGAGCCACGCCCCCCTCGCCTAGGAAAATGACGCAAGTTCAAATTCCAACATGATTATTCATCACACCCCAGTTATCTATACTAAGCAAAGAAAATTGCGGGAAAAAGGACTTGTCTTTATTATTTAACCAATTTCAAGTACATGTTTTCTCCACAGGGTCTGGACTCCAACTGGCTTAGCTCATATCGGTGCCACCAGAGTGCGCTCACCTGACGTCAGATCATGACGCAAGTACCGGTATTCGAGATGACGGCACCCACTGTGTTCATCGTGAACTCCAGAGCCCAACAGCCTTAGTTCATATCGTGGCCACCAGAGGGCGCTACCGTGAAGTCAGGTGATGACACAAGATCGTCTGCTCTCTGGCGTGCGTGCGTTATTACTGGACACGCACCACGTCAGTGGCCTGTGAGCGACGTCTTACATCACAGCCTCAAGCCCGCACCTTTATACTAGCGTCAGACGTAGTCTTCTGTAAAAATACTAATTAAAGTAACACCCACATCACGCATCTAACCTGTCAATTACCTAAGTACTTAATTCCAATTCAATTTTAATCATATTCAATAAGTCAATTTACAAGTTTATTATTCAATGATCAAATGAGAAGTTCCACATGTTCCCACTATCAGCGTGGTGTTCATTCATGACCTACCTCCCCCCATCCCTAGAATGCTGCACTCCTTTTGGCTGTTGCTCTACTCACTTGATTCGATTTCATAGAACCTAGAACTTGGAATCAATTTTCACCAATGCAACACCCACCTGGACTTGGAATCAAATAGTTAAATTCTCAACCACAATCCTCAACCCAGCAACACACCACCTTATCGACCCATGTTGGCTGGCCAACGCGCACTAATCTGTACTAACATGCACAGCGCATGACGTCATCCAAGATGGTGGGGCAAAATGGCAGAAAAACAGATCTGAATATAAGTCTTTATTTTTTCAGATGGTGTCTCCACCACGAGGTTTACTGTCCAACTGACATAGTACACATTACTGCCATCAGATCCTACTGCTATCCCTCCTAAGACCTAATCCCAGATTGTGGTCTGGAGGGCAGCGAATTATGTTAAAATTACTCAGGCTGCGCTTTTTGCTGGGGAGAGTAAGGAAAGAGTCCACTCTATTTACTTTCGAACATTTTATTTAGAGATCCTATATATTCTCCATATTATCCTTGCGCACACAATACACACACTACAGACACACAAGCAACTCGTAATTTACGCAAATAATTTAATTACAGACATTCACACGCCTCCTATATAATGCAGCACAGGTATGTTTAGACACGCTCAGTAATCGTAAACTGTCCAGATAACTCATAGCACAGCCTACACACCTGCTCGCAAAATAATTCAACCAACACCCGCAAGCACCCTCCGCCAACCCCTGTCCAGTAGGGTGCACAGACACCCCCAACGACGTAGCGCAGCCGTCAACCGACAAACCATGCACAGGCCCCCGTCCGCGTTCCGCAAGTGGCGACATCTCATTCATACTTCATTTCTGAGAAATTCCTATCCAATGGCAGAATAGCGCAGCATGTTTCCATCTAACGGAACATACGTGACGTGTTCAGCTGTGTTTGCCCACCACATCATGCCTCACGCCGCGTCACCCAGCGAAACGTCCGCGCCGTGGCCCGCTATGTAACGACATGCCCAATCTTCTTCCTATTTCATATTGCTTTTTTTAAAAAAATAATAGCCAACTCGACCTCTCCTCTATTGTATATTCTCCCAGAAATAGTTAACGCTAGCTTCCTGTATGTCCCAGCTTGTATGCACGGAAATTCCTACTCTAACAGAACCTCCTTACGAAAATAATATCGAATGCACTCACCTCAGCGCTCCTAACGTCTTTCTCTGGGTCTAGTGAAGCAGGGGATACAACCCGTCGGCTTTGACCAATGACGTCATATATTGCTCATAGATAATAATGTCTTCACTTCGAGCCATAGATGATAAAACAGTTCTGTTTTCCGGATAGGCGCTATCATTGTACGTTAAAATAATTGAATGTGATTTTAAAAGAGATCGTTACATATTGCTGAAAATATTCTTAGTGGAAGTTTATTAAATTAATTGGTTGTTTCTAATTCATTCGGTACTTAATTTCATTCTTAGTGATATTGAGGTAATTTGGACTATTAGGTCCTTATTTTAGAACAATTTTTAGTATCTCATTTTCGTTTATCTGTTCGATGAACCTTGATGATTTACGAGATTCTATGGGCTAAGACACGTTGGCCATGATTTGTTTTTTGCAAATGTGTGGTCTCATTGCTGAGTATCTTCTATGTCGTGAGTGTGGCGAACGCATCCGCCTCACAAGTGTATATCGTCGCCGTACTCACGACGTACCCGTATGGCGCTGTACCACATATAGGTTGTGGCGATCTATTAGAACAGGGACTTGGTTCGAAAAATCTAAGCTCGCCCTTAGAGACATTATGAAAACCACTTATTGTTGGTGTTTGAGATGTCCTGTGTGGCTGTGTGTGCATGAATGTCGTGGAGTCAGCATACAGTTGTGGATTGGTATTCTTTTTGTAGGGAAATGTGTGGGAAGTACATCAAATATAGGGGGCCGTTGGGATGGCGGGTATTACGGTCAAAACTGACGAATCACATTTTGGCAAAAGGAAGTACAACAGAGGGGAACCTCCGGTGGAATTATGGGTTTGGGGGGCAGTAGTATCAGGTCAGGAGTGTGACGATGTAACGTTCAAAGTAGTACCCAATCGAAGGAAAGAAGGTTTGGTCAGCTTGATTGAAGATCACGTTGCAGAGGGTTCCTTTGTAATTTCAGACGGGTTTTGTTTGTATAGGGATTTAGGGGAAAGGGGTTATCAGCATCTTGTAGTAAATCACAATATTGAGTTCTGATCATTATCCACAGGGGCTTGTACAAATAGCATAGATGGTTATGAGCTTCGGTTCTTTTAGGAAGTTTGGTAAGTTCACTTTTTCATTTTCTTCTTTTACTGCATTTGACTTATGACGTATTTCATTGTTGTATTACACCAATACGTATGTTTTCGTGTAGTCCAGTACGTAATAGAAATTTCGCAGCTGTCGTTCTTCCTTCGTTTCGCAGCACTGATATCAGTACGATTTTTTCGAATATGTACTAGCAATATTGAAGGGAAAACGGCCGACACATCTGAAATTCGTATCCCGCTCTGCAGTGGACCTTTACACTGACGCTACCTATTCGAAAAGAACGACATATGTAACATTGATGATATTTACCAATATATGTCAACTGGAGAGCAGGATACATATGTTGCGTATAGCTATATAGCTCAAGTGAAGAATGGGATACTATTAGCATCGAAGGCGAAAAAAAAACTGTACTCCAAAGTGAAGTAAGGGATACAAATTCTATACGTGTCGTCTTATTGCCTCTTCGCGTAGTTCAGCTGAGGTACAGGTTGCAAACGTAACGTACGTCCATTTCCAAGTACGTCCAGATAGAGGTCAACGGAAGTATGGGATACAAATATTATGTACGTGGCTCGTTCTGTCATCGGTAGTACTAATATCTACGTAACAACAGACTGTTGGTTATAGCGAAGGCGAAATAAACAACACATGTAAAATTTGTATCTCGTGCTTCATTTAGGGTTTAGTGAAGCAGGGGATACATAGTTCAACTGAACAACAGGACACTAATGCTAGTGAAAACGAAGAAATCGGCGTACGCCAAACTTGTATCCCGTTCAGCACTAAAGCAATACAGTTCGAATGAGGTTCGAGATACCAACTCATATATATGTGACGTGATGTATACTATGCTACAAATATTTTCCATCCATTTCCTCCCTTTCATTTTCCAGAGAAATAATACGACACAAAGACGCGATATCCTTAAAGTGAAAATACTAGTGGCCTTTATATATATCAACTATATTTTTCGTCTCTCGCATTTCTTTGTTTCTGAACACACTTGTCAACTGTTACATCTGTGTAATAAGTGATCTCTGACAAATTCTGACGTCGTTGGTCAAAGCCGACGGGTTGCGTCCTCTGCTTCACTAGACCCATTTCCCCTCCAGATTTCAACACACCCAAACGTTCCCTCCACTATGTACAGACCCCCATATCCCAGAACAAACGATGGAGCATTCTTATTTGCTCTTATCGAAATTACACGACCAAATACATACGCAGTCGGTACTGAAGTATGATCCACCTATTCTTTCTCGTGCTTTCAGCTGTTATACACTCCTGGAAATTGAAATAAGAACACCGTGAATTCATTGTCCCAGGAAGGGGAAACTTTATTGACACATTCCTGGGGTCAGATACATCACATGATCACACTGACAGAACCACAGGCACATAGACACAGGCAACAGAGCATGCACAATGTCGGCACTAGTACAGTGTATATCCACCTTTCGCAGCAATGCAGGCTGCTATTCTCCCATGGAGACGATCGTAGAGATGCTGGATGTAGTCCTGTGGAACGGCTTGCCATGCCATTTCCACCTGGCGCCTCAGTTGGACCAGCGTTCGTGCTGGACGTGCAGACCACGTGAGACGACGCTTCATCCAGTCCCAAACATGCTCAATGGGGGACAGATCCGGAGATCTTGCTGGCCAGGGTAGTTGACTTACACCTTCTAGAGCACGTTGGGTGGCACGGGATACATGCGGACGTGCATTGTCCTGTTGGAACAGCAAGTTCCCTTGCCGGTCTAGGAATGGTAGAACGATGGGTTCGATGACGGTTTGGATGCAGCGTGCACTATTCAGTGTCCCCTCGACGATCACCAGTGGTGTACGGCCAGTGTAGGAGATCGCTCCCCACACCATGATGCCGGGTGTTGGCCCTGTGTGCCTCGGTCGTATGCAGTCCTGATTGTGGTGCTCACCTGCACGGCGCCAAACACGCATACGACCATCATTGGCACCAAGGCAGAAGCGACTCTCATCGCTGAAGACGACACGTCTCCATTCGTCCCTCCATTCACGCCTGTCGCGACACCACTGGAGGCGGGCTGCACGAGGTTGGGGCGTGAGCGGAAGACGGCCTAACGGTGTGCGGGACCGTAGCCCAGCTTCATGGAGACGGTTGCGAATGGTCCTCGCCGATACCCCAGGAGCAACAGTGTCCCTAATTTGCTGGGAAGTGGCGGTGCGGTCCCCTACGGCACTGCGTAGGATCCTACGGTCTTGGCGTGCATCCGTGCGTCGCTGCGGTCCGGTCCCAGGTCGACGGGCACGTGCACCTTCCGCCGACCACTGGCGACAACATCGATGTACTGTGGAGACCTCACGCCCCACGTGTTGAGCAATTCGGCGGTACGTCCACCCGGCCTCCCGCATGCCCACTATACGCCCTCGCTCAAAGTCCGTCAACTGCACATACGGTTCACGTCCACGCTGTCGCGGCATGCTACCAGTGTTAAAGACTGCGATGGAGCTCCGTATGCCACGGCAAACTGGCTGACACTGACGGCGGCGGTGCACAAATGCTGCGCAGCTAGCGCCATTCGACGGCCAACACCGCGGTTCCTGGTGTGTCCGCTGTGCCGTGCGTGTGATCATTGCTTGTACAGCCCTCTCGCAGTGTCCAGCGCAAGTATGGTGGGTCTGACACACCGGTGTCAATGTGTTCTTTTTTCCATTTCCAGGAGTGTATTACACAGAACGCTAAATTGCATTCACAGTTAAACCCGCAAAATTGTCTCCACATTACCAAATACATACCAGACTCACAAGAATATTGCGAACGACGAACATATTTACCACTATAACTGCAATTAAATATTACTATTCCTGCTACAATCTGACACCAATCAATGTACACATAATCTCTGCTCTTGACGACTGTTCTTTAGTATTTACAGCGAATATAATTTTCCACTTAAAATTCTCACTTATACCTTCGTTGTTATCAACCTGCTCAGTCTATACGTCCCTCGTGATAGGACACACAGTCATCCGCTCTAATCTTGCCATAACGTAAATCATACTATATTCATAATACAATATACACAGTTTACACAGTGTAAGCCATAGTGACTTTACGAAGCAATACATACACATTTTAGACAAACAGTTCAGTTATCTTTTATAATCTGTACAGCACCCGAAACATTTTTTTTCTTCGGATCATCAAGTACGTACCAGACCCGCCAAGAATATTGGAGCATGAAACCATTCACCATCCCAGCAATATATCACCGAGTACCTTGTCGATCTACAGTTCACATCCCACATCATACAAAATCACCCCTTTTACATCAGCTAACCGAAGTCACTCTCAGCAGTGCTCTACAAATTAGCGATCGTTTCCCCTCGACACAAACGCATTACTGTCGCTGCTTACTTGCCTGCTCGCTTTTTTATGCACATCTCCAGACTCGAGGATTACAAGAGCACACGTATTTTCGCCATAATATAATACCATATTCGCTGTACTTCTCGATATCAAGTACACAGCAGTAGCCTCACGATAGCTAACGCAACATAATTCCCGACATACAGACTCGAAATCATTTCTCTACAAACACGAAACTTTAGCTATGTCGAGCGTCCTGTAGACCACTGAGTAACTACAAACAAGCACATGAAAAATCATATTCCCAACCGCGAATGCCGATCTCACAGATCTAACATACTCCAAATCATGCATATAATTTACAAGCCTCCTGAGGTCCTTCCCATGTCTAGAGAACAAGCAAACGTATCTTCCACACACCACATGCGATCTTCTCTTAACTAAATAAAGACGCGAAAAGTGCACAAACAGTCAACCGAACAATTTACATGGGCCTCAATAATACTCCATCGCAATCATACCATCTTCTCAAAGTTCCACTTGATCACGAAAGCCGCCCAACACATCGCTATCTGTCCGTCTAGACAAGGGCAAAGTTAACTCATATACATTCCTACAATCCAACAGACCTCTACAATCGCACGAATGTTGCTGTTAACAGGAAACGTGAATCATTACCATCACGGACTTTTCAAACATGGATTCATCTGGAAAACCGGTCACATATATGTTCATCATTATACTTACAATTAAATGTTAGGATTATGGTCTCAACTGAACTGTATGCGGCAATGAGCAAATTATGGGAAATACATTCTGGTGACCGTTGTGGTTCTGGAAATAGCTGTACCTTCCTTACGACTAGACATACTCAGTCATCAGAGGATTTCCACCTCATATGTGATGAAACTTGACACATTCCTCTAAACGAACTTTGATATTTTATGCGATCCCCCTGACGCATATTGGGTGTAAAATGGAGACTTCAGGGTCATAAATAACTTAGCGGTAAGAGCTTGTGATGCAAAGCAATCCCTGTGTACACATTTGCCCGACTGATATGCTGTTTTCATAGTTAGTGACGGAATGACTTGTAATTTTCACATATCGGACGCTGCTGCTATGCGTTTGTGTGTTTCCTTGTAGGTTGTATCCCCCGCTACTAACTATCATTTTATATATAGGCCTGATGCATGCATCGTATAATTTCTGAACCATGATCCGATGTGAACAGCAGATACTATACGTCTCTGCAAAGCTATATTGTACTCGTATCATGCAACGCAAATGCTTTACTATTCGGTAAAATAGTTCAGCATTGAGAAACCGGGAAGAAGGATGTGCCTCTGATAGGTTGAAATCGTATGCAATCTAACATTATAACCAGTTTATACGTGCAGAACGTTGTAGTCTTAGGAGTGTGTGTGTGTGTGTGTGTGTGTGTGTTTTATGTTCTCTCTCTTACCAATACCTTCCTGGTATCGATCCTAGACTCTAGAACAATACTTTAGAGTCGATAGCTTGGATGATTTTAGTATAAATGTGACGAACTCCATTCGTCTGGAACTCGATTGTGTATAAAAATCAGTCGGTTCTTGTTCTTCTTAATTGTATGCTATTACATGACGACACTTTGAGATCTGTTACTACACGTCGATAAGGAGTGCTTAGCTCCTCGACATGGCCGTATCTCGAGAAATCTCATGCACCTGGATTGGTTAGGACTCGGAAAGCTCTATTCATTCACGAGACGTTGAGTGTAGTGGTCTTCTTCTGATTGATACATATTAATTCGGTGACGGTGCTGCAGGGCGGGTTGGTCAATGACAGTGTGAGGACGGTCTTTTACCCTAAGACGGCGAGAATGCTCTGTGACTCCCATACGCAGAGAGATGGTTCGTAAAGTAAGTACTATGCTCGATGTCTTAGTAATATGTAGAGCGCCATCTTGTATATTTTGATGAGTCATCTATCCATGTTCGTAATGATACTCGCAAAATAGAGAAGGGATTGTTTAGCTATGGTACTGAAATTGGGAAACATGCTGTCACATGATAGGCTGGTGTTGGAGTTAATGTAAAATTCTTTGTGCTATCAAGTGTGTTGCTTAATATTACGGTACATCGGCGGTGTCTTTTCCATCACATCCGTGCATTGGTGCACTGATGGTTACCACATAATGATTGCGTGAGATCGCTTGTTTGAGTTGGGGAAGATGTTTTGTGTATGGGTGACAACTTCTGGGGGCTGCTAGCAGCTAAACAGAGATCGCGTACATGCGTGCAAAATCAGGAATAACTCGAAATGGAATGCGGAGCCATCATCTGTTCCGTCGCTGTGACATATGAGTTTAAATGTAAAGGTCGTCAATCACTTTCGGATACCTGGATGGCTGCATGTTACACTATTCTGGGGAAGTATTGAGAAATCTCTTTCTTCATGCTGGAGGCCGACCACAGCTATACGTCATTGCACCCGCATCGACGCGTAGGTGACTTGTGAATAGAATGAGTTTTTATAGTTCGTAAAAGCAGATTCAGAAGGATGTAGGTTGCAGTAGGTACTGGGAGATGAAGAAGCTTGCACAGGATAGAGTAGCATGGAGAGCTGCATCAAACCAGTCTCAGGACTGAAGACAACAACAACAACAACAATTTTTCTATGTTGAGCCGGGAATAGAATAACGAAGATAGCATGTTTGGGATCTGTAGTACTTGTATCTAGTTTGGGGACGTACCACATTTCCACCGAATGATCAAAATACGATCCTGTTGCAGTAACTCATCTTGATCTGTTTCTACATGGGTTGCAGAAGGTGTAGGATATGTCTTTCTCCGACTTCTGCTCAGTTCGGACTTAAATTGGGACAAGCACTTGTGAAAAGCGGTAGAGGTGGGTGTGACTGCAAGATGTGTAGGGTGTGATTAAAACCAGGTTGTAATTTTACTGTAGCAGACAGGTTCGAGGAAGGTGACACGTTTAGAGATATGAGAGTCTGTGAAATGTGATTGACTTGTGGGTGTGAGGCTATGCAAGTGCCAGCCGGTGTGGCCAAGCGGTTCAAGGCGCTTCAGTCTGGAACTGCACGACCACTACATTCGCAGGTTCGAACCCTGCCTCGGGCATGGATGTTTCTGATGTCCTTAGGTTAGTGAGGTTTAAGTAGTTCTCAGTTCTAGGGGACTGATGACCTCAGATGTTAAGTCCCATAGCGCTCAGAGCCATTTGAACCTAAGCAAGTATGTATTTGAAAGGATGTAGTTCCTAACATATAGCATGACGCTAAAGATCTGAGAAGTTAAAGTATATTTTTCTTCTTACGACCTCAGTCAACACGCCATCTGCTACTACTGTCTGTCATTGACTATAACTCGGTGGATATATCGCAGAACTTCAAATATGACGTCAAGGCAGAATGCGTTACAAATACTACAGAATTATCTAGTTGGGTGCAGTGTGATGGAGTCGCAAATACCGTGTACATACCACATTCCTTAGCCGAAACACTTTCAAAGTTCAGTGATTTTATCCCGAGGTTGAATCATTGGCTTTTAGTAGACACATTTCTACGAATACCGTCACGGTATTTGTGCGGAAAACACCACCTCATTCAGAGATAATGTCATACCTCGATTCGTAATGCGGGTATAGGTTTTAATATGGATACTTGTGTGCATCTGTAGAACCAAGACTGATTGTGACAGTAACATGCACTAGTTGTTGGGATCATGTTTTGTCTTTAACATCTGCTCGATTACGTCTATGTCACGGTGGTATGACTTGCAGGAAGAACGTAAGAGACATGCACACCCATCGTTGATTTTCGGTCAATATTATTGCATATCGTATGCATGAAAGTATTGATGAGGTAATATTATATTTAGTATTAGTGCTGGGTGTGTGATATGTTCGCATTTGAGCATTACTTTTATAAAGTATATGTGTGTTTATAAAGGAAATGTCTACGTCCTGTTGTAGGGACGGTTTGGATCTGTGTTGGAGTACTGTGATAGGGAAGAAAAGACTATGTCTAGTCGTAAGGAAGGTACAGGTATTTCCAGAACCACAACGGTCACCAGGATGTATTTCCCATAATTTGCTCATTGCCGCATACAGTTCAGTAGAGACCATGATCCCAACATTTAATTGTAAGTATAATGATGAACATATATGTGACCGGTTTTCCGGAATGAATCCATGTTTGAAAAGTCCGTGATGGTAATGATTCACGTTTCCTGTTAACAGCAGCATTCGTGCGAATGTGGAGGTCTGTTGGACTGTAGGAATGTATATGAGTTAACTTTGCCCTTGTCTAGACGGACAGATAGCGATGTGTTGGGCGGCTTTCGTGATCAAGTGGAACTTTGAGAAGATGGTATGACTGCGATGGAGCATTATTGAGGCCCATGTAAATTGTTCGGTTGACTGTTTGTGCACTTTTCGCGTCTTTATTTAGTTAAGAGAAGATCGAATGAGGTGTGTGGAAGATACGTTTGCCTGTTCTCTAGACATGGGAAGGACCTCAGAAGGCTTGTAAATTATATGCATGATTTGGAGTATGTTAGATCTGTGAGATCGGTATTCGCGGTTGGGAATATGATTTTTCATGTGCTTGTTTGTAGTTACTCAGTGGTCTACAGGACGCTCGACATAGCTAAAGTTTCGTGTTTGTAGAGAAATGATTTCGAGTCTGTATGTCGGGAATTATGTTGCGTTAGCTATCGTGAGGCTACTGCTGTGTACTTGATATCGAAAAGTACAGCGAATATGGTATAATATTATGGCGAAAATACGTGTGTTCTTGTAATCCCCGAGTTTGGAGATGTGCATATAAAAGCGAGCAGGCAAGTAAGCAGCGACAGTAGTGCGTTTGTGTCGAGGGGAAACGATCGCTAATTTGTAGAGCATTGCTGAGAGTGACTTCGGTTAGCTGATGTAAAAGGGATGATTTTGTATGATGTGGGATGTGAACTGTATGTTTTCTAGATCGACAAGGTACTTGGAGATATATTGCTGGGATGGTGAATGGCTTCATGCTCCAATATTCTTGGCGAGTCTGGTACGTATCTGATGATCCGAAGAAAAAAAATGTTTCGGGTGCTGTACAGATTATAAAAGATAACTGAACTGTTTGTCTAAAATGTGTATGTATTGCTTCGTAAAGTCACTATGGCTTACACTGTGTAAACTGTGTATATTGTATTATGAATATAGTATGATTTACGTTATGGCAAGGTTAGAGCGGATGACTGTGTGTCCTATCACGAGGGACGTATAGACTGAGCAGGTTGATAACAACGAAGGTATAAGTGAGAATTTTAAGTGGAAAATTATATTCGCTGTAAATACTGAAGAACAGTCGTCAAGAGCAGAGATTATGTGTACATTGATTGGTGTCAGATTGTAGCAGGAATAGTAATATTTAATTGCAGTTACAGTGGTAAATATGTTCCTGGCTTGCAATATTCTTGTGAGTCTGGTATGTATTTGGCAATGGGGAGACAATTTTGCGGGTTCAACTGTGAATGCAATTTAGCGTTCTGTGTAATATAACAGCTGAAAGCACGAGGAAGAATAGGTGGATCATACTTCAGTACCGACTGCGTAAGTAATTGGGCGTGTAAATTCGATAAGAGCAAATAAGAATGCTCCACCGTTTGTGCTGCGATATAGGGGTCCGTACATAGTGGAGGGACCGTTTGTGTATGTTGAAATCTGGAGGGCAAAGACGTTAGGAGCGCTGGGGTGAGTGCACTGGATGTTATTTTCGTAAGGAGGATCTGTTAGAGTAGGAAATTTCGTGCATACAAGCTGGGACGTACAGAAAGCTAGCGTTAACTATTTCTGGGAGAATATACAATTGAGGAGAGGTCGAGTTGGCTATTTTTTTTTAAAGCAATGTGAAGTAGGAAGAAGATTGGGAACATTGTTACAAGGCGGGCCATGACGCGGACGTTTTGCTGGGTGACGCGGCGTGAGGGCAAACACAGCTGAACACGTCACGTATGTTCCGTTAGATGGAAACATGCTGCGCTATTCTGCCATCTGTGGTAAAGACACTGCTGGCCTGAGGCGTCTGGAGTATGGTTCTGCGCCTTGGAGTTTTGTGACGCGGGTATAAGGGAAACTGTAAATGCACAACTCTCGCCTGCATTCGGGGGCAGCTAGCGGCTGCACTCTCGACCGATCACGTCAGCACGTGTGTCTAGGTGAACAGGTATCTGAATAGGAATTTCTCAGAAATGAAGTATGAATGAGATGTCGCCACTTGCGGAACGCGGACGGGGGTCTGTGCATTGTTTGTCAGTTGACGGTTGCGCCACGTCGTTGGGGGTGTCTGTGCACCCTACTGGATAGGGGTTGGCGGAGGGTGCTTGCGGGTGTTGATTGAATTATTTTATGAGAGTTATTTGGACAGTTTACGATTAATGGGCGTTTCTAGGCATACCTGTGCTGAATTATTTAGAAGGAGTATGAACGTTTGTAATCAAATTATTTGCAAAAATTAGGCGTTGTTTGTGTGTCTGTAGTGTGTGTATTGTGAGTTCAAGGATAAGATGGAGAGTGTTTGGCCTCAGTGTCATAAATATATAGGATCTCTAAATAAAATGTTCGAAGGTAAATAGAGAGGATTCCTTCTTTACTCTCCCCAGCAACATAGCGCAGCCTGAGCAATTTTAGCATAATTAGCGCCCCTACAGACCACAATCTGGGATTAGGACTTAGGAGGGATGACAGTACGATCTGATGGCAGTAATGTGTACTATGTCAGTTAGACAGTAAACCTCCTGGTGGAGACACTGCCTTCAAAACAAAGACTTGTATTCAGATCTGTTTTTCTGCCATTTTGCCCCACCATCTTGGATGACGTCATGCGCTGTGCATGTTAGTACAGATTAGTGCGCGTTGGCCAGCCAACATGGGTCGATAAGGTGGTGTGTTGCTGGGTTGAGGATTGTGGTTGAGAATTTAACTATTTGATTCCAAGTCCAGGTGGGTGTTGCATTGGTGAAAATTGATTCCAAGTTCTAGGTTCTATGAAATCGAATCAAGTGACTAGAGCAACAGCCAAAAGGAGTGCAGCATTCTAGGGATGGGGGGAGGTAGGTCATGAATGAACACCACGCTGATAGTGGGAACATGTGGAACTTCTCATTTGATCATTGAATATTCAACTTCTAAATTGATTTATTGAATATGATTAAGATTGAATTGGAATTAAGTACTTAGGTAATTGACAGGTTAGGTGCAGGAAGTGGGTGTTACTTTCATTAGTATTTTTACAGAAGACTATGTCTGACGCTAGTACAAAGGTGCGGGCTTGAGGCTGTGATGTAAACCGTCGCTCACAGGCCACTGACGTGGTGCGTGTCCAGTTATAACGCACGCACGCCAGAGAGCAGACGATCTTGTGTCATCACCTGACTTCACGGTAGCGCCCTCTGGTGGCCACGATATGAACTAAGGCTGTTGGGCTCTGGAGTTCGCGATGAACACAGTGGGTGCCGTCATCTTGAATACAGGTACTTGCGTCATGATCTGACGTCAGGTGAGCGCACTCTGGTGGCACCGATATGAGCTAAGCCAGTTGGAGTCCAGACCCAGTGGACAAAACATGTACTTGAAATTGGGTAAATAATAAAGAAAAGTACTTTTTCCCCGCAATTTTCCTTGTTTAATAGAGATAACCCGGGTGTGATGCATTATCATGCTGGAATATGAATGTGCGCCATTTTTGTGTGTGAGGGGGACGTGGCACTTTCCCGCCAAAATTCAAACTTCCCTCCAACATCCGCCATCTTGATTGACGTCATCGCCACCATCTTGAATGACGTCATCGCCGCCATCTTGGATAATGGTACTTTGGGGCCGTAGCGGCCTAGCCCCAATACTTACTGGTACACAGTACCCACAACTACGATCCTGTAGTTGATTCTGTACATCGCTATAGATACACGCAGGTGGTTAGCACACTGCCGGTCCACTCCATATTCGCAAACGACCCACCGCAGTGGCAAGACAGAATCTAATTTAAACAGTAAACGCAGCTTTGCATCATTTGTTACCCCAGTTACATCTTTCTCTCCATCACCTCAGGTGGGCTGGGCAGTGGTAAGGTGGAAGATGAAGCCTAGTGCGTCACACTCTGGGCATTATTCAATTTCCAACTATGTTTCAACTGTATTATGTTCATTGAAATGGAATGAACGATTTGATGGGGGTGAATTCGATGAAGATGCAATGCCAAAATATGATATCGATGGAAAACGGTTGGGAATTCTGAACCTGCAATGTAACTTCTTGTGACTAACGAAAATGTGGATTCGACCAGTGCACCAACCTTTGTTTACATAGTTTTGGCAAACAGTCGTCTGGATCACAAAGCTACCACAGTATGTCCGCAGGACTGAGCAAAACTTCCAGTGTCACCTATGTTCTCCCCTCTGTTTTGCAAACTCCATTACCAGAGGTTCTTCCATATTGCAGTCTGGGGAATGGATCTGGTGCAGATCTATGGCTTACTAAGCCACAGAGTTAAACAAGTAATTTGGGTTTGAGTGTCAGTCTGACAAAAATGTTGACTGCACACGACATACTCAGATATTTACTGACATAAAACCCGATTTACTTGTTGCGTCAGATCTGATTAAACTCTAAAGCTTTCAATGCAACGCACATGTGTTTTCTATTGTCTCCAACAATGGCCAACTTCTAATCGAGCATTTTGAGGAACGCAAACTACATTTGTCTCCATTTCTCACATTTCATTTTATCGACGTGTGGACAATACATTTAAGCTCTGGTCAAATGGTGATAAAGTTATAAATCAGTTCATCAGTCACATGAACTGTATGAATCGGAACATCTGGATTTGGTAACAACATCGCTACGTCCCTGCATTTACTGCACGCACGTCGGAAAGACACGAATGCCACACAAATCCCTTGCCTACATTACAGGAAGATGTCATTGTCAGATGTTTTAGTTGAAAGACATTGTTCTCATGGATCACCACACCTCCCTCTGGCAGTTCGGAAACGAGCAGAAAATTGCCTGCCCAACGTTGTGACTGCTTTCTGGAGCGTTCTAACTGCCTTCAAGAGAATCTCGGTCACACTGCATACTGCACTCCGACACAAACCCCAGATAGCTGATGCCAGTAGGAACCAAAATTATTAATGTTGTGTATGTCGATAACACACCATTTTTAAACTACGGAAACTTGGCGCCAGGCGCTGCGATTGGCCGTGGGATTGCCCTGTTGCCGTCCGTCGGTTGATGGGCAG
Source organism: Schistocerca americana (assembly GCF_021461395.2). Taxonomy (NCBI): domain Eukaryota; kingdom Metazoa; phylum Arthropoda; class Insecta; order Orthoptera; family Acrididae; genus Schistocerca; species Schistocerca americana. The sequence goes on from NC_060126.1 coordinate 370,782,944, forward strand.
TGCTATGTTGTCGGTTCACTGATACATACGTCTCTCGTCCCGTCACTGCCCCAACATGAGAAGCTCACGTGTCGGATAGGTCTTGCTGTTTTTCTCCACCTCACGTCAGAGGCATTCACACGTAAGCTTCGCTTCGGAGCACACACACGTCACATGCGATTTAGCCATGAGATAACAATGAGAAATGGTTATTGTTTATGGACTAACCGACGGTAATGCGCATGAAGCTCGACTGTTGTGAGACGAACGGTACACAGCAACATACCACCCATACCCGCAAACGTTTACATCAGTTCACCAGCGACTTGGCGAAACAGGCTCATCAGCAGAATATCGTGATGATGCTGGAAGACCCCGGATACGACGGGATGATGCATTTGAAGAGATTGTTCTCGAGCGCTTAAAGGAAGCACCTACAACAACTACTTGAGCAGTTGGACACTACCTGGGGTCACTCACTGGTTAGTCTGGGAGGTCTTGGGGGATGACGGCCAGCATCCCTTTAGTTTCCAAGTGTCCAAGACCTAAATCCTGTGACGGACTGTGAACACATGCTAGGGTTTTGGGGGTGGTTTCTGCGACGTGTCGCATGAGATCCCGTCTTCCCCACCATTGTTTCGTTTACCAACGAGTGCACCTTCCATCGGGATGGCCTTTACAACACTCGAAACGTTCATTACTGTGCAAGGGGAAATTCTCACGTCACGTACGTCCACGGACACCAGGAACGATTTTCGCTCAAAATGTGGGCAGGCATTGTTGGGCCAGTCCGTCTACCTCCTCGACTTACCGGGGCAAATTATCTTCACATTTTGCAAGAAATTCTACCCGGCCAGCTGGAAGATGTTCCCCTGGACATACGACTGTGCATGTGGTTGCAGCATGATGGGACGCCTGCACATAACAGTCGTGCTGCGCGCGGATTTTTTAATGAACTCTTTGACGGTCGGGTAGTTGGCAAAGGTGCTCGTAGGAAATGGCCCCTGGGATCACCAGACATCAACGCCACTGGACTTTTCCCTGTGGGGATTCTTCACGCTTATAGTTCACTCACCCGGACGCGAACCACCTACACTCCTGGAAATTGAAATAAGAACACCGTGAATTCATTGTCCCAGGAAGGGGAAACTTTATTGACACATTCCTGGGGTCAGATACATCACATGATCACACTGACAGAACCACAGGCACATAGACACAGGCAACAGAGCATGCACAATGTCGGCACTAGTACAGTGTATATCCACCTTTCGCAGCAATGCAGGCTGCTATTCTCCCATGGAGACGATCGTAGAGATGCTGGATGTAGTCCTGTGGAACGGCTTGCCATGCCATTTCCACCTGGCGCCTCAGTTGGACCAGCGTTCGTGCTGGACGTGCAGACCGCGTGAGACGACGCTTCATCCAGTCCCAAACATGCTCAATGGGGGACAGATCCGGAGATCTTGCTGGCCAGGGTAGTTGACTTACACCTTCTAGAGCACGTTGGGTGGCACGGGATACATGCGGACGTGCACTGTCCTGTTGGAACAGCAAGTTCCCTTGCCGGTCTAGGAATGGTAGAACGATGGGTTCGATGACGGTTTGGATGTAGCGTGCACTATTCAGTGTCCCCTCGACGATCACCAGTGGTGTACGGCCAGTGTAGGAGATCGCTCCCCACACCATGATGCCGGGTGTTGGCCCTGTGTGCCTCGGTCGTATGCAGTCCTGATTGTGGCGCTCACCTGCACGGCGCCAAACACGCATACGACCATCATTGGCACCAAGGCAGAAGCGACTCTCATCGCTGAAGACGACACGTCTCCATTCGTCCCTCCATTCACGCCTGTCGCGACACCACTAGAGGCGGGCTGCACGATGTTGGGGCGTGAGCGGAAGATGGCCTAACGGTGTGCGGGACCGTAGCCCAGCTTCATGGAGACGGTTGCGAATGGTCCTCGCCGATACCCCAGGAGCAACAGTGTCCCTAATTTGCTGGGAAGTGACGGTGCGGTCCCCTACGGCACTGCGTAGGATCCTACGGTCTTGGCGTGCATCCGTGCGTCGCTGCGGTCGACGGGCACGTGCACCTTCCGCCGACCACTGGCGACAACATCGATGTACTGTGGAGACCTCACGCCCCACGTGTTGAGCAATTCGGCGGTACGTCCACCCGGCCTCCCGCATGCCCACTATACGCCCTCGCTCAAAGTCCGTCAACTGCACATACGGTTCACGTCCACGCTGTCGCGGCATGCTACCAGTGTTAAAGACTGCGATGGAGCTCCGTATGCCACGGCAAACTGGCTGACACTGACGGCGGCGGTGCACAAATGCTGCGCAGCTAGCGCCATTCGACGGCCAACACCGCGGTTCCTGGTGTGTCCGCTGTGCCGTGCGTGTGATCATTGCTTGTACAGCCCTCTCGCAGTGTCCAGCGCAAGTATGGTGGGTCTGACACACCGGTGTCAATGTGTTCTTTTTTCCATTTCCAGGAGTCTAGAAACAAAGAGGAATTAATGAATCGCATTCCACGGCCGCCACTCACATCAGGGCAATGCCAGAAATCTTTGAAAGAGTTCGGCAAAACACCTTTCGGTGTTACCAAGCTTGTGTCGCGTCAGAGGGTCGCCAGTTCGAGCATCTGCTTTAAATAAACAATGTCCTAGCTACAAAAAAGGCCCATTTCAGGGTCGCCACAATTTGTAAAAGACTTTCTGTACGCGAACTAACAGCTGTTGACGGGTTTCTTCCCAGTACGTCTTATCGTGAAACTACAATGGATGTGTCGGGATCCTGGCGGATTCGCACCAAGGCCCCCTCGGTGGAAGGCTGGTGCGCAACCACCGAGCGTGCGGGCCGCTTTGGATACATCGCGATCTCTGGCAGGCAAAGCATTTGCGCTCATGCGTTGTCCAGAGCATCTGGCAACAGGGCAATCCCGCGGCCCATCTGAGTACGTGGCTCCAAATTTCCATAGTTTAAAAATTGTGCGTTGTCGACCTACATAACATCAGTACGAGGGTCACTCCAAAAGAAATGTACGCTATTTTTTTTTAAATCCCTCTTTTATTCCACATGTTTGAATGTTTTACAGTGTGTAGATACATCCTTTAGGAACAATATTTTCATTTCTCCACATAATTTCCATCCCTCTCAACTGCCTTACGCCATCTTGGAACCAGTGCCTGTATACGCGCACGATAAAATTCTGGACCAACCTGTTAGAGACACTGTTTGGCAGCGTGCACAAGGGAGTCATCATCTTCAAAACTTGTTCCACGAAGAGAGTCTTTCAGTTTCCCAAAGAGATTATAGTCACATGCAGCAAGGTCAGGACTGTAAGGCGGGTGTTTCAGTGTTGTTCATCCGAGTTTTGTGATCTCTTCCATGGCTTTTTGACCGACATGTGGCCGTGCATTGTCGTGAAACAGCAAAACATCCTGCTTTTAACGATATTGTCGAACACGACTCAGTCGAGCTTGAAGTTTCTTCAGTGTCGTCACATATGCATCAGAATTTATGGTGGTTCCACTTGGCATGATGTCCACAAGCAAGAGTCTTTCGGAATCTAAAAACACCGTAGCCATAACTTTTCCAGCAGAAGGTGTGATTTTGAATTTTTTTTCCTTGGGTGAATTTGCATGATGCCACTCCATTGATTGCCTCTTCGCCCCTGGTGAAAAATGATGGAGCCATGTTTCATAACCTGTCACAATTGTTCCTAGAAATTCATCTCCACCATTCTCGTACCGTTCCAAAAGTTCGCTGCGTACCGTTTTTCTTGTTTCTTTGTTAGCCACTGTCAACATCCTGGGAAACCACCTGACACAAACCTTTCTTAACGCCAACACTTTCAGTATTCTGCAAACACTTCTTTCCCCTATCCCAGCGTAGCGTGACAGTTCGTTCACTGTGATGCGTCTGTCGGCAGTCACCTATTCGTTAAATGGTTCAAATGGCTCTGAGCACTATGCGACTTAACTTCTGAGGTCATCAGTCGCCTAGAACTAGGAACTAATTAAACCTAACTAACCTAAGGACATTACACACATCCATGACGAGGCAGGATTCGAACCTGCGACCGTAGCGGTCTCTCGGTTCCAGACTGTAGCGCCTAGAACCGCACGGCCACTCCGGCCGGCCCAATTCGTTAACTCTCTGCACATTGTCTGGAGTGTGTGCAGTACGAGGCCTGCCGCTGCGAGGACAATCCTCAATATTGCCGTGCCCGCTTTCATCACGTAACCTGCTTGCCCACCGACTAACTGTACTGTGATCGACAGCAGCATCTCCATACACCTTTTTCGACCGCTTGTGGCTGTTTCCCACTGTCTCGTTTTCACAGCACAGGAATTGTATGACAGCACTTTGCTTCTGAGGAACGTCAAGTGTGGCTTGAAGACATGCTGTGACGGCGCCACTCACGGGAACAGGTTGAACTAAGTTTGGAAACAGGTGGGAAGGATGTATCTACACACTGTAAAACTTTCACACATGCAGAATGAAAACTGTATTTTTACTAAAATAGTGTGATGTGTTGGCTGAAGAGCCAACTCCGTGTTACTAGAGGAGGCCGAAATGCACGCGTTTTAGCTCACGCAGGCTGGCGTGAGGAGGGAAGGACTATACTGACGTGAGGTCTGGAACATGACAAGGAATTAGAATTCAGAAAGTGGACGTAATTAGTTTGATACTTAACTTTAATCCATTAATGATGAACGTCGCTCTTGAAGGTACATGATTCACAATATCAATATCAATAGTAACTGAATATGGCGCCTTGCTAGGTCGTAGCAAATGACGTAGCTGAAGGCTATGCTAAACTGTCGTCTCGGCAAATGAGAGCGTATGTAGACAGTGAACCATCGCTAGCAAAGTCGGTTGTACAACTGGGGCGAGTGCTAGGGAGTCTCTCTAGACCTGCCGTGTGGCGGCGCTCGGTCTGCAATCACTGGTAGCGACGACACTCGGGTCCGACGTATACTAACGGACCGCGGCCGATTTAAAGGCTACCACCTAGCAAGTGTGGTGTCTTGCGGTGACACCACATAGTGTGCATTTCTTTTGGAGTGACCCTCGGAATTTTGATTCTTACTGGCATCAGCTATCCAGGATTAAAATTTCGTGACAAAATTTTTCTCCACCGTGTATAAATCCATGGAGTTTCCACCCTGTCCAGAACAGAGCTAAAACTGTTTGTGGTGAGAGCCGCCTGGATTACGAGATTAATGTGCAGAAGTACTTGAACAGAATGAGTGGCTATGGGGTTAGAGATACAAACTTAGTGCACTCAGAGAAACTAAAAGGCGAAGATGCTGAACAACGACGTCACGATCTATCTACTGATCTCCTCCTGTTCTACATCTTGCAAAACAGATACGATTCTGGGAAGAACCACCCAAGAAAATGACAGGAGATGCTACATCCTGATGCGGACATCTCGTTCTCAGGTCCGTTGAATTTATAAGATTTTTGCGACTGCAGAATCAACTGCATTGGTCAGTCTATCCTCACCATTATGGACCAAAGTGCAGAGCACCAGAGGCACATTAAGCAATGGAGAGCTTGAGAAACCATCAATTGTTGGACACTGTTTCACAAATGGAGACGGAATAATGTCTAATGAAACTACAATCTTGCCCCATGCTTCTCCATACTGGCACTCTGTAACATAAGGAACAGTGGGAATTTGAATGTGCGAGAATAGCTTTAATCAGCACAGCATTTATAACCTTGAGGAGCGTGGGTGAGTGGAAATTCACCGTCGAGAAGACACAGACAAATGCACTGAATTGTTTACGTTACTACGAGAAAGATACCACCAGTGGAGATATTGACACAATCGTTGGCGACATGATGTAATAATGATGTATGCTCATCACAAGCTGTCTTTGGTCTGTTCATGGTTACCACAACAGCAGCCATGACAGTTGATTGTTCTGGACGAAAAAGGTGGAGGGCTTCGTCAAAACCTAGAGATTTTATCCATCTTTGATGCGTCAAGTACACCGAGAATGTTTTATACAGGAATGGCGTTGTGAGAAACTTCTGTCTTATACACAGTAGGAAAAAAATTAAAACCCCTATTGAGAGCTTTACAATTTATTCAAAATTTGTTGCAGAAGCAATATACCGGGCGATCAAAAAGTCAGTATAAATTTGAAAACTTAATAAACCACGGAATAATGTAGATAGAGAGGTAAAAATGACACACATGCTTGGAATGACATGGGGTTTTATTAGAACAACAACAAAAAAAACATATTGCTAGACGCGTGAAAGATCTCTTGCGCGCGTCGTTTGGTGATGATCGTGTGCTCAGCCGCCACTTTCGTCATGCTTGGCCTCCCAGGTCCCCAGACCTCAGTCCGTGCGATTATTGGCTTTGGGGTTACCTGAAGTCGCAAGTGTATCGTGATCGACCGACATCTCTAGGGATGCTGAAAGTCAATATCCGACGCCAATGCCCCAGGAAAGTTGTTGCAAATCTTGCAGAGCACGTGCAGCTTCACCGAGAGTTTGTTTGCCAGCATTATCCTGCAGTAACATCACTTTCCCTTCCAGTTTCAAGAACGGCAGAAGAACTGGTCGAGCAATATTTCTCGCGTATCTAACGCTGTTCAGCGTTCTCTCCAAAAAGTGAAGGTGGACTGTACCCTATCAGACCGTAAGACCTGGGATGAAATAAGTGTGCCTCAGGTGAAGGCACTGTTGATAGGAAAACTAGGGTTTAACGTCCGGTCGATATCTGAGTCGTTAGAGGCGGAGCACAAGTTTAGATTGTTGCAAGGATGGGGAAGGAAATCAGTGACACCCTTTCAAAGCAACCACTTCGGCATATTCTTAGAGAAAATTATTGGCATCACGGGAAACATAAGTGTGGTGGTACGCGGATTTGAACGGTCGCTCTCCCGAATGTGTGTTCAATGCGGCAATGTTCGAGGCAGCGCTCATCACATCTTCGCTGTAAGAGCGGAAGGCCATCACTTGGTTGTAGGCAGAATCTGCTTTCATCGCTGAAGACTGTGGCACACCATTCCTTCTTCCAAATGATACTCTGGCTGGACCAGTCGAGCTGTGCACCTCGATGCTGTGTGGCGAGTGGAAGACGGGCGCATGCCTGTAACCCCACTGCTGGTAGCCTGTACACAGGGGTCGCTTTTAACACTTCTGGAGTCTCATTTCCTCTTACGCGTGATGGACGGCAGTGTTTACAGTCTAATCATTAATGTGTTTGTGTCGCAAAATGACTATCATGTTGCGAATAGCCTGCTTCTAGACAAGTCCCCAGCTGGTTTGGGAACATCGTTTTTCCCATAATAAATACCGACGTATATGGTAAACCTGTAGATATTCAGTATCGTTTTGTTGCTTGCTGTATAAGCAGGGCTCTTCCCGAATGCGATTTCAGAGAATCAATCATTACACCATTTCAATCAGCAGCGAATCGTATTGAGAATCTTAAGCAAACGTTAGTTCATCGATGAAAGAAGTGATTCACTAAACCGTCGTCCGATTGTCCTGAGCGAACCTATACCGTTGTCTGGCAACCGTGCCAGGTATAATTAATAATAACGATAGACAAGACCTAAACAGCAGCGGCAAGTGTCGCCACGGGATCGTTTAGTAAGCAGGGGAGTGGATGATTATCAAAATCAAATGGCTCACGCTGCCAACGACACGTTGCTTGTCACCAATAAGTTTACTATTAATAATTTCGTAAGCGCATGTTCGAATATTCATCGAGCATAAGGATCCTGACATGAAGATCGGAAAATTATGAGCTCTTTCTGACACTAAGTGCAAACAAACCGCTGGAGAATACATTTCATCGGGATTATTGAGCTCATTGGGACAACCAGCCGTGACAGAGAGCAGATGCTGACAGATGTGAATACTACCGAAATATCGGTTTAATCACTCATGGTTGCAAAATACTCTCACGAATTATTTACAGGACTGTGGAAAGACTGGTAGCAGCCACCCTCAAGGAAAATCAATTTGAAGCTGGAGTCTGTCCTCAGTGTCACTGAATCTATATTTTGAACAAGTAGTAAAGGAAAACCAAGGACAAATCTGGATAGAGAATTGAAGATCGTGTAGAAGAACAACACTGAAATTCTCTGAGAGGCAGCAAACGACTTCAAAGCGCAGTCGAACGGAGTGGATTGTGTCCCGAAAAGAGTTCACATAATGAACATCAACAGATGGAAAACAGGTGTATCTAATGTATTCGAATTAAATCGGACGACGCTGAGAGAACTGGATTAGGAAATGAGAGGCTAAAAGCAGTAGATAAGTTATGTTATTTGGGCAGCAAAATAACTAATGACAGCTGAAGTACAGAGGATACAAAATACAGACTGGAAGTAGCAAGAAAAACCTTTCTGACACAGGAGAATTTCTTAACATCTGAAGGTATTCGTTTGATATCCTCTGGCATTATTTAGGAGTGGAACAGGAAATACCCACATCAACACAATGTGAGGCAGCATGCGGGTAATAGATGTATATTTTTGTAGCGCGCGCGCACACACACACACACACACACACACACACATACACACAGAGAGAGATATATTCTCCATGGAGCCTCTATCTTCAGTCCACTTTGTCCTTGCTTTCTTTGGAACTTCATTCTGTGACCTCACATTACACTTTTGTATCTTGTTTCTGTATGCATTTCCGTCTTCAATTTCTATTGAATCGATTTTGCCTGCTTCTAGATCCAGTTGGCTTGTGCGAGCCATGGTATTTTTGATTTGACCCCCTGTATGTATGTTAGAATTCTCTTGGGGAGTCATTTTGGTGATAGGCCGATGATGTACCCCTAGAACTTCAACCTTCTTTTTCTGACATCTGCTGCTGTGTTTGACATCTTCTCTATAGTCAGCCTAGAGTGTAATCTGTATCCCTCTTCTGTCAGCTTCGGACCGAGAATTTTACTCAGTATTTTCCTTTCTTCCTTCAGTATGCTTCCCATGTCACTTTTCGTATGGGGTGTTAGCGTCTCACTTGCATAAAACATTTCAGGCTTTATTACTCTGTTGTAGTGTCTGACTTTTGTGTGAAAGGACATGCATTTTTATTATATACGAGCTGTGTATTGCCGAACGCTCTCTTCTATTTTTTGTAGTCGAGTCTTCTGTGCGATCTTTTGTCCTGTAGGTTCACGGATTTCATCTAGACACTTGAAGTGTGCAATTCTTTTTATTTTACCGTATTTTGTGTCTAATTTTGTTATGTTTAAAGAGATTTCAAGCACAACTTTTTCCGCGCATTTTTTTAGTACCTCACTTTCTTTGGTTGCTGTTGCTTCGATGTCTGATAGTATGACCAGGTCGTCTGCGAAAGCGAGGTTTGATTTTTCTATTTTGCCCCTGCATCTACCAAGTCGTGTCGCTTTCCAGTGTCCTGGAGTTATTTTTCCCATTCCCTCTTTACTTTTTCCAGGACTAGGTTGAATAATAGTGCAGATAATCCGTCGCCTTGGCGCACTCCAGTTTTGATCATGCAGGGATCACAGACTTCACTCACGAATTTAACTTTCGATATTGTGTCAGCTTATGTCTGTCTGATTAATCGTAGTGTTTTTGGGTCGAGTCCAGGTTCTTATAAGGCGTTGAACAAGAACTGTCGGTCAACAGAAATCATTCGCTTACTTGAAATCTATGAAGATGCGCAGCTTGTGGATTACTGCCTTCAGGATAACGACATCGCTCGACTAGAGTGGCCAGCATGTTCACTAGATATGAATCCTATCGAATATGCCAGGAATAGATTGAAAAGGGCTGTTTACGGACGATGTGATCCACCAACAACTCTGAGGGATCTATGCCAAATCGCCGTTGAGGAGTTGGACAGTATGAACTTGTGGATAGTATGCCAAGACGAATACAAGCATGTATCAGTGCAAGAGGACGTTCTCCTGGGTGTTGGAGGTACCAGTTTGTGCAGAAATCTGGACCATCACCTCTGAAGGTCTCGCTGTATGGTTGTACAACAAGCAATGTGTGGTTTTCATGAGCAATATAAAGCTCCGTCTCTAATGACCTCGCTGTCGACGGGACGTTAAACACTAACAACCACCACCATGAGCAATATAAAGGGCAGAAATGATGTTTATGTTGATCTCTATTTCATTTTTCTGTACAGGTTCCGAAACTCTCGGAACCGACGTGATGCGAAACTTTTTTTTTTATGTGTGTGTGTGTGTGTGTGTGGGTAGATATACAGGGTGGTCCATTGACCGTGACCGGGCCAAACATCTCACGAAATAAGCGTCAAACGAAAAATCTATAAAGAACGAAACTTGTCTAGCTTGAAGGGGGAAACCAGATGGCGCTATGGTTGGCCCACTAGATGACGGTGCCATAGGTCAAACGGATATCAACTGTGTTTTTTTAAAATAGGAAACCACAATTTTTTATTACACATTCGTGTAGTACGTAAAGAAATATGAATGTTTTAGTTGGACCACTTTTTTCGCTTTGTGATAGATGGCGCTGTAATAGTCACAAACATATGGCTCACAATTTTAAACGAACAGTTGGTAACAGGTAGGTTTTTTAAATTAAAATACAGAATGTAAGTACGTTTGAACATTTGATTTAGGTTGTTCCAATGCGATACATGTTCCTTTGTGTACTTATCATTTCTGAGAACGCATGCTGTTACAGCGAGATTACCTGTAAAGAACACATTAATGCAATAAATGATCAAAATGATGTCCGTCAACCTCAATGTATTTGGCAATACGTATAACGACATTCCTCTCAACAGGGAGTAGTTTGCCTTCCGTAATGTTTGCACGTGCATTGACAATGCGCTGACGCATGTATTCAGTAGTTGTCGGTGGATCACCATATCAAATATCCTTCAACTTTCCCCACAGAAAAAAATCCGGGGACGTCATATCCGGTGAACGTGTGGGTCATGGTATTGTGCTTCGACGACCAATCCACCTGTCATGAAATATGCTATTCAATACCGCTTCAACCGCACGCGAGCTATATGCCGGACATCCATCATGTTGGAAGTACATCGTCATTATGTCATGCAGTGAAACATCTTTTAGTAATATCGGTAGAACATTACGTAGGAAATCAGCACACATTGCACCATTTAGATTGCCATCGATAAAATGGGGGCCAATTATACTTCCATACATTAACCCACCAAGGTCGCTGATGTTCCACTTGTCGCAGCCATCGTGGATCTTCTGTTGCCCAATTGTGCATATTATGCCGGTTTTGTTACTGCTGTTGGTGAATGACGCTTCGACGCTAAATAGGACGCTTGCAAAAAATCTGTCATCGTCCCGTAATTTCTCTTGTGCCCAGTCGCAGAACTGTACACGACGTTCAAAGTCGTCGCCACGCAATTCCTGGTGCATAGAAATATGGTACGGGTGCAAACGATGTGGACGTAGCATTCTCAACACCGATGTTTTTGAGATTCGCGATTCTCGCGCAATTTGTCTGCTACTGTTGTGCGGATTAGTCGCGACAGCAGCTAATACACGTACTTGGGCATCATCATTTGTTGCAGGTCATAGTTGACGTTTCACATGTGACTGAACGCTTCCTGTTTCCTGAAATAACGTAACTATCCGGCGAACGGTCCGGAAACTTGGATGATGTCGTCCAGGATACCGAGCAGCATACATAGCACACGCCCGTTGGGCATTTTGATCACAATAGCCATACATCAACACGACATCGACCTTTTCTACAATTGGTAAACTGCTCATTTTAACACGGGTAATGTATCACGAAGCAAATACCGTCCGCACTGGCGGAATTTTACGCGATACGACGTACTCATACGTTTGTGACTATTACAGCGCCATCTATCACAAAGTGAAAAAAAGTGGTGCAACTAAAACATTCATATTTCTTTACGTATAACACTAATATGTAATAAAAAATAGGGGTTGCTATTTAAAAAACGCAGTTGACATCCGTTTGACCTATGGTCGCGCCATCTAGTCAACCATAGCGCCATCTCGTTTCCCCCTTCAGGCTAGACGAGTTTCGTTCTTTGTAGTTTTTTTGTTTGATGCTTATTTCGTGAAATATTTGGCCCGGTCTCTATCAATGGACCACCCTGTTTATCCGTACCAACAAACCGATATTGCTTGCTGCTGAGACTCGCTTTTGAGATAACGACGGTGTCACGTGACAGCGGTCAGCGATAATGTAATACGGAAACGCGTCGGTTCCAAAAGCGTTGTTTCCATGGAAACGAAACCCAGCGGAGCAGTGGTCGGTCACAATGTTGAGCGAGAGCGCCTTGCGTCGGGTCGCAGTTTGCCTCTGCGGCATGCAAGTGGTGAGTTTTAACTGTGGTATCATCTGTCAGGTGATACGCCTAAAATCACATTGCTCCAAGAAAATTACTTTGTGACTGGCAGATTGCAGTGGTTTGCTTGTCGGTTTGCAGCCCGCCACACTTCACACGGTTTGCACATATCTATAAAACAGACAACGCAGCGAGCCCATGGCCAACCATAATAACTTAAGATTAGCTGACGGCTGAACCCAGCCAGTCGAATCACTGAAACGTCAATCACAAAGTTGTTTTAATCAAGGCATATTATCATTTTTAATTACTGTATGTAGTTACTGAACGGCATTTTGTTGTTAGGATAATCATTTCGGTTTAAATGAGTGACCGCTGTAGTATTTTCTTTACCTTTTAGCCGCTTACATCAGGATGTAAGATTCAGAAGGTATTGAAACATCAATGTAGGTCTGTACTGTCATAGTGCCACGCAAAACAACAAGGGGTGCAAGCACCCTCTTGAAAAACACGACCACACCATAACACGACCGCCTCCGAATTTTACTGCTGGCACTACACACGCTGGCAGTGACGTTCACCGGGCATTCGCCATACCCCCACCCTGCCATCGGATAGCCACATTGTGCACCGTGATTCGTCACTCCACACAACGTTTTTCCACTGTTCAATCGTCCAATGTTTACGCTCCTTACACCAAGCGACTCGTCGTTTGGCATTTACTGGCGTGATGTGTGGCTTATGAGCAGCCACTCGGCCATTAAATGCAAGTTTTCTCGTCTCCCGCCTAGCTGTCGTAGTACTTGCAGTGGGTCCTAATGCAGTTTGGAATTACTGCTTGATGGTCTGGATAGATGTCTACCTATTACAGATTAGGACCCTCTTCAACTGTCGGCGGACACTGCCAGTCAAAAGAGGAGGTCGGCCTGTACGCTTTTGTGCTGCACGTGTCCCTTCACGTTTCCACTTCACTATCACATCGGAAACACTGGACCTAGGGATGTTTAGGAGTGCGGAAATCTCGCGTACAGACGAATGACACAAGTGACACCCCATCACCTGACCTCTTTCGAAGTCCTGGCAGAAGGTAGCAGCACAATGGACCTAATATGAAAAACGTAAATTTTTTGAGGTGTCCTGATACTTTTGATCACATAGTGCAGGTCTCTCCCATGACTGAAATATCATGTACGTTAGTGTATATTCATATCCCAGAGTACCATCAGAAGCCTTAGAATATGATGTGGGACATCTGCTAAAGAGAGACTGCATACACTAGGCTTACCATTGTATGGATACTGACATCGGGTACACTTGTGTTATTAATAAGTGAGTCACATGTAAATCTCTATTGCTGTAGGTCAATTAAGTTACAACAATAATGCTATATACATGTTTTATACTCTAAATCTTTAAATGGACTGGTTTATGTCACACACAGGCTCTTTTTCTTAAGACTGTGTAATAACATTGTTATAGGAGTAATATAGGCGATCTCTTTGCCAGCGTTGTAGGTAATATATCACTACCTCCCACATACGTCTCCCTAAATGGTTCCAACGAAAAATTACGTAAATTTAAGGAAGTGCGTGTGCTTGTGTGTGTGTGTGTGTGTGTGTGTGTGTGTGTGTGTAGAAGCATTCCTGTAGACAAGTCTAAGAGCTTCATTCAGCAGTTTCTTTAAAATGCGGTCATAAAGTGTGTGTTCTGTTTACGTTAGAACACTGAACCAAGTGGTTGGTTTATTTACATTAGAAAAACAATGACCTGTGCCCATTAAAGTAGAACTGGCTCTGGTCCCATTTCAATTTCTTTTATAATACAGCTCACATAACCCTCTTGTTCACAGCTGGATTACGCCGCAGTCTGCCTCCTGGTGGAGAAGGACATGGAAACGGAAATTAGCATTTACTCGAGAAAAGGTGAGTATTTTTGCGAGTTGCACTTCTGAGCTATTACAATTAAGAATTTACTCTACAATGCAGGGTGATCTGTTAGAAGAAATATTTGTTAGAAATATCGTAGCTTACCTGACCATGCTGTGAAATGCAGTGGTTATTCTCGAGAGTGGCACACTGCGGATTGAGCCAGGAGTACCCAACATGGCTGTCTCACTTAAAGATTCAAACTACCATTATTATTATTGTTCTTACTATCGAGTCAGAAGCCTACAGATTTACAGTAGCCATTATCGTGGCCGGGCCAAATATCTCACGAAATAAGCGTCAAACGAAAAAACTACAAAGAACGAAACTCGTCTAGCTTGAAGGGAGAAACCAGATGGCGCTATCGTTGGCCCACTAGATGGCGCTGCCATAGGTCCAACGGATATCAACTGCTTTTTTTTTTAATAGGAACCTCCCCATTTTTATGACATATTAGTGTTATACGTAAAGAAATATGAATGTTTTAGTTGGACCACTTTTTTCGCTTTGTGATAGATGGCGCTGTAATAGTCACAAACGTGTAAGTACGTCGTAACACCTAACATTCCGCCAGTGCGGACGGTATTTGCTTCGTGATACATTACCCGTGTTAAAATGGACCGTTTACCAATTGCGGAAAAGGTCGATGCCGTGTTGATGTATGGTTATTGTGATCAAAATGCCCAATGGGCGTGTGCTATGAATGCAGCTCCGTATCCTGGACGACATCATCCAAGTTTCCGGACCGTTCGCCGGATAGTTACGTTATTTAAGGTTACAGGAAGTGTTCAGCCACATGTGAAACGTCAACCACGACCTGCAAGAAATGATGATGCCCAAGTAAGTGTTTTACTTGCTGTCGCGGCTAATCCGCACATCAGCAGTAGACAAATTGCGCGAGAATCGCGAATCTCAA
The DNA here is from genome assembly GCF_021461395.2 of Schistocerca americana. NCBI lineage: Eukaryota > Metazoa > Arthropoda > Insecta > Orthoptera > Acrididae > Schistocerca > Schistocerca americana. The sequence goes on from NC_060126.1 coordinate 370,798,073, forward strand.
AAACGTCGGTGTTGAGAATGCTACATCAACATCGATTGCACCCGTACCATATTTATATGCACGAGCAATTGCAGAGCCACGACTTTGAACGTCGTGTACAGTTCTGCCACTGGGCACAAGAGAAATTACGGGACGATGACAGATTTTTTGCACGCGTTCTATTTAGCGACGAAGCGTCATTCACCAACAGCGGTAACGAAAGCCGGCATAATATGCACTATTGGGCAACAGAAAATTCACAATGACTGCGACAAGTGCAACATCAGCGACCTTGGCGGGTTAATGTATGGTGCGGCATTATGGGAGGAAGGATAATTGACCCCCATTTTATCGATGGCAATCTAAATGGTGCAATGTGTGCTGGTTGGTTCAAATGGCTCTGAGCACTATGCGACTTAACTTCTGAGGTCATCAGTCGCCTAGAACTTAGAACTAATTAAACCTAACTAACCTAAGGACATCACAAACATCCATGCCCGAGGCAGGATTCGAACCTGCGACCGTAGCGGTCTCTCGGTTCCAGACTGTAGCGCCTAGAACCGCACGGCCACTCCGGCCGGCGCAATGTGTGCTGATTTCCTAAGTAATGTTCTACCGATGTTACTAAAAGATGTTTCACTCCATGACTTAATGACAATGTACTTCTAACATGATGGATGTCCGGCATATAGCTCGCGTGCGGTTGAAGCGGTATTGAATAGCATATTTCATGACAGGTGGATTGGTTCGCGAAGCAAGATACCATGCCCCGCACGTTCACTGGATATGACGTCCCCGGATTTCTTTCTGTGGGGAAAGATGAAATATATTTGCTTTGGTGATCCACCGACAACGACAGAAAACATGCGTCAGCGCATTGTCAATGCATGTTCAAACATTACGGAAGGCGAACTACTCCCTGTTGAGAGGAATGTCGTTATAAGTATTGCAAAATGCATTGAGGTTGACGAACATCATTTTGAGCATTTATTGCATTAATGACTTCTTTACAGGTAATCTCGCTGTAACAGCATGCGTTCTCAGAAAGGTACATGTATCGCATTGGAACAACCGAAATAAAATGTTCAAACGTACCTACGTTCTGTATTTTAATTTAAAAAACCTACCTGTTGCCAACTGTTCGTGCAAAATTGTGAGCTATATGTTTGTGACTATTACAGCGCCATTTATCACAAAGCGAAAAAAGTGGTGCAACTAAAACATTCATATTTCTGTACGTACTAAACAAATATGTAATAAAAACGGGGGTTCCCATTTTAAAAAACCCAGTTGAAATCCGTTCGACTTATGGCATCGCCATCTAGCGGGCCAACAATAGCGCCATCTGGTTTCCCCCTTCAAGCTAGACAAGTTTTGTTCTTTGTAGATTTTTCGTTTGACGCTTATTTCGTGAGATATTTGGCCCGGTCACGATCAATGGACCACCTTGTATATGCAGAAATTCTTGAAAGTTTCGCCTGTACCTACCATCACTCAGTTTTATTGTTTTATCAATAACGATAAACCCATACTGCGAATGATTCCAGCAATCAGCACATATCCTTACAAAATCATTGAACAACATGTCCGTTCCTGCATGCGCCTTGTAAATGTGTTTTAAATTCAGATTGTCTTGTTTGATGGCTGTAATGAGGCTTGCATTATCCCTAACCCGCTACATCAGCACCCATGCGACGACCGAAACTGAAATATTTTCGAATTTGGCCTTGGTTTCCCACAGCAACATCGTCAGATAGAAAGACAGTGTTTGGCTTTGCTTTTTCAGGTGGATGATATAACCACTTTTACTGAATGTCGTGTATGTAACACCATCTACACCGCTTAATATCTCCTTTAATAGCTGATACTTGGGTTGAAACAGTGTTTTTGAGAACACACAAACGTGTTCAAATCGGACTCCATCTACATGTTAGCAACGTCATGAGGACATTAATCTTGCCATAATTGAATGGACCTACAATAATTGCTCGTATACTATCAGGAAGGAGAATTCCATTCTTCTTCTTTCTCTTCTTCTTCTTCTTCTTCTTCTTCAGGTCATCTTTTGCATCTTCACAGGACCAGTCACCGACACCAAAGTTCTTGTGAGGAGGATGTTCCATCCACCCTGCCATGACACCAACTACGTCAGGTACTGACAAGCAGTTGGCACGTATAGAAAGATACACACGTAGAGACGGTAATAGTATGTGTAGGCACTATAGCTCCATCACTTAACTGACTGAGCTATATTGGCTACACAGAGAAATGAGCTGTGTGTATTTGACCCATGAAGAGTAACTTTATCATTCATTTTATCAATAACTGGTGAGGCGATTTGGAGTAATTGTCTGCTGCTGCATCATTATAGGTGTAGCACTGAAAAACAATGATATTAAGAAGTGTAACACTTTGATTATAATGAAAGAGGTATGAAATAAAACACAAACACAGTTTGACGTTATATATACATACATCATTTATTTAAATATATAGGATGCAGTATTTCAAAAAAATCATCAGATTCTTTCTTTATCTTCTTCTGTGCACCTGCACAGTATTTCCCAAACAAAGCTTTTTGATATGCAATAAAGTCCGCACGTATCTCCCTCAAGCCAATGGATATCTCACAGTATTTGGGTTTTTCACACACACATTTGATCTGTTTCTCTTTGGGTTCAGTGGTAATGTGCAAACAAAGCTACTGCTCCCAATCATTAACATGTACGCTATGCACACATAGGAAGTTTACATCATTGTATGCAGACTCTATGCTCGGCAACCAAAACTGAGGCGTGCCTTAGATAAACACACTTGTCATTCGATTTCACACATTGTGCACAGTTTTCATACACTGTTGTAATAGATAGTGTCTCACCAGTAAGGCGAATGTCTGGGGGAGAACGAGTTGGATAATACTCTGTAGTCATCTGATGATTGATGTAGTGCTCTGCATGACATATTTCGTCCCAGTCGAACACAGAAAGTGGCACTTTCACACCCTTCGATGCATTTTCAGTTTCTATTCGTGCTTGCAAGCCCCAGGCATGATGTGCTGCTATACCAGTTTTTACATGTTTCGTTCCACTGGGAGTTAAATCGTACATAGAACTGAAAAGCATGGGTACACTTGATACCTTCTTATCCACAGCATCTGCACTCTGTGCCTGCACTAGCAAAGGGATGTTCTGCTGGGATAGGTCTTATGTGGGTCACCAGTACTGTCCTCCATCTTGCTGTTGTTTAGGACCACCAGCAGTGTTCGATGTGTTGGGAGCAGATCACGTGTCCTCAACACAGAAATCGATGAGTGGGACAGACAATAACAGTTCCTTGTCCTGCTCCAGCAAGTGGGCTATGTGCATTACAGGATCCCACGTGATTGCTAAAGGTTCAGACAAGCTGGAGGTTCTTGCTCCCTGAGGTCCAGAGGTCGTTGCAAGTCTTGACAAGTTAGCACCTGAGGTTGCTACAGTTCCAGACGTGGCAGAGGTCGGCATGTTGGCACTCGACCCTGCAGGCTTGGACGTGTCGAGGGCTACTGCTGACCAAAGAGGAGGAAGTGATACATAAGGTCCAAGATGCGAAAACAACGAATAATAATAATAATGCTAACCGAATAAAAAGATGTGATATGCAGTACTTACTTTTCCGCTTCTTCCTGTTCTGCAGGGCTGTGTTGGATTGCGACTGCTGACCCTTCATGGTTCTTCTTCTTTTTCTTGTGCTGCTGCTGCTGCTGACTGAGGTCCCAGACCTGCTGAGCCTGCCCTATACCCGCTCCAATGACATTACCAGATGCCACCATCCTACTAGCTCAAGTCTACCACATTACTGGATTACGGGTCCCGCCATTTTTCCCACAGACTGCCGTCTTGGATTACGTCATAGGAGGGACGCCGCTGCCCTCTGGTTGGCGGTACTGCGTACTAGGTCACTTGGACTCCGAATTTCATGTTCAACACACTGGATGGAGCTACTGCCTCAAATTGTGTAAATTAGGACTGCATGCAAAAAAAGACTTATACCTGTCCTATCTAGCAAAGGCTGAGTGCTTTTCCGCCAGTTCTAGAGAAGAAGTGGCGGTCGGAGGACTTACGTTAGTGGAGATAGCCCAAGTCCCATTTTTCCTGCCATTTTCTCAGGTTAGTGGAGGAAGCCCAATTGACCTTTTTTTCACCAAAATTTGAACTTTCCAGTATGATAAAAGAACCATGGACCTTGCCGTTGGTGGGGAGGCTTGCGTGCCTCAGCGATACAGATGGCCGTAGCGTAGGTGCAACCACAACGGAGGGGTATCTGTAGTTGAGGCTAGACAAACGTGTGGTTCCTGAAGACGGGCAGCAGCCATTTCAGTAGTTGCAGGGGCAACAGTCTGGATGATTGACTGACCTGGCCTTGCAACATTGATCAAAACGGCCTTGCTGTGCTGGTACTGCGAACGGCTGAAAGCAAGGGTAAACTACGGCCGTAATTTTTCCCGAGGGCATCCAGCTTTACTGTATGGATAAATGATGATGGCGTCCTCTTGGGTAAAATATTCCAGAGGTAAAATAGTTCCCCATTCGGATCTCCGGGCGGGGACTACTCAAGAGGACGTCGTTATCAGGAAAAAGAAAACTGGCGTTCTACGGATCGGAGCGTGGAACGTCAGATCCCTGAACCGGGCAGGTAGATTAGAAAATTTAAAAAGGGAAATGGATAGGTTAAAGTTAGATATACTGGGAATTAGTGAAGTTCGGTGGCAGGAGGAACAAGACTTTTGGTCAGGTGAATACAGGGTTATAAACACAGAATCAAATAGGGGCAATGCAGGAGAAGGTTTAATAATGAATAAAAACATAGGAGTGTGGGTAAGCTACTACAAACAGCATAGTGAACGCATTATTGTGGCCAAGATAGACACGAAGCCCACGCCTACCACAGTAGTACAAGTTTATATGCCAACTAGCTCTGCAGATGATGAAGAAATTGAAGAAATGTATGATGAGGTAAAAGAAATTATTCAGGTAGTGAAGGGAGACGAAAAATTAATAGTCATGGGTGACTGGAATTCGAGAGTAGGAAAAGGGAGAGAAGAAAACATAGTAGGTGAATATGGATTGGGGCTAGGAAATGAAAGAGGAAGCCGCCTGATAGAGTTTTGCACAGAGCATAACTTAATCATAGCTAACACTTGGTTCAAGAATCATGAAAGAAGGTTGTATACATGGAAGAATCCTGGAGATACTACAAGGTATTAGATAGTTTATACAATGGTAACACAGAGATTTAGGAACCAGGTTTTAAATTGTAAGACATTTCCAGGGGCAGATGTGGACTCTGACCACAATCTATTGGTTATGAACTGTAGATTAAAACTGAAGAAACTGCAAAAAGGTGGGAATTAAAGGAGATGGGACCTGGATAAACTGAAAAAACCAGTGGTTGTACAGAGTTTCAGGGACAGCGTAAGGGAACAGTTGACAGGAATGGGGGAAAGAAATACAGTAGAAGAAGAATGGGTACCTTTGAGAGATGAAGTAGTCAAGGCAGCAGAGGAACAAGTAGGTAAAAAGACGAGGGCTAGTAGAAATCCCTGGGTAACAGAAGATATATTGAATTTAATTGATGAAAGGAGAAAATATAAAAATGCAGTAAATGAAGCAGGCAAAAAGGAATACAAACGTCTCAAAAATGAGATTGACAGAAAGTGCAAAATGGCTAAGCAGGGATGGCTAGAGGACAAATGTAAGGATGTAGAGGCTCATCTCACTAGGGGTAAGATAGATACTGCCTACAGGAAAATTAAAGAGACCTTTGGAGGAAAGAGAACCACATGTATGAATATCAAGAGCTCAGATGGAAACCCAGTTATAAGCAAAGAAGGGGAAGCAGGAAGGTGGAAGAAGTATATAGAGGGTCTATACAAGGGCAATGTACTTGAGGACAATATTACGGAAATGGAAGAGGACGTAGATGGAGATGAAATGGGAGATAGGTAATTGCGTGAAGAGTTTGACACAGCACTGAGAGACCTGACTCGAAACAAAGCCCCGGGAGTAGACAACATTCCATTAGAACTACTGACGGCCTTGGGGGAGCCAGTCCTGACAAAACACTGCCACCTGGTGAGCAAGATGTATGAGACAGGCGAAATACCCTCAGACTTCAAGAAGAATATAATAATTCCAAACCCAAAGAAATCAGGTGTTGACAGATGTGAAAATTACCGAACTATCATCTGCTGCAACGATCGATTGGGTGCACAGTCAGTGCCTGCCCTGCCGTCTATAGAGGCTACACCACATACTATTATTGGTGTTTGGGTGTTTCAGTGTGGACCGATACCTGGGTCCTCACAACAGTTTGTGCTGTTGATGTGCAAATGTAATCATTTCATGTGGTCTACACACACACACACACACACACACACATTATATATATATATATATATATATATATATATATATATATATATATATATATATATACATATATCACTCCTGGAAATTGAAATAAGAACACCGTGAATTCATTGTCCCAGGAAGGGGAAACTTTATTGACACATTCCTGGGTTCAGATACATCACATGATCACACTGACAGAACCACAGGCACATAGACACAGGCAACAGAGCATGCACAATGTCGGCACTAGTACAGTGTATATCCACCTTTCGCAGCAATGCAGGCTGCTATTCTCCCATGGAGACGATCGTAGAGATGCTGGATGTAGTCCTGTGGAACGGCTTGCCATGCCATTTCCACCTGGCGCCTCAGTTGGACCAGCGTTCGTGCTGGACGTGCAGACCGCGTGAGACGACGCTTCATCCAGTCCCAAACATGCTCAATGGGGGACAGATCCGGAGATCTTGCTGGCCAGGGTAGTTGACTTACACCTTCTAGAGCACGTTGGGTGGCACAGGATACATGCGGACGTGCATTGTCCTGTTGGAACAGCAAGTTCCCTTGCCGGTCTAGGAATGGTAGAACGATGGGTTCGATGACGGTTTGGATGTACCGTGCACTATTCAGTGTCCCCTCAACGATCACCAGTGGTGTATGGCCAGTGTAGGAGATCGCTCCCCACACCATGATGCCGGGTGTTGGCCCTGTGTGCCTCGGTCGTATGCAGTCCTGATTGTGGCGCTCACCTGCACGGCGCCAAACACGCATACGACCATCATTGGCACCAAGGCAGAAGCGACTCTCATCGCTGAAGACGACACGTCTCCATTCGTCCCTCCATTCACGCCTGTCGCGACACCACTGGAGGCGGACTGCACGATGTTGGGGCGTGAGCGGAAGACGGCCTAACGGTGTGCGGGACCGTAGCCCAGCTTCATGGAGACGGTTGCGAATGGTCCTCGCCGATACCCCAGGAGCAACAGTGTCCCTAATTTGCTGGGAAGTGGCGGTGCGGTCCCCTACGGCACTGCGTAGGATCCTACGGTCTTGGCGTGCATCCGTGCGTCGCTGCGGTCCGGTCCCAGGTCGACGGGCACGTGCACCTTCCGCCGACCACTGGCGACAACATCGATGTACTGTGGAGACCTCACGCCCCACGTGTTGAGCAATTCGGCGGTACGTCCACCCGGCCTCCCGCATGCCCACTATACGCCCTCGCTCAAAGTCCGTCAACTGCACATACGGTTCACGTCCACGCTGTCGCGGCATGCTACCAGTGTTAAAGACTGCGATGGAGCTCCGTATGCCACGGCAAACTGGCTGACACTGACGGCGGCGGTGCACAAATGCTGCGCAGCTAGCGCCATTCGACGGCCAACACCGCGGTTCCTGGTGTGTCCGCTGTGCCGTGCGTGTGATCATTGCTTGTACAGCCCTCTCGCAGTGTCCGGAGCAAGTATGGTGGGTCTGACACACCGGTGTCAATGTGTTCTTTTTTCCATTTCCAGGAGTGTATATATGGCGTTTTAAAATGACTGTATGGGTTCTAATGCTCTGTAGAATTTATTACATTCAACCTACAATTATAAATAGTAGAACAAATTAGAGAGCAGCTGAAACAGTTTTTCCCACAAATATTCAATGTGACTACCTTCGTCTGACCTCTTCCCAAACATTGATCAGTGGGTCTGGTATAATTGTTGCAACGATGCTGTTTCTAAACTCAGGTGGCTCCGCGTGTAGTGCAGACACGTACACAAGATCCGTTATGAACCCCCAAATGTGAAAGTCGCGTTGAGTCAGCTCGCGTGTGAACGTGGAGGTCATGCAAACCAAGATCTGTCATTCGGCACCTTGCGGCAAATCCAGTATTAAGGTTCAGCGTCGTTTAATCAATTGCGCACTAAGTTACGCCAATGAGGATGTGCACCATCCTGCTGCCAATTAAAATTCTGTGGTTCAGCTTCTTCCAGTTGACGAAAAGATCCATAATTTAGAGCATCAAGATCAGAAACAGCAGTTATAGTAGCTTCGACGAAAAAGAAAGGCTCATAAACTTTCCGCCGGGATATGGTACAGAAAAAAATCAGCTTAGGGTAATCTCTTTGCAACTATAATATCTCGTGGGGATTTGTTGACCCCCAGATGCGCACATTACTTGTATTCACATTTCCACTTAAGTGAAATGTCGATTCATCACCGAAGACGAGACGAGTCAGAAAATCTTCATTGTACACACTTTATCAACATGTAAACGTCACTACAGATATTCGGATTAAAGTTATGACATGTTCGATATGCCTGCCATCATTGGCAATGATGTGGCGCAGACGAATAGCGAAATTCTGCACGACCCGCTGAAGTGTCGAAACATCGATGCTGTCGATGACCTGCTGAACTGCTGTTTTCAGCTTAGTAATGGTTATGGGGATATTGCTGTACACCTTGTCTTTAATATAGCCTCACAAAAAGAACCGCACGTCTTGAGATCCGGAGAATATGGCGGCCAATCGAGGCCCATGCCAGTGGCCTCTCGGTACTCCAAAGTGCACCTGCAGGGCATCAAACACTCTCCTGTTCGATAGGGTCGAGCTCCGTCTTACATGAACCACATCTTGTCGAAATCATGGTCACTTTGGATAATGGGGATGAAATCATCTTCGGTAGTCACCGTGCCATCAAGGAATATTGCACTAATTGAAACTTCCTGGCAGATTAAAACTGTGTGCCCGACCGAGACTCGAACTCGGGACCTTTGCCTTTCGCGGGCAAGTGCTCTACCATCTGAGCTACCGAAGCACGACTCACGCCCGGTACTCACAGCTTTACTTCTGCGAGTATCTCGTCTCCTACCTTCCAAACTTTAGAGAGCACTTGCCCGCAAAAGGCAAAGGTCCCGAGTTCGAGTCTCGGTCGGGCACACAGTTTTAATATGCCAGGAAGTTTCATATCAGTGCACACTCCGCTGTAGAGTGAGAATCTCATTCTGGATTGCACTAATTATTCCGTGACTTGACATTGCACACCACACAACAACCTGTTGAGGGTGAAGAGACTTCTCGATCGTGAAATGCCGATTCTCAGTCCCCCAAATGCGTCAGTTTTGCTTATTATCGAACCCTTCCAAATGGATGTGAGCTTCGTCGCTAAAACAGACCATACCTGGTTGCCATCATGCCCCGATGCCAACCGTGCTGTTTGGACGCCCCAACGCAAATCGTTCACAAGTTATGACGATTTTATTTCATATAGTTCAATAATTGTCACCCTGTATTATATAGACTGGTGGATAACAGCCACATGAGATCAAAGTTTTCAATCCAATACTATATCTTTTCTGATATCCTTACGTGGGAGACAGCTACGAAGGCCTTCCATGGGTCAAGAAACACTGCGTCAGCCTTGTGTTCTGCAACCTATTGTCTTCTCTATCTCACGAAGGAGCAGGCTGGGTTTCACAAATCAGTATTTGCAGAAAAAAAAGTTAACTCTCATACCGCCCATCTACTATTAGAGAACAACAGTCCGTGGTGGAGTTTGTCAAACATGTTGGACTTTGAGAAGGCATGACAAATCCTACTGCACTATTTTCATAAAGCATACTGTATTCATTCTGAGTCGCCGGACAGTTAAGGTTACGAAAGCAAGTGGTCTCTAATGACCTCTGCAGCCGGAGCAGGCCTATAACGTGTTGACTATTGTATAAATGCTGGACATAATCGGTAAACGTTTTTGTATAATGTATCACCATTAAGTCGTGTTAGACTGAACGAAGTTTCGTTTAGCAAAATTTCAAGAATATGAAGTAAGTATTTGTGAAGTTATATTATACCGGACGTTTCAGGAAAGTTGTTATCTGAATACAGGAATAAAACTGCTAATACTGTACGAACCAGCGACCTGGAGCAACAGTTTCAACCAGACGGCTACTCTGGCGACTTGCCTGTCCCTCTCCCTGAGGTAACGCCACCCAAAGTACCGACATAGTCACACGTCCACTGTCGGGAGGGAACCACCGTTTCCAATGCGACAAGGCAGTTGGCCAGCACAGAAGATTATGTACAGCATGTTGCATTCACTCCTAAAATTGTGAACGTTTCTACTCGCTATCTAAAATCTTAAAAATTTAAATCAAATTTATTTGTACGCAGTTGACGTAAATACGTCACCTACACGACAGAAAAAGTAATGTTCCATGTTAAAAACTATGGTTCGGTTTTTAACTCTCTGAAAAATAGCTTGATAAATTATGTTGATATCTCTGCAGAAAGAGTAACATTTCTTACATTTTCCTGTCTAAATAGAAGCAGTACTTAGACTTACTATTTTGTACAATACATACATAGGCATCCCAAAGAAAGCAGGTTTTCACAGATGTGAAAATTACCGAACTATCAGTTTAATAAGTCACAGCTGCAAAATACTAACACGAATTCTTTACAGACGAATGGAAAAACTGGTAGAAGCCGACTTTGGGGAAGATCAGTATGGATTCCGTAGAAATATTGGAACACGTGAGGCAATACTGACCCTACGACTTATCTTAGAAGCTAGATTAAGAAAAGGCAAACCTACGTTTCTAGCATTTGTAGACTTAGAGAAAGCTTTTGACAATGTTGACTGGAATACTCTCTTTCAAATTCTGAAGGTGGCAGGGGTAAAATACAGGGAGCGAAAGGCTATTTACAATTTGTACAGAAACCAGATGGCAGTTATAAGAGTCGAGGGGCATGAAAGGGAAGCAGTGGTTGGGAAGGGAGTCAGACAGGGCTGTAGCCTCTCCCCGATGTTATTCAATCTGTATATTGAACAAGCAGTAAAGGAAACAAAAGAAAAATTCGGAGTAGGTATTAAAATCCATGGAGAAGAAATAAAAACTTTGAGGTTCGCCGATGACACTGTAATTCTATCAGAGACAGCAAAGGACTTGGAAGAGCAGTTGAACGGAATGGACAGTGTCTTGAAAGGAGGATATGAGATGAACATCAACAAGAGCAAAACGAGGATAATGGAATGTAGTCAAATTAAGTCGGGTGATGCTGCGGGAATTAGATTAGGAAATGAGACACTTAAAGTAGTAAAGGAGTTTTGCTATTTGGGGAGCAAACTAACTGATGATGGTCGAAGTAGAGAGGATATAAAATGTAGACTGGCAATGGCAAGGAAAGCGTTTCTGAAGAAGAGAAATTTGTTGACATCGAGTATAGATTCAAGTGTCAGGAAGTCGTTTCTGAAAGTATTTGTATGGAGTGTAGCCATGTATGGAAGTGAAACATGGACGATAAATAGTTTGGACAAGAAGAGAATAGAATCTTTCGAAATGTGGTGCTACAGAAGAATGCTGAAGATTAGATGGGTAGATCACATAACTAATGATGAAGTATTGAATAGAATTGGGGAGAAGAGGAGTTTGTGGCACAAATTGACGAAACGATGGGACCGGTTAGTAGGACATGTTGTGAGACATCAAGGGATCATAAATTTAGCATTGGAGGGCAGCGTGGAGGGTAAAAATCGTAGAGGGAGACCAAGAGATGAATGCACTAAGCAGATTCAGAAGGATGTAGGTTGCAGTAAGTACTGGGAGATGAAGAAGGTTGCACCGGATAGGGTAGCATGGAGAGCTGCATCAAACCAGTCTCAGGACTGAAGACCACAACAACAACACAGACATAGGCACCTTACCTGAAACATTTTGTATGTTTTTGGATATTTTTTTATGGCCAGCAGGTAGTTGTAATTTTATCATTTGTCCTCCTAGGCCGCGTCCTTTCAACAAACAGAGCTGTTGCCATCTTCCGGTGGTTCCTTATGACTGCTGCTCTGCACGGGGCGGCGTTACTCCCTCCACAACTCTGTTCCTCTTGCTGTCCGTGTAGTCGTAGTGGTGGGGGTGGCCGCGGAAGAATACCGACTAGGGGTCGCAGTTTCCTTGTAATCGCCGTTGGGAACAGACTACGCTGGAGGGGAATGCTTTGCTTTTTCTCGGCTCACTGTAGGGTTTCACGTCTGACTCAGTTGTAGGTCACTATCCTTGTTAATTAGACAAGACAGGAGCGGGAGCGGATGTAGAAGATAACGATCTATGCATGTAGGAAGCCGACCTCAGTAGATCAGTAGCAATCGGGAACTACTTGTTCGCTGAAATATCGTGGAGAATTTGTCACATGACGGAGAATTCTAGAAATTATAATAGAAAGTTCAAATATGGTACAAACAAATCATTTGACGTACAAAACGCATTAATTAGGTTTAGTCTTCTCTGTATAGAATCTGAAATGAGGATATTCAATAAGCACTAATGATGCACAGATTTTAGTGGAACATGTGACTTGGATTTAAAATTGGAATTTTGAAATATTAATCTGTTGTAGTGTCAAGAAGCAACGATGTGATGCGGCTTGTGACTATTGTAACATAAATATTTTAGTTACAATCGATATCTGAAGTGATCTCAGTCTACTACGTTTATCTTGGTAGATAGGGTGAAACGTCTCACTGGGCTTCACGCAGAGAAAGATCCTCCATCAGTACAAAGTTTATCCGTGCGCTAGGATCAGCTATAACACTCAGATTGGATGTTGGTAACAGAAGCAGTTAATAGTTGGAAGGAGAGACAGCATTGGTCGTATATTTTTGTTTATTATCGCAAAATCGATTTTCGGTCACTTAGTGACTATCTTCAGTGCTGTAATATATAACTTAAATTAGTAAGCACTATGTGATCGCCGTAAGCTTATTGACACCAGTGCTTACTAATTTAAGTTATATATTACAGCACTGAAGATGGTCACTAAGTGACCGAAAATCGATTTTGCGATAATAAACAAAAATATACGAGCAATGCTGTCTCTCCTTCCAAGTATACCCATTATCTGGTCGTAGGACACTATGGAGTCGCCAATCAGGAAGCAGCTAACGCGGCAGGTGGTTAGGGCAGGCTGTTCTCAACGCCGCCCGCACTTGTGACCAAATCTGCCCCTGCGGACAGCCAGAACAGGAGTTGTGTCTTGTCTCACTGCGCTCTGACTTGGATGTGATACAACTCAATTAAATTTCCGAGCTGATCTGTAAGGGACGTGGAAGTTTGAGCGATGAAGGAGGCTTCTTAATCGATACAGTCCCGACTTGTCTAATACTCTGCCTCAGACTTGGTAGAACTTTGCAAACTTTTCGGTATGTACGAGGCTTAGATCCTGGGAATAATGTTTTAAGGATTGAGTCAGTCAGTGTGAATTTATTGCCTGTATCTCGTTAGGCTGCCAGTGTTAAATACCGCATGGCACGTGGAGTGATTTGCTTGCGATAAACGGAAACAGACTATTATAGGTAACTGATGAATGCCGCTTAGGGCCAGTAGCTTTAAAGATTTAACTTCACCGACGGGAACTACCAAACAACCTCTCTGCGATAGGATGAAAGTAACGTTTGCAGGCTCTGAAACACTACTATTAACAAGGAACATTTTAAAATGATTAGAGAATGTAGCGAACTTGGTCGTAGCAAATGTAAAACAGTCATTTTAGGAATACAAGAATGTTGTAGATACCCAGGACAATCACTAGGTAGAAGGAATGGACGATTAACAATTTCGTTAAACTAATAACTTCTCGAAAAAATTGGATAAATATTTCCAAAACCGGTTGATTACCCTAGCAATACGATGAGGGAGCACTTTGTTGATGCCGGTGCAATGTGGCACCAAGTTCGTTTATTCTAGTGCTATTCAATTTATTTTCTTTTTTACCGTGAGCTTCAGAATCAGCGTACGGTGATACAAAAGTTATGTGGGTTTGATTATCAATAGTGAAATTCAACTCAGCTGCTTGTCGGCAAGAGCGCGAAGACCGCCAGAATGTGGAGCGGACGCAATTAGCCTCACATGTGACGGTAATATCAACCGCACTGCGCTTCAGTAGTCTCTGTCTGAGGTAAACAGTGGATTACCTCACGCGATGTAATCTTCAACAGTGAATACGTGAGAGGCTGGGAAATAATTTGGTAGGAGTGATATCTCGTCCGTTTAGAACAGTAAACAGAATCATTCATAAAGGTTTTTCGTTTAAAATTTCCTTAGTGGTATCAAATTGTGGCAAGGTAAACTACAAGCCTGTCATAGAGAATTCAGACCTACCATAAATTCGATCAATCCTAAAATGACCTGCTTGTAAGCCACCACCAGCTGAAATTACTCACGCCTTGATGTGAACTAGTGTTAATAACAGGAATGAATGGGGTAGGCTTGGAACCATTTAGGACTTGTAAGTATAGACTGTAAGTAGGATCTGGTTGGTTTGCTTTCCAAAGATGGCTGCGCTCCATATTATGCGGATGTTCACGTAATATCTTCCAGTTCCTTTACTAATTGTTTCTAAGATACAAAAATCCTTAGGTTATTTAGGTTTAAGTAGTTCTAAGTTCTAGGGGACTGATGACCTCAGAAGTTAAGTCCCATAGTACTCAGAGCCATTTTTGAAGCGTCTGACATTTACTAACGTATTAATATTTGTTCTTTTCCAGTGATCAAAATGTTCGACAGAGCCAAACGGGTTGGTATCATGGCTAACTTTCTGGTCATGATTGCCATTGCATTGGTAAGCCAGCACCTTTACTGATCCCGTGTTAACCTCTTTCAAATATGTGTCCATCTTGCGATTGTTGCATTCCATTCCTCATGTCTGTCTGTCTCGAGCTTCTCTTTTATCTCCGAACGCTTTCTGCTCCTGTGAGTAAAGAAATCGTGCTCATGCAGAAAACGGCCACGGCTACAGCGTTTTCGTCAGCTACCAGTCACCATCGAGCCACAGTGGTTAAGAACTGATCTTGTCTTCACGACTGGGGTTAAAAAACCGCCTTGCGGAAGTCTGGGTGTAGATTTTCCCGTGTTTCCTTTAATTATTTATGACAGGTGCTGCACTGTAAAATTCGTGTCCGATGTCTTGCCCCACTTCCCCAAGTCGGAGGTTTGCGCCGTCTCTAATGACCTTCTCGTCGACGGGACGTTAAATTCCAATGCCGCTTACTATCCACTATAAGAAATTCAGCAGATTATCAACCTTCTGTTGGCGTGGAGGGCAGCTGACCGTCTCGCAAATGCTAAGATGTGCACAGCATTCCTCGTGTTATGCAAATATGACAGGTAGCGAAAACGCTGTATATGTGGCCCGAAACGGGAGGACAATTTTTTCCCGCAGTTTACTTCATTTTTATTGTCCGTTTATAATGTCGATTTTCTATGTGTCCATTTAAAAATGTTATTATTCTTAGGTATTACTTATTTTAGTGTAATTAGAGCCAAAAGAAACCTAGGAAACTTTGTTTCCTGACACGAAAAAAACCTACGACACACAACTCACTGGATGATGTGTGTTGAAAATGCCAATTCCTGTTTCCGTCCCTTGTGTCATTGCAATTGGAAGTCAGGAATACAGTCCTGCCTCTCCTTCTGATAGTGGTTTTCATTGGCACTTTTCCTTGCCTTTTCTTTCTAGTACTTATCCGGAATGTGAGGACCAAGATCAAATACCGCAAATTCAGACTGTTTTACCAACATCTGCACTATTGAATTCTAAATAAATCTCTTCTTAATTCTATATTAGTCAACAAAATTGATCACATTTACATTAACATGCAACATCCGTATCAAATTAATTAGTGCAGATACAGACGTAAACAGAAATGTTTCAAGGCATGATCAACATTCACATACACGGCGTAAAAAAAACTACATATATAAAATTTTAGATTGTTTAGAGGAGAGAAAAAAAGAAGCACTTTATGTGACTAAAATTTCACAGGAGAAGCATTTCCCTGCTAGAGCACCATGAAGGTTTTTGAGTGTTACTAATGTTCAGAGGATATTCAAACTGCCGCATGATGAACGCTGCATAGAGATGTTGCTGAAAATTTCATCCGTTTACGTTAATACACAATTGACTTTAATGTGCTAATGGTTCCTGACGCACTCAAAAACAGCCAGGTGTTACACGAATAATAGCTGTACCTTCAACCAAAGGAACAACTACTCTTCTAGAATGTCTGTCAGTAGATTGTACTTTGGTGACGTTGAGAGGTTGCGGTGCCACACGAAATTCGTAACCGGAGATCGATACCGCAGACTTCAACCAGCTGTTACTGCAATCCACAACGGTGAATGGGAGGCACTGCAGAAGACTACGCCTCTCTCTCAACGACGCAGCACCCTCTCACTGAGGTCAATATAGAGCCGAGCATGAAAGCGCTCTGCCCCTTTCGTGACCTAAGGTGAAGCAGACATCATCATCCAGTAGCACTAAATAGTTATTATAGTCGCAGACGGACATGTACTTTTGTAAATGTTAAACATTGTACTTCAGGAGAAAAATTGATTAATTATCATATCAAGTGATGGTTTAATAATCAATGACAGTTGTAAATTATCAGCCACTCCTGTGGGAAAGGACTGAATCAAGTTAAACAAATCATTTCACTTATTCATATAATAAAATGAACTAATATTTCGTATGTTGTAGCTCAGATGAGCAATCTCCCAGAGCAATCAAAGAACTCAGAGTTATGACCAGACAATTTTGGTTTTGTCTGGTCATAGCACGTACATTAAACATCTTTTGTCACAGAAAAAGATGCTTCTTTTTGTCTTCTGAGAAACATTCTAAAATTTTTTATATCTTTTTTGTGCACTCTGTGTATCCGTTTCTGTACACGCAGTCTAGACATGTGTAAATGTACATGAAAGAATGGCTAGGACGACGCAGTTAATTAGGATACTATTTTAATTTTGCAATACTTACACTAACGATCCTACTTAGTTTAATTTTGTTTATTTATACAGTGTGTTCCAGGAGGAGCTGTCAATGTTCAGGGACATGACAGGTACGATCATTCCGAGCATAAAAGCCTAGCAAACACTGGCTCTAAGATGCATACGTTAAAGGCTATGCGCGCTTGTTTAGTAGGCGAGATGTGTTTCACAGTAGTGAAGATGAAACAGTAGTCGTAACTTTGAAGGTACGCGTTGTAGAGCAATGCTTACTACGATTTTTGGCTTCGAATATTCCTGAATATTGATCATGTCTCCTGGAATACCCCATATAGATAGCGTCTGACATAGCTTTGGAGCGCTGTACAGTAGCGGTCATTTGTGGCATGGATTAGAGCAGACATCAGTAGGTCGCCGGAGGTATGTGGCGCCAGATGTGTACGCACAGATGACGCAATTCCCGCCGTCGCGAGAGACATCGAACACGAAGAGAGGCATGCCGTCCAAATTACTGTTCACGTAATCCATCGCTGTCACGGCGACTTCTACACCATTACAGGTACCGTAGACCTCGTGGAAGCCCAGGTGAATGTCCCCCTTAATATAATACTGCCCCCCAACCAGCCTCCGTCCATGGCGCGGCTCACCTGGATTATGGCGCCACACGACCACCGACGTGGAGTAACAAGGAAAGTGGTTATCTGACAAGGCGACACGTCTCCACTGGTCCACGGTCCAGTCTCGATACTCCCGTGCCCCCTGCAATCGCGACTGACGATGTCGTTACGTCATCATGGGAACGTCTGCCGCGGAGCCCCTCGTTCAACGATCTTTGATGAACGGCGGGCTTCGAAACACTTGTGGCTGCACCAGCATTGCATTCTGTCATAGGTTTGCCACCGCTCACTGCCTGTCTTGCATTTCATAGCCTCCGACTGCGCCATTCTGTGACGCGGCGCGTGTATTAACCCCTTACCGTCCGCCAGACAGAGATTTAGGAACCAGGTTTTAAATTGTAAGACATTTCCAGGGGCAGATGTGCACCCTGACCACAATCTATTGGTTATGACCTGTAGATTAAAACTGAAGAAACTGCAAAAAGGTGGGAATTTAAGGAGATGGGACCTGGATAAACTGAAAGAACCAGAGGTTGTACAGAGTTTCAGGGAGAGCATAAGGGAACAATTGACAGGAATGGTGGAAAGAAATACAGTAGAAGAAGAATGGGTAGCTTTGAGGGATGAAGTAGCGAAGGCAGCAGAGGATCAAGTAGGTAAAAAGACGAGGGCTAGTAGAAATCCTTGGGTAACAGAAGATATATTGAATTTAATTGATGAAAGGAGAAAATATAAAAATGCAGTAAATGAAGCAGGCAAAAAGGAATACAAACGTCTCAAAAATGAGATTGACAGAAAGTGCAAAATGGCTAAGCAGGGATGGCTAGAGGACAAATGTAAGGATGTAGAGGCCTATCTCACTAGGGGTAAGATAGATACTGCCTACAGGAAAATTAAAGAGACCTTTGGAGATAAGAGAACCACTTGTATGAATATCAAGAGCTCAGATGAAAACCCAGTTCTAAGCAAAGAAGGGAAAGCAGAAAGGTGGAAGGAGTATATAGAGGGTCTATACAAGGGCGATGTACTTGAGGACAATATTATGGAAATGGAAGAGGATGTAGATGAAGATGAAATGGGAGATTTGGTACTGCGTGAGGAGTTTGACAGAGCACTGAAAGACCTGACTTGAAACAAGGGCCCGGAGTAGACAACATTCCATTGGAACTACTGACGGCCTTGGGAGAGCCAGTCCTGACAAAACTCTACCATCTGGTGAGCAAGATGTATGAAACAGGCGAAACACCCTCAGACTTCAAGAAGAATATAATAATTCCAATCCCAAAGAAAGCAGGTGTTCACAGATGTGAAAATTACCGAACTATCAGTTTAATAAGTCACAGCTGCAAAATACTAACACGAATTCTTTACAGACGAATGGAAAAACTAGTAGAAGCCAACCTCGGGGAAGATCAGTTTGGATTCCGTAGAAACACTGGAACACGTGAGGCAATACTGACCTTACGACTTATCTTAGAAGAAAGATTAAGGAAAGGCAAACCTACGTTTCTAGCATTTGTAGACTTAGAGAAAGCTTTTGACAATGTTGACTGGAACACTCTCTTTCAAATTCTAAAGGTGGCAGGGGTAAAATACAGGGAGCGAAAGGCTATTTACAATTTGTACAGAAACCAGATGGCAGTTATAAGAGTCGAGGGGCACGAAAGGGAAGCAGGGGTTGGAAAGGGAGTGAGACAGGGTTGTAGCCTCTCCCCGATGTTATTCAATCTGTATATTGAGCAAGCAGTAAACGAAACAAAAGAAAAATTCGGAGTAGGTATTAAAATTCATGGAGAAGAAATAAAAACTTTGAGGTTCGCCGATGACATTATAATTCTGTCAGAGACAGCAAAGGACTTGGAAGAGCAGTTGAATGAAATGGACAGTGTCTTGAAAGGAGGATATAAGATGAACTTCAACAAAAGCAAAACAAGGATGATGGAATGTAGTCTAATTAAGTCGGGTGATGCTGAGGGAATTAGATTAGGAAATGAGGCACTTAAAGTAGTGAAGGAGTTTTGCTATTTGGGGAGCCAAATAACTGATGATGGTCGAAGTAGAGAGGATATAAAATGTAGGCTGGCAATGGCAAGGAAAGCGTTTCTGAAGAAGAGAAATTTGTTAACATCCAGTATTGATTTAAGTGTCAGGAAGTCATTTCTGAAAGTATTCGTATGGAGTGTAGCCATGTATGGAAGTGAAACATGGACGATAAATAGTTTGGACAAGAAGAGAATAGAAGCTTTCGAAATGTGGTGCTACAGAAGAATGCTGAAGATTAGATGGGTAGATCACATAACTAATGAGGAAGTATTGAATAGGATTGGGGAGAAGAGAAGTTTGTGGCACAACGTGACCAGAAGAAGGGATCGGTTGGTAGGACATGTTCTGAGGCATCAAGGGATCACCACTTTAGTATTGGAGGGCAGCGTGGAGGGTAAAAATCGTAGAGGGAGACCAAGAGATGAATACACTAAGCAGATTCAGAAGGATGTAGGTTGCAGTAGGTAGTGGGAGATGAAAAAGCTTGCACAGGATAGAATAGCATGGAGAGCTGCATTAAACCAGTCTCAGGACTGAAGACCACCACAACAACAAACCGTCCGCCAACTTTCCATGGATGCTCACGACAACAACATGCAAACGGCCGACTAGATGAGATGCCCGTTCCATGTGCCGCGACGTGACAATTTTTCTTTTGCCAGAGTTGCGCATGTCAGTGGATTCTCCCATTTGCGGCCCGTATGGTCGCTAGAATGCTTGTGGATTTGCCCCGTTCCTCTTTCAAACTTCCCCCGCCGAGTCACGGGTCCGCAAAACCATCACGTGACATTCTCTCTTACTGCGAGTAGTGGTCGTAACTTTTTGTCTCACAATTCTAGCTAGCCACGGCGGTCAACGTGAAGTAAAATTACTTGAAACGAAGCGCAAATGCAGTGCTGCAACGCCTGTTGAAATAGCAATACACTTTCTTTAAAATTCATTATCGTGCATTTTTGTGCATGCTGAGCATATCGAAGCTTCTTGCAGAATTAATTTTGCGAGTCTTGTGGGTGCGAGCGCAGTGTAAGAGCTTGTCACTGAAACGTGGGAGGGCAGCGGCTACATTTCCGCAAGACGTGGTCGCTAGGGTCCCTATGTCGACACTACTAAGCTCATAAGTTTATCATTATTGGTTTCAGGCACTTGCCAGAGCTCTGAGAGATATTTGAGGAGTCACCGGGTTAGGCTCGTTTATGTTTAGCCTAAGGGCACGACGCATTTAGGTGGCAGATTGTAATAAGAGGATATGGTCGGACGAAACTGGCTTGTTGCTTTTAGATTAATGTGTATCAACTGCGTCGCTTATGGGTAACGCAATATGTGTGTTTTTAATGACTCTCTTACACTCATACACGTTGACTACTATCTAAAAGACTTACACTCCTAGAAATTGAAATAAGAACACCGTGAATTCATTGTCCCAGGAAGGGGAAACTTTATTGATACATTCCTGGGGTCACATACATCACATGATCACACTGACAGAACCACAGGCACATAGACACAGGCAACAGAGCATGCACAATGTCGGCACTAGTACAGTGTATATCCACCTTTCGCAGCAATGCAGACTGCTATTCTCCCATGGAGACGATCGTAGAGATGTTGGATGTAGTCCTGTGGAACGGCTTGCCATGCCATTTCCACCTGGCGCCTCAGTTCGACCAGCGTTCGTGCTGGACGTGTAGACCGCGTGAGACGACGCTTCATCCAGTTCCAAACATGCTCAATGGGGGACAGATCCGGAGATCTTGCTGGCCAGGGTAGTTGACTTACACCTTCTAGAGCACGTTGGGTGGCAGGGGATACATGCGGACGTGCATTGTCCTGTTGGAACAGCAAGTTCCCTTGCCGGTCTAGGAATGGTAGAACGATGGGTTCGATGACGGTTTGGATGTACCGTGCACTATTCAGTGTCCCCTCGACGATCACCAGTGGTGTACGGCCAGTGTAGGAGATCGCTCCCCACACCATGATGCCGGGTGTTGGCCCTGTGTGCCTCGGTCGTATGCAGTCCTGATTGTGGCGCTCACCTGCACGGCGCCAAACACGCATACGACCATCATTGGCACCAAGGCAGAAGCGACTCTCATCGCTGAAGACGACACGTCTCCATTCGTCCCTCCATTCACGCCTGCCGCGACACCACTGGAGGCGGGCTGCACGATGTTGAGGCGTGAGCGGAAGACGGCCTAACGGTGTGCGGGAACGTAGCCCAGCTTCATGGAGACGGTTGCGAATGGTCCTCGCCGATACCCCAGGAGAAACAGTGTCCCTAATTTGCTGGGAAGTGGCGGTGCGGTCCCCTACGGCACTGCGTAGGATCCTACGGTCTTGGCGTGCATCCGTGCGTCGCTGCGGTCCGGTCCCAGGTCGACGGGCACGTGCACCTTCCGCCGACCACTGGCGACAACATCGATGTACTGTGGAGACCTCACGCCCCACGTGTTGAGCAATTCGGTGGTACGTCCACCCGGCCTCCCGCATGCCCACTATACGCCCTCGCTCAAAGTCCGTCAACTGCACATACGGTTCACGTCCACGCTGTCGCGGCATGCTACCAGTGTCAAACACTGCGATGGAGCTCCGTATGCTACGGCAAACTGGCTGACACTGACGGCGGCGGTGCACAAATGCTGCGTAGCTAGCGCCATTCGACGGCCAACACCGCGGTTCCTGGTGTGTCCGCTGTGCCGTGCGTGTGATCATTGCTTGTACAGCCCTCTCGCAGTATCCGGAGCAAGTATGGTGGGTCTGACACACCGGTGTCAATGTGTTCTTTTTTCCATTTCCAGGAGTGTATTTTGCCTCAGCTCCTTAGCCCCATTGAAAGTCGATCACAGGTAGATGGCTATGCCGACATAGCAAGGGTCTTTCATCTTGCGGCCCGATGCTCGGATCTGGGGTATTTTCGGACGAGTAGTCACAATGCTGCAGGTTCCACAGTACTATAGTACGAGTTGCAACTACGTAACTTAAGCTCGTGGGATACTGTAGGACTGCCAACCCTTATACTAACAATTACAGGAGTGTAGCAAGTTGATTCAAGGCTGCCGATCAAAGTTTCTATTACCAATGGTCACGCAGATACTCCTCGTTGCGACTTCGCGCGCGCATCGCACTTTGCCTGCAGCACAGGGGCGATGGCTGGGAACACCTCGTCTCCGACCACGTGTAGGCGAAGAATAGGCCACCTGCAGCTCTAGATGTCACTCACAGTGCTGTCTACGACTCGCATTCCGCATCACTGTGCTGCTGGCGCCGGTACGTTCACGATTACTAGTCTGTTCACTTTTCGATGCTAAGCTCTCGTTGTGCACGTACTGCAGGAATAGTTTGCTCAGCCTGCGCCACTCTGTTCTGATTCCAATCCTGCTACAGTTGCCCTACTGCTCGCCATGTAAATCCAACCTCACATCAAACCACACAGCAAATATACATGTCCGTACCGATAGTAACAAGCCGGCCGCGGTGGTCTAGCGGTTCTAGGCGCTCAGTCCGGAACCGCGCGACCGCTACGGTCGCAGGTTCGAATCCTGCTTCGGGCATGGATGTGAGTGATGTCCTTAGGTTAGTTAGGTTTAAGTAGTTCTAAAAGTTCTAGGGGACTGATGACCACAGATGTTAAGTCCCATAGTGCTCAGAGCCATTTGAACCAGATAATAACAAGCCTGTTTCTCTCTCTCTCTCTCTCTCTCTTTTCTTTTTTTTTTTTTTTTTTTTTTTTTTTTTGAGCTTATGTGGTGATGTATGTTATTGTTGACTTGCAGAAATGTGCTAAGTTCCTCGAGGTAGTGACGCCAGTGCACATAGCCTTGTTGGTGTATAACACAATAGAATTAATCGTGAGGGTGGTCGTCGCCCTGGTCAATGGCGGCCCCCCCGAGGAGGTGAATCTTGAGGAATTCCTTACGTTCACCATGACGAGCATCTGTAAGTCCTACATTTTTCTGCACTTCGATCGTAATTAGGTGGTATGTAACAAACACTGTTACTGTGATTTTATGCAGTTGTACCGCACACATCATGAACCAGTTTTAACATGTACAGTAACTAGTCATCACGTACAGCGTGATTATGCTGTAGCAAAACGATAAACTTTGTTACAATTGCAGTCTGACTTCCCTGAGATACTCCGACCGACATGTTCTCGACACATGGTGCCACGATCATCTGAATGTCCTGTCGAGGACTTCAAAATCGGTGCCTTGCATTCCAGTCCCCGATGTCGAAAGCTCGGTCGACGAGGCCCTTCACTTTCGACAGTGGGTCAAACATAAACAAAAGTGAAAACATTCACTGAACAACCTATCCAGCCCCTCAGTAACAGGTGGCCAGCGAAAAAGTGTCCTATCGGAGCACAAACAATGAGATTATGTTCTTGTTTATTTAAAGCACTCCGTCTAAAAAAGTGGGGTACCACTTGACTCATTCTCCCTTCCTCAGCATCTTTAAAAATTTTCTCAACAATTTTGGCATACGAACATACACGGGCTATTTTTTTAACATGCAACTCGCTTCAGGCTCCCAGAAGCTCCCCTAACTGCAATCGCTCACATCCAAAAGTCACTCGCTGTAAGTCTCTCACACCCACGTCCTCCCAGTTGCCTTTTCTCGCTCACTTGTTCGGCGCCACTCATTGTCATTATCTCTTTGTGGCTCGCCAGTTGTCACTGGCTATGTTCTCACAGCCAAGGTCGCCTTCGTTTCGTCCTACTACTACTGTCTTCTCCCTTTCAAAGTCTCTCTCTTGTTCTCTCTTATTGCTGTTATTCATTCTTCTCCTCTCACTGTCACGATCTCTCTCTTCCTCGTTGCGGTTGTCATATACTCTGAGTCTCATTATCACTGTCTCTCACCCACTTCCACTCTCTCTTTCTCTTTATTGCTCTCTCCCTGGCACTGTCTCCTTCATTATTTTCCTAGCACTGTTTTTTCACTGTCAACTATGTCCCACTGCCACTGTTTCCCTCTATTTCTCTTACACTGCCATTGTCTACTTCGCTCTTTCTATAACACAAGCCACTCTCCACTATCTTCCAGTATTTATTAATGTTCCGTCTCTTTGCCACTGCCACTGTCTTCTTCCCTCTCAGCACAAAAAAGTGCGAATATTTTGGCATGCCAAAACTAATGGCAAAATTTTTAATGATTGAATGAGGTGACTGCTACCCTAATTTTTAATCGAAGTCTTTTAAATAAACGTAACATATACGCATTTTTTCCCTGCTGCGGCAGGGTATGTAACTCATTCTAAAACAAATATAATTCTAAGTAAACTTTAGATAGTTTACTTACATGAAATTGAAATAACGCAAAATTAATTTTACACCGCAGACCGGATCTCACGTGAAAAAATCAATAAAATAAATAAATAAATAAATAAAAATAAACATTGAATGTGCTTTAGCACATAAGATGGGGTTTGCAGATGATTACGGAGACACTTTACAGCATCACACACACACACACACGCACACACACATCCGCTATCGAATTTTACACGCTTATTCTACGTGTAGAAATAGGGTAACTTTAAATGTCTAACTCTGAAACAGATAAAGATAGGAAAAAAATTTTCATAGTTGTTCGAGATCGGGATTTTACGAATATAACTTAAAAATTTCAACCATTTGTTGTGCACAGCAGTCTTGGAATCCTCAGCTGGGATTTGGTCAGCTGGTGATGGCAAGAATATAGTAAAAGAAAATGGTACCTACATAAGTCCCATCACACCGTAGACCACATCAAATGCAGAAAGAACCAACCCGTTTGCTCTATTTTCCTAATCTCGAGAAAGTGTGTAGTATTCATGTTTCGACCCTGTACTGTAGGATGGTTAAAATAAGACGATCCTTACGTGACTTGACCCTACTTTTGTAGCACACGCAGAATCTGAGGTATGAGCCCCGGAAAAATCCTATTTTTATGTGCCGCGTTTTGGAGCATATTAGATAGCGCTTGCCGTCGAATGCATGCCGACTGGATACGTGAAGCCCTACGAGTTTGTTCGGATTTTGGTAGACGTATATTGCTTCTTTAGTTTGGTGTTAGAGGGAACACAAACGCAAGACATACAACAGCGCACTTTTGAATTTTGTAAAAGTAGTATACTGAAAACAGAAGAGACCTAAATATCCGTTTTGCAGACTTGAAAAAGGCATCTGGTAATAAGGCGTGGAATAAACTTGAAACTACAATGACGGAAAAGAAAGTGGACTGGAAAACCAGACGACGTATACACTTATTGCATTTCAAAGTGAGAGAAAGAGCCATCTGAACGAAACTAGAAAGTCTGGGCTGCTGTCTGTCTCGTACCCTTTTAGAATTGTACTTAAGAAATATGACATTAGGTCACAAGCAGGTAAAAACTGGAGGAAGACGTTTGCGGTGTTTTAGGTGTACAGACATGTTGTTTGTAGCAACAGATGAACAAGAATACAAATGAAGATAAACGAAACAGTTGTGGAAGGAAAATCAATAAAATGAAAACGAAACTAGTGGTATTAGAAGAAAATAAAATGGTAAGCGTAATGCTGAATGGAGAAATATTAGAGTACGTGTAAAGCTTTAAACACCTAGAAAGCTAGGTTGAAATTAACTGCAATTCCAACGTAGAAATTAAATTCAGGACAGCAACGGCAAAAGAGCCATTTAGAAAGAAAATGAGAGTTTTGTGTTGCAATAAGTACTAATCTTTGAGAAAAAGACTTCTAAAATACTTTGTGTGGAGTCTTGTCCTATCCCGTATGATGCTGAAACGTAGATAATGAGGATGAAACGTAGAGCAACGCTGGAGGCTTTTGAGACGTGCACATAGCAGAGGATGGAAAGAACAGATTGTATGAATCGGGTGAAAAATGAGGAGGCACTGAAAGGAGAGGTAGAGAAAAGACTTGAATATAATAAAGAGAAGGGAAAGGAATGGGACGGAACATACACTGAGAAGGAAGGAAGGGCTCGTAAAAATACTGATAGAGAGATACACTAAATTACTAAGAGCAAACTTCAGACTGCAAGTTCCCCTGGGGCCGCCCATGTCCTATGTTAGAGGACATTTTAATTGTAACGTCATCGGCCCACCCTACATGTTTCAATGCCCTAATATCCGTCTTCTTCGAAGCAAAGTGAGAATCAGTCACGGCCTAGGTATTGCAATATAACCTACATGCAAGTGTACGAGAAACAGCGAAGTGTAAGAAACTTATACACAAGAAGTCACTGAAAGTTACCGCTGTCGTAGTTCAATCTCAACACTAAAGAACAGAACTTAATGGCCACAACGAAATTGTATGATCTAAATCATTATAGTGACAACAAAATATTTTTCAGTTTACTGCAAATATAATTAAAACTGGCATTACTATCAAAGGGGGCGCTCTAGAGGCAGGATAGGCAAGATTAATTGGAATACAACGCTTTCAGTGACTACGGCTGCACTGTAATGAATACATGTACTGCCCTCCTCAAACACGACAAGGAAAAAGGAAAACAGCAGATCCCTCTTTACAAAACGAAAAGAAGCGGTGAATAATCTTGCCCTATTGCAGATGAAAAAGCCAGTCCAATTTCCAATCAGCAGATTGCAGCACCTTCATATCGCTCAAAGTAAACCATACCACCAAGTCAAGACAGTTCGGTAGTTTCTAACTCGTAGCATTCACACCTTATTACATACATGTCGACTGTCATTACCAGATCGAGGAGTGAGCTTCAGTATTGTGTGCTTGCCTCAACATTCTTCCATCAGAAAAAATTTTAATCGTGCCAGTCGGGCTTTCATGCTTCGTACCACTGTAACCGTTCGAAACGGTCCGTGTTTGATGGTGACCAAACAGTGAATGCCTACGCTCTCCCTGTGCCCCCAAGTCGCTGTAGAAGACCCCGTTCAAAATCTAATAGTATTTTACCCTCAGGGAAAGAGCAACTTGTATACAACTTAAATTATAAAGTTTTTATGTTTTCTTTACAGTGCAGTAATTAATATACTTAAGAAGACATGTACACTATGCAATCAAAAGTATCCGGACACCCACAAAAACATACGTTTATCATATTAGGTGCATTGTGTTGCCACCTACTACACGGTATTCCATATCAGCGGCACCACTAGCCATTAGACATCGCGAAAGAGCAGAAGGGGGCGCTCCGCGGAACTCACGGACTTCGAACGTGGTCAGGTGATTGGGTGTCACCTGTGTCATACGCGTGTACGCGAAATTTCCACACTCCTAAACATCCCTAGGTCCACTGTTTCCAATATGACAGTGAAGTAGACTAGGTCCACTGTTTCCAATGTGATAGTGAAGATGAAACGTGAAGGTACATGTAAAGCACAGAAGAATACAGGTCGATCTCGTCTGTTGGCTGACAGAGACCGCCGACAGTTGAAGAGAGTCGTAATGTGTGATAGGCAGACTTCTATCCAGACTATCACACAGCAATTCCAAATTCCATCAGGACCCACTGAAAGTACTATGAAAGTTAGGCGGGAGGTGAGAAAACTTTGATTTCATGGTCGAGCGGCTGCTCAAAAGCCACACATCACGCTGGTAAATGCCAAACGACGCCTCGCTTGGTGTAAGGAGCGTAAACAATGGACGATTTAACAGTGGAAAAACGCTGTGTGGAGTGACGAATCACGGTACACAATGTGGCGATCCGATGGCAGGATGTGGGGTACAGCGAATGCCCGGTGAACATCATCTGCCAGCGTGTTTAGTGCCAACAGTTAAATTCGGAGGCGGTGGTGTTATGGTGTTTTTGTTGGGGGGGGGGGGGGGTTGCTTCCCAATGTTGAAGAGTAATTCGGGGATGGCGATTGCATCTTTTAACACGATCGAGCACCTGCTCATAATGCACGGCCTGTGGCGGAGTGGTTACACGGCAATAATATCCCTGTAATGAACTGGCCTGCACAAAGGCGTTACCTGAATCTTATAGAACATCTTGGGACGTTTTGGAACGCCAACTTCGTGCCGCGCCTCACCGACCGACGTCGATACTTCTCCTCAGTGCAGCACTCCATGAAGAATGGGGTACAATTTCCCAATAAACCTTCCGACACCTGATTGAACGTGTGAATGCGAGAATGGGAGCTGTCATCAAGGCTAAGCGTCCGTCAACACCACATTGAATTCCAGCGTTACCGATGGAGGGCGCCACGAACTTTTAAGTAATTTTCACCCAGGTGTCCGGATACTTTTGAACACACAGTGTAATCTTTAGTAAATAATCACATGAACATAACGTTTACACACAGTATAATTAATAGAAATAGACAACTCTGATATATAGGCTGAGTGCGTATAATTTAAAACCCTTGGTTATTTCTTTTATATTCAATATACCGAAATAAAGTTTTTGGCGAATTATGGTATGCAGAGGAGAACGTGATTTTGTGATTTTGTCGTGTGTTTAGTCTTCTTAACTCTTTTATCAACCGAGGATACTGCCGTAATTTTTTTTAACTGAATGATATACTTTTCAGGGCAGTCAAAAGCTCCTAAAAGACGAGTATAATGATACGACACTTTATAATGTTGGCGTTGGAATGTTCCACGGAGGTGCTCAAACTGAAAGGCAAGCCGGTCGTTTTACGCGGTCATAACGTGACGTCCACCCCAATAGCTGAGTGGTTAGCGTGACGGAATGCCGTACAAAGAGGCCTGGGTTCGATTCCCGGCTGGGTAGGAGATTTTCTACGCTCAGGGACTGTGGGTATTGTGCTATCATCATCTCATCCGCAAGTGACGCGCAAGTCGCCGAAGTGGCTTCACTCAAAACACTTGCACCAGGCAACTGGTCTACCCGGCGGGAGGCCCTAGCCACACGACATTTAACTTCGTTGCATATAACAGGAGTACCCTACTAACTAAGACATGACGCATTTCCTTTCGGCGCTACTTTACACGACGCTGAAGCAGGTCACTTACGATGTTCGTAAATGGAGCTGTGTGGTAATTTCCATTGTATCAAAAAGCTCTTAGGAAATTATATCAAGTGTGTGTACGTACTCACGTGAAAAGGTTTTGTGGAAACAAGTAACGAATAGAAAGACTTCGTATAGCAACGGAGCCTGGCATGAGAATCCCATTTGGCGGAGTCCACACCGCCTTGGCCAATTTAGGCCGGCTTGCTTTCCAATTCGAGCACATTTCTCGGAAACCTTTGCGAAAAACTTCAACGCCAACACTAACAAACGTTGGATCAATTCATAAAACGGTGAACGAAGTATATTGTTCCATAAAAAAACCTTGTTTCACTGTTTCGGTTGATAAGAGAATTCAGAAGATTAAAAATGCATCAAAATTAATACGACTCTGCGTACTGTGATTTTTCCGACACATGTTCTCTATCTTGAACCGTTCAGAATGAAACGCGTGTTGCGTCTTACTTTACTCACCGTGTATACGTATGTGCAGTGTTGTTAAGTTACAAGCACTTTCAACAAATCATTTCCGCTGTTAGTTGCGAAACTTGTCGTGAGAATGATTGGAGAACAGGAACGACGACCCTTGCGTCCCGGTGTGTCCGCAGGGCTGAGGCTGCTCTGCGAGTACCTCGTCGTTACGTACTGGTTCCTCTTGAGTGCCAGTGTGGGTGGATGACTCGACACCTGCGCGCCTCGCTACGACGACGACTGCTGCTTCTCCCCATAAAGTCTCAATAAATACTCCTGGCCTACTGCATAGTTTATTTTCTTTGTCATATTCATCTGGATATATCTCTATAATCTATTAATCACACAAACAAACAACTGAAGAAGATGCTTCCGTGGAGTTCCATAGCCTGTAAGAGTTTAATGAAAGAATATGTTGTCCGTTGTAGGCTGTATTGTGTTTCATTAAAATGGTGCTGTTAGCTAATTTCGGCCGTGAGCCATAATCAAGCACCTGAAATGCACCATCGTAGGAGAGCATCACTTGTCTGCATATATCGTCATGCATAAATAAAGCATTCCATGACTCACATTAACGTAACCAGATTTACAGTGCAATAACATTACTTTACATTTGTAATGTCTTGTACTACATATCGTTCTCATCACATTCTTTTGTATCACTTACATAAAACCACAAACCGTACTTTGTCGTAACATACTCTAATTGCTGCAGCCTGACAACCGAAACAGCTTTTATGATGATGTCGGTGATGCACTTACTTCCCAACATTGTAAACCTATCGACAGCTATTTGCAGTTACATTACATTTACTGCTGGCGTGTGAATGCGTCCCTGTATTGACCGACCAAATGCAACAGGCATGGAACCCCATCCCACAAACTCACACCCGTCATTTCTACAACACAAAGCATGCACGTCTGCATACTTGCATTCAACATTCTGGCCGTTACGCCGGTTATTAATCTAGCAGCATTTCACACTTCTAACGGCATACCTCGGGCTGACATTAACCTGTGAGTTTGCAACGTTACTGACTTAAATCTGTTACATAGACAAATTTATTCCCGAAATTTTGTTACTATACATTAATAAATTTTTGATCTTGCGATTTTCTTTTCGTGATAATTTCATTTTTCTTCCTCTCTCTGTCAACAGTACGGTACTGGGGCTCCTATCCCAATTTTGGTATCAAATTTATACACAGATTAATTAAATTGATCAATTAATTACCCCTCACCCCAAATCTCAATGCCGGCCGGGGTGGCCGAGCAGTTCTAGGCGCTACAGTCTGGAATCACGCGACCGCTACGGTCGCAGGTTCGAATCCTGCCTCGGGCATGGATGTGTTGTGATGTCCTTAGGTTAGTTAGGTTTAAGTAGTTCTAAGTTCTAGGGGACTGATGACCTCAGAAGTTATGTCCCATAATGCTCAGAGCCATTTGAAGCAATCTCAACCCCACCCCTTTCTTTGCGCCCGCATCTCGTGGTCGTGCGGTAGCGTTCTCGCTTCCCACGCCCGGGTTCCCGGGATCGATTCCCGGCGGGGTCAGGGATTTTCTCTGCCTCGTGATGGCTGGGTGTTGTGTGCTGTCCTTAGGTTAGTTAGGTTTAAGTAGTTCTAAGTTCTAGGGGACTGATGACCGTAGCAGTTAAGTCCTATAGTGCTCAGAGCCATTTGAACCATTTTGAGCCTTTCTTTGCCCCACGGCTGTGCTGACGTCCCTCCCCCCAACCCACACGAGAATTGATGGGAAATAAAAAATGGCGGCGCTCTTTCTGGGACTTGAACCCCGGCTCTTCTGGACAGAAAGCCCAAGTGTACCATCCACCACATGGAAACTGTCCAGGTGCAGGAGGAGGAGGTTAAGTTAGTGTACTTTATTTATTTTCGATCGGAAACTGAAGTTAAGATCAGTCCTAATTACGGAATTTATTTTCGATCGGAAACTGAAGTTAAGATCAGTCCTAATTACGGAATCAGTCATGAAGATCGGTCCTAATTACACAACTTTATGTACAGTGCTACACAAAGTGTGCCTAAAATCGCTATACAGCCCAAAAATTCATGATGCCATACAACTGGTGTTATCCTGCTAGGATAAAATTTCACGATACCACTCAAAACTAGTGACAGGCATACTCAAACTCTGCCCTTCACCTACAAGCTGGCGGGAAAAATGAAGGAATGGGAGGTACTATATTTTTGGTAGGCACTGTGTTCAACTGACGAGATGCTGGTGTTGGACAGAAAGGAGTTTAATAATTACGAGGGCTGTCCAGAAAGTAAGTTACGATCGGTCGCGAAATGGAAACGACTATGAAAATCCGATAAAGCTTTGCAAAGATGTGTTGGGCAGTGTCTCTAGTATGACTCTAGGTAGAATTATGTCGCTCTTTTCATTCCTGAGCTCTTAGTGAGCGCGTAAAGATGTTATAGAAAATAGTGTCTCCCGCGAAGTACGAGGGCCTGGTGAGAATTTTCCCCTCAAGCTATGCAACCAACATTACATAACTGTCGTGCGGTTTCTTCTTCAAGACAATTCTCAGCCTCATTCTGTAGGGGCAATGAAGATGTTCCTGCATCGTTTCAATTGGAAATGTTTGGTTACCCACAATACAGCCCGTAAATGTCTCCCACTGAGTTTCATCTCTGCTCAAACGAACCGCTGGCTATGAAGACAATATTTTGGCACAGACAACGAGCTTGAGGCCAATGTAGAGAATTGGCGAAAAGCACAGGCGGCTGCCTTCTATGATGAGGGTATTGGAAAGTTGGTACAACGCTACGACGAATGTCTGAGTCAGGACGGCGACTACGTAAAGAAGTAGCTGAAAGGTGTAGCTAACTGTTACAAATGAAATATTTCTGATTTTCACTGTGATTTTCATTTCGCGATCATCGTAACTTACTTTCTGGACAGCCCTCGTATATTACCTGTAAGCATACAGCTGAGGGCCGGCCGAAAGTGGCCGTGCGGTTAAAGGCGCTGCAGTCTGGAACCGCAAGACCGCTACGATCGCAGGTTCGAATCCTGCCTCGGGCATGGATGTTTGTGATGTCCTTAGGTTAGTTAAGTTTAACTAGTTCTAAGTTCTAGGGCTGGCTCTGAGCACTATGGGACTCAACTGCTGAGGTCATTAGTCCCCTAGAACTTAGAACTAGTTAAACATAATTAACCTAAGGACATCACAAACATCCATGCCCGAGGCAGGATTCGAACCTGCGACCGTAGCGGTCTTGCGGTTCCAGACTGCAGCGCCTTTAACCGCACGGCCACTTCGGCCGGCTCTAAGTTCTAGGGAACTAATGACCTCAGCAGTTGAGTCCCATAGTGCTCAGAGCCATTTGAACCATACAGCTGAGGACAGTGTGACGTCAGAGTTTGCTAAAGACGCTTCCCCCTGCATTTCTCGACAATCATCCTGCAGCCCAGGTAATCGATGCCAATACAAATCTACAGCAACATTCACATGGATACTCTTCAGATCACATGTAATTGCCTGGCAGAGGATTCAATAAACCACCTTCACAATTCTCTATTATTCCAATCTTGCACAGCACGCGGAAAGAACGAACAACTATATCTTTCTGTACGAGCTCTGATTTACCTTATTTTATCATGGTGATCGTTTCTCCCTATGTACGTCAGCGTCTAAAAAATATTTTCACATTCGCATGAGAAAGTTGTTGATTAGAATTTCGTGAGAAAATCCTTCCACAGCGAAAAACGCCTTTGGTTTAATGATGTCCATCCCAAATCCTGTATCATTTCAGTGACACTCCCTCCTCTATTTCGCGATAATACAAAACATGTTTCCCTTCTTTGAAGTTTTTCTATGTACTCTGTCAATCCTATCTGGTAAGGATCTCACACTGCGCGGCAGTGTTCTAAAAGAGGACAGACAAGTGTAGTGTAGATAGTCTCCTTAGTTACATTTTCTAAGTGTCCTGCCAATAAAACGCAGTCTTTGGTTAGCCTTCCCCACAACATTTTCTCTGTATTGCTCCCAATTCAAGTTGTTCATAATTGTAATTCCTAGGTATTTAGTTGAATTTACGACTTTAGGTTTGAGTGATTTATCGTGTAACCGAAGTTTAACGGATACCTTTTAGCACCCATGTGGATGATGACCTCACACTTTTCTTTATTTAGGGTCAATACAAGCTACCACAATTGAGGGGTAATGCTTCTCTGTTCTAATTACACCTCGAAATTGTGAAAAGAAACAGCACTCGTAATCAACAGGTCATAATGCAACACATGCAACAGGAGAGAGGGGCGGCATTGGAATGTGCATTCTAACAAATGCATGGGCGGGACCTACTCCCCTCATCTCTCCCCTTCCCTCCCTCCCTCCCTCCCTCCCTCCACCTATGGGGAGGCACAGCTTTTCCAAATGGTTCTACTGCTACCGCACACTGTACATTTCTCTGTGGCAAACGGCCTTCCAGCCGGTGGACGAGTGCGAGACCTCTGGCTGCACCCATCCCGCCTTAGAGCGATGGTTCAGACACTGTCACTTTGCCAGTAACGCCAACAAAACAATGTGAGATAAATGATGGCTACCCCAAGCACAATTTGCTTCTTAGTCTAAAATGTAGCCACACTGTGTCATTCCGCACACAGCCCTCACGCCACCCTCTGGTCAGAGCACAGCTGCATCAGACAACCACATACAATAGGCATGCCCCCAGTGTCTCAAGGAGGCAGCCGTTCTGTGACGGAGAACACTTTTCTTTAACATGAATGCATCTCTTATAAGGGAGCATCTATTAAAGAGGAAAACACCATCAGCATGATAATAAATGTCCTCTTCCCACAAAAATAGGTGCAGTTCATTTTCTGTTAGTTTTATGAGCAAAATCGGAATAGTTTATGTGTTTGACAGCAGGATACAATTCAGGTCTCTCTCTCCCCCCCTCCCCCCCCACCCGCCCACTATTTTACAAAGTCCAACATAGTGAAAAAAAAACATAGCACCACCGGCTATTACAGAAAACCAAACTACAGAGAATGGGCTACACACCCCCTATATATATATATCCACCCTGTGACGAATCGAAATAAAACTTCCACTATTTTACTACAAAAATTAACGATCACTGCAGAATGTCCTCATTATTTTGAAACCATCATCTTAGCAAAGAAAATTTAAGGATTTAAACTCCAAAGTATCAGAAACATATATGTTAAGCCATTTTTTTCACCTTTATGGACAAATTTCAGGGGTTCAGAAAGTCCCTCACGTTCAAATCAGTGTCTGTAAGTAAACTGTCATGTTCATGTGTGTCAAAAACATTTCAGATACATCAAATAACATTATAGAATAAGCTTTTCATACCATTTGCTCATATGTCGGGAATAGAAACAATCCTTTTACGAGCAACAACAGCAAGCGGAAATACAATAGGACGTTGCAGTTTTGTACACTATAGCAAGCCCCATTTTACCAATGCAATGCTATATTACACTCTCTCTCCCAATATATTGAAAAAACAAATATAGTCTGCATGATAGCACTGAGCATATTACATATACATGTATTACTCCACTGGAGCAGGTAGCCAGATGTGATAGTCGTTGCGTAAGAGAGATTTCCTGTATTGCTCTTTCATAAGCAACACATCCAAGCAGTGTATACAACAGCTTTGTACACTGATATACACTTTGCTTTTCTACGGTCGGTCCGGCACACAGTTTTAATCTGCCAGGAAGTTTCATATCAGCGCACACTCCGCTGCAGAGTGGAAATCTCATTCTGGAAACATCCCCCAGGCTGTGGCTAAGCCATGTCTCCGCAGTATCCTTTCTTTCGGGAGTGCTAGTTCTGCAAGGTTCGCAGGAGAGATTTTGCAAAGTTTGGAAGGTAGGAGACGAGATACTGGCAGAAGTAAAGATGTGAGGACGGGGCGTGAGTCGTGCTTGGGTAGCTCAGTTGGTAGAGCACTTGCCCGCGAAAGGCAAAGGTCCCGAGTTCGAGTCTCGGTCCGGCACACAGTTTTAATCTGCCAGGAAGTTTCAAATTTTAAAATGATAAATCTACTTCAAAAATTGTTCAAATGGCTCTGAGCACTACGGGACTTAACTTCCGAGGTCATCAGTCCCCTAAAACTTAGAACCACTTAAACCTAACTAACCTAAGCGCATCACACACATCCATGCCAGAGGCAAAAATCTACTTCCTTCTGCACTATTGCAGTTTTCTAGGAAGGCATAGTCAGTGGTTATAGGGGGAGGGGGAGCATAATTTTTAAGCTTTTCTTGGACTTGAGTGTCCGGGTATCCCTAACCCACCTCTATTTTCCACATTTCATGATACTTTTTCCATAATTTTA
This sequence comes from Schistocerca americana, assembly GCF_021461395.2. Classification (NCBI taxonomy): domain Eukaryota; kingdom Metazoa; phylum Arthropoda; class Insecta; order Orthoptera; family Acrididae; genus Schistocerca; species Schistocerca americana. The sequence goes on from NC_060126.1 coordinate 370,834,603, forward strand.
TATATTCTCAGTCAATTTGCGTAATTTTGCTAGTTTTATCGTGATGTTACGTGTTTCGTCGTATTTCCATCAATTTTACGTATTTCCATCAATTCGTTGTAACTGTACCAGGTTTTTGTCGATTTTTATCGATTTTATATAGTTTTTTATACTTTTTCGATTGTTTTCCATATGTATATGGCTATATTGCTGGTATATCCATGCGATGTTTGATTTTATAGAAGGGTATTTGCGTGTCCTACATACCAACCTACTAAAAACTTTTAGGAATTCCCCTCTTCCCGATGATTTACATGCATAAATTTATGGATAAGACGATCATCAAAAGTATAGTAAGAATTGATGAGTGGTAAAGATCGGAAACTCATAGTGTGGAAGCAAATCCTTGTACCGCTACGACACATCAGACAGCTTGTTAGGTTAGTGTTGTTTAAACGTCCCGTCGACAACGAGGTCATTAGAGACGGAGTGCAAGCTCGGGTTAGGGAAGGATGGGGAAGGAAATCGGCCGTGCCCTTTCAAAGGAACCATCCCGGCATTTGCCTGAAACGCAGACAGCTTGTCTGGCACAGTTCTACACGTTCATTTGATTTCCACTCTGCCATGTAGGAATCTGCAACAGGGAATTGACATGTGTATAGAGCTGATTTCAGCTGCTGCTCTGATATTTTCCCCGTGACTACATGCTCTTATTGCTTACCAGATGAGCTTAGCCACTTTTGTATACACCTTCCAACACTGATAAGTCCCCACAATCATGTCAGGACATCTACAAACTATAGATTTAGTGTTTTTTATTATAGTAATAAGTTATAAGTTAGTTGACAGTGTGTCGACTGCACTTACCATCCTAGAATGTGAGAGATTCCCTTCTCCATATCTACAAAGTGCGCACTACCAGCAATGTAATTTATAGATGAACAGATAGTAAATTATGCATCCGAACTGCAACCGTCTGCCACTGACTGCTCTATGAACATACATATAGAGACTGTGTGTGCAGATTACCAACCATGAAGTCTCGATTTCAGACATTTGTACGTTATTTTCGAAAGTGCCACAGCCCTGCAAATAGCGAAGGAAAATGATTCTGTGTATGTAAGCACATTTAAATTCATTATATTAAAGAACAGAACATCTTCGATGCAAGTTATATTACTGATATTTCGTAGCAATACCGTTTAGATTCTCCAGTGATAACAAACCAAGGTATCATGCTGCACTTACCACACTTCCTTTTATAATCTTAAAGATACATGATGATGGCACATGATCATCACAATTCCACTAATTTGTGTGTTAGATATCCATTGGATGGAGAGAGACAATCCTCATGAGTATTATTCATATGTACAAGATAGAGTAGCACATTAGTCAGATGGTACAGTATAGCACTGTACTCGAATGCACCCACTCAGCCACAACCAAATATTCTACAGATGCATTGGATATGCTCTGTTTTCTGTATGTCTACGTCCTATTTGGTTTATAAGCACCTCAAGCAGCAGATCTACACTGACGTTGCCTTTCTAGGGCACTACAATAGTGTAGAAGGAAGTAGTTTAGCATTTTAAAATTTGTCACCATAGTGATCGGGGTTGTTGAATGTCTCATTATGGACAAATATATCCTCCATTAAAGTACTAACAGCATTGCAGTTCGCATTACTAACATGTCAGAAACCATATACCTTTAACAATATAGCATTTTTAGGTGCAGAAACATGCAGTCTTAGGAGTGCGTGTTTGTGTTCTTCAGTCATTTCTCCCATGCTGGTACCTTCCTAGTACTGACTCTAAATAGCGGTATAATACTTCAGAATTGATAGCATGGTCGATTTACGCGAAATGTTTCAAGCTGCATCCATCTGGAGCTCCATCATGTATAAACAACATGTTTCTTTCTAGCTGTCTGTTATATCACCACTATACTCGCATGTCTACTACACACTGATAAGGGCTGCTACCCTCCTTGACATGCACAAATCTGGAGAGATCTTGAGCGTTTGAAGAGTGCTGTGGGAAAGATTCCTGTGGAACAGTCTTGGCTGAACAGCAGTTATGGACGTAGGTCACCCAGTTTCTTCACTAGAAGTGGAGTGTAGTGGGTGTAGGACCCTCATCCTTTAGATCAGTTGCAGATTCAGTTGCCTACCATGTTGCAGGAAGGATAGGTCAAGGACAATGTGGGAGGGATCTGTTAATCTCTGACTTTATCCTAGGAATGTGAGATACGCTGTGACGCCCATCGATATAGGGAAATCATATGTTCTGTACAAAGATCGATGCGCTGGAAAAACACAGATAATCTAATTACATTGATATGGAACACTGGTTGGTACACATTGGTGTATATGGCTGAATGAACGTACTGCACAGTCATATATCTGAATTCGCAATCTAGTGTATCGTACTTGCAAAGTAGTGGAGGGCAGATTTAGTCATGATACAGAAACTCGAAAGCATTCTGCTGTGTCTTTGGCTGGCTTTGAAATTATGGAACAACTGTTTTATTTTGATGTATATGACTGAATGGACGTGCTGCACAGTCATCTACGTGCATTCGCAATCTGATATATGGTTCTTGCAAAGTAGTGGAGGTGTGATTTAGTGATGATACAGAAATTGGGAACCATTCTGCTATGTCACAGGGTGACGTTGAAATTACGAAACAACTGGTAAAATTTCTAAAACTGATTGCAGTATCAGCCGCAGGGCATATTACAGTACATCATCCTATCTCAGTGGTGTCTTTCCCATCCCATCTGTCAAAGCTACGCTGTTGATTACCACATAATAATTGACTGGCATCATTTGGTAGGGATGGAGAGAGGCTTGGTAGAACACTGGATATCTACTACTTGTCACTGTGGAGCATGGGATTAAATATAGAGGTCACCACATTCAGACAATTGTTTGAAAGCATTCCTCAATGCTGCAGACTCCTATTTCCATGTGCTGCGATGTCGTCCACTTTTTCTTTTTTTTCAGCAATAGGATAACAGTAGCTATTCTTATTTATACTACCTCACACATGTTATGAACAGCACCTTCAGGTGAAGGTCAGCACCAGAACAGTAATCACGTACATTAATGTAAAATGAGGAAACAATGCTCTTCAAAATGAAACATCAAGAAGTGTGTTACCCTGTCACTGTGGAAGATGATATTAACTGTATATGTCATCACCTTCAGTATCTGTTGGGAACGCTCTACAATGCTGCAACCTCTTTCAGTTTCCACATGTCCGATGTATTTCACATTCTTGTCAATGACAAATGTCACCTCTATTTCTACCATCTTGTGTGTTGTGGGAGCTGCATAGTTTACACCACATAATGTTCATCTTTCTATGACAGCCAATCGATCACAACATGTTAATGCCAGTTTATCATCTGACACAGACCTAAAAGTCATGGTAGAAAAACAAAATGTATAGCTGTGTACAAAGCTGTAGTCCTTGTATTAAACTGCTTATGACGGAGCAATACATGAACCTTCTCTTGTGACTGATAGTCTGTTGGATATGGTCTCCCTCCAGCACAGTCGACAAAACTTTATACAGATCTGTGCAATGTCTTCTACCTCTGGCCACCTGCCCCAGTGGAGCAAATGTGTAATATGCTCGATGTCAACATTCAGACCATATTTGTTTTTTTTCGATGTATCAGATGAGAGAGAGAGAGAGATGTGGTAAAATCTTATAGGATGTTCTATCGTAGGAGTGGTGTAACTTTTGATGCAGATAGTTCTCTCAAAACTACACCATTTTGCTCATAAAACTAATAGAACTGAGCTGTATCTATTCTCATTGAATCATGACTGTTTATTATTATCATATCAATTGCATGTTTAAAAATAAATGTTACCACATGTCCTACATTATTTCATACTTCATAACTTCTAATTTTAAATTAGACAGCACTTGAATTATAACTCATTGTGGAACCTAGAAATGATAGTGTTTTTCCCGACATGTGGTTAGATTGCGAGAAACAGGCTGTGAGGATCTGATTGCTTATAAAACTAGAATGCAAGAATCTGCTGCTGTTGTACATGATTGTCTGCTGGATGGCAGAAGCTGTACAGCAGATCAGTATAGGGGAGTTACGTAGCAAAAACGTCAAATGTAAGCAAGCAGACGGTATTTGTTTTCGATGTATCGAAAGAGAGACGCGATAACATCTTATAGGAACTTTTATTACAAGGCAGGCTCTCACAATTTGTTTCGTAAACGCCAGTGTGATACAGGATTCCATTGGTAAAACGGGACTTGCCATAGTGTACAAAACTGCAACGTCCTCTTAAATTACAGCTTGCTGTTGTTGATCGTAAAATTTTATGTTCCTAGCATGTGAGCAAGTGGTGTGGAAAGCTTATGCTATAATGTTATTTGATGTATCTGAAATGTTTGTTGCGCACACGTGCATGACATTTTATTTACAGAAACTGATTTGAACTCGATAGATGTTTTGAAACCATGCAATTTGTCCGTCAAGCTGATTCGACCAAGAGGTGGCATGGGGACTATGCGTGGGAGGGGAGGGGGGGGGGCAGCATGGTACAGCTACATTTTAGACTAACAAGCATGTTGCACTTGGGGTGACAGTCATTTATGTCACGTTGTTTAGTTGGTGTTACATTCTTTTGTGTTGGCAAGGGACTGAAGCCTGAAACTTTGCCCCAAGGCAGCCCATGTGCAGCCAGCGAACTCTTGCTCGTCCTCCAGTGGGAAGGTGGTATGCTACAGAGAAATACATGGTGTGAGGTAGCTGTTGACCATTTGAAAAAGCCATGTCCCCAACGTAGGTGGGGGATGGATGAGGGAAAGTAGGAGTGTCTAGAATTATCCTAGTACCTGGCTGTACATCGAAGGGAACGCACTTTCAACTGACGCAGCTCTCTCCTGTTGCAGCCTTTTGGGATGACGATTGTCCCCAGTACAACTGTTGCATTACGACCCATTGATTATGACAGCTGGTTTTATTTCATGACAATTTCGATGTATAATTAAGACAGTGAAGCATTTTCCATCAGTTGTGGTAGCGTGTATTGGCTTCGATTACCAGGGCTGCAGGGTGATTGTCAAGCAGAGATCTATGGCGAACTCTCATGTTAAACAGCAACAGATACTATCCTCAGCTGTATGCTTATAGGTAATACACTGATTAAATTTCTCTCTGTGCAACACCAGCATCGCATCACTTGAATACAATTCCAACCAAAAACAAAGATAGTACCTTCCACTTCATTTTTCCCGTCAGCTTGTAAGTGAAGGGTTGAGTTTGAATATTCCTGCCACTAGTTTCGAGTGATATTATGAAATTTTTTCCCAGCACTATAACACCAGTTGTACGGAATCATCAATTTTTGGACTGTATAGCAATTTTAGGCACTCCAAGCGTGGCACCATGCATATAGTTGTGTAATTAGGACCGATCTTTATTATTAATTACCTTCTTAAGACCGATCTTTACTTTAGTTTCCCAACCAAAATAAATAAAGTACACTAACCTATCGTTCCTCTCCTGCAGCTGGACAGTTTCCAGCTATTAGGGGGTGCACTTGGTCTTTCTGTCCAGAAGGACTAGGGTTCGAGTCCGAGAAAGGGCCCCACCATTTTTAATTTCCCGCCAATCACCGAGTGGGGTATGGGTGGGACGTCGGCACAGCTCTGGGGCAAAGAAATTCCACCAAAATTTGAAATTACCGCCAATAGGGTTGGTGGAGGAGAGGGAGGTGGTTGGGCCCATATGCATGGGGAGGGGAGTGGGTGGGGACCCGCGTGCTGGCTGAGAAAAACACATGACATCATCCAGGGTTAGGGGGGGGGGGTGGGGTGTGGGATGCAGGGGGGGGGGGATTAATTGATCAGTTTAATGAATTTGCATACCAATTTGATATCAAAATTGGGTTAGGAACCTCCGTACCCTACTAGTTCTGTCAATCTCCTAGTACCTCTCTCTTTATTCATCTTCTCCTTCTGCCTCTTCTCTCTGTCCATCTTCTCCTCCTCCCACTTCTTCCTGTCCATGTCCTCCTCCTCCTCCCTCCCCCCTCCTCCCCCTGTCTGTCTCCTCCTTGCCCTTCACTATATCCATGTCTTCCCCTCCTCTCCCTTCCCCCCCCCTGTATATCTCCCCTTTCCCCTCTTTCTATGACTGGGAGCCTTGTTTATTATTACTGCAAATTCACATTCCGTAGCAGTATTATATTCATAAGCTGATAAGCCATAAATACAACTTTCCTGTTTTCTGTTAAAACATATTGTGAGGAAGGAAACTAAACAGCACAATGTTGGACACACAATTTTTGTTTGAAATGTACAGAACGAGAAAGAATATATGTAGGAGAAACAGTTTACTTCGTGGTTTAAATGACTTGTTATCGTAGTTAAAACCAAATGCGAGAAAGAAAACAAAACCGCACATTTTCACAGCAGAGTACAGCACAGCATGTTCTTTCTCGCAGTCGGTGTTAACATTGTTCTTAAAAAAAAAAATGTAGTATGTCCATCTGAATGTTCATTGGAGTACTGTGTTAAAATTTGAAGTAAATCGGTCTAGGACTTTTGAAGAGTATTGTACATTTCTTCTTTCGATATTAAGCATAAATTTATATATAAGATACAGGGGTGTCGCGAGAGTTTCCTTATTTGAAACGCGTGCCGCACAGTGGATGTTATTCATTGTTTTGTGCGGTTTAGCACATTCGAAAGGGCTCGGCATAACTTGTTTCTTAAGCTTACTTCAGTAGGGATCATCCAAGGGACGAGAGAGGAGTGCGCGCTCGCCATGGCGACGTGCTTTTCCATCGCAACCTAGTGTGGATTCAGGTAACAGTTTAATATCCCGCCTGTAGATCGTGTTCCTTGATCGAAACTAGATTGTTTGTGGGTGCACATGTTTATGGATATTGGCAGTGTGCGCAAAAATAAACCAGGACATCGCAAAACTTAGAGAAAGTGAGGTTGGTGATTTTGAATTCCCCCAAACGATCTGAACGCAAGCATGCAGCTGCTCTTGCAATTTCTGATCGCACAGTGAGACGAATGCTTCATGAAGGCTTTAAATTTCATCGATACAATCTGTAAATAGTGCACACGCTTAATCCACGCGATTTTGTTTCACGAAAAAGTGCATGAGAAGCCTTGATCAGAAACTTACCTCAAGAGGCTTTTTTTTTTTTTTTTTGTCTGGATGCAGTAGTAAACAAAACCTGCCATACTGAAGTAGCAGAAACGCCCCGAGAATTTCACGAGCAGCTCCTGCATACAGAACGTGTGACTGTTTGGTGTGCATTATCCGAAATTGCGTTATTGGCCCCTTCGTTTTTCGAAAAGAACGATAGGGCAGCAACGGTCATTTCTGGGCGTTATGTTCAGATGACTGACGAGTTTCTTCTCCTCGAACTTGAGAAAATGGATATTGGGGATGTCCGGTTCCAACAAGACGGCGCCACACTTTACACGGCACGAACATCAATGAATCTCTTGGGCGAACATTCGTGTTGCTATTGCCAACATAGATAGGGATATGCTGGCCAAAGTGGACAGAAACTTCCGATATCGACTGTCCAAATGCATTGAGAAGAACGGAGGCCGCCTTCAATATATTACTTTCAAAAGCTAATTCAATACAACTTTAAATGTACCTCTACGTAGAGAAGAGAGAATTAAATCGATATCTCCAATACTTTGGTTTATGATTTTTTTCAAAATAAGGAATTTTCCGCGCCGCACCCTGTGTATACATAGCGTATGTCTGCCCGAATGTTCATTACAGTACCATGTAAAAATCTGAAGTAAATCGTGCTAGTATTTTCGAGCTTTTCGGTAACAATATTCAACAACGACTTGTCATAATTATTGTTGTATAGATTACCGTTAGGCCAGGCAGGTCGTCCGGCGCATATCTGTGACCAATGCCTATTTCGTTCAGTATTTATTATCAAAGTATTCCGTTCTGGCGTTCAAACGGCAAACGTGTTTCGCCATTTCCTTACTAGCTCCTGTCGGTCTTCTCATGCACATCACCATCCCTCACACAATTTTGCCCCACTACAACTGGATGCGTTGCAACAGACGATTCTGACAGCTGACGATCTGCGGGAGCGCCCGTTAGCTGCTTCTCCAGTAAACCACAGACCTTCTGACGTTCCTTACTCCGTAAGATTTCGTAACTCGCTTCCTGTTTTATATTATTTGTAATGAAAGGAAGAGAATGTATACAACGTCCGGCGCGTCGTGACGACAAACGCCACAGCTTCGGTCCACGTCCATGTGGTGAAGGCTTGTTTCTTCTCCTCGGGCTTTTCGCACCTTCCCAGCGGGCTGCCCCTGACAATTGGTTTTGTTTGTACTTGATCTGAATCTTGTGGTAAATGTAGCTCCAGTTGGTTTCGTTAGCATCACCAATCTCGCAGCCAGCAAACACTTTGAGTACTAAAAGTCTCGCATTGTTCGCATAAGTATTTTGACTACTTAAATTTTTCCTGCACGTCGAACTGAAACTGGCGACGCTTCTAAAACAATTCCAAGAGTACAGGAAAGTAGAATGCTGATCTGGGTGAGATTAACGTTTGCTTCACGCGATGTATGCAGAAATTGCGTGGCAGTACGATCTCTGCGGCGACACACCTCGCCGGGAACACACAGACGGAAAACGACGCGGTTTTTCTGACACGCAGAGGAAAGGAGCACTTCACCTTGTACGATGAAATCACCTCCTAACGCTCTACCTCTAGAGACCTGTCTAGTCACCGTCTGCGAGAGGAAAGACATGGACGCACAAAAGTTTATCTACAAATGCTACAATCTACGCAAGTTTCGCATGGAACGACGGAGTCAGCTGGGCGATGGTAATGACTTACTGAAACCAGTAATATGAACTTTTTTGTAATAATTAGTGATCTTGATTAAATACAAAAAAAAATACTGAAGACACAAACAATGAAGTCCGAAGTCTCGTCTGAAGTGATGGTTCAAAAATGGTTCAAATGGCTCTGAGCACTATGAGACTTAACTTCTGAGGTCATCAGTCCCATAGAACTTAGAACTACTTAAACCTAACTAACCTAAGGACGTCACACACATCCATGCCTAGGCGGGATTCGAACCTGCGACCGTAGCGGTCGCGCGGTTCCAGACTGTAGCGCCTAGAACTGCTCGGCCACCACGGCCGGCCGTCTGAAGTGATTCCTGTCACTAACTTGAGATAGGTGATAACCAGATCCGGTTTCTAGCCTATACAAACCGCACCTGTGGTCTTCTTTGCAAGCTAAATTTTCTAAATTTTGCTTTTCCGTAGAAAGAAGCGTCCTTCATTTTATCTGCAGTCAGTTTTACACGTTAGCATGTCCACTGCAAAGAATCTGTTCTGTGACAATCGGTGATACGCAAACTATGACGATAAACTCTCCTGCACTTAGCATCCGTTAAGCAACAGCAGACCGTAAGTAACATAGGGTCGCTGTCCGACTTCCTGGAGCGTACTACACCAAATATCAGCCAACGGTACTCATCGAGAAAGTTTTACGTTGTTGGCTGAAACCCCAGGATGCCTAACGTGCGATTACAAGTCGTTAGCACAAGCTCTGAACAATAGGCGGTCTAACCACAAGCACCTAACTGTATCAGCCTGAGAGTTTGAACTACCTCCCTAGTACGTAACTACAGGCACTAGAGTTGTGATAAACAGAGACAGACAGACACACAGGTTCAACTGCGTATCTAGAAAAAAGAAGGAAATAAAAATTTACAGTTAAAAAGAAAAGGGCGGAATATATCGAAGAGGAGGCAAGAAAATCAGCATTGGAGTCCTAATCAGAACCATTCGTAACAACTAAGAACGAACTGTCGCCCACAACAGGAGAAATCCAGATGACGAAATGGCAAACATATCTCGGAAATAATGAATAAAAAAAGAGAGACGAGATATGAAACAGAAGCGACAGAGACCACACACAACTTTGAACAACAACTACTGAACTCAGACAAGAAATCAAAGGAGGAAGAAACAACAAAGCGGTGGATCAAGATGACAAACTGTTGTGTACATAGTTCCGCGTAGTCAGCGCGTACACAACTTTCCCACTAGAGCGCGCCCCGCTAAGCGCAACAGCGCAGGTGCAGCGCTCGTCCGTCTCCGCACTACGAGATGGCGCTGCCATAGAGACGGACCAAATTCTGCTTCCGCCGATCCGCGTAATAATATGTAACGTAGCCAATGAGATTGCTGCTAATGTAGAACATTTTCACCTCGCGGATCACACTCGCGCAGTGATACCTGAACGCGCGAGGTATTATAATGAGTGTACAGACCTCCCGATTAGTCAGTCTGCATTTGTCTGCATCAGTCTGCAGTAGTCTATAGTCAAGTTTCAGTCTGCGCCTAATAAGATTATCATATTCCTGTACATAGCCATGAAGATAAATGACTAGACACTTTGTCAAGTGCCCGCATCTCGTGGTCGTGCGGTAGCGTTCTCGCTTCCCACGCCCGGGTTCCCGGGTTCGATTCCCGGCGGGGTCAGGGATTTTCTCTGCCTCGTGATGGCTGGGTGTTGTGTGCTGTCCTTAGGTTAGTTAGGTTTAAGTAGTTCTAAGTTCTAGGGGACTGATGACCATCGATGTTAAGTCCCATAGTGCTCAGAGCCATTTAAACCATTTGAACCACTTTGTCAAGTATCAGAGCTATGTGAGAATAAGATTAACGTATCAAGACCAAAGGAACTTCAAAGTGTCAATTGTAAACAGCATCCAGAATCAAGTTACGTAATGTCTATGATTTTTATTATTTTAATAAATGTGTGTGAAAATTAATCAAGTTCTGTTTAAAGTTAGTCACCGTCAATCTGCTACTCTAAGCCTGCAAGTGGCATTTCTATCGTCTGACCTAACGGCAGAAGATAAACACGCCACGATAAGACCACGAGACATATTGCTGACACTCGCCTACTTCGTTAGAGCGATAAGTCAAATAATCTGATGGTGTGTGTACCGAAGGTCTTACAGTACGCACACCACACAAACGGACAGAACATTCAAAGCCAATCGACAGCATCGAGAGACTGGGGAACGAGCTGACGAAGAAGTGCCTAAAAATAGGAAAACTCCCAGAAAACTGGGAAACAGTAACAATAAAGGTCCTGTGCAAAGGGAAGAGAGGCAGAGGAGCCTCGGATTCGTTCGGAGGAGTGGCGCTAGAGAACGCTTTCTTAAGAATATTTACGAAAATACTCAACAAAAGACTACTCGACGCTGTCGACGGAAACATTCCAATATGCCAGTCTGGCTTTGTAAAGGCCAGGAGCATAGTACAGGCAGTGAAAAACTTAACGGACAAATAGAAGATATACTGACGCACCAAATAGAAAAGTACTACGCAGTCTTTGTAGGTCTCGAGAAAACGCTGAACACAGTATACACAGGAAAAATTATGGAGAAATCGAAAGGACTGCCCAGAGAGGGAGACCCGGTAGTGAGGCAATCGAGGCATGCATTTAACGAAATGTGATCCAAATAAACAACAATGTTGAAATTTCAGAAGACCCTCTGAGTCCAACGCTGTTCAACGTCTTGTGATGATACAGTGCATTCAGCCCTTATCGTCGATAAATGTCCGCCGTCGCAATGATACACAAATTTTTTAAATGATAATAAAAAGAAAAGATCTTGTACAGTTTGTACGAATATATGATGCTGTAAAAATGTGTGTTACGGCGTGTGTTTCTTGTTACGAGCGTGGTGCGTGGCGGTGGCAGAAGGAACAGCTTTCCTGTATAACATATTTGTCCAATGACTACCCGTTTATCATCTGCATTTCTTCTTGGTGTAGCAATTTTAATGGACAGTTGTGTAATATTTTCAAGCTAAAAGCATTTGTTATGATTGATATCACAGGTTTAATTGGGTCTACATTTCGTGCGTTGGTTCTAAACAATTTTAAACTGAATACTGGCGCACTAGAGATACTGAACTGATTGTAGCTTGCACGAAGTGAACATCTGTGAGTTACTATAACAACGAATACAGAAGGCTGTGATAAGGCAGTCCAAATCTTCAACATTACAACTACTGTTAATACCCAAACGCTTAAGGCCCCGACGACCGGGCCGGCCGCGGTGGTCTAGCGGTTCTAGGCGCGCAGTCCGGAACCGCGCGGCTGCTACGGTCGCAGGTTCGAATCTTGCCTCGGGCATGGATGTGTGTGATGTGCTTAGGTTAGTTCGGTTTAAGTAGTTCTAAGTTCTAGGGGACTGATGACCTAAGATGTTAAGTCCCATAGTGCTCAGAGCCATTTGAACCATTTGAAAGACCGCAAGAGCAGCCATCAAAGCGTGGTGCAATATCATGAACACAACCAGTCTTTCGACTAGCACAGCGATGACACTGTTCAAAGATGCAGTGCTACGAGTAATGTCAAAAACAGTGTCGTCTCGACTTACATACTAACTCATGAAAGAGACTTACCCCACAGATGACATCTGATTACAATAATGGCTACTGTTGAGTCTACTTCATATTGGTTAACGCCAGAACAGCTCTCGTTTAAATGTAATGTGGTACAATTGCAACATATATCTTTATCTGTGAAAGTCATGGAAATATTCGAGGAAAAAATCGAGCAGCAATCTTAAATATTACAATGACGTAGTAAATAACGTCAGTTAAATAATTGATGGACCGTCAATTTAAGCATATGTTGACACGTTAATAGTTGCAACGCTACAGTCTTCGAGGACGTGCCAGTCAGGTACAGTTACAGGTAATTTATCTCACACCTACCTACTTGAACCTTAGTTCGGCTAAATATTGATTTAACTCAACGGTTATCTTCCGATCAATATGACCTGAAAAGGCAACTGTTTTCCCATAATTTTTAATATTTAAATGGTATTGCTCCAAACTTGATGACTTTGCTTTTCTAAACATTATAAATACCTTAAACCGCAAATTAAAAAAATAACTTTTCTCCCTCTTGCTAAAACTTAGTTGTTACACTTGTGTTCCTCGGGTCAATATGACATGGGGGGCTTAAAAATGCATAGAATGTACAAAATCATAGTCAAGTTTTATATCTAAATGCGTAGGATACATGCATAATGGTTTTTTACGACAAAGTAAATATCTAATTCCTTATTGTTGAAATGGGCGGAGGTTACACGACAATTCAGTTTGCTGACTGCGTTCAAATTAATATAGCATATTATGGCTAACAGTTACATTTTATCAACTGTTGTGTACAGACGCAGTTCATTTATCTATCATAGTAATTTCTGTGTGGCTATCGTGACAAAACGAATTCTTTCCGCTGAGCAACTAGAAGCAGTAGTAAATGCATCCGACAGCGTGGAGAACATTTCTCAAGAAGAAAATCACACCAGTGATGACAACATTCATCCTTCATCTGATTCAGAAGACATTTCAATACTGATACCTAAAATGGCAATGTGAGAGCTGTTCAACTGATTCAATCTAAGGACAAAAAAATCAAGTGCAGCTTACAACCTTTCCCGCAAACTGGTAAAGCAACTAGCGCAAACACTATAAAACCTGAAACTTCCTGGCCGATTAAAACTGTGTGCCGGACCGAGACTCGAACTCGGGACCCCTGCCTTTCGTGGGCAGGTGCTCTCCAACTGAGCTACCCAAGCACGACTCACGACCCGTCCTCACAGCTTTACTTCTGCCAATACCTCGTCTCCCACCTTCCAAACTTTACAGAAGCTCTCCTGCGAACCTTGCAGTACTAGCACTCCTGAAAGATAGGATTTTGCGGAGACATGGTTTAGCCACAGCGTGGGGGATGTTTCCAGAATGAGATTTTCACTCTTTTAAAGCTATGATGAACGATAGTATTTAGAGTATTGTGGTGGAAATAAGCAACATTGAGGGTCGAGGAGTTTATGAGGATAGTTGGAAACCATTACATGAAATTACATTTGAAGCCTACATTGTCCTGTTATTACTGGGTGATGTGCATAAATTATGTGGTGAATCAACAAAGATTCTGTCAGATCCAGAAAGAGGTAGAGCCATCTTTCCTTTCGTAATGCCGCTGAAACGGTTCTGATGTTTCTCACGTGTGTTAAAAGTCTGATCAAAAAGCACGAAGATTAAATGATAAACTGGCACCTGTAAGAGTTCTGTGGGAAAAGTGGGTGGAAATGCTTTCAAAAATATAGAATCCTGGTACAAATGTAACCGTAGATTAACAACTGGTGCTTTAAGATAACGTTTTCCATTCAAACAATATATAGGGAGCAAACCCTCAAAATATGTTGTAAACTATGGACATTTAGTGTAGTGCTACTTCTTATGCTTTGAAGACAGAAATCTGCACAGGAAAGTTTCTTGGACAAGCACATGAGAAAATTCGAGGTATGAGGGTTGTCATGCATCTGACGCATGAGCTAAAATGCAAAATGTTACATGTGACGAATTCTTCACATCAAGGCCAAGGACTTCTCAAAAAAACATCTTACAATGCTGGCAACTGTGAGAAAAAATAAGCCTGCACTCCCTAATAATACCGGGTGATCAAAAAGTCAGTATAAATTTGAAAACTTAATAAATAATGGAATAATGTAGATAGAGAGGTAAAAATTCACACACATGCTTGGAATGACATGGGGTTTTCTTAGAACCAAAAAAAGCAAAGTTCACAAAATGTCCGACAGATGGCGCTGGACAGCAAAACGTCAGTGACTGCGCACATGACAATCGTGTATAAAAGGAGCTGTAATGAGAGAATCGGATGCGCCAGCAGTCGCAGCATGTTGACGTTACCTGAAAAGGCGCTTTTAGTGAAGCTGTATTATCAGAATGGAGAATGTGCTAGTTCAGCGTTACGATCCTATCGCCATAGGAAGGGGATTCGAATGAGTAAAGGTCCGTTGACAAATGCAGCTGTGGCGAGAATGATTTCGAAGTTCGAAACCACGGGTTGTTTAGACGATAGACCCCGTAGTGGCCGACCGAGTATAAGGCGTAATGCTGCTGAGACATTTCAGGATGAAATGGAGACTGTAGAGGGTTCGTCTATGCACGGGGAAGTCAGCGCTCGTGCAGTCGCACATCGCACCGGCATTCCATACACTACTGTTTGGTTGGCACTTAGGCGTACCCTCCAATGCTATCCGTACAAAATCCATCGGCATCATGAACTGTTACCTGGCATTTTAGTGAAGCGGAGGGCATTTGCGGTGTGGGCGTTTCAAAAGATGGCGGAAGATGACGATTGGTTGAGTAACGTGTTGTGGACCGACGAAGCTCATTTCACACTTCGAGGGTCTGTCAACGCCCACAACTGCAGAATTTGGGCTACCGAAAATCCTAGAACTGTCTTGGAAACTCCATTGCACGACAAGAAAGTCACGGTATGGGTTGGATTTACCACATCTACCGTTATCCGGCCTTTTTTTCTTAGAGGAAATGCGTGATTCTGGTTTAGTAACTACTACCGTGACGGGTGAGAGGTACGCCGATATGTTACGGAATCGCATCATCCCCAGCCTGGCTGATAAACACCTGCTGGAACGTACGATGTTTATCCAGGATGGCGCTCCACCCCATATTGCTAGACGCGTGATAGATCTTTTGCGCGCATCGTTTGGTGATGATCGTGTGTTCAGCCGCCACTTTCGTCATACTTGGCCTCCCAAGTCCCCAGACCTCAGTCCGTGCGATTATTGGCTTTGGGGTTACCTGAAGTCGCAAGTGTATCGTGATCGACCGACATCTATAGGGATGCTGAAGGAGAACATCCGACGCCAATGCCTCACCATAACTGCGGACGTGCTTTACAGTGCTGTTCACAACATTATTCCTCAACTACAGCCATTGTTGAGGAATGATGGGGGACATATTGAGCATTTCCTGTAAAGAACATCATCTTTGATTTGTCTTACTTTGTTATGCTAATTATTCCTATTCTGATCAGATGAAGCGCCATCTGTCGGACATTTTTTGAACTTCTGTATTTTTTGGTTCTAATGAAATCCCATGTCATTCCAAGCATGTGTGTCAATTTGTACCTCTCTATCTACATTATTCCGTGATTTATTCAGTTTTCAAATTTATACTGATTTTTGATCACCCGGCATATCAAACAAAGGAGATGTTCAGACTTTAAAGTTCGTTTTTGCTAAGGATACCACAGTCGTATTTTTCGTTCCAAGGAAGAACAAACAGGTCGTCCTGACGAGCTCAATGCACAATGGTGCAAGTAAGAGAGCATTTGACACATTGGATCAGCTTATTGGCACCTACCCATGCAAGAGCAAAACCAATCGCTGGCCAATGATCAGCATCTACAATATTATTGATACTTCTGCCTATAATGCCTTTGTGCTATGAAGAGACATAAATCCAGGGTGGAAAAAAAGTTCTTCACAGAATCAGAATATTTTTCGACGAATTGGGAAGACTCCAAGTTACTCCTTACACGGAAGCTAGATAAATGCTGCCACCAAATGAACAGGCAGCGGCCATTGTTAGAAGAATACAAACAGGTAGTCCATCAACACCAAGTTCCACCAGTGGCAACCCTGCCCATCGAGTTCTGACAACAAAACACCAATGAAGTGTTGAAACTCGCGTTAGATGCCAATCCCCAAAATGTGAACTCTATGTAAAACTCTATTCGTATTTCTCCTGTGATTCACAGTTTATACGCTAAGCAAAACTCTATTGCGCAAAAACTAATTGAGGGCTGGAGTTTATAAGTGCTGAGATGGTTGGCATGTAATACCTCAAAATTTTTTATATCGCAGCAAATAGGTATGTTAGTGAATTCCTATGGGATCAAACTGTTGGTATCATCGGTCCCTAGACTTACACACTACTTAAACTAACTTATGCTAAGAACAACACACACATCCATGCCCGAGGGAGGACTCCAACCTTCGGCGGGAGGGGCCGCGCAATCCGTGACATTGCGCCTCTAACCGCAAGGCCACTCCGCGTGGCCTTGGCAGCAAATAAATCTACATTTAAAATTATAATAGTTTTTAACAATTTGTAATCGTCACACCCCTTAAATACCACACCTGGTCATTATGACCAGAAAGAGTATATGTGTATAGCTTTTTAAAGGAAGGTACCATAGTTACACAAGAAATTTTACAATATCTTTGTAACTGCTTATGAGATCATGGGAACTACCAAGAAGAAATGCTAGAAATTCTTTTTTTTCTTTTTTGATAAACGCTAGTATCCAAAATTAAAGCAACAAACCGCTATTTCCCCGTCCTGTGTCTAATTTACGATATAGTCATACGAACTGTCAACAAGATGTCCGTGCGATCGTGTTCTGCACTGAAGATGGCATTCCGGCCAACGGACAATCATGCCAACGATGACGTCAGGGCAACTACGAAACGAGGTAATGTTTACCGGGTAGCCCCACGTCCACAATCGCTGGGTACACAGTCACAGACGGTGCAGTATGGCACAGAGAAGATGCCTACCAGCCCTCTGCGGTGGAGGGCCATAGAAAAATGAAGCAGAACAGTCGCAAATTGATACGGCGCGATGGCTTAATGCGAATCGTTCTGTTCTTTCTCGGACGTGGTGACAGTTTATAGAGACTGAAGCTGTATCCCGAAGACCAGGACAGGGCCGACCGAGTGCGACTTCAGAAGAGAGGACCGTTATTTGACTGTAAGGCCACGAAGGTACTGCCTTCGTAGTGCACGGCAACACGGCAACCGGCTTCTGAATTCGCCCAATCCACTGGACGTGTTGCATCAAGGCGAACGGTGTGCAGAAGGCTTCGGCAGAGTGGCCTTTATTATCGGAAACCAGCTGTATGTCTACCTCTGATGCGTCTTCACAGAAGGAAATGTCTAGAGTGGAGTCGCCAACATGCCACTTGGGCGGTCGTCGACCCATGGGCCAATGCTATTGTCACAGATGAGTCCCGATTTAGCCTGGAGAGTGGTTCTCGATGGATTCTCATCTGGAGGGGATGTGGAACACGACTTCGGTACCCAAACACTGTGGAAAGATACCGGTATCGAGGAGGATTCCTAATGGTGGGCAGGGATTACGAGGTTTGCTTTTTTAAGTAAGGGCCGTTCGCGCGTACAGTCCCGTAGTTCGTGCGGACGCCGCAACAAGCCACCGCGCCACTTGCCGGCATCCTTCCCGTTCACACTGATGGAAGTTGCAGCTCTGTAGCTGACGTGTACACATCGCTGTGCTACTTTATAATGTTTACGATTATTGAATCGCCGCCGCGTGTGAGATACAGTCAGTGATAAGTGTTTTGACCGCGAGAAGCCTATCAGCTGCAGAAATTCATCGTCAGTTAACAGAAGTTTATGGCTTGAATGCAATGAGTGAAGGTAAAGTGCGTCAATGGGTTAGAGAGTTTAAAAATTGCCGTCAAAACGTCCATGACGAAGAACGCTCAGGCCAGCCCTCTGTGACACTGATGATTTGGTGGCTGCAGTCGAAACAATGATTCGTGAGGACAGAAGATTCACAATTTCCACTCTTTCTTTGGAATTTCCACAAGTTTGTACAAAATTGTGTCTGAAAACCTAAACTTTAAGAAACTGTGTTCTCGGTGGGTACCCAGACTCCTCACAGAGGACCACAAAGGGAAGAGATTTGCCACTTCATTGGACTTTTTGATTCGTTACGAGGAAGAAGGGGATCACATGTTGAGTCAAATTGTTACTGGAGATGAAACATGGGTATCCCATATCACTCCCAAAAGCAAGCGACAATCGATGGAATGGCGACACACAACCTCACCCGTCAAGGTCAAAGCCAAACAGACGCTGTCAAAGCGCAAGATTATGGCAACTGTGTTCTGGGACCGGCGCGGTGTTTTGCTAGTGGACTTTATGCCACGAGGAACGACAATCAACTCAGATGCCTACTGTGTAACTCTAAAGAAGCTCCGCAGAGCAATTCAAAACAAAAGGCGCGGCATGCTGACAAAAGGAGTTTTGGTCCTGCACGATAACGCTAGGCCTCACACCTCTCAGAAGACTCGGGATTTGATTGATTCTTTTGGCTGGGAAGTTTTGGACCGTGCACCATACAGCCCCGACCTTGCTCCTAGCGATTTTCGCCTTTTCCGGTACCTGAAACACCATCTTGGCGGGCAGCGCTTCAATGACGACGATGAAGTGAAAGCTGCCGTGAACTCTTGGCTGTCGGAGCAGGCGGCCGAATTCTTTGAAGAGGGAATTAAAAACTTAGTTGTACGGTATGACAAGTGCTTAAATAAACAAGGCAACTATGTAGAAAAATAGGTAAAAGTGTGTAGAATCAGAAAATAAAAGTTTTTTTACAAAAGTATTTGTATCATTTTTTAAAAATAAAAACGGCCCTTACTTAAAAAACAACCCTCATATGTTGACCACTCAAACCCTTCTTCATGAAATTATACGTGTGAATAGGCAAGGTGTAACTGCTGTAAGGTATCGTTGCGAGATCTTGGAACCTCAGCTGCGGTTGTTGCGAGATGCTGTGGGCTCAGACTTCGTATTGATGGACGATAATGTTCGACCTCATAGAGCGCAGCTGTTGATGTTTTCTTGGAAACGGGACATATTGCACACATGGCGTGGCCTGTCACTCTCCCTAGCTGAATCCCATAGAGCATTTCTGGGGTGCATTAGGGAGACGGGTTGCATCACGACAGCATCGACCAACCATTATCCAAGACTGCGAGCAGTAGTGCAGGAAGAATGGGCGTTATTGCCTCAATATGAAACTGAAGACATCATTCACAGCATGTCCCGTCGTTGTCAGGCCTGTATTGCTGTCAGAGGTGGTCACGCCCCATAATGAGCACATTAACCAGTTTTCGGAATGTGTGTGCAAATCCGTTAAGTTGGAAAAAACCGCTTGGCATGTTGCAGTTGTTTACGTTCTTTGTTCTTTACATTGTTTCTACTTTACTATCACCTGTTTATACTGTTTTGTGGCAAAATAAATGTAAACAAACAAAATTTCCGTTTGTTGCTTCAATTTTGGACACCAGTGTATTATTGGCTGTACCAGAAAATTACAGCCAGCAGTTCAGCAGTTTACATTTGTATCCTAGCGCCTTCAGAGCATACGTAAAAGATTACTACATACGTACGAATTGTAATCAAGAAAAACAAAACTCAGAGCTTCTCAATACACGTCGAACTGTAAAGGCGGTCAATTCAAGACTTCTAATACTGTCACACTAGACAAAAGACGAATGAAATTCCGTCAGAGACCTGGAGGTAAAAAAAGAAGCCAGTCGTTATTACGTCTCAAAGTTGAAGCCTACGTCCTCCATCTTATGTAACCAAAAACATTAGGTCCACTGCATTTATACCACCATGGTTCATCGCGGTGGCACTTCCTGGTGACGTCACTCTGATGTGCCCGTGCCCTGTTTCGACCGTTGCGGCTGTATGGACTGACTTTCGTGGTCGTATCCCAAATAGCATCTGGTGCTTTGATTGTGTGAAGGCGTAGTTGTTTCATCAAAAACGCCAGCTTCAGTCGTTTACGGGTGTACTAATCGATCTGATCGTAATCTAAAGTTCTGTTTACTTTTATTGCATTGGTTTTATTTCTGTCACTTGACGTTATATTTCCAATCAATTCCTACGCAGCTCTGTTTCCTTGACATTTGAAAACTCGCTTACTTTGTTGAAATGCACAAGACACGATAGCACGCCTTGCTTCCTTCCTCATTGCTCACGTTTATTGGCTAACAAAGAACGAGTGGGTAAGATTTTTGTAAACGTGAACATTAAAAATGTTAAAAACACGAATTGAAAGCTGGAAATGTGACCAACACGAAGCAGTACCAGTAAGAAAACAAGCATTGGTTTCGGAGTTCAGCTTCATTTCCTATCGATACAAATACAGCAGAAGTGGAATTAAGTGGGATACGAAAGCATCCCCCTCACATCACATCCTTCTCTTCTTGGTATTCGAAATATTAAAGAAAAACAAGTTGCGCTGAAGAGGCCAAGTGTGTCGTATTACTAGAGCAGATGCGTACTCAGTAACAGGAAAACTTTCGAAATCGCCTTCCTGACACTGCACTGTAAGTACTGTAATTTATAGTATTTGAAACGGCAGTTGCGTACACACGACAGAAATAGTGAAGAAGAAGCAATCGTACAAAGCAGTCTGCTAATGTTTCAGGCTATTAAAATGGAAGGCAGACCCCGCCTACTCTGGATTCGAAACAAAGTACAGCGTAAGTCTACAGCAACTACTCCCTTCTTTTTTTTTTTACGTACGTTATGAACGAGTATAACTCGCTAATTGCACCTGTGATAATTCGAAAATGTCAACTCTAACCGGGCGCAAAATATTATTTAACTGAGTTTTGACATTACACTACTGACAAAAGCGTACTGTCAGGAACTGATTAACACCGTGGACCGGAAGGAGACAGATCTCGAGTTGTACAACATACCAGCTCGACCAGAGAATGTAGGAACCAGGGACGCGTAACAGGAAGCCTCACAATCCACTGGTTTCATCATAATATATGAATTACTATAAGTTCCACGAACAGACTGAATAGTGTAAATGAGTCCTATGCAGCCAAGAATGTAAGAAAAAACACATTATGATGTGTGCGAAGAAAACGAAAACTATAACAAGACTACAGCAAAGCCTAAAACTTGCATATTAATGCTCCATGTGAGTGCACTTTTCTCATAAATAGTAATAATAATTGTTGAGGCTCTCACGCCCACTTGTTTGTATGTAGGGTGAACATTCGCAAAACCGATAAACCGCAGGGACGAATTTCTGACTGGAAATGGAGGAAAAAAGGTCCTATGAACATAAATGTCCGGAAATCCATCGTTGTCACTGTAGATGGTGCTGACGAATGACAGTTCTTCTGGGCACGTGTCGTGTGTTCCTTATGCGTTGCAGGCTACGTGACTGACGCAGCGTACTGTAAGAAGCAGCCGGCCGGAGTGCCCGTGCGGTTCTAGCCGCTACAGTCTGGAACCGAGCGACCGCTACGGCCGCAGGTTGGAATCCTGCCTCGGGCATGGATGTGTGTGATGTCCTTAGGTTAGTTAGGTTTAATTAGTTCTAAGTTCTAGGCGACTGATGACCTGAGAAGTTAAGTCGCATAGTGCTCAGAGCCATTTGAACCATTTTTGTAAGAAGCAGAATGGTCCGTTATACTTGTCGGAAAAAAGCCGAGATGGTGTTAGTGTAAGGCCAGCCACAAGGAAACGGCCAAAGGACAGCATGACTATACCGAAACAAGTACCCTCACAGACACCAACTCCATCGCAGAACGTTTCAAGCTTTTTTTTTCCCCTTGGGTGCTCGTGGGTTCGTTCAGGCAGAGGCGGCGGACTGTGCGTACACCACATAGGATATTGGGATGAACCCTAGTACAAGCTACAGGTATGTGGCCCGCCAACGTGGTGTAAACCAAAAGTACGATTATGTACAGGGTTATTACAAATGATTGAAGCGATTTCACAGCTCTACAATAACTTTATTATTTGAGATATTTTCAGAACGCTTTGCACACACATACAAAAACTCAAAAAGTTTTTTAGGCATTCACAAATGTTCGATATGTGCCCCTTTAGTGATTCTGCAGACATCAAGCCGATAATCAAATTCCTCCCACACTCGGCGCAGCATGTCTTCATCAATGAGTTCGAAAGCATCGTTGATGCGAGCTCGCAGTTCTGGCACGTTTCTTGGTAGAGGAGGTTTAAACACTGAATCTTTCACATAACCCCACAGAAAGAAATCGCATGGGGTTAAGTCGGGAGAGCGTGGAGGCCATGACATGAATTGCTGATCATGATCTCCACCACGACCGATCCATCGGTTTCCAATCTCCTGTTTAAGAAATGCCGAACATCATGATGGAAGTGCGGTGGAGCACCATCCTGTTGAAAGATGACGTCGGCGCTGTCGGTCTCCAGTTGCGGCATGAGACAATTTTCCAGCATGTCCAGATACACGTGTCCTGTAACGTCTTTTTCGCAGAAGAAAAAGGGGCCGTAAACTTTAAACCGTGAGATTGCACAAAACACGTTAACTTTTGGTGAATTGCGAATTTGCTGCACGAATGCGTGAGGATTCTCTACCGCCCAGATTCGCACATTGTGTCTGTTCGCTTCACCATTAAGAAAAAATGTTGCTTCATCACTGAAAACAAGTTTCGCACTGAACGCACCCTCTTCCATGAACTGTTGCAACCGCGCCGAAAATTCAAAGCGTTTGACTTTGTCATCGGGTGTCAGGGCTTGTGGCAAATGTAAACGGTAAGGCTTCTGCTTTAGCCTTTTCCGTAAGATTTTCCAAACCGTCGGCTGCGGTACGTTTAGCTCCCTGCTTGCTTTACTCGTCGACTTCCGCGGGCTACGCGTGAAACTTGCCCGTACGCGTTCAACCGTTTCTTCGCTCACTGCAGGCCGACCCGTTTATTTCCCCTTGCAGAGGCATCCAGAAGCTTTAAACTGCGCGTACCATCGCCGAACGGAGTTAGCAGTTGGTGGATCTTTGTTGAACTTCGTCCTGAAGTGTCATTGCACTGTTATGACTGACTGATGTGAGTGCATTTCAAGCACGACATACGCTTTCTCGGCTCCTGTCGCCATTTTGTCTCACTGCGCTCTCGAGCGCTCTGGCGGCAGAAACCTGAAGTGCGGCTTCAGCCGAACAAAACTTTATGAGTTTTTCTACGTATCTGTAGTGTGTCGTGACCATATGTCAATGAATGGAGCTACAGTGAATTTATGAAATCGCTTCAATCATTTGTAATAGCCCTGTACATCCTGCATGACAACCGGTACAATCACTATTACGTGCCATCCCATGGACGCCACTTTCAACGTCTGTTGTGACGTGGGTGCGCTCGAGTTCCGGGACGATTTCTAGTCGTTGCACACACACCGTCCATTTCCGGACACGTGTTCCTCCATTTCCAGTTAGAAATACGTACCTGCAGTTTGTCGGTTTTATTAACGTTCACCCTGTAATGCCTGTTCGCTTTTGTCTCGGCGACTTCTGCCGACGTTTGTTAACTGGTTTTTCTGACACTTGGCCGGCACGAGTGGCTAACACTCTCAAAGGTTCATCGTCCACTGGTGGGGGCGGCGGCCTCGGCGTCCCTTGTACCAGTGACCCCTTATGATACTTCTTCTCGTTATCCAGGTTCCTTCACCATTCGAACATGGCTACCCCAGATGTGGTGTGTCTCTCCTGCAATATCCGTTACTGTCTTCTATTCAGCAGTGTTGTGCTGTGTTGTGTACAAGACGTAAGTGGAGTGCACTGGAACAAGTTGCACGTGGCAGTCCTGTCCAGTGCTGCCAAATGCTGAAGTTTCTTATCTCTTTCTGAGAGAGGTTTTTGTTATGAATTTTATGTTACTAGTGTCCCACAACTGGTGAGAGTTTAAAGAACATCATCCCACGAGGATAACGTGACGGACAAGTATCTGTGGAAGAACGGCAGCACATTGTTTGTCGAGATCCGAAACCAGAGGAGGAAGTGGTGTGGGGCGCTGGGCTTTGGAAGGAAGTCGATTTTCTACCTCATCCCAAAGTTGATCCATTGGGTTCAGGTCGCGACTACGGGCTGGTCAGTCCATTTCAGTAACGTTATTGTCCACAAATCATCGCCTCAAAGGTGCTGCTTTATGGCAGGACACAAAAAATCGTTGTCTTCGAACTGTTGTTCCGCTTGAAGCAAACTAAGCGCTGTATCATATGTGTGAGATACAGAGGCGAGCGAGTGTGCCAGAACTTCATACAGTTCACTGCTAGTAGCGCCACGTCACCTTAACGCGTCTTCATGTCGCGCACAAGTATTGCACCACAATTTAGTATGAAATTAAAAATCAAAATTAATGTTTAAAACTTTGTTAAATTATAGTTTAGTGTAATAATGTTCCAAATACCAAGTCTTGATGTTCTAAACTTAATAGTTTACGGAAAAATGCCGTTTTAAGAGAAAAATCAGAGGCGCTAAATAATGACGCTAGGAAGCCAGAATTTGGTCAGAAGGTGTAGTTAGAAGTTATAAATAAGTGATGCTGGTTTCCAAAACCAGCAAACAAAAATTAACGCCAGAATCCACGTTTTTCGGAAAAATCAGAGGCGCTAAATAATGGACTTAGAAACTTGAAAATTTGTTTTATGGTTCAGTACACCCCAAAAAGTAACAGAGAGTCCACGTTAATCTACCTCTTATAGTTTTTGAGTAATTAAATAAAAACTAATTTTGTAACTAAAATGTACCTAAGTGTTGTAGATTAAGTACTTGAAATTTTAATGATAGATGATTTTGGTTAAACCAGATGATCAAATATATACAAATAATAGAGCTACACCAAGTTTAAGACTTGTAACATAAATATCAACTGATATAAGTCTTAGCAAAGGTATGGTTCAGAGGTAACAATCTACCGTTAGTTCCACTAAATAAATTCTGTTTTCATTCTAGCGAGCTGAAACTTTCTACGTGCTTTCAAACTGTTGATCTGCATACCAGCAAAAATTAAGAAGTTTCTGTAGTAATTGGTAACTATATTATTAAAGATTATGTGCCCGAGATAGCGGTCGTTTGTAGACTGCCGCCGTATGCAAACAGACAGACAACAGATGTTTTCTCGGCAGTCCGCACCGGCACCTTATAAATACAGCCCCTGAAGCAGTAGGAAGATTCACTTTGCTCTCAGACACTGTGAGGTCCACGCCAGTTAAACGTCTGGCCGCGCTCTTCCTCGGGTGACGTCAGAGCCGAGCTGTGACAAGCGCGTATTTGGCAGTGAAAACGGATAGTGAACTCGCGAGGACTGCACACCGTCCTGGGTCGTTTACAATTGGGTAAAATAACTTTTAGTGTTCCGTCCGCGTGAAATTCAGTTCCGCGTGGCAAGTGGTGAATTTATTTCCACTTTTATGGCGAGCATTAACTTTTGAACATTTATTGCGAACTTTCAATTGAGTGATGTTAGTCAGGACGAAAAACAATCTGGTAGGAAGTTACCGTAGAGGTCGCCTCTGAACTGCTAAAGGTGCTGTTATGTTAGAAACACTTGTTTTCAATTGAACAAAACGCAATTTTAAGTGTTATTTGTGAACTACTTTAATTAAATTAAATCTTGATTGTAACTTTAAACTTTTACTGAAGTCATAGTCGTGATCCCGCAAAGAAATGGGAAATAGACACTCTTCTTTCAGTGGGCTGGACCGGAATGTGGCCGTGCAGACTGGAAACTAAGGTCAGTATGTTTCCCTTCGCTTTCTGGCTGACCAAATTAGTTGCCAGGCTCACGTAATTAAAGACGGCATCAAAACTTTAAACCAGTGAAGTAACTTACTCGCCGCTCCACACGCTGTAGTCACTAGACAAAGCTGTAAAATGTGTCCTTATGCTTCTCATACACTATAAGATCAAAAGTAACTAGACACCCTCAAAAACATATTTTTTCGTATTAGGTGCATTGTGCTGCCATCTACAGCCAAGTACTCAACATCAGCGACCTCACTAGTCATTATACATCGTGAGAGAGCAGAATGCGGCGCTCCGCGGAATTCACGGACTTCGATTGTGGTCAGGTGATTGGGTGTCACTTGTGTCATACGCCTGTACGCGAGATTTCCACACTCCTAAACATACCTAGGTCCACTGTTTTCGATGTGATAGTGAAGTGGAATCGTAAAGGGACACATACAGCACATAAACATATCGGCCGACCTCGTCTGTTCACTGACGGGGAATGCCGACATTTGAAGAGGGTCATAATGTATTAGACATCTATCCAGACCATCACATAGGAATTCAAAACTGCATCAGGATCCATTGAAAGTACTATGACAGTTAGGTGGGGGATGAGAAAACGGATTTCTTGGTCGAGCGGCTGCTCATAAGCCACACATCACGCCGGGAAATGCCAAACGACGCTTCGCATGGTGTAAGGGGCGTAAACATTGCACGATTGAACAGTGGAAAAACGTTGTGGGGAGTGACGAATCACCGTACACAATGTGGCGATCCGATGGCAGGGTGTGGGTATGGCGAATGCCATGTAAACGTCATCTGCCAGCGTGTGTAGAGCCGACATTAAAATTTCGGAGGCGATGGTGTTATGGTGTCATCGTGTTTTTCATGGAGGGGGCTTGGACCCTCTTGTTGTTTTGCGTGGCACTATCACAGCACAAGCCTACACCGATGTTTTAAGCACCTTCTTGCTTCCACTGTTGAAGAGCAATTCGGGGATGGCGACTGCATCTTTCAAATCGATCGAGCACCTGTTCATAATGCACGGCCTGTGGCGGAATGGTTACACGACAGTAACATCCCTGTAATGGACTGGCCTGCACAGAGTCCCGACCTGAATCTTATAGAACACCTTTGGGATGTTTTGGAACGCCGACTTGGTGCTAGACCTCACCGACCGACTTCGTTACCCCTTCTCAATGCACCACTCTGCTGCCATTCCGCAAGAAACCTTCCAGCACCTGATTGAACGTATGCCTGCGAGAGTGGAAGCTGTTATCAAGGCTGAGGGTGGGCCAACGCCATATTGAATTCCAGCATTACCGATGGAGGGCGCCACAAACTTCTAAGGCATTTTCAGCCAGGTGTCCGGATACTTTAATCACATAGTGTATAGCTTTTTCTTAAACGCAACCACACTCGAACCACGAAAAACATCCCTATACCGCAACACCATTTCCTCCGTACTTCACTATAGGTGCTATGCTAGATGGCAGGTAAGTTCTTCAAATGGTTCAAATGGCTCTGAGCACTATGGGACTTAACATCTGAGGTCATCAGTCCCCTAGAACTTAGAACTACTTGAACCTAACTAACCCAAGGACATCACACATATACATGCCCGAGGCAGGATTCGAACCTGCAACCGTAGCGGTCGCGCGGGCAGACTGAAGCGCCTAGAACCACTCGGCCACAGCGGCCGGCCGGGCAAGTTCTCCAGACATTCGCCAAACCCAAACCCCTACATTGGGCAATCACAGGGTTTAGCGTGATTCATCAATCGAATTCACGAGTTTCCAGACATCAACTGTCAAGCGTGGTCTCTCCAAGAGCCGGTTACATTTATCGTCTGCAAGCCCTTGTCGCGTGCTGCGGTATGCAGAGACACTACAAGCAGCACAGTAGAACACAGTAGAAGCTTCTAAGTTGATGCAACCGGCCAGTAAGAAGAGCTACTATTCCAGTTTTAGTTACCGATTATTGAATTATTGGCCGGTTTTGGTGCCTTGGACCTGACCGAGGACCTTAAGATTTTGCGTGAACTGATGACTGGCAGCCACGTAACACGAGAAAATGTGAAAAGTGTTAATATGTAGTAAAAACCTAAGAAAATCTCCCATTTCCGTCATTTACTATCGAATCGACGTAATGCCAGATCCACTGTCCGCTTAGAAATTGTAAGTAGGCTGTTTAGGTTTTTATATTGGTATCGCCACGTAGCGCTCTGTATGAAAATCACTGGCTGTGCTGTGTGCAGTCTGTGGCTGGTTTGCATTGTTGGAATTTGCTATTGTAGTGTTGGGCAGTTGGCTGTTAACAGCGCGTAGCGTTGCGCAGTTGGAGCTGAGCCGCCAGCAGTGGTGGATGTGGGGAGAGAGATGGCGGAGTTTTGAGTGCGGATGATCTGGACGTGTGTCCATCAGAGACAGTAAATTTGTAAGACTGGATGTCATGAACTGATATATATATATATATATATATATATATATTATGACTTTTGAACACTATTAAGGTAAATGCATTGTTTCTTCTCTACCAAAATCTTTCATTTGCTAACTATGCCTATCAGTAGTTAGTGCCTTCAGTAGTTTGAATCTTTTATTCAGCTGGCAGTATTGGCGCACGCTGTATTGCAGTAGTTTGAGTAACGAAGATTTTGTGATGTAAGTCATTCATGAAAGGTATAGGTTATTGTTAGTCAGGGCCATTCTTTTGTAGGGATTTTTGAAAGTCAGATTGCGTTGCGCTAAAAATATTGTGTGTCAGTTTAGTGTTGATCAGAATAGGTAAAATGCGAAATGTCTGAGTACGTTCAGTTCTGCTGACCTGTTTGAAAATAAAATATTGTAAGTTGTTTACCAGCACAGTAATTCACTAATTTTTCTAAGGGGACGTTTCAAAATGACTACAGAAATGAGTGGGTTATGCGGAACTGCTCGATCACAGTACCCCATTCTTTGAGACTCCCTTGGAACAGCCACTGTGCTGGATGAACGTACGAGGGGTTCCTTTCGCTGATTTCTTACGATTTTTTTACAACCACCTTCTGCAGTGCTCTACAGACCCCGTCCGTCAGTACACGAGGCCTCCCTCTTATCGGTATAGTTGTAGTTGTTCCTTCACGTTTTCCACTTCACAGCCACGTCACTAACAGCTGACTTGAGGTAGTTTTAGAAGGGCTGAAATGTCCCTGATAGATCTGTTATTCAGGTGACGTCCAGGGACTACCCCACGTTCGTAGTTAACGAGCTCTCCTGACCGACCATTTCTGAGGTTAACGCGTCTGTGCTGACAACGCAGTCTTCCCCCGCCTCCGTTTACAGTGGCAGGTCCGCTTCTCGTGCCGTCTAGTAGTCAGTTCCGCTTTACAGTAGCGTGTCAGGAAAATTTTCCTTCAGATGGTGTATATTGTGAACACTTTCTCGGTGTAAAGCGTACGCAAGTGTTTACAGTCATGTAGTTCCTTTGGCTCCTATTTTAGTCTCGTACAGAAAAAAGTGTACTAACATTTGTCGTTTCTCAGTTTCTTTACAATAAAGCTTTACAGAGACAAAAACTGATGCTACCAACTTCTTCGGGAGCCCAGCATCTCCTTGACGACAGAAGTTAGAGAGAAGTCTCCTACTGGGTACGTTCATTTTACGTCGTCTGATGGACCAGTTGGGTGCAACGTCCTGGCTTTCTCCATCTGACAGCATTTTGTACGCGTATCGCTAGAGACAGCAGCTACCTCTCTGAGCTTCGAGTATAACTGCTTCGCCTAGAGCACTTCTGGCGGCTGCCTGTCACGTCAACTGCAGCTGTCGTACAGAGTGGTCGACACAGTGTTCGGGGCTTCGTCTTGGCTTCGGCCGACGTGAAGAGAAGTCAATGACGGGGATTTGCCGAGGGCAACTTGCATCGATATGCTCGCGGCGCGATAAAACTTGTAGAAATGATTTCAGTGAATTATTTTCAGTGTATAGGACTGCGAAACGATTTGTAGTAATTTGTGACAACATTGGTTCCTTCGTGTAGTGAATTTTTGAGAGTGAAATAGGAGTATTTACCCGATTCATTTCATGAGTTACAATAAACAAAAGTAAAAACTGCACGGTTCTAGGCGCTACAGTCTGGAATCGCGCGACCGCTATGGTCGTAGATTCGAATCCTGCCTCGGGCATGGATGTGTGTGATGCCCTTAAGTTAGTTAGGTTTAAGTAGTTGTAAGTTCTAGGGGACTGATAACCTTAGCAGTTAAGTCCCATCGTGTTCAGAGCCATTTGAACCAATTTAAAAACTGCATTATTTATCTCGACGTATTATGAGCAGTCGTGAGCCAAAGTTCCCTTGCGTTTACATTTACCAATTGCACGAAAAACGGGAAAACTGGGTGACTGGTATACGATACGAACAATTTTCCACCTGTGACTCAGGCGTAGCCTCTACTTTAAACTTGTGATTGCCATATTTTACTAGTAAATTACGGTAGGACAGGTTTATACGCTAAATATCGCCCCTTTAACTTACAATGTCATTACCATGGTCATTTACGATACAAATTTCCATTACCACGTGTCATTACAGGCACCTATGACGTCCATCGGAATTTCGTTATCCCAGCTGATGTTGTCAGTAATTGGATAATAAATAAAACGATTTATCATAATAAAATACCTCGGCTCGCTTGTCTGATTCCACGGATCTGCGAAGTCGGGTACAGAGAGAATCTAAAACAGGAAGAAAGAGGCATGAACTACGCCTTTTGGGGCTTTTAATTATGCACTGGTTGCACTGGAGGACTCCGGTGTCTTCAAAGAGACGCATTTTCTTTGCATCTCCACCACTTTCTAATTTGTCTTGCAAAGGTGCTAAAGATGCAGACCAAAATATTTACAAAAAAATATTGTCTTCATGTTATGCCTCTAGAGTTCTGTCATCATTGCGTAACAGCCAGTATCTTTCAGTTCCATGCTCTTCATACTCACATTCATTTCTTAGCTACGGAATTCTTTTCTGAGGAACAAATGCACAAACTGTGAACACTGTTTTCAAACTACAGAAAAGGACTGTAAGAATAACATCCAAAACCTTGAGCACATTGTAAAGATCTATTAAAAATTATTGTTGCCTGACACTGTCAGCAGGAGAGCGATCTCTGAAAGAGTAAAATGTAATTTCTTACTAGAGAAGTTTTATTTGCCCAGATCGCAATAAATACAATAACAGACGAGTAGTCTCGACAAGTATGATATTATTATACATGACGTTACTTCTTCAACGACTGACGCCCACATACGTTTACGACTAGATGACAGAGAACTACATGAAATGCAAAATGGTTGATGTATGTAGACTATCCGAATGTGGCAGTTTAAATTGCCAAAACTAGTCGTCTATATGTGTATTTATTGCCACTGGGTAAATGAAACTTCTGTAATAAATGGTTCAAATGGCTCTGAGTGCTATGGGACTTAAAATCTGAGGTCATCAGACCCATAGGACTTAGAACTACGTAACCCTAACTAACCGAAGGACATCACACACATCCATGCCCGAAGCAGAATTCGAACCTGCGACCGTAGCGGTCTCGAGGTTCCAGACTGAAGCGCCTAGAACCGCTCGGCCACAGCGGCCGGCTCCTGTAATAAGAAGATTACATTATTCACCTATTAAAAACATTAGATTTTTAACATCACCATGTCAGTACGTTTACAAAAAATGGTTCAAATGGCTCTGAGCACTATGGGACTTAACATCTATGGTCATCAGTCCCCTAGAACTTAGAACTACTTAAATCTAACTAACCTAAGAACATCACACAACACCCAGTCATCACGAGGCAGAGAAAATCCCTGACCCCGCCGGGAATCGAACCCGGGCGCGTGAAACGAGAAAGTACGTTTACAAACAGTTTTGTACATCGATACTAATCTTGATAATAAATGCACAGACAGTTCTATCCATGACCATGGAACAAGATTCAGACTGAAGAACTAATAAATGTAAAACGCAAAACAGCAATATATATCAAGGAATATAACTGTACAATAAATTGCTCAAAGACATTAAAGAGATTACAAAAACGAATTTATTCGGTAAGGTAGTTATAAAGCACTATTTAATCGATACATTCTATACACTAAATGATTCCTTAGATAACATAGAGAGTACGCATTTCGTGAACATTGCAAAACAAGGAGATAATATAATTATAACAATACATCTGTCATTTCACTCGACACTTCTCATTTATTCTGGAGAACGTTACTCCACAGAAACGCAATACATAATACTAACATCTTATCCTCTTTTCTGAGCTCGACACCGCACTCATTACGGACGGTTGCTGACTCAATTTTTATCCTACAAATGCGGAACGCAAAATGGAAACTAAAGGCCCTGATATAAGCGGACAGTGTGTGTACTGTCACATCATCTAATAATATGTAAATAATGTGTAATGTGTGTGGCCTGTCGATAAAGAGAAATGTAATACTAGTTTTTCACATTACTAGATAACCTTTTGCAGCGCAGTATTGGGCACTGAGGTTGCGGGACTTCAAAAAGCCTGGCTTTGTATTCAGAAAGATGGAAGTTCCAGCACAGTTGCACTCAGCATTCTTGACTGAGGACAGAACGTACCAAACTCAGTGGAAAGAGTGGACAAAAGACGATGTGTGAGTATCTGGAGTCGTGGAGGGGGAGGGGCGGGAGGGAGGAGGGTGTTCACTGGAGCTAACATGCGATCTTGATTGTTGAGTGTTGATGACAATACGCAACTTTAGGGACGTTATGGAACTGGAGATATTGTCCCTCTTTCAGTCAACTCCAAAAACAAATTTTTAACTATACAATGCCCAGCATCTGGACGACATCTGTGCAAGACTTTTTCGTAGACAGTGGGCGCCACTAATCTCTTGAACTTCATGTTAAATATGACATCCTTACCCACCGAACTTGACTCGTATATGGTAGGCTGGGAACTAGTTCGCAACTGCTGTTGATGATTTTTGGACCTGCATAAAAACCGCAATGAAGTAGACTCCCTCTTTTTCTTTTTAAAAGCAGCAATTTTAACACCATATCATTAAATTCAGACGCTATGATTGCAACCAGGTGGAGTCTTCACAGTATATTCAATTCTCAATGACTGCTTTAAGTTTTCGAATCTCCGGTTCATCCGAGAATTTGTTCAAATTTACTTAAGTACAGTGATGGACTCACTTGAAATTACAGCGCAACAATGGACTACAACAATTATTAAATTCAAATTCAGCAACCGTCATACGTGCATCATGGCACGGTGTCAGGTAACAAGCTAACACTCAGCCTTATAGTAGTATATGCTCCCGTTTCCTTCGAGTGTAAACTGGCGAAGAGAAAAAATTATAGTATTAGAGCTATTGCATAAGACAATGGAGAATTGCCGAAAAACATTTCCTCTCAATTTGGTGTCCGCAGCTCGTGGTCGTGCGGTAGCGTTCTCGCTTCCCACGCCCGGGTTCCCGGGTTCGATTCCCGGCAGGGTCAGGGATTTTCTCTGCCTCGTGATGACTGGGTGTTGTGCGATGTCATAAGGTTAGTTAGGTTTAAGTAGTTCTAAGTTCCAGGGGACTGATGACCATAGATGTTAAGTCCCATAGTGATCAGAGCCATTTGAATTTGGCGTTGGGATAAAAACTGTGAAGAAACTGAAGACTCTTGTTTCAAAATGATTATAAAAGAAAGTGTAGTGAGTCGTCTGACACCCAAAAAAAGTGAAGAATGAATAGCTACATGACGCACTTTTCATGTGGTTTTGTGCAATGAGGAAGTGTGGCGCTCCAAATTCAGGCCCGATATTGCAGAAAGAGGCCATAAGTTTAAAGAAGAAGTTTTCTAATGGTGACCCTGACTTCTCAGCCAGCCAGGATTGGTTAAAAAGGCGGAAAGACGGATATGGAATACGTCAGCTGTAAGTGCCTGTTGGCCGGCCGAAGTGGCCGTGCAGTTAAAGGCGCTGCAGTCTGGAACCGCAAGACCGCTACGGTCGCAGGTTCGAATCCTGCCTCGGGCATGAATGTTTGTGATGTCCTTAGGTTAGTTAGGTTTAACTAGTTCTAAGTTCTAGGGGACTAATGACCTCAGCAGTTGAATCCCATAGTGCTCAGAGCCATTTTTTTTAAGTGCCTGTTGAAAGCCTCTCACGGAATAGAGTAACTGCTGAAAATTTCATAATGAAGCTCGGAAATCTTATTTACTATGACAAATTGATTGCATGTTACAGCACGAGACAGTAGCTCCCAGATTAGGTGACTGTAAAAGACTGTAAATAGAATAAAGACAGAATTACAATAATGGCTTTCAGTAATGCAATCGGGTAACAAAAAATCACTCTTATTTTTACAGAAAAAAGTTCTTTGTCACACACGAATCGGCCTTCCTTGCCAATTTCGTATAGTTCACAAAATAATTCATGTATTGACAGTTTGGTTTTTAACAACTATTCGACCTACTTTAAGGATTTTGCATGAAGTGTAAAAAATTTCTGTTACAACGTTTGCCTCTGAAGTCTCATCACTTCTGGGTGTAAAAAAACTAGCCAGTGCCGGCATCTAGGTGAAATTTCTATCGCTCGGTATAATGAAATTATCGTTGTTTATTCATCTGCAGATAATAATGAGAGTGATGCTAGAATAGGCGACGAACTTGGCGAATAATCTGAGGACACTATGACTCATATTAAGGCGCGAAAGCAGTTCGACAAAAGATTAGGCTATTTTGAATGTCAGGCAGAAAAAGCTTCGGCCGAACTAATGCTAGTGAAACGTTTGCATGTTTATGCCGAACATAAACGAGACACGAATCTGGCTCAAAAGAAACATAACTTGTGATTTCATTGTTTAAAACTCCGCGTATACGCACTTTGACTGCATTTAACCGATGTTATTCTAATATTTTCTGAATTATGGTCGCTGTTAGTACAGATAAACGAGGTTCACTTGTATCTAACCTTTTTGGTGTAACAGTCTTCCGAACACTAATATAAAAAAGTGTTTCCTAGTAGTGAGGGATACCAAAAAACGTCCATAGAGTCGTCGTTTTCGTAGCTGCCCGCGAAAGGCGAAGAAATAAAGCAATAGTAATTTTGATGTCGAAATACAACTTGTTAATGTAAAGTAAAGCTTGGTAATACTCTAAAGGAGATGAGAACAACGACGTAAAACATTCTTCCAACCCAGCGGTTCGTGAAAAAGCGAACTGTTCTTTCATGGTCTTCAGAACGTCCACCCTCGACCTAAAAGTGCATCTGGTTTGGAGACTGGACTGTTTCGTGAGGTTCAGATTTACTCTACGTAACACAAAAAAAATATTACCTTAACTCCTCCCTCGTTGATACTCATGTCACGCAGAAAGCAAACGGAGCGCCTTAAGTGAGAGTTTCAACAGACGTGTCGCACAAGTTAAGTGGAAACATCTGGGAGCGCGACCCGAATTAAAACGACGCGAAAATCTACCAGTCTCTTTCACTGCTGTTTCGTTTCTGCCTGACTCGCGTCTCATCCACAGTAAGAGATGGCCGCAGAAATTTAAATGAAATTTTTCGGTTTGGCTCAAACACTGCAGATATAATCTTTTTCTCATTCTCAATTGGTTAGCACACAAATTAGTTTCCCACCTTGGAGAAATCTTTGTCACAATATTTCCTCTAACATGCATCGTACTTTTTTTCTGACATGCTTACAGTTTAATCTGTCGCATACACAAATCATCACCGATATGATATGATCATACGACATTGATGGCAGGGAGACCCTGTCTGTGATTGGCCGATCATCCCATGAGATGGAACTCCTCCCTCGTAACATCGCTAGTTATCACCTATCATCTTCATTCATTTCTCAACTCTTGAACACGAAAGAAGAAACTCCTTACAAACTTTCTCCAAAGTTGAATTAATTTTGTTGCTAGTATACCATTCAAAACATAGAATTTTACGGTGGCTTGGTGTATCGTTTATCCATCTGAACCAAACAAGCACAACATTGCTCCTTTAACAATCTGCATGAACAAAATTGCTTCTCAGATTAAGCTGGTAATTGACTTGAGCTATTGTGGGACTTCTACCAACACAACAGAACTAAGCTCCCATTGGTACCAACCTAGGCGGAGGACATATCATGTCGCCGTCGAGCGTTACGTAGCTGACTCCAAAGCTGTGGGAAACACAGAGGTCTGTTGGTAGTCGCGGTGGCACCTACTCGTAAAAAATTGCTAGAGGGCGCCACTGGGCTATGAAGGTAGGAGTAAGACCTTAAGTGGGCTGCAGGGTCGCGTCGCTCGGATATGAGTTGACTGGCTCAATCGCGGACATTTTGTGTGGTGAAATCAACGACAAAGTCCGAAAAGAAACAATGGTCAGGCCGTGGAGAGCACCGTATTGTTGATAATTATAACGATCGGTGTCCAATGAGTGACAATAAATGCAGTCTTCTATGCATGGGGGAAAATGCTCCGAGTTAACTGTTGGTAACTGAAATGTTCATAATCGGTCTGTTGCTAGTTTAAGGGGCTCCGAAAAGGCTCAAAATCATGAAAAGTTCAATTTTTACTTTTTTGCGTTTTCTGAATCTGCAGACTATTACCTTTTAATAGATATATAATTTATTCAATTCCGAAGACTACAACTATTTTTAAATTTTTTTTGAAATGTATTCTACATGGGCGTGACCCACTGTGGCGCTGTTAAACTGCTGTCAAATGGTGTTATTATTAACGTCCGTGTTCATCAGGTACATTTTAGTGATGTGAGATAAAGTATGTGTTGTGGCTAACCTGTGATGGTTCAATATATATCGCTGGTGTGATTTTCGATTGATTCATGTTTATTTACTCTGTCGTTATCTCGAAAATATTCGTAATTAATTCTGTTTCTTGAGTCTCTGTTTTGTTGAAGTATAATAATGAGTAAAAGTAAAGTTATTAGAAATCCTCTGAAGGCTTTTAAGAAAAGGAGAAATGTTGGAAAGCCAAAGGTATGTGTTATTACTGTAAACAATAAAGACGATAACCAAGTGAGTGAACCTAACCTCTCAAGTACACCTGCCCATAGCAGTCAAAGTGGGAAAGAAAATGCTTCACAGAAAAAGCTTGGTTCAATGAGTGAAAACTATGAATGTTTTATGGGCGAATCGGATGTGAATGAAATATTTGATATGTCGGTCCTCAAAGGAATTTTTTGAAACTGTGTAAGATGTATTCATTGTAGTGAAGTTGGTCTGGAACTCTCCATAATAAAGCACGTAAGACTTGCTAGTGAAATACAACTGAAATGTGATAAGTGTTCATACATGACCACCTTTTGGAACAGTGTTGCAGTAACTGCAACTGAAGAAAATGGTAGCAAAATCTACGAACACAACAACGAGCGATGCTTGCTTTAGACAAGGAACGCCTTCGGGCTGCAGACAGGGCTGTAAAGAGTCTAGAAATACAAGCAAGAGTAAACAGGAGGAGGAACAAGAGGAAGCTGGAGGAGGAGTTTGCAGAGGATGAAGATAATCCATCCTATGGACCTGGAATGCACTAAAAAGTTAATCCAATCTTTGTCGCTTGATTCCCAAAACTTTTATTTTCTCATACTAATTACATGTTTTCTAAGGATCTTCCAAACATATTTGTTTCAAACTTTCAGTAAATGTTACACAGTACCTTCTGCATAATTTAACACAGCCTTTTTCCAAAAAACTGTATATTTTTGAATATATAAATAAAAAATTGCAAAAAAATGTTGTGAATTTTCATTACGATTGACAAAAAATCATCTTTAATAACTGAACTAAAATTTTGTAAAATCCATGTGTTAAGTTGTAGCCCATATTCCAATAAATAATCTGTAAAAAGTTCAACTTCCTACCTCAAATACTTTGTGAGGAAAGATGTAATTTATAAGCGTTATTTTAACATTGCAAGTATAGGGCGTTCCGGAGCCCCTTAACAGTTTCGGATTTTCCATTCTGCTGGTAGCTTCACAGCTCCCACTACAAGCAATCACAGAGGCTATCGAACACTGTCAGAGCGGTATCACAACATCTCACCATGAAAACTTGTACAGTGTAATCATGTCTTAGTTATTGTAAATCAGTATGGGTCAGAGGAAACGAGTGGCCGTATACTATAATGCTGCCAGGGCGCGCCAAGTTTCTTCGTGATTGGTGTTCCCATCTGACGAGTAGTCCGGCCCGGTAGCTGAGTGGTCAGCGTGACAGACTGTCAATCCTAAGGGCCCGGGTTCGATTCCCGGATGGGTCGGAGATTTTCTCCGCTCAGGGGCTGGGTGTTGTGTTGTCCTAATCATCATCATTTCATCACCATCGACGCGCAGGTCGCCGAAGTGGCGTCAAATCGAAAGACCTGCACCAGGCGAACGGTCTACCCGACGGGAGGCCCTAGCCACACGACATTTCCATTATCTGACGAGTGTACCACCTCTGCCGTTCTGACTGACGCACTCTCTTCGTCGTACCAGGGAAAAACGTTCTAAATTTGCCCGGGACACTAAACTGCAGCTCGGTGACCAAGAGCACAATGTAGCAGCATTTCTGCTCAATGCCCACCAACTTCCAGAGTTCCGCCGTTGATCATCGGGTCGTGAAGTGTGATGTACTGACCATGGTCATGAAAGGGAAGAAATATTCATCATCCGAATGGGAGATCCCATCAGTCTCATTCTAGTTGAAATATTACACGAAAACCTCTTACGCTCACGTCGTCTTACTAGGAGTAACTGCGCCTGTCTTCGCCTTATCTAACCGTAAGCGGACGACTAAAAAGTCCGCGCATTCGCATCTAACAGAACGATACACGTATTTGTTGTCGTTCTCCAGCATGATCTGAAATCTGAAGATTCGTTTGCTTTCTGGGGTAAAAGTTCTACATAGAAACATAAGAGAACAACAAGAATGAGTACTTTTTCAAAATAAAAATATTATCTCATCAATCAATAAATACCTGTAATTTTCAGCATATAGAAGATTTTTTTTTTCCTTCAGCGCATTTGCTTTAGCGTAGCTGACCACTCCAACATTAGCACCGGTCACAGTACTCACCTGAAAGAAAAAAGATAGGAATTATTGATCCATTTTTGTTCGAGAATTCTGAATTATTTGCGACATAAAGTTCATATAGAAATAGAACAATTAGGTAATATATCCACGAAGGGAAAGGATAATGTAATTAATGTGGATTATAAAACTATCCCGAGCTTGTTTTTAAGGAACACAGCTCAGTGCTTTTCGTATAGGATGAAACAAGTTCACTACATCTCGGTCTAATGTACCTCGCGTCAAACGGTTTTTTAAGATAATAAGTTTCCTCGACGGTTATCATTAACATGACCGTCTTGTGTTTATATTTACGTTATATGCAGTCTAAGTTTTGCTACCTAGTTCATTGATTAAACCTACCGATAAAACGTCCAGAAAAGGAAAGAATTTTAGAACAATTTTTCGCGAAATAAAAAAAAAAAAATGGTTCAAATGGCTCTAAGCACTATGGAACTGAGGTCATCAGTCCCCTAGACATAGAACTACTTAAACCTAATCAACCTAAGGGCATCAGACACATCCATGTGCGAGGCAGGATTCGACCCTGCGACTGTAGCAGTAGTGCGGTTCCGGACTGAAGCGCCTAGAACCGCTCGGCCACAGCGGACGGCTTGCGAAATCATTCTCGATTTCCTTGCGTTATGATACCTCAGACTTCCGTCTTCGAACTTGGGACGTTATTGTAAGAATGACTCAACAGTTGCTAGGATATCCTATCGTCAAACATTGTTCACTCAGGCAGATCGCACAAAAGTTATAACCACAGGAAAGTTTGGCACAAGTTCCTTATTTGAAAATCGTTGAAGGGAGACCAAATTGATCAGCAAATAAGAATGTTTTACTTGCAGCAACGGTAAAACATCACATAACATCCGCAGGAGTGAACGATCATTAACGGATGTTTCAAATAGCTACATTTCAGAAAGAAATGAGCCTAAAAAAGGTGTTTGTACGATGCTCAGTGATCAGAGTGGCTAAGTCTGTTATTGGAAACTAGTGGTCGTGAAAATGCGGGCTGCAAGAGGCCCGGATCAAGAACTTGTGCGGCCCGCGGTTTTTAAACGTAATTCATAGCAACATCAATGTAGCACTAACAGACGAATCCAAAAATGTCAGACAACGTTAACAGCTTCTTGGGAGTGTAATTTCCCTGCTCAGTGACAGCAAAAGTACTTACAAAGACTGTAACAATGTAAGATGTATTTAAATGACGCTGGTGAATTCGACCGTTAGCTAAGTGAAGTTGGCCGCTTGCCTAGGGACTGAGGGTTAAGCAGCGCAGCCTCTGCGAGGTTACAAAATGTGAGGAAGAAGTGTTTCATTGTTTGTCCAGTATTGACAGCTCACGGGTATTCGCGACTCGCACCGATCAGCTGCTGTGGTATAAATTTTGGCACGGAAATAACATGGATTCTTTAAAGTGCGATATAGAGACGGTCGTCTCCAAATGCGTACGTATTTGCAGCAAGAAATAGGAAATTAAATTAAGAAAGTTGCAGTATAACGCAATGAAAAGAATACTTAGTAAACATTTATGTTCGCGTCTCATTTTGCATTTAAGAATAAGTACAATTACTACTATGAATCAGTTAATCAGCCGCTCACACTGACAATACAACACTTCGTCAAGAAACTCAAGAGTTTCGAAGTCTGGGTCGCTGAATGTGGCAGCAATCTGTGGCAGAGAACAGCCGACACGAAGGGTTCCGAATGGAGCCGACTTTTAACGATCAGCACTTAGGCGTCGGCGGTGAGCGTATCGCGCCGGTACTACAGCTAGTCTATTGGAGCCCCGTAACAGGTTAATTTATGTAGGGTACCAATGATTAACCGAAGTGCCACCCCACATTGCCAGTATTGGTTCCTGAGTAAAAAGGTTTGACGACCACTGCTCTAAACATAGGCACGTTTTCTTCTGAAAGATCGAGTTTAATAAAGTGACACAGTAAGAAACTGTACCAGTAATTATCTAACCACGAAATGGTTTCTACCTTCTGTGAGGTATCGATGGAAACGGCGGGCAGCTTACAGCTGCAGGATGTATGGCTTCACCTTGCGCCGGGACGTCTTCGTCTTCGGCGTTCTCAAATAGCGAGTGCTCATGACTCGTAATGCCTTTTCTACATCACCAGAGCATGTACGAAGATCGATGCAGCCCATCCATATCTTGTTATTAACATCTGCACTGCAGCCTGTACATGTGAATGCACGCTACTTCATCGAAATCGTCCTAGGGTATCAGCCGAGATACAGATCCGTCCTCTTCACCTTCTGGCAAAGAACGAAACGGAATAAAATTTTGCAACAGCACCACAGTGTTTCTCAGCTGATAATGCGGGAAGAAATCCGCATGCAGTCCTTAGGTTTCACCAGAATATGAAACTCGTCAGAAGCCGGCCGAAGTGGCCGTGCGGTTAAAGGCGCTGCAATCTGAAACCGCAAGACCGCTACGGTCGCAGGTTCGAATGCTGCCTCGGGCATGGATGTTTGTGATGTCCTTAGGTTAGTTAGGTTTAACTAGTT
Source organism: Schistocerca americana (assembly GCF_021461395.2). Lineage (NCBI taxonomy): Eukaryota > Metazoa > Arthropoda > Insecta > Orthoptera > Acrididae > Schistocerca > Schistocerca americana. The sequence continues at coordinate 370,876,428 of NC_060126.1, forward strand.
CTAAGTTCTAGGGGACTAATGGCCTCAGCAGTTGAGTTCCATAGTGCTCAGAGCCATTTGAACCATTTTTTGAAACTCGTCAGAGAAAGCTCTTACATCGTCACGTCATTTGATGCCACTATTTTGAACAAAACACACGTTTAAACACCAGTTTCTGCGTTTGCTCACGACATTTTGTGACGTACACGCGTTGGCCATAACATTTCATCTGCTACGAACACCCCTACTTACACTGAAACCAGATTACTTTTCCTTTTCTCAGCGTTCTATGTATACTACTTTTACAAGGTCAGCGTTTCTCGTGTGTGTGATCATTGACACCTTATGTTAATCTCTCTTCTAGCTGACATTCTTCTTCTTTAGCTAACTTTGTGTCAGTAAGCGTGACCTACCGTTGTTGTAATGTTTTTCCCCCAGTTTCTTTTATTTGAGATGCTATGTGGGATGTTTAATTAATGGCGTCATAAAGAAGAGTTCCATACCTGTGTCGAGTACTGAAGTTACTGGCAGCTACTTGTGTAAACGGCAGCTATGCCAGAAACGACCGAGAAGAGAAAGAGTCTGGTCTTGCGCTCTCTTCTGCAAATCGCCGCCACGCCGCCCTGCTACTTCAGGCGCTAGTTTCCAGTTACCGCAGTTAGTTGCCTAGCTTCCAGTATTATAATCCCCGACCCGTTTTCCTACTCCAGTCGCTAAAGCTGCTAGGGGAACAGAGCTATCGGTAAACCTCTCCCTAAGCTAGACGAAGTAGTCATTACAGACGGAGCGTAAGTCGTGGTTTTGTGCTTAGCACTCCATCTTACGCTGTGTGACAGAAGTTGCATCTTGCACCATTTTCCTCTCTCCTAACCACCTTTCTCCCAACTGATCCAATCGCGAACAGTACGCGGAAAGAAAGACTAACATTGTGTATCTGTATGTGGTATAACACGATTTCACTGTCATGACCATTTAGATGTATGTTGGCTGAAGTAATGTACACTACTGGCCATTAAAATTGCTACACCACGAAGATGACGTGCTAGAGACGCGAAATTTAACCGACAGGTAGAAGATGCTGTGATATGCAAATGATTAGCTTTTCAGAGCACTCACACTAGGTTGGCGCCGGTGGCGACACCTACAACGTGCTGACATTAGGAAAGTTTCCAACCGATTTCTCATACACAAACAGCAGCTGACCGGCGTTACCTGGTGAAACGTTGTTGTGATGCCTAGTGTAAGGAGGAGAAATGCGTACCATCACGTTTCCGACTTTGATAAAGGTCGGATTCTAACCTATCGCGATTGCGGTCTATCGTATCGCGAAATTGCTGCTCGCGATGGTCGAGATCCAATGACTGTTAGCAGAATATCGAATCGGTGGGTTCAGGAGGGTAATACGGAACACCGTGCTGGATCCCAACGGCCTCGTGTCACTGGCAGTCGAGATGACAGGCATCTTATCCGCATGGCTGTAACGGATCGTGCAGCCACGTCTCGATCCATGAGTCAACAGATGGGGACGTTCGCAAGACAACAACCATCTGCACGAACAGTGGACTATAAGCTCGGAGACCATGGCTGCGGTTACCCTCGACGCTGCATCACAGACCGGAGCGCGTGCGATGGTGTACTCAACAACGAACCTGGGTGCACGAATGGCAAAACGTAATTTTTTCGGATGAATCCAGGTTCTGTTTACAGCATCATGATGGTCACATCCGTGTTTGGCGCCGTCGCAGTGAACGCACGTTGGAAGCGTGTATTCTTCATCGCCATACTGGCGTATCACCCGGCGTGATGGTATGGGGTGCCATTTGTTACACGTCTCGGTCACTTCTTGTTCGCATTGTCGGCACTTTGAACAGTGGACGTTACATTTCAGACGTGTTACGACGCGTGGCTCTACCCTTCATTCGATCCCTGCGAAACCCTACATTTCAGCAGGATAATGCACGACCGCATGTTGCAGGTCCTGTACGAGCCTTTCTGGATACAGAAAATGTTCAAATGCTGCCCTGGCCAGCACATTCTCCAGATCTCTCACCATTTGAAAACGTCTAGTCAATGGTGGCCGAGCAACTGGCTCGTCACAATACACCAGTCACTACTCTCGATGAACTGTGGTATCGTGTTGAAGCTGCATGGGCAGCTGTACCTGTAATCTCCATCCAAGCTCTGTTTCACTTAATGCCTAGGCGTATCAAGGCCGTTATTATGGCCAGAGGTGGTTGTTCCGGATACTGATTTCTCAGGATCTATGCACCCAAATATCGTGAAAATGTAATCACATGTCAGTTCTAGTATATTTGCCCAATGAATACCCGTTCATCATCTGTATTTCTTCTTGGTGTAGCAATTTTAATGTCCAGTAGTGTAGTAGTTAAATCTTCATGGAACGACAAGCTGAATCTCTGCCAGCAGCTGTCCAATGGTTTCTGACGGAAGAACTATATCTGTCGTCCTTTGGAAAACAGACACAGACGGCAGCAAACTGTCATCTCACCAGATATCTGTTACTACAGCAACTTTCTGACAATTGGCAGGTGGCGAAGTTAGATATGCGCAGAACCCCGGTACTACTTGAGGTTGGCCAGGTGAGATGTGTTGATGCCTTTGATGATTCGAGTGCACCGAAGTGACGGTGCTCCCTAAAGCACTGGATATACCGAGCTGAACAAGCCGGCATTTTGAATCCCAATCCGAGGACAATGTTGTAGGCTTCGCTGAACCAGCGAATTTTGCGTAGTTTTATTTTTCTACATTGTCAAATGGTTGCGTGTGCAGCTGCAAACTGCTCAAATGATAGCAGACATGGTCGCTACAAGTTTTATCGGTTTCCTTCAGATATAGATTGGCGTAAAAAGTGGTTTGTAAATTCAAGGGGCAGAGATGGGACACCAAAATCGATCTAATATCTGTGTGATGTAAGTGAAAAAGCGTTTTCTTTTTGCTTTAGAAAGAGATGTGTTCAAAGAGTGATGGTAATGAAATTATATGTATAAGAAGTCTGTTTATTTTAAATCTTGCTGCAGATTATGTTTACTTTTTAAATAACTTCTGACAGATTTCTTTTAAAACTTTTGAAATAGTCAATAAAATTGGGATCAGTAATATACTTTGAGTACTCATGGAATTCCCTCTTGTGGTGACATCAAATATTTGTACCTGTTGTGTTCCATATTAACATTATTCCGTAACTGTTTACGAATGCAACTAATACTTACCCTAAACTAAAGTAGATGTATCGTATATAAACCACAAAATACGAAACCAGTAACCTCATTTATAACAGCAACACATGACATACACAGAACGTAAGTGAATTTATCACATCTCGAAATACTCGTCTAAACACCTTTAATTTGCTTACCTCTTTAAGTCATATGTAAGCCAACACATTTACAACGCTGTAATATTATCTGCGCAAGGAATGTACCGGGTGATCAAAAAGTCAGTATAAATTTGAAAACTTAATAAACCACGGAATAATGTAGATAGAGAGGTAAAAATTGACATACATGCTTGGAATGACAGAGGGTTTTATTAGAACAAAAAAAAAAAAAAAAAAAGTTCTCAAAATATCCGACAGATGGCGCTAGACAGCAAAACGTCAGTGACTGCTACCGTGACGGGTGAGAGGTACCCCGATATGTTACAGAATCGCAGCCTCCCCAGCTTGGCTGATAAACACCTGCTGGAACGCACGATGTTTATGCAGGATGGCGCTCCACCCCATATTGCTAGACGCGTGAAAGATGTCTTGCGCGCGTTGTTTGGTGGTGATCGTGTGCTCAGCCGCCACTTTCGTCATGCTTGGCCTCCCAGGTCCCCAGACCTCAGTCCGTGCGATTATTGGCTTTGGGGTTACCTCAAGTAGCAAGTGTATCGTGATCGGCTAGGGATGCTGAAAGAGAACATCCGAGCCAATGCCTCACCAAAACTCCGGACACGCTTTACAGTGCTGTTCACAACATTACTCCTCGACTACAGCTATTGTTGAGGAATGATGGTGGACATATTGAGCATTTCCTGTAAAGAACATCACCTTTGCTTTGTCTTACTTTGTTATGCTAATTATTGCTACTCTGGTCAGATGAAGCGCCATCTGTCGGACATTTTTTGAAGGTTTGTATTTTTTTGTTTTAATAAAACCCCATGTCATTCCAAGCATGTGTGTCAATTTGTACCTCTCTACCTACATTATTTCGTGATTTATTCAGTTTTCAAATTTATACTGACTTTTTGATCACCCGGTTCATTTGATGCCTTTAAGCGAATGTTAAAAAGTGTAAGTGTTGTGTAAGTGTTCGGTAGACTTTAAACGAGCGCCTTCAACGTGGTATTCAAAATGGCGGATTGTTCAGCTTGTAATATACAGTGCTCTAGCGCTCTCCACTTTCCCCCTCGGTGCGTCCGTTGGGTACAAGCAGGTCAAAGAGTCACGGTTGCCACTCGCGACATTTTTCGGGTTCTCAAGATTTCTCTCATTCTGCCTGTCTTTCCGCTCAATGGGCAAGTTGGTAGTGCTGACTAGACTGTCATAATGTAAATATTAAGTAGGACTGCCCATATGTAGACGGCATATGTGGCCTCTATCATCAGTTTGTGATGCTCGGCGAGCTGCAGGGTGGCCATTGGCGGCTTCTTCCGACGCCCCACAGGCATCGCCCCGTGCATATTATGTTCACATTGGTCGTGGATGGGCGAGCGACTGAGTTTCAAGTGGAAAGGAGTGCGACGAACAGCGTCGTTAGCTTAAACTCATACACTTTCTTGGGTTGTTCTGCGTTGGCCACTGCGTCAGGTGTCTTATAATAAGAAATGCATTACTTTGAGGGGACAATTCTCCATCTGAGCACCTTATAAGAATGTGGAGTGGCAAGTTACTTTGTTAATGATGAATTCACCATTGGCGCAAAATATATTTTCAGTTAGACGCCTTTTCTGTTTTTGGCTTCAAGGTGGTGGACTAAGTGGTACAACAACCGCGTAGAAAACTGCTGCGGAAGCAAACATAAACATAGCCAAAGCCTTGCAGACAAACAAAAATTACGCGAAGCGAAATGTAGTGTGAGGAGGGCTATGCGAGAGGCGTTCAATGAATTCGAAAGTTAAGTTCTGTGTACTTACTTGGCAGAAAATCCTAAGAAATTTTGCTCTTATGTCAAAGTGGTAGGTGGATGAAAACAAAATGTTCAGACACTCTGTGACCAAAATGGTACTGAAACAGAGGATGACAGACTAAAGGCCGAAATACTAAATGTCTTTTTCCAAAGCTGTTTCACAGAGGAAGACTGCACAGTAGTTATTTCTCTAGATTGTCGCACAGATGACAAAATGGTAGATATCGAAATAGACGACAGAGGGATAGAGAAACAATTAAAATCGCTCAAAAGAGGAAAGGCCGCTGGACCTGATGGGATACCAGTTCGATTTTACACAGAGTACGCGTAGGAACCTGCCCCCCTTCTTGCAGAGGTGTACCGTAGGTCTCTAGAAGAGCGTAGCGTTCCAAAGGATTTGAAAAGGGCACAGGTCATCCCAGTTTTCAAGAAGGGACGTCGAACAGATGTGCAGAACTATAGACCAATATCTCTAACGTCGATCAATTGTAGAATTTTGGAACACATATTATGTTCGAGTATAATGACTTTTCTGGAAACTAGAAATCTACTCTGTAGGAATCAGCATGGGATTCGAAAAAGACGATCGTGTGAAACCCAGCTCGCGCTATTAGTCCACGAGACTCAGAGGGCCATAGACACGGGTTCACAGGTAGATGCCGTGTTTCTTGACTTCCGCAAGGCGTTCGATACGGTTCCCCACAGTCGTTTAATGAACAAAGTAAGAGTATATGGACTATCAGACCAATTGTGTGATTGGGTTGAAGAGTTCCTAGATAACAGAACGCAGCACGTCATTCTCAATGGAGAGAAGTCTTCCGAAGTAAGAGTGATTTAAGGTGTACCGCAGGGGAGTGTCGTAGGGCCGTTACTATTCACAATATGCATAAAGGACCTTGTGGATGACATCGGAAGTTCACTGAGGCTTCTTGCGGATGATGCTGTGGTATATCGAGAGGTTGTAACAATGGAAAATTGTACTGAAATGCAGGAGGATCTACAGCGAATTGACGCATGGTGCAGGGAATGGCAATTGAATCTCAATGTAGACAAGTGTAATGTGCTGCGAATACATAGAAAGAAAGATCCCTTATCATTTAGCTACAATATAGCAGGTCAGCAACTGGAAGCAGTTAATTCCATCAATTATCTGGGAGTAGGCATTAGGAGTGATTTAAAATGGAATGTTCATATAAAGTTGATCGTCGGTAAAGCAGATGCCAGACTGAGATTCATTGGAAGAATCCTAAGGAAATGCAATCCGAAAACAAAGGTAGTAGGTTACAGTACGCTTGTTCGCCCACTGCTTGAATACTGCTCAGCAGTATGGGATCCGTACCAGATAGGGTTGCTAGGAGAGATAGAGAAGATCCAACGGAGAGCAGCGCGCTTCGTTACAGGATCATTTAGTAATCGCGAAAGCGTTACGGAGATGGTAGAAAAACTCCAGTGGAAGACTCTGCAGGAGAGACGCTCAGTAGCTCGGTACGGGCTTTTGTTGAAGTTTCGAGAATATACCTTCACCGAGGAGTCAAGCAATATATTGCTCCCTCCTACGTATATCTCGCGAAGAGACCATGAGAATAAAATCAGAGCGATTAGAGCCCACACAGAGGCATACCGACAATACTTCTTTCCACGAACTATACGAGACTGGAATAGAAGGGAGAACCGATAGAGGTACACCAGGTACCCTGTGCCACACACCGTCAGGTGGCTTGCGGAGTATGGATGTAGATGTAAGTACATTTAGTGGCTCAGTCAGTCCCCTTTCAAGATTTGAACACTCTACTACGGTGGTGCTATCGGATGCTTGGGTCGGGCAGAAAATTTCGAGGCACATCTCTCTCTTAAGGCGTAAGCGAGTACCTAAATTTTGTTGCTCGCGCCTCTTTCTCATGCCTCTGCCTCTTGGAAAACGCCTGTCATTGCAGGTTGAAAAAGTGTGTCCCCCCCCCCCCCCCAAAGGCACATTTTTGGGTTCATGTGCTTAGCAAAGATGGCCTTGTCCCCATGGACGAGTACGTCAAAACTACGGTCAACCTGCCGTAGTCCAAGAGCCTGAAGGCGTCCCCGTTCTTTTCCGGCAAGTTTTCGTAACAAACTAAGTTCATCCCCCAGGCTGCACGCTTCTGCCATCCTTTTAACCGCCTTCGCTAAAACGGCGTAAAATTTATAAGACCTGAAGACTGTCAATGTGCCTTTCATTCTTTCAAGCAGTGATTGTGCTCCGCTCCCACTTTGGCTTCGTTTACGCCAAGTAAACCATTAACTATGGCTGCCAAGGCGTCCAGTATGGCGTAACTGTGGTTCCGTTGCATTAGTAGCCACTTGGCACCGAGCAGTTGATCACTTACACATCACAGACGCTTTCAGTGGCGCTGGGTAAGCGTTCACAGGTAGAGAAAGAGGCCCTGCCCATCATTTTCGGCATTAAAAAGTTTCAAGTTTTCTTTTGTGGAGCAAAATTCCTACTCATCACCGATCACAAGCCGCTGGTTTCCTTAGTGTGCCCTCCTTCCAAGCTACCAGATAAGAGTGCCCAGTCAATCCAGAGGTGGGCGCTCTTTCTCAGTAATATTGCTATGACATTTGTTATCAGTCCTCTGCGTACCATGCCAATATGTACGCACTATCGCGATTGGCCAGATCCGCTGCACAACTGACAGGAGGTTCAAATGGCCCTGAGCACTATGGGACTTAACTGCCGAGGTCATCAGTCCCCCCTAGAACTTAGAACTACTTAAACCTAACTAACCGAAGGTCATCATACACATCCATGCCCGAGGCAGGATTCGAACCTGCGACCATAGCGGTCGCGCGGTTCCAGACTGAAGCGCCGAGAACCGCTCGGCCACTCCGGCCGGCAAACTGACAGGAGGCTCTCGTCCCTCTAGCATAGCGTCCTTGGATACATTGGATACTCCAGCAACTGCATGCATCACACTGGGGCATGTGTGGAATGAAGGCTTTGGCGCAGTGTCACGTCTACTGGCAGGTGACCGTTCGCAGCACTGAACACTTTGTGTGGGACCGTGTGGCCGGTGTACAGAACAAGGCTACACCTCCACATCAGTTTTTCCCTTGGCCAGTCCATGTGCACCCTTGGGACAGGGTGCATGTCGACTTGGCGGGGAATTTTTGTGAAGCAAGTGGTTGTAGAATGTGGATGCGTTGAAACTTCCTGGCAGATTTAAACTGTGTGCCGGACCGAGACTCGAACTCGGGACCTTTGCCTTTCGCGGGCAAGTGCTCTAACAACTGAGCTACCCAAGCACGACTCACGCCCCGTCCTCACAGCTTTGATTCCGCCAGTACCTCGTCTCCTACCTTCCAAACTTCACAGAAGCTCTCCTGCGAACCTTGCAGAACTAGCACTCCTGGAATGCGTTGTCCAACGCGTTGCCCAATTTCTCGTATGTTGCCGAACTGTATTTCATGATGTTGACGGCTACTATTCCTGTATTGTTCGTCATTTTGCTATCAAGGGCACCCCCTTCCCAGACCCCCAGGCAGTTTGTGTCACGGGAGTTCGAACATACTTGGAATGGCATCCAGCATCTGACTAGTGCACAGTTTCATCCAGCTTCTGACTCAGAGGTGATGCAATTCTTACAAACGTCCAAATTCCAAATGAAGAATTCTGTGTCGGCCCTATCCTGAAACGAAGAGCTGTTTACTTTTCTTGACATTTACGAGACAAAGCCAGTTAACATGTGCAGTCTGGTGGAACGATTGCATGGACGCGAGGTGCAGGGTCTATTGGATTTGTTGCACCCTAAGTGACATGCACTGGACCATTACTTTGTGCCACACTTTTCTCGTAACGCTGCCAGTATGTGCCTGGTCACTGGACCACCAGCTGTGATGGCAGCCAGGTGTGACGACGATCGCTCCCACGAATCCCAATGCGGAGCCCATGGACTTGGAATTGGTGTCCTCCTTTCTCCACTCTCCAATGAGTCACCGCTGCCCCCGTACAGGCGAACCATCCGCTCCAAAGCTGTCAGCTGTCAGCTGTGCCGGTGTTTACTACATTAGAGAGAGATCCACAGCCAGCGAATCTCACGCCCTCTCCAGTTTTCCGACGGAGCTCACGACTCAAACCTGGCCATTTTCGCCCTAAATAACCTTTGCAGGAGGAAGGGATTTACAGTCTCACGCGAGAGTAGAGCGGTAAGCCATCACAGATGGCACACGTAAAGCATTGTATTGGCAGAACCACGGAGCCAGTTGTTTACCTATTGGCAGCGATAGGCAAGGGCTCGTCACTTTTTACGCTGATTTCAGCTGCCTTCGACCTGACGTTCACCTCGTGCTGTGCTCTGTTACCGCATGGTAGTGTTCAATCGCTCGCACTGGCTTAGCTCCATGCTGTGTGCGGATTCTCTGCTCCCACGTAGACAGACTCGCACGTCGATTTTTGTTCCCTCTTCTGGAATTCCACTCCCCGGCGTCGTTGTCGACCCATGATTAGATAGTATAGTGTGCTGACTGGCGGTTTCGCGGCGTTGTGCAGATACAAAACCAACAAACCATTCAGAAAGCTGACTGTTTTCCATACTTGAGAAAAACATTTCCATGAAAGTTAGAATTGGCTTTGAGAGCGAACAGCAGTTCAAATTTGGGGTGGAGCAGCGTTTGAAAGACTGCATGTGAGGATGTTTAGCAGCTGTGACACGAGTAGGTACACCACGTTTCTCCTGTACTAATGCAATGCACTTCTGAGTTTCTTGTAGGGATATGTCATTAACAAATCAAGAAATGCGACATTTAAATTTTTGAAAAATCTAGAGGAGGATGTCTCGGAAGCACTCGAAAATTACTTGTTGGGACTCACGCCAATAATCTGAACTCTGTAGGAGCCCTGTAGTCTGAGTGAAGAAGCTATACTAGCCCAAAAGTAATTCCAGATAGTTTGGGCAATTGGTCCACATCCCGAGATATAACTCGAGGTATCTATTATACTTTTAAGTTAATCTGGAGCAGTCTCCACGGCGAAGTTAAGAAGAGATGGTTCAAACACAGCCTCAAACGTGAGCTAAAGCAATGTAATACCATCTGAGACAACTGAGAAACATACTACCTTGACTACCTATCCAGGTGAAGAACCAGAACAATCCCTTCCTCAGTGTGGTCTTTAAAGAACAAGAATCTCAGGTGAAAATAGGGGGAAATGGGATAGCATCAGACAGTCCCCTCATATTTTCTTCTAAATACTGTTATAGAATGTTGAAATCACGGATCTGACTTTTTAGCAACTAAAGAATCTGGTTCACAGGAAGGTAACACGCTCGTTCACGAGTGACCCCAATACATGATAGAGGGGTTGGGTTTCTGGTTTGCATGTGTAGTTTTGTAGAGCACTGCAGTGTTACGGAAACTGGTGTATGTTGATTTTTTTATATGAACTACTGAGGCACTTTTACCATTTTGCAACTACGGGGGGCATTCAGTAAGCGACGCAACGCTTCTTTTCTGCAAGCAGGTTGGTTTTATTCAGGGTTGCGATACACCATATTATTCTCCCCTCTTTTGGTAACAATACGCTGTTTCTCAAAACAATCCCCGTTCAGTTTGCGGGCAGGGCCTGTACGACGGTGTGGTAACGCTCCACTGATCCGTCTCGCCGCATCAATAACTTCCCTGTTATCGACGTACTTCTTCCTGCGGAGTGTGTTCTTCATTGCGCGAAACGGTTGAAAGTCGAAAAAGGTGTGAGATCCAGGCTGTAGAATGGATGAGGAAGGACAGTCCAGTGGAATTCTGTGAGCTCTCGGGTGCGCAGACATGCCTGAGGCTTTGCGTTGTCATGGAGAAGTTCTTGCATAAAAAGTTCTCGGTTTACTTGCCGCGTCAAATTTGAATAAAATCCCAAGCTTTCGATGACTACCTCCGTTATCTTCGTCAGGGGTAAAACTGACTGTCGTGGACCGATGAGGCTTCCGCTTTTATAAGCAGTGGACGGCTTCTCATTGGCTGGATGGCGTCACGGTGAAACAGGCGCGTACTGAGGTGGCGGCATCTATATCCATAGATTTTGTTTGCGCGCTTTATCCAGCGTTGCTTGCAGCGCCATCCATCGCAATAGGCGGAGAACTGCGAGGAATGTAAGAAGTCTGCCTCTGCGCTCTTTCTTTGTCAATTGCGCGCTTCCATGCATTGCTGAGTGCATAACCGGAGTCTCTGTTGAAATTATTTTCACAGAGTCTAATTTCAACTGCTTCCCTGATGACAGAGTCCCAATAGTTTGAAGCGTGAGCAAGTAGTCTTGTTTCATCGAATAAAATCTTATGTTTATTTAACAAACTGTGCTCAGCCACCGCAGATTTTTCTAGATACCTGTTTTTCAGGTGACGCTGATGTTCCACACTGCGATCGGCAACAGTTCTTATAGACTGGCCCACATAATTTTTGCCACACTCGCAAGGAATGCTGTAAATTCCCGGTACTCTCAGGCTGAGACTATCTTTCACAGGTCGCAGCGTTTCCTTAATCTTCCTGGGTGGCCGGAAGACGTCTGATTCCCTGCCGGCTCAGGACTCTGTCGATCTTGCTGGTCGTTGCACTGCAGAATGGTAGCCGCGCGATGTGTTGGTCCTCTTGATCTGTTCGAACAGCGTCCTTCGTTGGTTTCTTCGCCAGAGTAGATCTGATATCACGATCGGAATATCCATTTTTTATGAATACCGTCGTCAGATGGTTAATCTCGGAGCCGAGATGATCCTTGTCCGAAATAGTCCTTGCTCTGTGTACCAAGGTATTCAGCAGAGCTCTCTTCTGAGCTGGGTGGTGAAAACTACGCGCTTTTAGATATAAATCTGTATGCGTCGGTTTTCTGTACACAGAATGTCCGAGACGTTCATCTGATTTCCGCTCCACCAGCACATCTAAGAAGGGTAACTTTCCATCCTTCTTCACCTCCACTGTAAATCTTATGTTCTGATGTATACCATTCGAATGATCAACAAACTGCTGCAGTGCCTCATTGCCATGTGGCCACATTAAAAATGTATCGTCAACATACCTGAAGAAGCAGGATGGACGTAAGGTAGCACTGTTCAACGCTCGTTCTTCAAAATCCTCCATGGCTGGTGACAGTGGCGAACCCATGGCTGTTCCGTCAGTCATTTCGTAACATTTTCCACCATACAAAAAATAGGTGGTCGTCAAAGTGTGTCGAAATAATTTCAGTATTTCAGGAGAGAAATGAGCAGCCAACTGTTTTAACGTATCTTCCACCGGAACCTTTGTAAACAAAGAGACCACATCCAGGCTGATCATGATGTCATTCGGACCAATCCTCATCTGCTTTATAATGTCAACAAACATTTTTGAGTTATTAATATGATGGCTACAGTTGCCGACTATAGGTGCTAATAATTTGGTTAAGTATTTTGCCAACCGATATGTAGGAGACCCAATAGCACTAACAATAGGTCTTAACGGAACCCCATCCTTATGGACTTTGGGTAGACCATATAACCTGAGTGGCCTTGGTGCTCTTGATCGTAGATTCTTGACTAGTTCTTCTGGGAGGCCAGAGTTCTTCAGTAGCTCCCCTGTCTTCGTAGTCATATGGAGAAGTTCGTTAGCATTTTTGTGGCGACGAACTCGGTGAAGTCGTTTCTTCCATTTCCTGAGGATACCACAACACATTTCAGAGTTGGTCGTTGCACCGTGAGGGAGGACATCAAACAGAATAACCTTTTCAGAGTCCCAGAAGACCGTCACCATGACTTACCGGCTGAGGGTGCGTCTTGGAACTTTTTCTTCGGAGGAGAGGTGGTGTCACGCGACTCCGTGGATTGCGTTTTGTTCCCGGCTCGAAGTGTTGAGCACACGTTTCATCGTCAGTGACGATTTTCAATAGAAACAGAAACTGTCACGCTCAGCCTCATGAAGTGCAAGCAACTCCGCGCTGATCGTCCTTCACTGTTGATTATGTGATTCTGTTAGGCAGCAAGGAACTCAGCGAGCACACACCTTTGAGTACGCCAAGGAGTTAATGAATGTGTCAGCACTACCAACGCAGACGTCCGGTTGAGCAGCGAGGTGTCAGACTGTGGTCTGTCGAGCATCTCGAATGAGAGTGTCCCCACGTTCGAACATAGCAGGAGTCGCAGCAGTCTGCGGCCGGTCGGCACGCGGGAGATCGGACAGGTTTGCGCGACCTTGCTGCGATGATGAGAGACGCATCGCACAACGACTCGTCGAGCTTTTGTTCGCTGCAAGGTCTCCGTACACATTCTGCAAGCGCATACGAATATCTGCGATGCTCTGGTTTTACACCAAAAAGAAACTCGGCATCTCATATCGGAACTTCACGAATGAAATGTAAGGAAATCTGGATAGCGGGGAATCTAAAAAGTTTCTCGAGTCAATTGAGTTCTAAATCTGTCCGATAAATGGAACCTTATTTGAGAAGTAGGCTAACTCGGCTACTAAGGCAGTCCGATAAATGAAACCTTATTTTAGAGGTAGATGTGAAAAATACCGATCAATCTGTTTAATTAGCCACAGCTGCAAAATACTAACGCGAATTCTTTACAGACGAATGGAAAAACTAGTAGAAGCCGACCTCGGGGAAGATCAGTTTGGATTCCGTAGAAATATTGGAACACGTGAGGCAACACTGACCCTACGACTTATCTTAGAAGCTAAATTAAGGAAAGGCAAACCTACGTTTCTAGCGTTTGTAGACTTAGAGAAAGTTTCTGACATTGTTGACTGGAATACACTCTTTCAAATTCTGAAGGTGGCAGGGGTAAAATACAGGGAGCGACAGGCTATTTACAATTTGTACAGAAACCAGATGGCAGTTATTAGAGTCGAGGGGTATGAAAGGGAAGCAGTGGTTGGGAAGGGAGTGAGACAGGGTTGTAGCCTATCCCCGATGTTATTCAATCTTCATATTGAACAAGCAGTGAAGGAAACAAAATGAAAATTCGGAGTAGGTATTAAAATCCATGGAGAAGAAATAAAAACTTTGAGCTTCGCCGATGACATTGTAATTCTGTCAGAGACAGCAAAGGACTTGGAAGAGCAGTTGAACGGAATGGACAGTGTCTTGAAAGGAGGATATAAGATGAACATCAACAAAAGCAAAACGAGGATAATGGATTGTAGTCGAATTAAGTCGGGTGATGCTGAGGGAATTAGATTAGGAAATGAGACACTTAAAGTAGTAAAGGAGTTTTGCTCTTTGGGGAGCAAAATAACTGATGATGGTCGAAGTAGAGAGGATATAAAATGTAGACTGGCAATGGCAAGGAAAGCGTTTCTGAAGAAGAGAAATTTGTTAACATCGAGTATAGATTTAAGTGTCAGGAAGTCATTTCTGAAAGTATTTGTATGGAGTGTGGCCATGTATGGAAGTGAAACATGGACGATAAATAGTTTGGACAAGAAGAGAATAGAAGCTTTCGAAATGTGGTGCTACAGAAGAATGCTGAAGATTTGATTTGTAGATCACATAATTAATGAAGAGATATTGAATAGAATTGGGGAAAAATTTGTGGCAACTCTTGACTAGAAGAAGGGATCGGTTGGTAGGACATGTTCTGAGGAATCAAGGATCACCAATTTAGTACTGGAGGGCAGCTTGGAAGGTAAAAATCGTAGAGGGAGACCAAGAGATGAATACACTAAGCAGATTCAAAAGGATGTAGGTTACAGTAGGTACTGGGAGACGAAGAAGCTTGCACAGGATAGAGTAGCATGGAGAGCTGCATCAAACCAGTCTCAGGACTGAAGACCAAAACAACAACAACAACATTTTAGAAGTTGTCTAACTCGGCTACTACGAGTCTGGTTTTTTTTTTTTTTTTTGAGGAGGGGGGGTGTAGGGGGTACCTCAAGAATGTTAGAACAGTTAGATCACTTGTGCGCAATGAAGTTACAGTATGTGGGAGCTGGGGTGCGAGCAACAGAAAAAGGACGCACTACGACTGTGGGTGGAGATGAGTGGTTACGTGTATAAAAACACAAAATACACGTGACGATTTCACTGTATTACATCTCTTTTCTGACAGGCCCCGGATCTGCAACGGACGACGGATTAGCGAAACGCAGAGAGTAGCAGCAGCTATATAGAAGGTAATACGCCAGAGAACTTATCTGCACTCTGAAAGCACTTTACGGGATTAAGAGCTTTCTCGGCACAAACCGTGTTCTTCATAGCTGCTCGACGCTTCCGCACTGCGCTTAACCCACAAACGCTACACTTAATTTATTACACCTACGTCAATGGACGACATATTAATAAAATGTTGTTGATAAGTAACGCAAATATGAAAATATAAATGTGTTATACTCAGGCACTACATAATTTCGTTTGGCGCTCTGAAGATTCTTTTTCTGCCGTCTTCTCAAAACTTCTTGACCGTCCTACTGTTCGTGTGTTTTGCAGTTTCAGGCTTGTTTCTGTTAACTGTCTGGACGCGAACTTATTAGAGCCAGTCTCCAGTCTGTAAATCGTCCGCGTGGTTTACAGTGGGTCGACAGCGACTTCCTTGAGGTCCCCCCTATGCGTCAGCTAGCCATCGCATCCTAGATGGCGTTTATGGTGTCAAAGGTGTTACTGGTTAATCCAAAGACGCTCATTCGTTTTATAGGTTCAGTACATTTCAGATGTCTTTACCGTACACTGAAACCAAATCGTTTCGCCACGTAATATAGTTTACCTGAACTTTTGATGGAGAATTCTAAGTCAGGTCACGTGTTCAGAGAAGAGCAACCCGAAAAGTCACACAGGCGAATATGACATAAAATTTAAAAATGCTTGGTAGACAGACTCTCGAAAAACGACAGTGAACATCTCACGAAAACCTGCTTACAATGTTTCAAAAACCTGATTTCTTGTAGGAATGTATTAAATAACTTTTTTCCACTTTAAGTATACATAATTTTGGCGAACGAAAATTGCGGGAGAATTTTTAAAATAGTACAAAAATGTCAAGAATGAGAACCATCCGCAACGGTATTAAATTCGGAATATGACATGTTTCATATGTAAGGGGAAATCTTTAAGTAAATCGTTCGAATACTCATCAGAATGAGCCGCGAATTATTCATCCGTTATATCAACAGGAATAATATTTCGTTAGAGAAGGCTTTTGCTACCCGAGTTCAGTTTAATAAGGCTCCTCTGGATATATTGATAAAACTACTGACTTTCCGATCACTACTGAAGGCAGAATGACTACTTTGGATTTGTGTTTGCTGCTTTGTATCTATTACAGCATCCATATCGCTGTAGCTTAACGTGTCTGCACTTCCTGTGCACTGGATGACAGCACTGAGAAACACGATACCTCCCTCCAGTCTCTCTGCGCGCGCGCGCGCACACACACACACACACACAAGCACGAACGCAATTCAAATAGGTCTCAATAAACGTAAGACCGATTTCATAGTGCAATGGCTGCGTTGGTGTCCAAGGGACGGCCACACACCCATCGCATTTCCCGACTACCATTCTGCTAACTTTAATAACTGACTAACATGCAGGCAGGACGTGCCTTGAGATATACAGCGTCTTTAATATAGCGTAAGGTGCTGTATAGTAAATAAAAAGTTTACTTCACAATTGATTATCTGTTCTGACTGCAACGACACTTTGATCCGCGAGCTCTATCAGTAATTCACCATGTCCTCAACACTATGCTGCTGTTCAGAGCTAAAACCCAATAAATCGAGTGCGGAAAACTTTTCTTACTTCACGAACTTATGCAAAGATTTGCCACCTCAACGGCGAGCCCTTCGATATAGTAACCCTGACAAATACGACAGTCGCCTTTGATAGCCTTCCATCTGTCATAGTATAACCGGTAAAACGTATTTACTGTACATTTATTGCTAATACTACTCGTATAAACATTTTACGTAAGTCGCTTTTATTCACCAAGATTCCTGAGATGCTGAAACGTGGCAACTGGATTTCTTTATATACGGAAATATTGTATAATGTCTTTCGCGGGGGTTCAGGCGCTCAGTCTGGAACCGCGCGACTGCTACAGTCGCAGGTTCGAATCCTGCCTCGGGCATGGATGTGTGTGATGTCCTTAGGTTAGTTAGGTTTAAGTAGTTCTAAGTTCTAGGGGACTGATGACCACAGATGTTAAGTCCCGTAGTGCTCAGAGCCATTTGAACCATTTTTTTTTTCTTTCGCGGGTTTGGCGTAGACTTTTCAACGAACAAAAAACTATCCTAAACTTATCACTAACGCAAGTATTATGTACCAAACGGAAGAAGAACTTAATCAATCTGAGTACTTAGTTTTTGAGTTATGTACACACATCAAAGAAGGTTTCGCATCACCCCGGTTCCCAGAACCCCTGAAGACAGACGTTGACTGTGGATATTGCATCACAGACACAGTCTCTTTGACTGTTCAGAGACGTCACTAAACCCGCCAAAAGATGTAAACAACCATGCATGAGCAGCATCTATGAGACGGAGGAGGTCCGACAGCCGATCAGTTCCAGTTATTCCACCAGGAAGGAGGTACAAGGCTCGTGTTGTTTGTAGCTCAACCATGCCAGATAGTCAATACCGCGGTGCGATCGCGTCCACGCGATCGCGTCCACATTGTTATTTTGTCAAGAAGGGCTCTGAACGAAGGACGTGCCCAGGCGTCTCGGAGTGAACCACGGCAACGTTGTTCGGAATGGAGGAGATACAGAGAGACAGGAACTGTCGATGACATGCCTCGCTCAGGCCGCCCAAGGGTTACTACTACAGTGGATGACCGCTATCTACGGATTATGGCTCGGAGGAACCCTGACAGCAACGCCACAACGTTGAATAATGTCTTTCGTGCAGCCTCAGGACGTCGTGTTATGACTCAAAATGTGCGCAATTGGCTGCATGATGCGCAACTTCACTCCCGACGTCCATGGCGAGAATCAACTTTGCAACCACGACATCATGCAGCGCTGTACAGATGGGCCCAACAACATGCCGAATGGACCGCTCAGGATTGGCATTATGTTCTCTTCACCGATGAGTGTCGCTTATGCCTTAAACCAGACAATCGTCGGAAATTTGCTTGGAGGCAACACGATCAGGCTGAATGCCTTAGACACACTGTCCAGCTAGTGCAGCAAGGTGGAGGTTCCCTGCTATTTTGGGGTGGCATTATGTGGGGCCGACGTACGCCGCTGGTGGTCATGGAAGGCGCCGTAACGGCTGTACGATACGTGAATGACGTCCTCCGACCGATGATGCAACCATATCGGCAGCATCGTGGCGAGGCATTATTCGTCTTCATGAACGACAATTCGAGCTTCCTTCAGCATACCGACATACAGCATAGAGTGGCCAGCATGTTCTCCAAAAATGAACCCCATCGAACATGCCTGGGACAGATTGAAAAGGGCTGTCTATGGACGATGTGACGCACCAACCATTCTGAGGGATCTACGCCGAATCGCCATTGAGGAGTGGGACAATCTGGGCCAACAGTGCCTTGGTGAACTTGTGGATAGTATGCCACGACGAATACAGGCATGCATCAATGCAAGAGGACGTGCTACTGGGTATTAGAGGTACCGGTGTGTACAGCAATCTGGGCCACCACCCTTGAAGCTCTCGCTGTATGTTGGTACAACATGCAATGCATTGTTTTCATGAGCAGTAAAAAGGGCGGAAATGCTGTTTATGTTGATCTCTATTCCAGTTTTCTGTACAGATTCCGTAACTCTCGTAACCGAGGTGATGCAAAACTTTTTTTTTTTATACGTGTTCCTTGACTTCATGAAGGCATTTGACACCATCCCACACTGCCGTTTAGTGAAAAGAATTCGAAGTTATCAAGTATCGGAAGAGATTTGCGACTGAATTCAAGACTTCCTTGCAGATAGAACTCAATAAGTCTCTCTTAACGGAACAAAATCGACAGATGTAAAGGCAATTTCCCGAGTGCCCCAAGGAAGTGTGATAGGACCGTTACTGTTTCCAATCTGTATAAAATGATCTAGTAGAAACTGTTGGATGCTCTTTAAGGTTGTTAGCAGATGATGCGATTCTCTATAACAAAGTCGTAACGCTGGAAGACAGTATCGATTTGCAGAATGACCTGCAAGGGATTGATGAATGGTGCAGGTTCTGGCAGTTGTCCCTGAACGTAAATAAATGTAATATATTGCGCTTACGTAGGGAAAAAAATCCATTACTGTAGAGCTACACTATTGATGACAAACAGTATCTACAGCAAAATATCTAGGAGAAACTCTCCAGAGCGTCGTTAAGTGGAACGACCACATAAAACACATAGTGGGAAAAGCAGATACCAGACTCAGATTCATAGGAAAAATCTTAAGGAAATGTAACTCATCTACGAAGGAAGTGTCTTGCAAAGCGCTTGTTCGACCGATTTTTGAGTATTGTTCATCTGCCTGGATCCCTGCCAGGCCGGACTGATAGAGAAGGGAGAAAATATTCATCAAAGAACAGCGCGTTTCGTCACGGGATCATTAGCCGGCGCGAAAGCTTGCTCAACAAACTTCTTTAGCAGACGTTAAAAGAGAGGCGTTGACATCACGGAGACACTTGCTATTGAAATTTCGACACAGCACTTTCCGAGAAGAGTCGGATAACCTATTACTTCTCACCCACGTACGTCCCGCGAAATGAACACGAGGAGAAAATTCGGGAAATTAGAGCCAAGACAGAGGCTTACCGACAATCATTCTTTCCACGCGCTATTCACGAGTGGAACAGGGTTGGAGGGCTCATTTTTTGGTAAAAAACTACCCTACGCCACACACCACTGGCTGGCTTGTGGAGTATGATTTATACGTAGATGAGTAGCGAACCTAACACTGGCTTTTGTCAGTGCCGTTTAAGCGCTGTCAGTGGACAACTTGGTTGTTTCTATCACGAAAGGTGTTTCAGTGCTAGTAACTTTTTTTCAAGATGAGAGGTACATTAAACCTAACTTCGTTTCTAGCTAAGGTGGTTTTCCTTCCACAGAACGTTTCTAAATGTGCATGCTCGCCTTGTTTTTCTCTGTCAAGTGGGGTCATTGCCTGTTATCCATCTTTATTAATACAGATTTTACTCATCTGACAGCCTTGAAATACACTCTAAGAGGAAAAAAGAATGACACACCACGAAGGAATTATCCAAATGGTATGGAAATCTGTAAATGTGATGCACACGTACACACAAACAAATGAATACACTTCCAGAGGAATTGTATGATTTATTCAGGAGAAAGAGCTTCAAAAACTGAGCAAGTTAGTGGCGCGTTGGTCCACCTCAGGATCTTATATAAGCGGTTATTCGGCTTGCCAGTAGTTGATAGCTGTAGGATTTCCTCCTGAGGGATATCGTACCTAATCCTGTCCAACTGGCGCGTTATATCGGCAAAATCCCTAGCTGGTGGAGGACCGTTCCCATAATGCTCCAGATTCTCAACTGGGAAGAGATTCGGCGACCTTGCTGACGGAGGTAGAGTTTGGAAAGCACGAAGACAAGTGGTAGAAACTCTCGCCGTGTGTGGGCGGAAATTATCTTGCTTAAATGTAAGCTCAGGACGGCTTGCCATGAAGGTTAGGTTAGTGAATGGTTAGGTTAGGTTCAAAGAGAGTACAATGTCATCGACGTACCGCGTCGACGTACCGCTGTGCTGAAAGGGTACCGCAGATGAAAATCAAAGAGGTCCTGCTATGAAATGAAATGGTCCTGCACACCATCACTCCTACTTGTCGGGCCGTACGGGGGCGGCAGTCAGGTCGGTACCCCATCGCTGCCCTGGCCGTCTCCAGATACGTCTTCGTTGGCGCTGGGGACTCAGTTCCAAATGGGACTCGTCACTGAATACAGTTGTACTGCAGTCAATGAGATTCCAGGCCGAAGACGTGTCTGGAGACGTATAAGCGTAACAATGCAGCCTGCCACGAAGCAGCATCACCGAGCGAGGTGGCGCAGTGGTTAGCACACTGGACTCGCATTCGGGAGGACGACGGTTCCATCCCGTCTCCAACCATCCTGATTTAGGTTTTCCGTGATTTCCCTAAATCGTTTCAGGCAAATGCCGGGATGGTTCCTTTGAAAGGGCACGGCCGATTTCCTTCCCAATCCTTCCCTAACCCGAGCTTGCGCTCCGTCTTTCATGACCTCGTTGTCGACGGGACGTTAAACACTAACTACCTACCTACCTACCTACGAAGCAGCATCTGTGTGGGAATGGTTTGTGGACAATAATAAGACTGATGAGCCAAAATATTATGACCTCCTGTTTAACAGCGTGTTGTTCCACTTTTTAAACACAGTGCAACAGAGATTCACAAAGTGCTTGACAGGATTCAGAAGTATGTGGCACGACATGTCTACGAACAGATTGTGTTCCAATGGGTACGTATCAGGCGTATTTGCTGGCCGAGACGTCAATGTGAGCTCAATATAATGCACTTCAAACCACTGTAGCAAGATTCTGACCTGCATTACCGACAGTTAACCTGCTGGAAGATGCCATCTCCGCAGGACGAGACTTCAAGCATGAACTGATGCAGGTAGTCCGCAATATGTTCATGTAGTTCACTAACGTGGCGTTGCCTTCTATTACCGCCAAAGATCCTATGGAAACCCAACTCAGTGTACCCCATAGCATAATTCTACCCACACTGGCCTGCATCTCTGGCACGGTGAGTGTTTCGTGCAGCCATTCGCCTGGGGGACGGCGTGAAAGGACCCAACCGTCGACATGATGTAAAAAGAAATGCGATTCGATCCTCAGGCGACATGTTTCTATTGATCCACGACGGAAATTCAGTGATGCTGTGCCCACTGGAATCGTACCTGACAATTTCGTTGGGTCAACACATGAAGACGTAGGGGACGTGTGATGTGGGGTTCCGTGTTCAACAATGGCCTTTGAATGGTGTGCTCTGAAACACTTGTGCCTGCACCAACACTGTACTCTGGCGTCTGATCAGCCACAGTCGCTGCCTGTCATGAATTACACAGTGTGCGATCCTCCAACGTCTACGTTTTCTGACGAGACGTGGTCGTCCAATACCATGCAGCGTACTCGTTATTTCACCTCCTTCAACCACTTTCCACAGGTGCGCACGACAGTAATACGCCAACATACGACGAGCTTCGCCGTTTCAGAGACTCTCGTTTCCAGCCGCAACGACTCACCAATGTGCCCTTTGTCAAAACGGTTTAGATCAGTGGCTTTCCGCATTTTCGGGCTGTATCTTCGCTATTATGACTGCCCATTCGTCTGTCTTCCGCTTACATCTTTTCCTTAATGTGTCACGCGCCCACAATATCACCAGGAGGCATTCAACCTCGGGGTGGGCAGTGGTCATAATGTTCAGGGCTGATCAGTGTATTCTGCTTGGCATGGATTCTACAAGTCCTGGACAGGACTGCAGGAGTATGTGGCAGCAGATGTCTACGCAGAGGACTAACCTGCCCAGAGTGCCTACCTGAACCCAAACGAACAACCTCTGATATGATTTAGAACGTCCAGATCCCAGCGTCTCACTACTATTTTGGTTTCGGCGCTGTCAGTCTTGCACAGACTTTCAGACGCCTCACTGGAAGGTCCCCAATAAAGTTCTAGCCGTCATAAAGGTGAAGGGTGGATATACACCATACTAATGTCCACTAACAGTTGTCTAGATACTTTTGATCAAACAGTGTATATTGTTTTTTATCACAATGTATAACGGCGAGACGACACGCCAAACGAATGCATGAACTGCGAAGCACGAGTGATATAAGCCGACCAATCATTACACTAAAATCGACAGGAGGATAACATAAAGACAAGTATGTCGTGTCTTTGCAATTGAAAAATCTTGTGGTTTATCTAGATAGCCTCCTGCCACTAAGAAAAAAATCAGAGTTCGTGGATCGTCCAATAGGTACGGCGAGGAGCACACCCGAGTTCTCGCTGTCTTGACTGCCCACTTGACCATAGCTTCCTATCAACATATAGTATGAAACAGCGCCCAGTAATCTGCAAACTGAGGATTGGGCTGCATTTGTATATTGCAAGGCAGCAACCATAAGTTCCAAGTAGGCAACCGTCCACACATGAAGGCAGCCGGCAGTAGTTGCCGAAACGTCAGCAGTTTCATTATATAATGACGCAGTCACACACCCGAAAGAATTTTAGCGAATTCGAACCAAAATGCAGAAACGATATATTAAATGAAATCACTCAGATATGTACCTATTTGTCTGAGGTAGAAACTATTGATTATATATATATATATATATATATATATATATATATATATATATATATATATATACCAGCCGGTTACAATTAAACTTTCCCTATTTAACACGCTATAACACGAAACGAATTTCTGTACGAGTACCAAACTTAGCAGCATTAATTTCCACCGTCCATTTCGAAATATGGCCACCAGTTGCCGTGATAAATCATCGTCATTCATACTCACACACCCGACCAATCGCAGTGCACTTGTTGACGTGTCAACGTGAGCCTGGAGAAAAGGAGCAGGGGATTATTGGCGAAGCAAACCACCCCAAGGGCGTGTGTCGAAAGGACAGAATGGTGGCTGAAGGGAGAGAGAGGAGACTGTAAGAGAGAAGAAAAGACAGTGGCAATGGAAGAGAAACGTATGGCCAGTAGGGCAGAAAGACAGTGAAAGCGGCAGAGAAGGAGACAGTGACGAGGAAGAGCGACAGAAAGGGATGAAGGCAGTGACAGTGAGACAGAGAAACATGAGGAAGTGTCAATGGACGACGAAAGGAGACAGTGAGAGAGACATATGTACTGTAGACAGTGGCAGCAAGAGGGAGATGCTGAGTATGAAAGTTTCACTACAAAGAGAGAGACAAAGGAGAAAAGGATTTACAACGTTCGGAGTTAAAACAGCACGAATATGTTCGCAATTGAAAATTTTCGGTGAAGAAGGCGAACGAGGATTGGCAGAGTCTTGTAACGAGGAGCTTATAACTCTTCCTTGTGCTCCAACAGGAACATTGTTAAGCTGGTTTAATGTAGTACATGTATATGGTGTGGATAACGTAACAACTAGCTTAATCCAGCAGACTTTAACTAACATCGCCTCCAAAGAAAAAGTTTTGCCCGAAATTTACAACTATTTCGATATATAGACGCACAAACTGCAGCTAGATAAGACCAAAACATGTCAGAAAGAAATGCCTGGAATAAATATTGGAACAAAAAGTAAAATAATCATCATCAAATCCATTTCTTTTGTCGGTGACCGACAAACAGTTACCAAGATTGCCACTCAAGTCAGACACACCTAAGAGAATCTTCATAAGATCACTGACAGAGCTGCTTTGCACATCTTTTATCAGAATACTTAGTACATGGACTCAATCCATGCAGATCTGCCTTACGTCACGGAGAAGTGCGTCAATGTTACTCACGTTCAACCCCTCAAGTTCTTTGGTGAAATGATCGGGAACCTGGCAGCAACAAAGTGAGCAATAAAATCTCATGCAGAGAAATTGCTTAATGCATACACACTCATTTGCAATCTTTAAAACACGAAATCCCGTTCTACCAAAACCACAGTACGCCACCACGAAACAGCCATTCTCTCAGAAGAACTGTACGCATTTGAGACATCATTATTAACCAGGAACGTCAAAGTTACCGAGAAAATGGAACGACAAATAGTGCGAAAAGTGTTCTTGTCACCTGCCGACCGATCACCTTACAATTGATTACGTCGCTCACATCATTAACAAATAGCAAGAATTGTAGTAGCCTAACATATTTCTTTGGTGTCCAAATGAAGTTTAGGTCTGTCCTTTAGTGTTCTGTAAACCGTCTCTGGTTTAAAATTCATCCCCAGACGGTCATTGGACCATTCAGCCATCTGACATTGTGGTGTGCCTAACAACTAAAACTTTAATTAGCGTAGAATTAACGGCAGTGGATACACAACACATTATCATGTTTATAATATTACTTGAAAATACAGCTCTTCGGTTGCACAGGTAAAAAATTTTCAACTGTACCTAGGTTTCAACTGCTCTAAGGCAGCCTTCATCAGAAGTAAAAAAGTTTTAAATTATATAGAGTAAATAGTTATGAAATGGTTTAGAGCAACAGTGCTCACGTTAAAGATAAAAATATATTTGTACATTATAGCCGGCCGAAGTGGCCGTGCGGTTAAAGGCGCTGCAGTCTGGAACCGCAAGACCGCTACGGTCGCAGGTTCGAATCCTGCCTCGGGCATGGATGTTTGTGATGTCCTTAGGTTAGTTAGGTTTAACTAGTTCTAAGTTCTAGGGGACTAATAACCTCAGCAGTTGAGTCCCATAGTGCTCAGAGCCATTTGAACCATTTTGTACATTATAAAATTTTCCTAGGAATGCACTACTTGATTAAGACGCGCCGCTAAGGGTCGCGTGTGCGCCCGGCACTAGACATAATCATGTCTAATACGGTGTAGGAAGCCAGCTTTCATTCAAAACAGCTTTTAGTCTCCATGGAATGGATGAATACAGGGTCTGTAAAGTTTTAAAGGGCATCGTATACCATTCTTCCTGCAAAATAGTGGGAAGTTCGGGTAACAATGAGGTAGATGAATAACAATCACGCACACTTCTCTCTGAAGCAAACCACAAACACTCAGTAATACTGAGATCTGGTGACTTAGGTGGCGAGGGAAGATGAACCAATTCATCCTGGTGCTCACAAAAGCAGTTCTGGACGATGTGAGCTGAATAGCGCCCTTCCCGTCTTGTAACACAGCATCACCATTGGGCAACAAGCACTGTACCATGGGATGGACATGATCAGCCAAAATGGTAACGTAATACTTGGCCATCATGAACACAGCATCACCATTGGGGAACAAGCACTATACTATGGGATGGACATGATCAGCCAAAATAGTAACGCAATATTTGGCCGTCTTGGAACACAGCATCACCATTGGGGAGCAAGCACTGTGCCATGGGATGGACATGATCAGCCAAACTGGTCACGTAATGCTTGGCCACCTTGGAACACAGCATCACCAGGGGGGAAAAGCACTGTACCATGGGATGGACATGATCAGCCAAAATGGTCACATAATACTTGGCCGTCTTGGAACACAGCATCACCATTGGGGAACAAGCACTGTACCATGGGATGGACATGATCAGCCAAACTGGTCACGTAATGCTTGGCCACCTTGGAACACAGCATCACCAGGGGGAAAAAGCACTGTACCATGGGATGGACATAATCAGCCAAAATGGTCACATAATACTTGGCAGTCTTGGAACACAGTATCACCATTGGGGAACAAGCACTGTACCATGGGATGGACATGATCAGCCAAAATGGTCATGTAATATTTGGCAGTAACGTGACCTAGAAGAGTAAGCACGGGGCCCAAGAATCATTATCAGATGGGTGCGAAAATCATCACAGAACCCGTGCCATGTTTCGCTCTTGGGATGGGAAGTCGGCCAAAAGTCATAAACAGTGTGAAACAAGACTCAACCGACCAAATACTTTCTTCCGTTGCTCGACAGTCCAGGTTTTATTGTTACGGCATGACGTTTTCCTGTTATGGGCGTTTGCATCATTGATGAGCGGTTTTGGAATTCCAGCTCGCCGTGCAGTTGCCACCTTGTGAAGCTTCCTTTATTGTACAGTGACGGAAAAGAGGAGTTGTGCGACTTAAACGAAAGTTGGTAGACGTGTGTCTATACCTGAATGATGATGTCTGTTCAGATCTCGCTCCAGTTGCACAAAAGTGGCGCTAGTAGCGCCACTATGAGGATGCGAATCAGATATGCTTTAAATACACGCTGTAACGGTCGTCACAGTTAGTAACCTGTAAGATTGGACGTAGTGAGTTGATGTTAGTGAAGAATGTCTTTTAGTCGACAAGGACGCCGTTACCAACTCCTCACTGAGTTTGAACAAGGTCGTTTAACTCGACTACGAAAAGCTGGATGCGATACTGCAGAAAGACTTGTCAGGAATGTAGCCACTGTACATTCTGGCAGCTTTGGTCACGGTCGCAAGAAGACCGGGCTCCGGACGGCCGGCCGGCCATGTGGCACTACCGAGACGGAAGACCATAGTGTGTGGCGTATGGCTCTGGCGCGTCATACTGCATCTGCAGCTGCAATCTGAGCAGCGAGTGGCAACACAATGACACAACGAAGTGTTACAAATGGGTTACTTGAAGGACAACTCGGAGCCACGCGTCTTGTAGAATGCATTCCACTGACCTCAAACCACCATCGTTAGCGACTTCAGTGGTGTCAAGCGAAAGCTAATTGGAGGGCACTTTCTGATGACAGCTGTTTCTGCCGCGGTGCCAGTGATGGCCGTGTGTTGGTTAGAATGACGCCAGTTGAGGACCTGCACCTAACATGTCTGCGTGCAACACACGTTGGACCTACACCTGGAGTTTTGGTTTGCGGTGTGATTCGTATCACAGCAAGTGCCCTCTCGTGATTACCCGACGCAACCTGATTGCAAATTCGTCCGTCCAGCCGGCGATTCGACCTGTTGTGCTGCCATTCATGAACAGCATTGCAGGGTATATTTTCCAACAGGATGATGGTCGCCCACATACCGCTATTTTAACCCAACATGCTCTACAGAGTGTCTAGATGTTGCCTTGGCCTGCTCGATCACGATACCCGTCTCCATTCGAGCACGTATGGGAAATCATCAGAGAACTACGCCAGAATCGTCAACAAATAGCATTAAGAGCCCCTGTTTTGACCGATTTTGCATGGTATGGATTCGACAACTCGTTGGTAGTTTTTCCTTGATATGTGACACAGACGTCTATGCGCAGATTACGAAGTACCCATAAATTGCGTGGAACAGAGATCGCTACCGTTTCAAATGTGTTCCGTTAGATTTAGATAGTGCTAATTTGGCGCCCAATTGAGTTCACGGTCATGTTTCCCGAACCACCGTTCCACGGCTTTGGTTCAAATGGTTCAAAACGCTCTGAGCACTATGAGACTTAACATGTGAGGTCATCAATTCCCTAGAACTTAGAACTACTTAAACCTAACTAACCTAAGGACATCACACGCATACATGCCCGAGGCAGGATTCGAACATGCGACCGTAGAAGTCGCGCGGTTGCCGACTGAAGCGCCTAGAACCGCTCGGCGACACAGGCTGACCTGCACGGTTTTGGCCATGACATGATACACCACTGGAAGCAGCCATCAGTGTCAGTCAAGACATAGACCATGACTAAGATATTCCAGAGACTGTGTTCGGAAATACGATGCAAAACTTTTTTTTTTTTTTTTTTTTTTTGCACATGCACTCATGGCCAAAGTAACTTTGCATCGTATTTCTGAACAGCACAAGCACTGCAATATCGTATTTCTCCGCGTGGGGCAAGCGAAGTTCAATGTAAATATCTCTCCTATACGGAAATATTCATAATGGATGTGCCAGCGCAGGTTAGACACGTCGTCACGACACGTGGAAGTTTGGTTCTGGTTGAGGCGTGCTCGGATACCCCATTAGTAAGGCGATCGCTCGCGATACGCGGGAGATCCGGGATCGATTCTCGGTCCAGCACAAATTTTCATTGTCGTCATTCCCTTGTACAGTTGACGGTTGTCCACATTCGTGACTACGAGTACATTTCATGTATAAACCATGAATGAATGGATGGTGGTGGTCCTCAATAATGCTCATTTGATCGACAGCATCCAACATGCCTTAGGTTATTACCACAGGTTTCATGGAAGCCAATGTGAATGTCTCTCCTAGCACAATATTGCTGCCCACTGACTTGCGTTCGAGATGTGGTTCGTGTTTCGAGTAGCCACTGGCCTGGATAACGGCGTGTCTGGGCACGACCATCGACCTCGTGTAACAAGAAATGTAGTTCATCCGACCAGATGACACTGATCCACAGTGCAGTTTTGTTGATCGATTTCTCACTGACGATTCGTTGGGTCAGTGTAGCAACACAGAGGTGCCTCTCACGGATCCCCATATTCCACATTCTGCGCTAAGGATGCGATTCCGAACAGTTGTACTCGGCTGGCCTGCTTTACAGGTCGGACGGACTCAGTCCTCCACGCACTGTAGTGAGGCACGGACGTCCAACGCCTCGTCTTCTCGTTGTCATTTTAGCGCCCTTCAGCAGCCTTCGATAGATGCTCACGACAGCAGCACAGCACTAGCCGCCCAGCTTCACCATTTCCCTACACTCGTTCCGGGTGCGCAACGCCTCCAGGCGCCAGACAACCTCAAGAGAGCACAGTGGACACCAATGTGTCTTGCCTGCTGCCGGAGGATTTCTGCTGAATGTTGATTCGAATAACTAGATAGTTATCGCCTTGTAGTTATGAAATCAAGATAGACCAATTTGTCTTATCAAGATGGAGGGCTAGATTGATGGGGTTAAAGGGGCAAAACTCCGAGGCCCTTAGTCACCTAATCCTTTGTTTGGCAAGTTATGGACAATCCCCGTAGAGGAAACAGGCGAGAGACAAATTATTGTATCCGACGGTCAAGAAAGCCAAGAGATAAAGCAAGCAGAAGCGAGAGCGGGGTAAAAGGGCTTCCTGCCCAGGAATCCGCTGGAGGCCCGGGTCATTTTACGCACCTTCTGCACCCAACAGATGCTCCCGTACCCACCGTTAGTAAAAAAAAAAAAAAAAGTCCAAATGGCTCTGAGCACTGTGGGACTTAACAAAATGTTTCAAATGGCTCTGAGCACTATGGGACTTAAGTTCTAAGATCATCAGTCCCCTAGAACGTAGAACTACTTAAACCTAACTAACCTAAGGACATTACACACATCCACGCCCGAGGCAGGATTCGAACCTGCGACCGTAGCGGTAGCGCGGTTCCTGACTGAAGCGCCTAGAACCGCTCGGCCACAATGGCCGGCGTTACTAAAAAAAGAAAAAAACTAGGTACACGGACAAGATAAAATTTCACGAAAGAGGACATTGACGACGAGTCTGTCAACCAACGACATATGTAAAACAATAAGAACAATTTAAAATGTGTGACGGGCAGCAACCAGGCCAGAGCACCGAGTAAGGGCAGCCACGAGCATCTCGGCTCGAAGCAGGACTCGTGGCACCCTTCCAATACCTCGAGCGGCTGTCGAGGCTAACGTGCCCTACGTCACAAAAGAGTAAAAACTACTTTCATGGGTAAGATGTTAAACCGTATCTGCCACTTTGGCGTCATCCGCTAACACCAGAGGTAGTCCAGTACGTTGCGGGCTCCACACCCACTGTGCGATGGATCCTCACGTCGGAGAATGTTTAATGTACCAAGATAACGCAAACATAACTTGCAAGATCCCTTTCTCATGTCCTACCAGCGGATTGCATGTGGATCACTTTAAATATTCACAAAAGCATACAGTATATCACGGTGCAAATAAATTTATATCTCGCAGACGAACGACAACAAGTACAAGAATAGAATAATACGCTTAACGTGTCCATAATTTAGAAAACTACAAATTGTTTTGTAACACGTCTTGCCAACTACACCCGAAGGACGAACTAGCAATGGAAAACTGTCAGATCGAGAAAAACGATCAATTACATTCCACTTTCGCAAGTTGAGTGACACCCTGTGCATCAATGTGCCAAAAATTAACAACGATTTTGGTGAACTCACTTGTACCCTGTGTTAGAAAGAACCACGGGAGATCGGTCGGTGCTGAACTGTGGGACTGAGAGAGTAACAATGAAGACTGAGGTACCCGCGGAGGAAGCGTCATCACCCGGGAAACTGTGTTCGGCTGTGGAGGGGGCGGGATGAGCTACTTGCCAATCCTGAGATGGAGCCTGATGGGAACCACGGCCTGCGAAGCGGTGAGTACCGTGCCACACGTCGTACCCTGTAGTGTATTGCGGTGCCATTAGCTTACATTCATCTTCTGAGACTTAGTGTATAATTAAACGAGTGAATACGGCAAACGGTTAAAAAATTAATGTCTTGGGAAACGATGAATTCACTTTGACCAATGACGCTGTACTGACGTCACTTCCTGGTGTGTATTTTAAAATGTTTGATGTCACATTCCCGTTGCTTTAGAGAGAAACTATTTTTTAAAGGTGCATCTTGAAGTTTCCGTGGTGCAATACGTTTCGGGTGTGCAACCGTTGAAAATCTGTTTCTTCGACTGATACTTAGGTTATTTTGCGGAAGATGGTCAGAATGTAATAGATTATTGAGTTAATTTCTACTTTGTGTGAGAAACGGAATGCGTAGTCTTCTATGTATTCGGGGGAATGACATTTCCTTTAACAGTATCTTTTGTTGTGAAACATGGTAGACACCGCGGGTCTTGGCACAACAGCAGATTTCGAAGATATTTTTGAAGTGAGTGGGAGTGTTGAAAGTGAAATTCCTCGTAGTTTTCAGGTGCGCTACGAAGCTCTCTCGCCTCTTGGAAGTAGTAGGCCTATGTAGTTAATTGTTGCTGATGTTAATTTGTAAAAGAAATACATAAATCATTGTCCCTAACTGCCAACCTGAAAGATACTGTTTGAACTTCAGCTACATACACATAACTTACTCAGAATGAAAGAAAAAGTATTTGATTAGCATTTGTTAACTTAAATAATGTAGCCACTTGTAAACAATTGTAGCCAGTGGTAGTCACAAACCGTGCTTAGCCTATTGGATATTGAATTGGAAGAGGCAGCGCTTGTCCACACTGAACAATAGACCCAGTAGGGTTTGCAAGCTGTATTAAACTACTAAATATCTGAACAAAGTGCACTTTTCCGATAATGGAAATTATTGTAACACAGAAAGCAAATGTCTGAGTATCGCTGCAGAAAACCTGTCTGGATCAAAGATCATTCACATCCCTGCTGTTTAGTAAATTTCGTGAATACTGAGTCTAACACCACACTCAGCAACGTATGTTTAAGCTTCATTCAGATGAAATAAGTTAGTATGTAACACTAAAGCCACTTCTTTCTTTGCAACCTATTCCTTGGCACAATAAATTCTGGACACAATATGCTATCAGTGAAGAAGAACAACAGTGTAACATCCTGAAAAGTTAGTGAAAGTAATGAAACTGTTATTCATCCGCGCTAATACTTTCAGATCAAACGCACAATTCTACTTTCACTGTCTCTCAAACTATTATTCATGTTAACCAAGTGAACATACGGAAAAAAATAACTTCCGCTCAATATGACAGAAAGAACTTACGAAGACACAGTTTATTTCTGTCTGCACAGATCACAATCTCGTTTGTCAGTTACTGTATTAAATTTATCACAATATCTATATTTGCAATAAACACATATCGCTCTCTTTCCTTCTCTTATCCTGTCGCCACATGTTTTCCTTTCTTTTATTATATATGTGTAGTACAAAACGTTTTCGTGTTTATGGGTGAGCGACCATACTAGGTTTATCAATAGGCGTCTTTACCAGTGATGTCAATTAATGCCAGTCCTTTTTACTACATTGTGTGGGCATATTCATCTTTTCGAAGTCAAATGCACTACTTTCTGACCACAATAGCCATGTCAGGCTCACATTTTCTCCTCCACAAACACCACTGCAATATGGTTACTTGTGATCTTCACGCCATGATACTATCGTGAAGCCGGCCGAAGTGGCCGTGCGGTTAAAGGCGCTGCAGTCTGGAACCGCAAGACCGCTACGGTCGCAGGTTCGAATCCTGCCTCGGGCATGGATGTTTGTGATGTCCTTAGGTTAGTTAGGTTTAACTAGTTCTAAGTTCTAGGGGACTAATGACCTCAGCAGTTGAGTCCCATAGTGCTCAGAGCCATTTGAACCATTTTACTATCGTGAAGGTATAGTTTTCGCACCAAATTTTCCACCCTTGTTACGCAGTCGTTCGTGTCACTATAATTCACCAGAGGAATGTGCTACAGCTCCCTGGCGGTGAGAAGCAACGTTTGGTGGTGTTTGGAGGTTAGGTAGAGATCAGAAAGTCGACGGTTTATCAACCAAGGAACGTGGGTACGCCGACTCCGAGGGCAGATGCCTGTGTCACGCCCAAAAGCGATATTAAACATTTATTAAAATATTAAACTTACGTTCCCCACAAAATAAAGCAGTCGACGTACCGGCGTCCAGTCAGCCAGCGCTGGAGAAAGCGGCGGTGGAGTTCCGCCGTGAAGTGCGCCGGTCAACACTCGGGCCGCAGTCGGGCGGCGCGTGCATTGAGCTACACGAGGCCGGGTATCTCGCTCGTGTCAAGCCGTCCGCACACGGGACGGGCTGGCTAACGTTGATGTGGCGCTCTACGAGTTTTGTGACTTCACTTCCTGCTATTTCACGTTGAGGAGGCACTTCTTGACAAATATAAAATAAGTTCTGCGTTATTTCGGCGACGTGTGACGTAAAGTGGAAACAGTTGGAAGCAAGAATGCTCACTACATCACCGGCAGAAAGCTTGAGCCCTTAGAAAGTATGACGCTATATTTACTTGTCCTATTCAGCAGAGCCCCGTATCGGTGGGTTTTATGTTATACCTTACGCCCCACGATTATATGCCTTTTCTAAGCATCAGCACATTAAATGTCTCGAAAACGAATCCCCGTTGTAATATTTGGTGTAATAAAAATACGGGAAGCGTGATATCGGTGGTGAAAGAATTTTCATATTTACGAGTAGTTATTATAGCGTTATACGTCGCTTGTTACCAGACTAAGCCGTCTTAACGCAACGGCAAATTATAGACAAATAAAAAACGTGTCGTTCTTGGGAGAATTTGTTATACTTAAATGTATATTAATAACAAATCGGCAACTAAAGCCTACAGGGGACCCTTAGGGAGCATCCAATGGCTCTTGTAACAAAGCTACAGCTTAGTGTAGAATTTATAGACATTGCGTTACACTGGAGAGGTTAGGCAGGTATATGGTTTGAGTCCTGTTGCATCCAGGTATCACGTTTCCCAAAGTACTGAGGGATTTTCTTACGAAATTAATAGAAATTATTTCGATAATACTGAATGCTATGTGAATATAAGTGCGTTCTCTGTCAGTAGTGAGTTTACACGCTTTGGAAAACTTTTATGAGCTGATCTCTTCACTGACCCGGACATATATCTTCCCATTTTGTCTTATTACATGTTCACGGATATTGAAATCTTTATTTATGTTTACCACAGACAGAACAGCACTACTATAATATGGACAAGGGAAGAAATGTGTGTTTTAATAGAGCTAATGTATGAAATTCACGAGTGTCCGTTTTTGTGGGCGAACTATATTGTTTGCGAACCAAATTAAGCCGAAAGCTGCCGCTGGAGAGCAGTGAGAACGCAAATCGCGTTAATTAGATCGTCCCGCATGCCGACGGTGCTATGTGTCGTGACATTCGACATCCCGCTGTGTGCACATCAAGATTAGCTGCCTCGTCAGGTGTGCCGATTTCCTTACCAGGCAGACGCTACGGCGACAAGTGAGGCTGCTCAAAGCTTCTGGTAGATGATGGACAGGGCTCCAATGAACCTATCGTACACTTAACACGAGGAAGGCGTCTACCAGCTCTGCTCTGAATACTTGAAGACGTGTAGAGAACTCCAGTGGCCTTCTGTACCCAGAGAGAAACTGACGCCACCGAAGTCTGCCATAGGAATGGAGCCCGAAGACAGCAGTGGTATGCCTCTGTGATGGCGGATAACGATCTCTCCCAGCCCTTCCTAGTTAGGCCTCCAAAAGGGATACCATATGATGATGGCCACAGCTTCCCTATCAGCCTCGACTTGGTAGTTAGTATTCCAGCTCACAGTGACCGAGTCCCGCCAGACAGGACTTGCTGCTCCATGGAAGAGCGAACGTGTCTAGACGACCAGAGGGTCGACTGACATATTATCCCCCTTTTCGATAAAACAGCTGCAAATTGAGCAGACGCCACCAGATCAGTAATACAAGGGACTTTCAATAAATAATACACACATTGTTAGGTTGCTTTTTTTCACGGGTTCAATGTACCATATTATTCTCCACTCTTTTGATTACAAACTCCTGTTTTTTCCAAATCTCCGTTCAATGCACCAGACTTAAGCCACCTTGCTGGGAGAGCCTCTGTGCATGCATGGTACCACTATACTGGTTGATGTTGGAGCCACCGTCTCGCTGCATCATTAACCTCCCCATCATCCATGTACTGCTTTACATGGACTGCATCCTTCGTTGGGCCAAACAGATAGATGTCGGAAGGTGCGATATCCGCCTGCAGGCTGGATGAGAAACAATAGTCCAATGAAGATTTGTGTTCTCCTCTTGGGTGTGTAGACTTGTGTGAGGCCTTGTGTTGTTATGGAGAAGTTCGTTTGAATTTTTGTGGCTTCAAACACGCTAAAGTTGCTTCTTGTTAGGTGCCGAGTAATACCGGGGCCACACACCTCTGAGTACCCGAGATGGTGGACAGGTGTGTCGGCACTTCCATCAAAGACGTCCAGGAGTGCAGCGAGGTGTATGGGAGACTGGGCAGTTTTATGTGAGCTTGTTGCGATGGTAACAGACGCCCACCCTATCACTCACCATTCTTTTATTCACTACAAGATCTTCACAGACTTTCTGCAAGCGCCTAGGAATATACGCAATGCTCTGGTTTCTTGTCAAAAGAAACTCAAAGACAGGTCTCCGCTCGGAGCGCACCTCCATCACGGAGGACACTTTGAGGACTACATACAGCACTGCCACCAATAGGAACTTCATGAAACTATGTGTGCTGAAGCGGGAATATTTCCCACAAGAAATTCCGCACTTTTCAACATAAATTGGCCGAGATGTCCCTCGCACTATTTTCTGTAGGACAGTCTCATTTGCTCTCCTCTGGGACCCAACAATGACACCATTCGCTCTGCTTTCCTCGTTTGGTCAGCTCTCTTGGTTGCTTCAGGACTTCGAGTGCCCAGCTCATTGGAGGCATCACAATCGCTTCTGTGATTTGCTGCTGCTCTATCAGTGATCCTTCTCGCTCAAATTACCCGTTATGCTCTGCTTCTGGTGTTGCGGGGGAAAATATTGATATTTTTCTGGCTGCACTTAATATACTACCATCTTGTCCAGCAGTGCAATAAATGCTTTACCCTAACCAGTTACATTAACCAAACCGCTTTGAACTGCTCTGTCTCGTTTACTAACGGAACAGTTTGAGTAAGGGAAATACTGGGTTAACATTACTTCAAAAGTATTTACATTTTAATGCTCCAAGGCATAGAATGATTATCTGTTCATACAGCTACACAGATGTCGTCCCTGAAACCCACTCAGTGTTTTTGCCTGACGTATGCTAGTCGTCATTCAGCTACAGAGTTTCTCCAACTGGTACACAGGTAGTTGTGGTGCTTTCACTTGGGGACCTGACATCACACGCCCTACACACAAGCACTGGTTGAGTTACACTATCACAGACGGCTCTGGCCTGTATTTGCAGCTGCTACAGTATTCATTTATGGTGTTTCTGTATATTATTGCTACATGGGTAACGTGTACTTTTCGAAACCAAAAATGGTTCAAATGGCTCTGAGCACTATGGGACTCAACTGCTGTGGTTATCAGTCCCCTAGAACTTAGAACTACTTAAACCAAACTAACCTAAGGACATCACACACATCCATGCCCGAGGCAGGATTCGAACCTGCGACCGTAGCAGTTGCACGGTTCCGGACTGCGCGCCTAGAACCGCGAGACCACCGCGGCCGGCTTTTCGAAACCATGTCCGATTTATTTACGATAAACAACTGTTTTTTGCCTTTTCATACTGTGTATCTACAGCAGCAGAGCTCTTTACGGTACTCGTTTCGAATTATTCCTAAGAAATGTTTGTTATTAGTATGCGATTGTTCATGGTAGTTGTAATTCGAACTATTTTTTTCCTGCTGTAGAAATCCTCGTAGTCGAAATTGTCGTTATTATTTATGTTACAAAATATCGGCAATCATATGATGTCATAATCATCATGTTTTTATGTTGTATGTCAAGCTTTCGATATGTCACTGGCCGAAGCAGTCAGCTAGTCTCGGTACACAGGGTCACGTTACAGAATAATGCTAATTAGTCTTTAAATAAATAAATTCTGTAGCATTCGGATGAAGTTGATGTAAAGTGAAGTTCTTCTAAACCAGAAGTTGTTTCAGCCACCACAATATCTGGTATTTTGCCACTCGATTAACCTACGTATCTTGACGTTGTATTGTTTGTCAAAATGACCTCATACAGTCATATGACTTATATCTCAGATCTACCCAGGACGGAATATGTCACGCACTACAATCGCTATATTACTTGCACTATCGTACGATACATGCGGTAAAGAAGAATGCGGATTGAGGTATTGGACTGCCTTGTGGTACAATAATTAGGTTCCCATGTACTTCGAACTAACATATTTCTTCTTATAAATTTGAAATTATTCATAGTAACACTAAGGAAAATAAAACGATTGCAGTTTGGTAGCGCACTCGATTTTTCACCACTCTTATTTCCAGTGCGAACCGCAGATTAACAATTTAACCTTATATCGATTTCCATTGTACAGCATTCTACCTTCGAGTGCTGTAGCCCCAGCGAAGCTGTCGTTACAGGATTGGCTGACGTAGGAGAGAACTATATTCCGTCACGTTTTCCTTCTCTCCCTCTCCCCGCTCCCCCCGCCGGTAATATACAGATTGCATTCCATTCATTGTACTGCAAACAAGTGAAGTTGACGTACATTTATTGAATCACGGTGTATACTTCAGCCATGTAGTTGAAGTGATTCACATTCTAATAACGCTACTAGTTGAATTTCAGCTCTTGTTCATATCACTGATAAAAAAGCTGCTTGCAATAATAACCATATCATGTTAATACAAGAGGAGAGGTGTGATGCTAATTCTTTTTCCGCAGGTGGCTAACATAGTACTACTGATCAGCCACTTCTTTATGGGCGACAGCGAAACTCCTGTGCGTGAGTACTCCACTGCCCTGACAATAGTGACTCTCAGTTACAACGTACTGACCTGATGTTTTCTTATTAATAAAAGAATTAAATTTTCTGAATGAGTCTGTACTCACTGTGAACATTATTCGAATGAAGGCATCTACATAGCTTACGATTTTTTGTTTGTTTCTAACATTATCAGATCTTAAATTTGAACATGTAAAAGAATGTTTAGAACCAGTTGCAATGCAACTCATCCGTAAACGGGACGATTCTCCCTTGAACGAAAATATCCATAAAGAGTCCCACATCCTGATGTATATCCTCCTCATAAAAGGTCAATGAATACTTAGTGACTGCTCCTGTATTTATAACAGCCCTGCACAACCGCGTGGTCGCATTCTGTCTCTCACTTTGCTTCTGGTATCTCTCTTCAATTAGGTTTATCCGATTTTCTAAACGTATCCTAGCGAAATGATGCCACAGTTTCTTCATAACGTGATTATTCTGGTGCTCACTGCTATTCGGACAAGCTGTCCTGCCGGATAGATACATTACGCGCCCGAACGCTTCCTCCATGCCTCCATCAACGCTGACACGAAAGTAGCAATTGCTACTGCAGCGATCAGCAGCATCGGAACGGTCCTGACTATCACTAGCCCACCAACAATATTACACTCAAGCAAAACCAGCTTCACCAACAACAATAAAAAACGAAAGTACCAATAACAGAAATAACAACAGGACGAACATCATCACTCTCATGAGTGGTGAGCATCATCAGGACGACCAGCAGCACAGCATTGCAATTACAGTCACGACCTCGGTTCACCACTACCACAGTTGTGATCACCTCAGCTATGATTTCTCTGCCTTCAACACAACCACCTCAGACCCTGCCTGAAAACACCATCACAATTACGAGGGCAAGGTGTAAGAATCTCGACCCGCCAGTGAAAACTGCATATTAGGTACGCCACCCCCCCCCCCCCTTACACACACATACATTTCTGCTTTAAATCCCTAAGACATCAGTGTACTTTGGTTAACATTTTTCCAGTGAGAAGTATATTTCTGGAGGTCCACGATATGCACAATGCTTGCATAACCTTTTTGTTGGACTCAATTTCCACCCCGACATATGGAAGTAATTTTCACCCAGACAGATTGAAGTCAAAGTATGTCAAATCTGGTGACTACAATGTTCCAGTAATTCGACGTTCAATCCGCCATCCCCCCTCCCCCCGCACCCACCCCCGCCCCCGCAACTTCCCAATTGCTTAAGCCCTTTGTTGGAAAGGTAAAATTTGTAGTGATAAAAACGATTTGTTTTCATTGCAGGATTATTCTCAATTTTTTTTTTCATGCAACTAAAATCTTGCAGTTTTACTATTTCCGAGGAAATTAATAAGATGAAGCCCATTTGCAATCACAAGCCATTCGTTTTCGACAGATGAAATCGAGTTCACCTATTTTAATGCAGGGCCACCGTTTAGCACCGAAGGTTTGATTGCAGTCTTAGAGCTGAGTACATCGTTTGAGCATTTAACTTTGTGTTGGCCTTATTCAAGAAATATTGTTGTAGCTACTGTGCACAAACATTTCTCATACTTTATTCCTTATACGAAAACTACTGCACACTTGGACGGTGATACGCTTTGCTGTACCTATAAGGAGGCCCATAAGTACGAAACCACAGTTATGAGAAAACTTCCGAATACAACTGTATTTGGCTTATAGCCATCATCAGGTGCATATAAAAGTTAAAACATGGTCAACGACCTGGCGAGTAATATAGACAGGCCCAACCATAATTGAAACCATAATCTCCCTAGAACAGAGAGCCAATGAACAAAACGTTTCGGTGAGGAAGAACATCTGCATCTATGCATTAAATGATTTCTCAGCGATGTTGGTACCGTCGTTCAATCTATAAATGATGATGCTCTCCCTTGCAAACAAAACTGATCATTGACAATACGTTCTACACAGATTATGGTTTTAATTACGGTTGGGCCTTCTGCATTCCTCGTCATGTCGTTTACCACGTTTTAACGT
This sequence comes from Schistocerca americana, assembly GCF_021461395.2. Lineage (NCBI taxonomy): Eukaryota > Metazoa > Arthropoda > Insecta > Orthoptera > Acrididae > Schistocerca > Schistocerca americana. The sequence continues at coordinate 370,916,466 of NC_060126.1, forward strand.
TTATTTGCACCTGGTTATGTGGGTATAAGCCACAAAATCGGTAGCGCCTCGTAGAAATTGATTCGAATACAACTGTTTCCGCAGTTTCAGCTACAAAATGCACAAACACAACTGCGAATGCCCTGACCACACAGCCGTTTGTAAAAACAGATGGCTAAACACAAATTTAAAGTCAAGTAGTATGAGGGAAAAGAAAACTTTTGAAGGTATGTACCAGCATGGTGGCCGTTTTGGAAGACGTCATCTTGGATGAAACAAATAATCTGCAATAGAAAAAGGAGTCATGTGACAGATGAAACTCATACAGTATTACAAGAGAACAATGTCAGAACATACTGGTCCGTTTGGAGCACTGGTCTAGAACTCGTACCATCCGTCATATGACCCTACATCGCTGATATACGTGGTAGTAGAAGTGGTACATACGTGTCCGTCAGATGCATATAATCAATGCAGTAAGATGAGTCGCCATGGACAAGTGACAGAATGGCAGAAAGGAGATACTGTGTTTCGATGTATCAATGACCACACAGTGAATCAAACTGCCCGATTTGTGGCTCATTAGCGAGGACTGCCCAACATGTCTATAGGGAACCGTGTACACCTCGCTATGATGTAACACGGCGTCAGAAACCAGGAAACACGATGAATGTCACGACTTTTCGGGGTCAATCGGCTTCAAGACCGACAGCGCCTACAGCTACAAGTGAACGCAGGTTCACCTCAACCAGTTTCTGAGTGGACAGTGCCAAAGGAAATGGATACAAAGGACACAGAGTGCAAAATTTGCAGACGGACGCCGCTCAGAGCTGCACATAAAGCTGCACTATTTTGTGGGCCAAGGAGTGAATAGCAGTAGACGGGAGACGAGCAGGGTGGTACGAAGCGACGGGATTCAGCCGCCACTTCTCAGTTGATGGAAGCGGTCGACTGCACCGAAGACAAAGTGAAGTGCTTAACCTACGGTTTGTGGAGGACATACATCTGGTCAGAGGTGTATCTGTGATGTTTTGGAGGTGGGTTCTGGACTGTAACATGGGATCAGTCGTTCAGGTTACCATTAAAACGAACATAGATTCTTATTGCTAGATTCTGAGTGACCAATGTTGCCGTCCAGATTTTCATAGGGTGTACCCCTCCGACTTACCCGCCTTCCAAGACACCAACATCGCTTCTCGCGTGTGTACATGGTTTGACAAACGTTCAGGAACCCTGCTGAATCTCGACTGGCCTGCTATATCACCTCATCCTAATCTGGGAATGGAAAATCCAGGACAAGATGTAACAGTATTGTGGAAAGGATGGTTGTTACTCACCCAATAGCGGAGGTGCTGAGTCGCAGATAGGCACAACAAAAACGGTTACACAATAATATTACAGCCAACCAGGTCTTTACCAAAAATAGACACCAAACAAAAACAAACGCTCACACAGACGAAATTCACAGATACATGACCACAGTCTCCGACATCTGAAACCAGACTGAACAACAGCACGTGATGGGAAAGGCACCCGGGTGGGGGTAAACAAAATTCTGGTAGGGGGGGAGGGGGAGAGGGAGGGTTTGCAGGGTAAGGTTGGGGGACATTAATGTGCTGCTGCGGGAGCATGCAGGGATGAGGCTGCAAGAGGGTAGGGCAGCTAGGTGCAGTCAAGGGTTAGACAGTGAGCAAGGCAGTGAGGGGCGGGGGGCGGTAGCGGAAGACGAGAGAAGTAATAACGAACGAGAGACATAAATAGTGGATGCGTTGGTGTTGGTGGAATAGAGGGCTACGCAGTGCTGGATTGGGAATAGGGAAGGGGCTAGATAGGTAAGCACGATGACTAACGAAGGCTGAAACTAGAAGGGTTACAGAAAAGTAGAATGTATTGCAGGGAGAGTTCCCACCTACGCACTTCAGGAAAGTGTGGAAAGGACCCAGATGGCACAGGCTGTGATGTATTATATGTGGGCATGACAACCAACAAGCTATCTGACTGCATCAGTAACCACTGACAAACTGGCTAAGAAAAAATTTGACCACCTTGTTGCTCAGCATGCTGGCCCACAAGACGTTCTTCATTTCAATGACTGCTTCATAGCCCATGCCATCTGCATCCTTCCCACCAACACCAACTTTTCTCAATTGTGCAGGTGGTAACTCTCCCTTCAATATATCCCACTTTCGTGCACCCCTACTGGCCTTAATCTTCGTTAGTCATTCTCCTTACCCATCTAGCACCTTCCCTGTTCCCAATCCAACACTTCTATTCCACAAATGCACACAGTTTTTTACTTCTCTCCTCTTCCCTACCCCCTCCCACACTCCCCTGCCCACCGTTTAACCTCATTCCTGCATGCTTCCGCAGCATCACATTAAAGTCCCTCACCCTTACCCTGCAATCCCCCCCCCCCCCCCCCCCCCCCGCCGCCAGTCACTTCCTTACCCCCGCCCAGTTGGCTCTCCCATCAAGCACTGCTGTTCGTAGTCTAGCTTCAGCTACCAGAAACTGTGGTCAGGTGTGTGATCCTTATATGGTATTCTTTCGAACAGCAATCAATACCAGTCTAGCTTGGTTGCCCTATGGGATCTTACAATCCAATAGTGCCTTCAGTTGCATATGGCATACGTGAGGTGCCTTGTGGATTAGTCCTCACGCAGAACTGAGAAAATATTCACGGACAGAGGCGCTGTTACATGATGTTAGGGTGATGGCTCACGGAGATGGGTAATGTTTGGTGCGTTATGTTTCAAAATGGTTCAAATGGCTCTGAGCACTATGCGACTTAACTTCTAAGGTCATCAGTCGCCTAGAACTTAGTACTAATTAAACCTAACTAACCTAAGGGCATCACACACATCCATGCCCGAGGCAGGATTCGAACCTGCGACTGTAGCGGTCGCTCGGTTCCAGACTGTAGCGCCTACAACCGCACGGCCACTCCGGCCGGCCCCGAGGGAGGATTCGAACCTGCGACAGTAGCAGCCGCGCGGCGCCGGACTGAAGCGTCTAGAACCGCTCGACCACAGCGGCCGGCGTAGGCAGTCTCTTTAATAGATATGTTGCACGTTCTAAGTGTTCCGCTACTAAAACGCAATCTTTGGTTCGCCTTCCTCATAACATTTTCTAAGTGTTCTTTCCAATTTAAGTTGTTCGTAACTGTAATTCGTAGGTATTTAGTTGTACTCACGGCCATTAGATTTGACTGATTTTCCGTATAACCGAAGTTTAACGGGTTCCTTTCAGAACTCATGCGGATGACCTCACACTTTTCATTACTTAGGGTCAAATGCCAATTTTCACCCCATACAGATACCTTATGTAAATGATTTTGCAATTACTTTTGATCTTCTGATGACTGTACTAGACTATAAACGACAACATAGCTTGCATACAACCTAAGACGGTTGCTCAAGTTGTCTCCTAAATCGTTTACGTAGGTAAGTAACAGCAGAGGGGCTATTACACTGGGGAATGCCAGATGTTACTTCTGTTTTACGCAATGACTTTCCGTCTGTTACTACGAACTGTGGCGTCTCTGACAAAGGACTGCTGTGAAAACCTGCTATGAAGCATTATGGGCGACAAAGTGACTGACGAATCGTTGGCGGTATAGCAAACAAACAAAATTTATGTGAGCACTGACTTATAACATTTATAGCCACTGTTATTTGCTGTCATCCCACCTTTATCATATATGGATATTGCCTGAGAATCTTAACGGTCTAACCATAATGACGTTAGGCGTCTTTTTATATAAATAATGAGTACATAAATAAGATAATTTAAGTCGTAATGTTATTCTGTAAGAATTGAAATCTTTGGATAATTATTTTATACTGACACAAAAATGTGCATCTTTCCTTCAGCTATTGTGACATCTCAGCACGCCAACATTTATGCTCAAGTTCTCAGAGAGGCGGAAGTTTATGTCTGCACTGTTAATATACTGTTTAACTGTTTCTTCTTCTTTGGAGCATGGAAGGTGAGTCCCGTACGTTAGATCAGTAGTAGTATAGAATGAGGGCTAAATATTTAAAGAAAAAGATTTTTTCTCTGTGTAACCTTCTTTTTGTACGTGGTAAGGATATAATTACCGCACTTTCAAGACTACTGACTCTTCTTTGAGGAACGTCAGTTTAAAACTCGTTCTTTCGATCAGAAACATACGAGAAATAAGTAACGCAACGCTCCATTAATAAAACAAAATCTCCACCAAGTTACAAGTCCCCTTAATAACAGTCTATAACAGGGGTCTCCAAACTAAGGCCCGCGGGCCGAAACCGGCCCGCTAGAGCCGGCAAACCGGCCCGCATTACATGGCCGGACATCCCCCGTATCCGGCCCGCCAAATATTTGAGGTGGTACCTATACTGCCAACAAGTGAGTTTCGAGGCCTATCGCGACCAGTACACCGCGAAATTGGCTCTGCTACTCGCTAAACTTATTGTTGCGCCGCTTGAAGTAACAATGCGTTGACATACTCTACCTCTGTTACGTCTTGCAGTAATAGTGTTGCTAACAATGATTTTGAGATTTCGTTAAGTTTGCAGGGCGCTTTCGTGAAGAATGTGCAGTGACATACTTTTTTGTCAGTGAAATTCGGCAGAGTAAAATACGCCAGAATTTCGGTCAGGTACGTCCATCAATCGAAAACCGATACACACGGACCGATACCTGCACAAACTGTCAAACCACCACCCGAGCCAGAAAAGAGGCATGATTAGTACGCTCGTAACGAGAGCAGGACGAATATGTGAGCCGCAACACCTCAAACAAGAAATGCAACACCTGGAAACTGTCCTGAGGAGCAATGGGTACTCTACAAATTATATTAGAAGTGTAACAGAGCCAAACACTCGGCGAAGTAAGAAACCAGAAAAAGAAATGTCGGGTACTGCCTTTCTGCCATACATTCCCAGAGTGACGGACAGAATCGGCCGTATATTGCGCAAACATGGCGTAAAGACGATTTTCAAACCGACAAGGAAGATCAAAGAGTGTCTTAGATCGGCGAAGGAGAAAAGAGACCCACTTGCAATGTCGGTAATATACCGTATACCATGCACATGCAGAAAAGTTTATGTCGGAATGACTGGACGATCCATTAATACCAGGATCAAAGAGCATAAGCGACATTGCAGGTTGGGGCAGGTGGAGAAATCGGCCGTGGCAGAGCACGCACTGAATGAGACCGACCACGTAATAAAATTCGCCGACACGGAAGTTCTGGCTGTAGAGAAGCACTATCACACGCGCTTGTTCAGAGAAGCTGTAGAAATACAAAAACACGCGAACAGTTTGAACAAGAAAGAGGAAAGCCTTAAGGTAAACGGATCCTGGCTTCCCCTACTCCAGCGAACGACCGTCGCAGGTAGCAAGAGGAGAACCGCACCGGAAATGACTGCGGAGAAGCCCTCGGACGTTGGCGCGCCAGGTACATATAGTCTGCGCCCGCGAGCTTTGCTCCAGTTCACCACCGGCAATGGAGGGTGAACCTCTGACAATGCCAGCCACTCGTGCTGGCGAAACGTCAGAAAAATCATTAGATGAACGTCGGCCTAAGAACCCGAGACAGAAGCCAATAGGCAGTTTGTCAGCAAGTGGCCACAAAAGCCTTAACAATTTTGACTCAAAATTATGTAATTAAATAAAAATCGTAGTTCATTTCAGTGCTAGCTATTCCCACAACCTTAGATTTTTGCGATTTCATCTTTCCTTTAGCCTTACATTACGGTGATCGTGGAGTGCTAGGGTGCTTTAATCCCACTAGGTAGATCTTGGCCTTTATGACTTCGTGGAGGAGTCAATGTGGCCCACGTACTAAAAAGTTTGGAGACCCCTGGTCTACAATAAAAGTCAAACATTGCTATGGGCGGCAAGGAACAAAAGTGGCAAACTAGGTCATAAGTGACAGAACTGGTTCATGACTGCCACTTCTGTGGTGGGAAATAGCAACAAGTACATATCTTTTATCCGTAAACAATCCATGAACTCAATGGTAAGCACAGTTTGTTAAACCTAACCTAACGATCCCCCATAAGCACTAAAACTATAGTGAAGTTTCTCTGTGAAATTTCGGAACTAACATCCGTGCTCTTTAGTTGGATTTTGCATATGAATACCATGTTGCAATTGGAAATGGCACTACAAGAAGCTGGAACAGATCACCAAGTAGAACCAAAACATGAAGGGTTAAAATCAACTGCTCTGCTTCGCCAGAGACAGCTTCATTCATCTACATCTACACCTTCATCATCGCTCTGCAAGTTACCTTACGGTGTGTGGCGGAGGGGAGTTCTGGTACCACTAACCAACCCCCGCCCCCCTTATCCTGTTCCATTCTCGAATAGCGCATGGAAAGAATGATTGTGGTTGTGATTTGTTTAGCTCTAATTTCTCGAATTTGTTCCCATTTCGCTAGGCCTACGTGGAAGGAAATACTACATGGACTATTCGGAAAGTAGGGAATGATCAGTCGCGAAATGGAAACCACAGTGAAAATTCAACAAAGCTTTGCACAGCTGTGTTGAGCAATGTCTCTAGTATGTCTAAAGATAAGCGTTACATCGCACTTCCGATTTCGTAGCGCACACTGAGTGCTTGAAGATGCCTATAAAATAGTGTGTCCCATCAAGTATTGGTGCCTGCCGAGAGATTACGCCTGATTTCATGCAACCCCACATCACGTAACTGTAATGCGTTTCTTTCTTCATGACAGTTCTCACCGGCCACCACATGGACAATGAGGACGCTCCTGCAGCGCTTTCGATAGCAAGTGTCTGATCAGCCATCATACAGCCTGGAGTTGGCTGCCTCTGATTTTCATCTCTGTTCAAATGAACTGCTGGATCTGTCTGTCCTTACTTTCCTAATAACCCTCGTATGTTCTCCGATTCTTTCCGTAAAGTGGCCTCTCGAGATTTTAGTAGTGAATCTCTTCATGATGCACAACGCCTATCTTGCGTCTGCCAGTGGAGTTCGCTGAGCACCTGCATAGCGCTGTCGCTCCGATTAAGTAATCCTGTGACGAAACGAACCGATCTTCGTTGGATATTAGCTGTATCTTCTATCAGCCCTACATGGTAACAGCCCCATATTGATAAGCAATACTCAAGATTTGGTCGAACAAGCACCTCGTAAGTCACTTCTTTATTGGATGAATTGCACTTCCTTAAGATTCTTCTTACGAACCTCATTCTCGCATCTGCTCTTCCTATCATTTATTTTATCTGGTCATTTCACTTGAGGTCGATCGCTATAAATACTTCTAGATATTTAACGTTGGTTACTGTTTCTGGCAATTTGTCATTATTATTGTAGCTTTCCTTATCCTATGTCAGCGCAGTGTATTATATTTATTTACTTTCAGCGTCAGCTGCCGGTCGATGCACCATTCATCAATGCTCTGCAGGTCCTTCTGCAAACCCTTACTGTCTTCTGACGTTGCTATAGAAAACCACATCCTATGCGAAGAGCCTTAAGAGCTACCGACGAGTTCAACTAGATCACTTATATACATTGTGAACAGTAAAGGCACAGTAATACTTCTTTAAGATTCAAATAAATCTCCTCGGAAAATACAGTCTGAGGAAACAGGTCTAAAAATATTTTCATTCAAAATAAAGTACATGACTAACTAGGTGGACGCTCAGAAACAATTACACACTGACACAGGGACGATTAACAAACTTCAAAAATTCATATATCTACGACAAATCATCCAAATAAATCGATAAGACAAAGAATACAAAAGGCATCAGAGCCGAAGAGAGAGACTGCTTACTGACCCTCAAAAGTCATCTACAATAAAAGAAATTTCCTTAATGGAAAAAATCAGGCCTTATTCCACTGCAATGAGATATCAAGTACTCCATGCAGCAGAAAACACAGAAAGAGAAAGAGAAAAATCCTTCTAAAGATTATCGGACGAAAAATAGATGAAAATTGGAGACATAGGAGTACTAAGAAACGACAGAGAGCTCTGTAGGAAGCTCCAAAAACTTTCAGAGACAATTCAGAAGAAACGTACCATTTTAGTTGGAATTCGGATAGTATAAAAAGAATGGAGGGCAGAACACTAACAAACATATATTCCAGTATTTCAACGAAAAACAGAAAAATATAACTGGATCAATTAAACTGAAAAAGACCTTGAAGAAATGAACCTTTCTGAAGGAAATATATGAAACACAGAAAAATTGAGAATCTAAATAAAGCGCTGGTGGGTTTTCAAGAAAAGTATCGTAACAAAGCAGCAGCTGAAATAATGGAGTGAAAAAATAGAAAAATAGGGGTAAGGAAGGAGAAAGAAACACTCTCGGAAATAAGCAATTATAAGAAATTATTGTACGTGGCAAAATGGTTGGCTGGATTCAACACACGCAATAGAGTTTAGACTCTTATTGGTGGGAGTTACTGACTAGTATGACACTCAGTATATGGGCTGTTGAAAATGACTGATGAGTAGAAATAGGCTTAGCCATTCAAATATTTTATGCAATTGTATGAGTGCAGTAAGCTTACTCTAGTGCATAACTAGTCTGGCACCAGTGGATACACCTGAAGTTGCCACAGGCATACAGATTTATAAGGATTTATAAGCACTACAGGCGCATGCTGCGTCAGTCTGTATAGTTACTGGCTACTGACATCGTAAGGCTCCTACAGACTACAACTGGCCAGACCAGGCCACGAAATGTCTTTCATATTATCCCGTCCTACAATGACTGATTCCTTTAGTTATCTTCGCACTTTTTTCATAGTGGCAATAAATATTAATATTCTTTTGAAGTGACAGGAACGGATGTCCTGTATTAACACTAGTATCACCGCGACAATAAGCTAAAATAATAGTAAGCTCACTCGACAATTAATTCGTCCCTTTCCACTTCGAAATGAACAGCAACTTGCAGTGCGTGTAGACGACGAGTGTAAAGGTTCATAGCTCAAGGGAGGGGGGTGAAACAGCGCGAATGCTGCTTCATTCCACGTATGTAAGAGAAGGGGTCATCCTGTGAAAGAACAGCTGGTATTTTCAGGGGTACAGCATGTACTGTTCTATACCTAGCAGTGGGAGATTCGGAGTTGCTATATTTGGACAGCACAAACGCTTTTTATTTGGCCAATAAGAAATGGAAGATGAAATTATTGTGAGAAGAAATCAAACTCGTGGCCTGATGTGAGTTAAAGCTTCCGTTAAATTGTATCCCAAGATTTGGACGTGTGAAAAATTTTTCACAAAGAAGATTCCAAAAAACGTTATGCCTGAGCAGAATAACAATAGGGAGGATTTGTGACTTGATCTTTAAGGGCAGCTTCAGTGGGAGCTAAAATTCTTCTGACATTTTATCACAAGTCTTCGTCACGGGGTTATGGATACGATACCGAGGGAGCCTCCACTTCCGTACAGAGCTACAATGAGCAAATTTAAAATCAACTGTATGCTCTACATTTACCATTTCTTTTAGTCAGTGTGTTGTCCACAAGAAATTAAATTTGTGCCTCTATGAGAAGCTGTCAATCTAACTTTTCATCGAGACGTCCTCGCACCCTGTCACAACGCAATATTCATCAAAGAATTTTTGGCAAGAAACATCATTGCTGTAGTTCTTCAGCTATTTTGTGTGCCAGACCGAAGCCCCGTCCTGGACATAGTTCATAGATTTGACTACGACACCACCAGGTCTTGTCCCGACTTCCTGCAACAGCCAGAGGATGAGGTCATCAGAAAAGCACCTGCTGTACCTGAGCCACGTCTACCACGAAACCACAATCATCGCTGTCACCTGCAGGTAACATGCGCTAACAAACGCTTTCTGTTAATGTTCAGGGTTCTTTTTCATGCCTGTGAAGCCGTTGATTCTAGGGAAAGCAACGTTGAATTAAAAAAAACAACAGCCATTAATTTCATTACATAGTAATTTATTTCTTATTTTGGTGGCAAACTAGCGTTTTCTCCATGGCTTCGCCCACATATATGTTCAACACATCTAATGAACACACCTCCTCGTCCTCTTCCTACCCATCTGTGTGTCCATCTCTTCCTCCCTCTGTCTATCCATCTCATACTCACCCCGTTATCTACCTACCTACCCCAAACACTCTCTCCCCATCTCCTCCACCCATTCTCTCTGGCAATATTTTTCTCCTTCCTACATCTGACAATATCTTCCTCCCTCTTCTCTTTCCATCTCTGCCTCTCTGTTGCCCACCTTCTCACTAACCCTCTATACCCTCCACTTGCCTCATTCATGACCCCCTTGTATCCTCTCTCTATTCATTCCTCTTCCCTCTCCCTTTGTCATCTGTGTTCTATCCATCTCTACCTCCCCTAGCCATGCTCATCGACACATTCAGCCCCTACAATGCACATCAATAAAGCAGGCCAATACTACTCTCAGAACATATTTGTCATAAGGTCAGGCTACATATCGAGGGCTTGAAAATCATTTGTATGCCCCTTACGTACAGGCTGTTAAGCAAAGCAGGTCAATATAGGAGGCCGATACTACTTGGACGCAACTCAACTTTCATGCAGGGCAGACTACTTGTCAGGGCACAGAAACTGTTTCTCGCCCCTGTCATGCAGGTTGCCTTACAAAACAGGTTGATATGACAGGTCGATACTGTTCACACAGAATGTGCCTGTCGTGCAGCGAAGTCTACATACCAGGCGCTAGAAGAAACTTATTTTTGCCCATATCTGCACTCTTATTAGAGCTAAGAGGTTATAAATCTTATGATGCTGACACTAATGAGGCATGATGTTTCTTTGTCAACAGATAAAGGGTTTGGGGAGGAGATCCCAGACATACACATAATAGACACAGCTTTATATGTATAACAGACAGATTACTGTAAGGATGTTTCACAGTGATAAATATACTGCTTGTCATTAAAATTGCAACAACATGAGGACAGCTTTAAACGAAAGTGAAATGGCCATCAACTGTACAACATGATTGAATTTGCAAATAAATAGGATCTCAGCACAACTGTACAATCCCACCTACATTCTGTATAGAAGGAGAGATTGCACAGTTGGTAACTTAAACAGTAATCATATGAGAATCTTGATTGCTACTGAGTAACTCCTGTCACGCCTCAAGTAAGTAGGAGAAGTGATTACCAGCATGTGTCAGAATACCTCAGCGACAGTATCTAGGCCTATCAGTACTGCCGTCTTTTATTCTATGACGTTGCTAGTTGTGTTTGTAGCAATCCCACAACTGTCATGCGAATATGGAATCGATAGGTTCAGAAGGGTCATACTCAGTCTTATGGAGGATTTATTGGCCCCACATGACTAGCTACTGAGAAGACATTCACATTGTCCCCTGTCATGCAGGATCTTACTGCCATGCAACATACCTCAGATCATGACATGGGCTTGTCTGCAGCAAGACAAGTATCCACCCAGACTGTGTGACAATGTTGCAGCATTGCAGACTGCCAACATAGCGACAGTTTGTGAAACTTCCCTTGATTTAGCAGCAGAAAGAGGCGTGCAATTGTGAGTTGGCTGACGACAAATCTGGAGTGAGCAGAGGCGTTACTGTACTACTACTTTTCAGATAAGTCCTTTTTCTGTGTACAGAATGAAAATAGACGTACCTGATAGTGGAGAGACTGAGGAGGAAGAGGGTTATTAGATTACATTTCTGTATTATACATGCCTAGCACCTAGTGTGATTGTATGATATGCAGTTGGGTACAAAATATCACAAATCTAGTTGCATAGGCGGTAACTTGGACAGCTACGGTTACATTTCTAACTTGTAAAGGTTCGTGGCTGTGCCCTATCTTCGAGGACATGATGGCCTTATCTTTCAACAAGATAACCTAAGATAAAATGTCGTCTCCACTGTCCTGATCTACTTCTGGTCACGGGTTGCTGAAAAAATGGCATCCCACCAGTCGCCAGAAACTAACATGGTACAGTCTAGGATAGAGATGAAGCAACATGAAAAGATGTACCAGTATCTGTCATCGAAGCTCATTTCGACTAGTTACCCAATCGGGTCGGAGCCATTGTTGAAGATAATGCTGACAGTTCTACACCCTTTTACCCCCAAACACCTAGAAAATCTAATCATGTATTCTTCCTACTACACTGTATAAGTACAATAAGGAAAATTTCATTATTTTCTATCCTTTCTCGTGTCGCAATTTTAATGGCCAGTAACATATAAACAGTGATCTAAATTTTAATGTTACGGAACGAGTAAGCATCGTGAAAATTGACCACTGTCTAAAGTAAATTACTGAAGCAAACTAAAATAAATAAATCTGTACGTGTACTGTTCCTGAAGCTGAAATTATATTTATTTATACACTGTCCAGTCACATTAATTTGGTCACCTGTCAAAAGACTGAAAAACCAACTTGCAGCTTGGGCCATCCCGAGTGCAGGAAGAGAGTCAATGAAGTTCTGGAAGGTACCGACAGGGATGTGGAGCCATGCATTGCTGTGTCCAGCTGAGCTAGGTCTTTAAGTTTTTCAGTTGAGGATCCACAGAGCGTACAGCCTGATAGAGGCAGTCTCACAGATTCTCAATTGGGTTTACATCCGGGGAGTCTGGTGGTCTCCAAACCACACACGTTCTCTGCCAACGGTGTGACACGTTGCATTGTATTGCTGGTAGATGCCATAGAGCTGAGGAAAAACAAAGTCCACATAGGGGTGGACATGGTCCCTAAGGAGACATGCAACTGGCGTTAATCAATTGGGCCTCCAGGATGACGATATCATCCACGGGATGCCGCGAAAACATTCCTCGGATCATAACGCTCCCTTCTCCAGCCTGAACCCTTCTCACGATTTTTCAGCATGTTTGCTTTCAGACGTTTCACTTCGATGGAGTATAATATGTGATTAATCTAAAACGACCGCCTTCGGCATTTAGTGGGCATCCATTTGCGGTACTGGCGCGCAAATTCCAACCTTTGTCGCCGATGGACAGCAGTCAATTTTGATGCATGAACTGCAGATGCCTATACGCAGCAATGTTCGCTGAACGGTCATTGAGGGAGACAACTGGTAGCCCGTTAGTTTGTCTGGGTGATTAGTTGCTTGAAGAGTGTTGCACATCAATGCACCTGTACACACCTCCGGAGGGGTCGTTAATCCCAGTCATCTATGGACTATGACACACTGCAGTTGCCTTGGCACCAGTTTTGGATAGCGCCATTTTTGCCACACACAGTACCCTTCAACCATGATGGTACGCCAACAGTTTACACTCTTATAGGTTCAGAAATGCACGCACCTTCGCCCTGAAAGGCAACGGATCATGCCCTTTTGGACGTCAGATAAATCGCTGTATCATCACATTAAAACGACTATGCTGTTATCCGCATTCCCCCCCCCCCCTCCCCTCAACACAATTCATGTATCCTCCATCGATAGTGCTGCCACCTGTCAACCGTGAATGGTTATTGCGGTGATCACGTCAGTGACACTGGAGCATGTACATCATGAGTAGTTGTACTGCATGCAGATACCTAGTAGCAGTGTGAATCCCCAAGCCTCTCTGACGACAAATTATACCACAACTTGGAAGCTTTATGGGTGCATACTGATCTATTGTCCCCCATCCGCCACCCACAACTCTCATGGAGATTGGTCTCAGCTGGGGCACACTTATCGCTCGATAGCGGCGTACCAGGAAAGCTCAACATGACTGAATTCACGCGACTTGGGAGCGTCACAAGCAACCAGATGGGCATGGAGTGTTGGCCGACAGGCTCGAAGTGATGGGTCGGTGCGATGATGTACTGAAGGTACAGCTCGACTGTAGGATCCTGTGTGCGAATCAACCATAGCATACGATCCCACGGCAGATTAATATATCAGTCGCTGGCGAAAGACGACGGTTGTGTATCAGTCCAAGCAAACACACCGGATCACTAACACCATCTGGGTGAACAGTGTCCATTACTCATATCCTCACATATTCTTCGACGTATTCTTATCCTGCCATCAGTGAATACCAACGTATTCCACGACATATCTCTCTAGGGGGCCATTTTTGGTCAAATGTTTGAGCGGAGTGAAAAAAAGACTCCCTGCCCACAAATTATACAACCGAAAATTATACAACCGAAAATTAGACAAACGAAGAATATGAAATGGAGAAATAGTATATCGAAGTGATCAAGGTAAGGTCTAGTTTTACAAAGATAATTTAAATGCTTATAAGTAAACAAAGCAATTAAGAAAAATTTAATTAGTGATTTGAGGGAAACGAACTATTTCAAGAGCAACTATCGATAGCTACGTAAATGAAGTGTCAAAAACTTCTTGTCAAAAAATTATTTTTTCAACGCCTAGCTACTTCGTGCATACAAAGCTTTATTCGTGTAGAAACTATGGATCGTTCCTTTCATGTTTAAGCACAAAGCGGTGTCATATACCAAGAAAAAGTAGATGCACTTGCAAAGGAAGCAGTATCGACAGGTATTCATTTAAATATATTATTATTGCATACAGAATTTTATAAAGTCATCAAATCTGGCAATTTCCAGCAGCAAGAAGACTGGAACTCATCATGCCAGTTACAGCACAGTACCTATAGAGCAGCAGAAGACAAGATCCCATCCAAACCCTGTTTCTACAAAACCAGCTGCAAGTGAAGAAGCATCCCCAGTTTGAACAGGATGAGACTAAACCACGAGAATTTTTCAAGCCATTCACACCACCTTCGTCCACGTGGCATACCCTCCTGACTGTGCTAATGAAGCAGTTGCCAATGTGGAACATCACCTATTGGCTTGTCCTCTATTAAGGATTCAGCATGAAAAGCTAATGAAGAATCTGATACAAAAAAATGTACCTCTCTCTATGTCCAGTAGACTCTCATAGGATCAGGAGCTGCTGCCATCTATAGCCTAGATATGAAAATATATTTATGTATTTAGTGCTTGGTCATAACAAGTGCTGTAGACATACATAAAAAATACTTTAAAATCTATAAAGGAAAAATTGTACTAGAAGTCTTTGTGATATGATACGACATGTTAGCAACAATGATTCTAAAACGTGAATGCACACATTCACTGTTATTATCTGACCTATTCAGTACCTTAAATAATCTTGTTATCTACGGTTGAATAACAAGTAATCTGCCTTTTTTACTCATTTCTGTTTTTTCCTAAGGAGTTTTCGACTCGTTGGTTCGTCTTCAATTGACTAGTGCCCGCAAGGGACGCTAGTTCTTTGGTAACCAAACATTATAAGCAAAGATATCATCCAGCTGGACACAATTTTGTGGACCAAACTTTTTTTTACGTTGCAAATTACACTTTACACAGTGGACAATATTAAACGCAATTAATAACTAAAACACCCAGTATTAGAGGTCATATCGTTATGATGCTATAGTTTTTGGGGCCGTGAGTTAGGTTTGCAACTGTCTGTGCACTAGTCACTTACGTTGCGTGGCAAACATATTTTGCATGTTGTTATTGTCAGTCAGTATTTTTGGTAAATATGTAGACCTTTTCACCCCCCCCCCCCCGCAACACACACACACACACACACACACACACACACATACACACACTTACAAGTGGAAGAAAGTTGTACTGTGTAAATGCCGACAACCAAGGAAGGACCAATAAACTAAAGAAAAAGACAGAATCCCAGGGTTACGTCCCTTTAAATCCGACCACTTCCCTGCCTTTCCTTTCAGTTTTCCATTCATAGCATCATACTGTTACGCATATCGTGCAGCCTGTCTGGCGTTAACCGCAAGTGCCGTCTTCGCAGGAAAGCCGGTGGCTGTTGTTTTACGCTCTCCCGTGGTTGCTCCTACAAATCAGTCGCTACACGGCGCCAACAGTTCCTGTGGAGGACCGCGGCATCATGGAAAAGATCAGAGCTTTCGCTTTCGTCTGTGAGTCCTGTTCAACTTAATTATTTCATAAGCAGTATATACTATTATCAAGACACAGCTTGAATTTAGCTGATTTGTTCTTCATTGTTACTTCACCTTTCTGATTCTGGGACGATCCTGTTCTTAATAGCAAGCATTTACTTGGATTTTATTGTAAAAGATGTAAGGACAGTAAATTATGATAACGGAGACAAACCGCAGACGGAGATGAGATGTGAGATACAATACCGCAAGAAGAATTCGACACAGCACTGGAAGACCAAAGTCGAAGCAAGCTCCCTGGAGTGGATGACATTTCCTCAGAATTATCGTGATCCTTGGGAGAGACAGCCATGACAAAACTATTTTCTCTGGTATGCAAGATACATGACACGTTCCTAATACAGTCAGACTTCAAGAAGAATATAATCATTCCTGTTCCAAAGAAGACAGATGCTAACAGGTGTATTGCCGAATGGTATGTTTAATACGTCATGGTGACGAAACACTGACAAAATTATTTACAGGACTGCTAGGGTAGTCCATGCAGCGCCCATTGTGTCCGGATGGCGCAGTTGTCAGAACATCTGCCGAGTAAGCAGGAAACCAGGGTTTGAATCACGGTCGAGAACAAATTTTCAACTTCCCACACCGATTTAAATCACTGTCTACTGGCAGCTAACGTCATTAATTCCTTTGTTTATTTACAGAAGATTGGAAAAACTGGTAAAGGCCAACCTCGGCAAAGATCAGTTTGAGATCCAGAACTGTGTAGTAACATGTGATGCTATACTGCCTATATGGTTTATCTTAGGAGGATAGGTTGAAGAAGAGCAAACCTACTTCTGTAGCATTGGCACATTTAGGGAAATCTTTTGACAATAACTAATAGAAAACACTCTTTGAAATTCTGAAGGTAGCAGGGGTAAAACGCAAGGAGCGAAAGACTATTTTACAACACGTACTAAACAAGCTGTAGTTTTACGACTTGAAGGACATAAGAGGGAAGCAGTAGTTGAGAAGGGAAAAAGATAGGGTTACAGAGTCTTCTCGGCGTTATTTAATCTGTACATTGAGCAAGCAGTAGAGGAAACCAAGGAGAGATTTTAAAAGGTAATTCAGGTTCACGAACAAGAATTTTAAACGATCGGGTTTACCAATGGCGCTGTAATTGCATGAGAGGCGCCAAAGGCATTGGAAGAGTGTTGCACAGCATGGTTTGTAGTCAAGGCAAATCAAACGATAGTGAGGGATTTGGATTAGCAAGACACTAAGATGAGTAGATGAGATTTATTATATGGACAATAAAATGGTTGATGATGGCCAAACCGGCCTGAGTGGCCGAGCTGTTCTAGGCGCTACAGTCTAGAACCGCGCTATCGCTACGGTCGCAGGTTCGAATCCTACCTAGGGCATGGATGTGTGTGATGTCCTTAGGGTAGTTAGGTTTAAGTAGTTCTAAGTTCTAGGGGACTGATGACCTCAGAAGATAAGTCCCATAGTGCTCAGAGCCATTTGAACCATTTGATGATGCCAAAGTAAAGACGGTATAAAATTTAGACTGGCTCTGAGCACTATGGGACTTAAATGCTGAGGTCATCAGTCCCCTAGAACTTAGAACTACTTAAACCTAACTAATCTAAGGACGTCACACACATCCATGCCCTAGGCAGGATTCGAACCTGCGACCGTAGCGGTCGCGCGGTTCCAGACTGTAGCGCCTAGAGCCGCTCGGCGACCCCGGCGGCTAAACTTTAGACTGCCTCAAAGCATCCTAGAAATGCTTTGACGCTGCCATCGGCCATAGAATATTTTTTGGGTATTGATTCAACCAGTTAGCAGAAACTGTCATAAACATTTAACTATTTCTTTGAACATTTCCCGGTATCAGCCCTATAATTAAGAAACAATTTGTTCAGTAATGCTCACTCTCAGTAACATGGCAAGTATAAACAAAGTATGCTTCTCTTCTCTTAACATTTCGTTCAGAGTTGTACTGGGTATCTTCAGAGGTATGGTGTTCCTATGCTTTTCAGTTGTTATTTGGCCCATATAGCAACCAACCACTAGAGGAATAAGTAAGCTCTTTCCTGAAGGTACGTTATTACCATTCAGGCTTATAGTTGTTATTTGGCCCAAGCTACAACGAAACTTCAGACGAAGAGATCTGCACCTCATCCCTGAGTTTTCATATGGAGCTGCACCATCCACCTTCAGGGGTCTGATGTTCTTCTGAGTTGATGGTTGTTGTTTGGCCCAAATTGTTCCCTTCTGGCGGTAAATTCTTATTTGGCTCTGTCAGATGAAAACTTGGGCTCACGAGACCGGCCGCAGTACCAGCTGCAGCATCTGGAGTAAGATCACACCTTTTAGTTCACTGAATATCAGCCCACTAAGCTCGTTACTGCGTCCATACATGTTGTGTGCATCTTGTAATCTATAGACAGCAAACAGCGACGAAGCGGACGAGCCTTGCACAGTAGCTTACCTGGACACTTTTGTTCACAGGCATGCGACTTGCCACTCTGATCCTGGCGGTCCTCTTCCAGTGGCAGGTGGGCAAGGCAGCCAGCTGACGCTTCGACATCGCAGCTCATGTCGCTCGCCTCACCAACATCTCATTCCCTGTACCTGATAAATTTGCCCAGTCACATGTACCAATTGTAATTTTTGATTCCTTCTCTCTGTATTGTATATAAATTGGCAATAAAATGTTTACACTATAAATAGTGCACGCTGACTGAATTAAGGACCCGGTGCTCCGAACGCTTGGCGAACTTGTTATTTTGGTCTGGAGTATCACAGCATCATTTAAAAAAAAGAAAAGAAAATATATGCGATGCACTGGTCGACAGTGACCACCGAGATAGAACGAAAAGTCTCAGTGCACTAGATGCAGTCACATCACATGATCCGGACACAGATGCGGGCGCCATCCAATCAGACATTCCGCTAAGCCACTGGTATAATATCTAAAAGCAGCACATCACAAGTTAGTACATCAATCATTCGTGTGATATTTTACCTGAGCAATTCCCTCAACCCCTCACCAGTCGAACTTACGTGATACTGCCATATGCGACTGAGGTGACCAGGGAACAGGAAACGTTAACTAAGTTTTTTTGAAAACACCAACGACATATGAAGGAACCAAGCTGTAATTATTAATCGAAGGACATTACAGGGAAGCTGTAACGGAGAAGGGATTGTGACAGCGTTGTAGCCTCTCCTCGATTTTATTCTAACTACACACATGCTCATAAATTAAGGATAATGCTGATACATGGTGAAACAACGTTCTGGTGGGCGGTTTGCGGGTTTAATTGACCTCGGGGTATGACTATGCGGTGCATTTGAACCTGCGGTCGTCGCACGGTGGCGTTGGCAGCAGTCCACATACGCAGAGGTGTGTTGGTACATGTCAGAGCATGGTGCAGCGAGTTAGTGTACAGACGTTTCCAGACGTGCTAATGGTGACTGTGGGTTGAAAATGGCTCAAAGAACACATATTGATGACGTTATGAGGGGTAGAATACTAGGGCGACTGTAGGCAATGATTCCAGCAGACAGGAAACGTGTCCAGGCGTTACAGTACGGGACGTCCACAGCGTATAACACCACAAGAAGACCGATATCTTACCATCAGCGCCCGCACACGGCCACAGAGTACTGCAGGTAGCCTTGCTCTGGACCTTACTGCAGCCAATGGAACAGTTGTCTCCAGACACATAGTCTATAGACGACTGAACAGACATGGTTTATTCGTCTGGGGACCTGCAAGGTGCATTCCATTGACCTCTGGTCACAGGGGCCTGTAAAGTCTGGTGTCAAGAACACAGTACATGGTGATTGGAATAGTGGTCGCAGGTTATGTTCACGGACGAGTCTCGCCGGGTTTTCATCTCCCGTGAACCAGGAACCAGATACCAACCCTTTAATGTCTTTGAAACGGACCTGCATGGAGGTCGTGATTTTATGGTGTGCGATGGGATTATGATTGGTGCACGTACACCTCTGCATGTCTTTGACAGAGGAACCATAACAGGTCAGGTGTATCGAGACGTCATTTTGCACCAGTATGTCCGCCTTTTCAGGGGTGCAGTGCGTCCCACCTTCCTCCTGATGGATAGCAACGCACGGCCCCACTGAGCTGCCATCGTGGAGGAGTACCTTGAAAGAGAAGATATCAGGCGAATGGAGTGGCCTGCCTGTACTCCAGACCTAAACCCCATCGAGCACGTCTGGGATGCTCTCGGTCGACGTATTGCCGCACGTCTTCAAACCCCTAGTACACTTCATGAGCTCCAACAGGCACTGGTGCAAGAATGGGAGGCTATACCCCAGCAGCTCTGTACGTGTGCATGATGATCATATCCAATAATGATGTCGGGGTATATGCGCAGGAAACAGTAGCGTTCTGTAGCACATGTGTTTCGGGACGGTTCTCTCAACTTATGACCAATACGATGGACTTACATACCTGTGTCATGTGTGTTCCCTATGTGCCTATGCTATTAGCGCCAGTTTTGTGTAGTGCCACGTTGTGTGGCACCACATTCTGCAATTGTCCTTAATTTATGAGCATGAGTGTATATACTGAGCATACAGTAAAGGAAATGAATGGGATATTTGGAAATGGAATTAAACTTCAAGCAGAAGAGGTACAAGATTTTAATGTTTGCCGTAAAAAATTGTAATTCTGTCAGATACGGACTTTGAAGTGGAGCTGAACGGAAAGCGTGCCTGTGGAGCCAAACTCGTTGCTCTTTATGGTTATGTTAAACGTCGAAGAATCCAGTGGGCACACCCGACTGGCGGAGGAGTGTGTCAGCACTACGAACAGGGACATGCAGTTCGGCAGCGAGATGTCTGTGATACTTTGACCACCTGGAATGAGTGTCGACACGTTCCGGCGTTGCAGGAGTCACAGCTGTGTGTGGCCGACCGGCACGGGGGAGATCGGACTGGCTTGCCTGACCTCGTTGCGATGATGACAGACGCCTCGACTAACGAGTCGCTGCCAGGTCTCCGTAGACATTCTACAATCCCCTATGAATATCTGCGATGCTCTGGTTTTACGCCAGACGAAACTCAATGACAGCTCTCTGCTTGGAATGCACCTCCGTTACAGACACCATTCTAGAGGCTACGTATGGCGCTGCCATCTACGGGACTTCCATGAAACTATATGGGCTGAAGAGGTAATATTCCACTATGTCCCACAATAAATTCTACATTTTTTGAAACGAAAGTGGCTGAGAAAACTATGGTGTTGCATTACTTGTTGAACGTCTTTTTAGATAAGACACTAAAAACATAATGGCTAATAGCAAGGAAACCATTTAATAAAATGAGTTATTTTTTAATACTTAATATAAATTCAATTGCTAGAAAGTCTTTTCCGGACGTATTTTCAGACAAGAATGGAACGGAAGCTTCTGTAGTGTAATTCTACAGTAGAATGTTGAAGCTGAGATGGATAGTTCGAATAAGTAATGAGGTGGTCCTGAATCGAATTGATAAACAACATGGCTGCGAGAAGGGACTGGTTGACGGGGAGCATCAAGGAATCGCAAATTTCTGGAAGAAGTGTGAGGGCTAACAATTGTAGTAGGAGACCAGGAGTTGAGTGTAAGTAAACAGGTTCCAGTGTATGTATGTGGTTAAGTAGGAATGATGAGACTTACACTGGGTGGACTAGCCTAAAGAGCTGTATTAAAGCAATCTTCTAACTGAGGAGCACACCATGGCTGTATTGAGCAGCAGCGCCGCAGGACAAATAAAATATGACAGTAATCCGTGCAGAGAACGTACTTTTCTGAAGTTGCAGTTAGACTGCCTACAACGAAAACTTCGTTTAGAAATGTTGTTGCGACATTAGTTCTCGCATACTGCTTCGATTAGCAATCAACAACTGCGGCAACCATTTTGCAAAAACGCCTTCCTACGATTTTTTCGGCACGCATGTCGTCCGAATTCTTTCTCCTAGTGCACTTACTCTCTCTCTCTCTCTCTTACTAACTTTTGACTGTGATCGTGGTACCAATCATTTGCTTAGGCATCTCAAAAAACACCCCATGATCAGTATACAGAAAACTGCAGATTTGGAGATCAGTTCGCCATGCTATGTTATTGTCTGCCCACACCATAACACCTTGACCACCAAAACGATGATGTTCGACAATCTTTCTGGGTGTATTACGTGTTCCCACGTCGCGCCATATGAGGGTAGGTAATGCACCCAGGAACACAGTCGAACGGGATCTCTTTGGTCGCCCAGGTGTTATGGTAAGGAGAGGCATAATGTTTCATGGGCGCACTGACCTCCAAATCTTTGAACACAGTTCGCTAATAGGTCAACGTTACTGTAATGATGTACTCCATCCGTATGTGCCTCTTTTCAGGTGTGCATTCGATCCTGACTATTTTGATGGAGGACAATGCGCGAAGGCATCGGATGTCCCAGATGGTGAAGCTCTTGCAACGAGGGGATACTTGGCGAATGGATTGCTATGCCCGTTCCCCGACTTACATAAATCCCGTCCAGCACGAGTGGAACGTGTCGAGGAGATATATCTACAGGCACCAACGACCTTCAGGCAGCTGTCTATATTTTACACTTATTGATAGTATAACCTGTTTTCAAGACACTATCCGTCGCGATTAACTAATCTTCCAAGAATTTTTACTGCCTCTGACGACAGTATTGCAATGTCATAAACTAATTTACATTGTCATCGACAGATCGAAAGTTTTCATTCCTTCTGTCTCAATATTAAAGCCTTTTCCAAAATCATCTTTAGTTTCTTTTATTACTTGTTTACAGATTGAGTAACATGGGACAAGTAAAACGTGAATGTCCATTCTGAGCTACTGCAACAGTTGTAACTGCAGTCCGATTTCTTTACAAGATTTAGCTGTCCGCTCTCTGTATGTTGTACTTTATAACTTCAGACTTTCGAACCATGCCTTCCAGTCAAGTTGTCAGATTCTTTTCTATATGTACATATGTTGAGATGTGGATCTGTCCATCTTCAGCCTACCTTTTGAGGTAAGTTCTACGTCAGTATCGCCAGAGATTTTCCAAAATTTATGCTGAACCCAAACTGATCTCAGTCGTGTACAGCTTCACCCCGTCTTTCCAATTTTCTGTAAAAAAAAACCACTTCGGACAGTATTTTGCAGTCCTTGATCAATACACTGTTATTTCGGTAATACATCTGTCAGCCCCTAATTTTTTCGTACTGGATCATTATATTTTTCTTCAAATCTAAGGATATATCACCGGTCTCATATTTCATGTATACTATTTGGATAGTTTTTTATGTTGTTTCTCTGAAGTATAGTATTAATTCCGAGGGAATGTCGTCTGCTCAATGCGTCGCGTTTCACTTACGTCTTTCAGCTCTCCATTAAATTGTTCTAGTGGTAAGGCATCACTGATCTCGTCTTCAGTCACATCCTTTCCCCTTTCGATAAAATTGTCTTGAAATTTCTTTCCTTTATATAGCCTCCCTAAATATTCTTCCACCTTTCGGTCTTTCCTTCTTTGCTTAGTGCTGGATTTACTTCTCACCTCTATATTTTCATACAGTTGAGTCCCTATTCTTCAAACGTGTGTTTTCTTTTCTTATAAGCGTCTTCTTTTTTGTTTCTTTCCTATCGTAGTCCGTGTCTAACGCTCCCTTTGAAACTCTCAACAACGTCTGCTTGTTTTAAATAATCCAGGCCCCACATTATTAATTTCCTATCTTTTGCAATTTGTGCAGCTTCAATTGCATTTCATAATTAATGAATTACGGACAGAAGTCTAAATCTGTTTCTGGAAGTGTTTTTCGGGTTAAATAATACATTTTTCTAAATTTCTATCTTACTGTTATGTAATCCACTTCTAAGCTTCTGTTGTGTCCGTGTATCTAACATGTATTCGTCCATCTTTCATGATTCTTGAAGTATGTGTTTAAAAGAATAGACTGCGCTCTGTGCAAAAGGCGGCTTCATCTTTCATTCCTTTCGCACAGTACAAATTCCTCAATTATTTTGTCTTCAGTTTCTTTCTCGTTGCAGAATTCCAGTCTCTCATCGCTTTACTTACATTCCTACATTATTTTAATCTTGTCATCAGCTATGGATTTGGTAGGCATGTGCATTTTACTACTGTGATGGTCGCTGCTTTGTGCCTGTCTTGGCTATGACAACCCCTTCAGTGCACTTTCCGTAACAGTTCCTTACTTCGTTTTGTGTTGACAGGCCTGAAATCACGTAAGCATAAATCCTTTTGTTCCTACCACCGCGCTGCGCTAATTCTAATCAAACCAATACTGTGTTGATGTTGTTTAATATTTACTGTACGCCGGTTTATTTGAATACTTCCTCTTTTTCACACATCAAGCTACACTTCACAGTAGGCCATCTGCCACATGATCTTTTTTGTGAATATATAATTTAGTACTAATCACAATTACCTTTAAACTGTGTTGCTGTAGTGCGACTTTAAGCCGGAAATTCTAGCAAAAAATTTACGTAATACGTTATTCACTTGAAGCTTCTAGTTCGCTTCTTCATCTGAAACAGAAAATGTTTCCAAGAACTTAACTGTTATTGTGCTTTGTAACCATCTGTGGTCTGGCGATTAGTTATTCAAAAGTCGGACCACAATTTTTGTGAGTGTTCTACAAAGTTCGTTTGACTCATGGACGCATTCACAGTATTTAGATATTGATAGGTGTTCAGGTATCACTTAATTACTATTTACTTATTTCGTAAACGCACTCCTCACATTACATTACAAACGTAACGCAGTTCTAAATCGTGCTATCCGAGGATATTTTTAAACGAACTGGAGAAACATTTCACATTTTCTTTTTCCTGTTTATCTGTGTTGAAAAAAAGGAATTCACATACAGTATCTAGCTATTTGTAGAGCTTTTTTAAGACAAAACTTAACAATAGATAATTGCATCATCTGGGAAAACGTCTGATGCTACTGTTAATATTGTCTGTAATGTCATTAGCGTACAATATGATTAGCGAGGGTCCGATTATAGTTCCCCGTGGCACACCTATTGTTCCTTCTGCATCTGTCAGCGACTCTTCATCCAAGTTAACATAATGCACGAAGAAATACCTAACCCAGTCACGAATCTCGTTTGATTAACTATACGATATGCGTAGGTGCGATACTGATATAATGGTTTTTGGAAGTCAAGGAATACTGCATCCACCTGGCTGTCTTGATCCGTAGGTCTAAGAATGTTACGTAAGGCAGGCACAAATAGGTTTCTCACGATCGACCTATACGGTTGGTTGATTGGTTTGTTTGGAGAAGGAGACCAGACAGCGTGGTCATCGGTCTCATCGGATTAGGGAAGGATGGGGAAGGAAGTCGGCCGTGCCCTTTCAGAGAACCATCCTGGCATTTGCCTGGAGTGATTTAGGGAAATCACGGAAAACCTAAATCAGGATGGCCGGACGCGCGATTGAACCGTCGTCCTCCCGAATGCGAGTCCAGTGCGACCTATACGTAATCCATGCAAACTAGAGGGGTCATTATGTTTGATCTCACTATATGTTCTAAAATTCTGAAACAGATGGATGTGAAGGCTACTGGTCGGCAGTGCTGTGTATCACTTCTCCTCCCCTTCTTGTAGTCAGGTGTGACCTGCACTTCCAGCTCCTGGGTACAGTTTTTGTAAGAGGGATCTACAGTTAATCATGGTTAAAAGATGGCTAAACCTGTCAAAAATCCTGCATAGAAGCTAAAACTGATATAGATAGGCTCTGAGGCTTTGCTGAATTTTAGCGATTTCACCAATACTTACAATAATGAGAGAATTAAATTGGGGGCAGTATTTTTGTTTCTTATTATGCAAACGAACATTTGAAAGCGTATTCAGAATTTATACTTTTGCTTTGCTACCCTCAATTTCGATTTCTGTGTCATCCAAATGTCACTGGACACTTTGGCGCCAATGACAGTCGTCATACATGACTAGAAAGCCGTGTCCACTCCCACATGCAGTACATTATTCATCAGCACGATGGCTTCTATCAACAGGATAATGCGACGTGTCACAAACCTCGCAGTGTCATGCATTGTTCGAAGTGAATCCTGGCCATTGAATACCCCAGATTATACACACATCAAAGAAAGTTTTGCATGACCTCGGTACCGAGAGTTCCAGAATCTTATCATAAAATTGGAATAGAGATCAACATAAACATCATTTCCGCCCTTTTTATTGCTCATGAAAACCACACATTGCGTGTTGTACCACCATACAGCGAGACCTTCAGAGGTGGTGGTCCAGATTCCTGTTCTGAACAGTACCTCTAATACCCAGTAGCACGTATTCTTGCACTGATGCATTCCTGTGATCGTCGTGGCATACTATCCACAAGCTCATCAAGGCACTGTTCGTCATGATTGTCCCACTCCCAAACGGCGATTCAGCGTAGATTCCTCAGAGTGATTGGGGGGTCACGTCATCCATAAACAGACCTTTTCAATCTATCCCAGGCATGTTCGATAGGGTTCATGTCGGGAGAACACTCTGGCCACTCTAGTCGAGCGATGTCGTTATCCTGAAGGAGGTCATTCACAAGATGTGCACGATAGGGGTGCGAATTGTCGTGTATGAAGACGAATGCCTCGCCAATCTGTTGTCGATATGGTTGCACTATTGGTCGGAGGATAGCATTCACGTATCGTACAGCCGTTACGGCGTCTTCCATGACAGCCAGTGGCGTATGTCGGCCCCACACTATGCCACCCCAAAACAGAAGGGAGCCTACATCTTGCTGCAGTTTCTGGACAGTGTGTCCAAGGCGTTCACCCTGACTCGGTTGCCTCCAAACATGTCTCAGATGATTGTCTGGGTGAAGGCATATGCGACACTCATCGATGAAGAGAACGTGATGCCATTCCAGAACTGCCCATTCGGCATGTTGTTGGGGTCATCTGTACAGCGCTAGACGGTGTCGTGGTTGCAAAAATGGACGTCGCCATGGACATCGAGAGTGAACTTACGCATCATGCAGTCTATTGCGCACAGTTTGAGTCGTAGCACGGCGTCCTTTGGGTGCACGAAAAGCATTATTCAACATGGTGGCGTTACTGTCATGGTTCCTCCGAGCCGTAATCCGTAGGTAGCGGTCATCCACTACAGTATTAGCCCTTGGGCGGCCTGAGCGAGGCATGTCATCGACAGTTCCTGTCTCTCTGCATCTCCTCCATGTCCGAACAACATCGCTTTGGTTCACTCCGAGACGCCTCGACACTTCCCTTGTTGAGAGCCCTTCCTGGCACAAAGTAACAATGCGGACGCGATCGAACAGCGGTACTGACCGTCTAGGCATGGATAACTACAGACAACATGAGCCCTGTACCTCCTTCCTGGCGGAATGACTGGTACTGATAGGCTGTCGGACCCCCTCCTTCTAATAGGCGCTGCTCATGTATGGTTGTTTACATCTTTGGCCGGGTTTAGTGACGTCTCTGAACAATGAAACGGACTGTGTCTGTGATGCAATATGTACGGTCAACGTCTATCTTCAGGAGTTCTGGGAACTGGGGTGATGCAGAACTTTTCTGATGTGTGTAACTCAGTGGAGACACTGTCGGACCACATCGACTGAGCAGTTCGCACGAAGGATCCGCAACCAAGAAACCTACAGCAGATGGCCATGCCACTGGAGTCGGCGTCGTTCCGCATCCCTGTCGGTATCGTTCTTGGACCTCAGTGACACTCTTCCTGTACGTCCGACAGGGTTCCGTGCGGCAAAAGGCGGTTATTCAGGTTTTTGACAGGTGGTCACACTAATGTGACTGGACGGTGTAGTTACTGTACAGCATCGATGGTCCCCCATCATGAACTGTTCTGCTTGGTACATATCCATGAAGCGTGTGTGCTTTAAATTTGAGTTCTACATGCTGGTGTGCACAGCTAAAGGTTTTAAGAGACAAAATCCATGCATAGGAAATTTCTGTGAACAGCATACACTGGTGAGCGGAAACGTTATGACCACCTTTTTAACACCGAGTTGACCCACCTTTGGAACAAATTAAAGCAGGGAGTAGCATAAATTCTCCCAGTCTTTGGTAGGTTTCTGGAGGCACGTAGCACCAGATGTCTTCGCACAGGTAATGCAGTTCCCATAATATTAAAGACCAGTTGTTTATGGGCGTTGAAATGTGATCACTAGGGTCTCACATGTCTTCCACTTGGTTCAGACTGGCCTAGTTTGGTGGCCAAGACGTTAACGTTCGTTAACTGTCAAGTTCCTCATGCCGGAAGAAAGACTTTTTCTTTTCTTTTGAAATCCAGGCCACATCTCACGTCTTTAACACCCATTTGGTATAATACGTAGTTGTTTCACTCAGAAGGCTCTGGAATTATCCTTTCTAATATCAACTTTAACTTTATTGGCGCAAAGCTGTCTCTTTCCACCTACTGGTTTCACTGGTGTTTCATTTAAGTTGTGTGGCAGTAGATTCGCATCTCTGACACGTATGCAGCTGTTCAGGCTGTCTTTTACAAAGCTTTTCAGAGTTGAACCATGCTATACGTCGCTCCAGTCCAGGCTACATATAACTCACTGACATAAGTGAGTAAGTTCAGGAAGAGGAGCGATGCCGCGCCGGCGAGAAGGGCATTAGCCTGAAATCTTCTGGCGGTGAGTAATACCATGTCCAGTCTACTGTGTACTAACACCGTCCGCTGGAGCATTAGAGTAATCGTATTACTCTTGAAAGGTCTGTATGTGAGCCTCTTCATAAAATTTTAGTTAAATCAATCTCATTATCTCTAGCACTTCAATTTACGGTACACTTAGAAAATTTCCTCCAGTATAAACAAACATAAAATTGATAATTAAAAAATCAGCTGAGTGCATTCATACGACCCACACCTTATATATTTTCCTTCTTTTGTACTAAACTTTTGTGCTGATTGCCTAATTCAGTCGCATTTGTGCAAAGAGCATTAAGTTTTCCCACGTCTCCGAGTACCACATTCATCTTCAGAACGTTTGAGTGCCATGTTCCACTGTGCCTGTCCATTTTTTCCCCTCCTGGAATGTCGTCGTGTACCTAGGGCTTCCCGTCGGGTAGACCGCTCGCCGGGTGCAAGTCTTTTGATTTGACGCCACTTCGGTGACTTGCGCGTCGATGGAGATGAAATGATGATGATTAGGACAACACAACACCCAGATCCTAAGCGGAGAAAATCACCGACCCAGCCGGGAATCGAACCTGGGCCCTTAGGATTGACATTCTGTCGCGCTGACTCCTCAACTACCGACCACCTGGAATGAGAAAACGTATGAACGTGTGTGTGTGCGGTTACGAATTCTATGCGCATAATCGCAGGAGTTAGAATAGTCCGCTACTGTGACAGTACGGCGACGTTTAGTGGCTGCGTGGTGAGTAGCGGAGAGGTTTCTGTTTGCCTTGGTAGAATTTCTCGTGTAGGTTGACACAATACAGTAGGCACGCTCTCTGGTCATTTCCGTCGGAGGGATAAACCCCGTTTTCGATAGGGGAACTCGTCACTGTTCGGTGGGACTTTGGTAAGACTGGATGCTCGTAAGAGATTCTCCACGATAGTATAGTTAATGTTAGAATTTGTGTAAGTATTCAGTCCCACTGAAGTCCTACCGCTTTCTCTTGTAGCTTTATAGTCTATTAGGTTGTGTAACGAGTTTTATATTAATGTCGCTCGTACTGAATACCTTGACATTTTTGTGATTTCGTGGACTATCGTTTGTTTCAACTAGTCACTTGAACAGGTGTAGGTGTGTTGAATGGGTAACGATTCACTTTCAGCAGCTACTCATTTTTTTGGCCGCAATTGGGTGTGCATTATACGAGGTGCATTCAAGTTCTAAGGCCTCCGATTTTGTTTCTCCGGACTGGAAAGAGATAGAAACATGCGCATTCTTTTAAAATGAGGCCGCGTTCATTGTCAATACGTCCCAGAGATGGCAGCACCGTACGGCAGATGGAATTTTACCGCCAGCCACGAGAATGAAAACTGTTTTAAATACTTAAAATGGCGACGTTTTCCTTACTTGAACAGCGTGCAATCATTCGTTTTCTGAATTTGCGTCGTGTGAAACCAATTGAAATTCATCGACAGTTGAGGGAGACATGTGGTGATGGAGTTATGGATGTGTCGAAAGTGCGTTCATGGGTGCGACAGATTAATGACGGCAGAACATCGTGTGGCAACAAACTGAAACAACCTCGGGCTCGCACAAGCCGGTCTGACGACATGATCGAGAAAGTGGAGAGAATTGTTTTGGGGGATTGCCGAATGACTGTTGAACAGATCGCCTCCAGAGTTGGCATTTATGTGGGTTTTGTGCACACAATCCTGCATGACGACCTGAAAATGCGAAAAGTGTCATCCAGGTGGGTGCCACGAATGCTGACGGACGACAACATGGCTGCCCGTGTGGTATGTTGCCAAGCAATGTTGACGCGCAATGACAGCATGAATGGGACTTTCTTTTCGTCGGTTGTGACAATGGATGAGACGTGGATGCCATTTTTCAATCCAGAAACAAAGCGCCAGTCAGCTCAATGGAAGCACACAGATTCACCGCCACCAAAAAAATTTCGGGTAACCGCCAGTGCTGAAAAAATGATGGTGTCCATGTTCTGGGACAGCGAGGGCGTAATCCTTACCCATTGCGTTCCAAAGGGCACTACGGTAACAGGTGCATCCTACGAAAATGTTTTGAAGAACAAATTCCTTCCTGCACTGCAACAAAAACGTCCGGGAAGGGCTGCGCGTGTGCTGTTTCACCAAGACAAAGCACCCGCACATCGAGCTAACGTTACGCAACAGTTTCTTCGTGATAACAACTTTGAAGTGATTTCTCATGCTCCCTACTTACGTGACCTGGCTCTTAGTGACTTTTGGATTTTTCCAACAATGAAAGACACTCTCTGTGGTGTCACCGCCAGACACCACACTTGCTAGGTGGTAGCCTTTAAATCGGCCGTGGTCCGGTAGTATACGCTGACCCGCGTGTCGCCACTGTCAGTGATAGCAGACCGAGCGCCACCATACGGCAGGTCTAGAGAGACTTACTAGCACTCGCCCAGTTGTACAGCAGACTTTGCTAGCGAAGCCACACTGACAAATACGCTCTCATTTGCCGAGACGATAGTTAGCACAGCCTTCAGCTAAGTCATTGGCTACGACCTAGCAAGGCGCCATAGCTTTGATAATTAATATTGTGAAGCATGTATCATCAAGAGTGATGTTCTACAAATGTGGATTAAAGTTAAGTATTACAGCAACTGCGTCCATTTTCAAAGTTCTCATTTCCTTTTAACTGTTCCAGACCTCACGCCAGTCGTGTAATTAAATGCGTGCATTTTGGCCTCCTCTAGAAACACAGTGTTGGCTCTTCTGCCAACACTACAAAAGTGGCGACGAGGATACAAACGGTCTCCTTTATATATAACTAATTTACTTGTGTCATGGCTTCGCCACAATCTCCAGATGTACTGTCCGAATTTTATCGCTTGCAGAATCAGCAGACGCAGGCCTTATTGCATGCCCTTGGACAGCTCGTCCAGGGTCAACGTGCAATGCAAAACGATGCGGCAGCCGCCGCTCCACCGCTACTGCGGCCGCAACACGCAGTTGCACCACCTTTTCGTCATTTCGATGCGGCACTGGAAAGCTGGACGGAGTGGTCATGCCAATTTGGATTCCATCTCGCCGCCTACAAAATTCAAGGTAACGAGCGGCAGCCTCACTTATTGGCGTGTGTAGGGGTGCAGACGTACCGTGTGATAGTGAAATTGTTTCCCCGACGCGACGTAGCAACTCTGTCCTATGAAGAAATTTTGTCGGCATTAGATGCATATTTCAAAGAATCTGTCAATGTAGTTGCAAAAAGGTATACGCTCTTTCGTACCAAACGTACAGCCGGTCAGGCTAATAGGGAGTGGGTTGCAACTTTGCAAGGCCTTACTAGGGATTGTGCTTTTGAGTGTGAATGTGGACTCCCTTATTCAGATACTATGGTACGTGATGCAATTGCACAGAACGTTTCTGATGTTCGTATATGGGAGCAAATTTTGAAACTAGTCAATCCCTCCCTTCAACAAGTGATAGACATATTGGATAGGCAGGACACACTTGACTTTGCTCAGGAATCATTTGCAACTTCGCCCGCCGTGTGTCACATTAACCGGCCCGCCGGGCGAGCTGCACAGAACAGTAAACAGCCCTCGCGCTCGTCCGCGGAGCTGCCGCCTAGCTCTCCACGTGTGCCGCGCAAGCAGGCAAATGCAGTGCTAAAATCATGCCCGCGATGTGCGACTAGACATTCGCGTGAGAATTGCCCGTCACGCCAGGCTATTTGCTTTTTCTATAATAAAAAAGGACATGTTCAAAGTGTTTGCCAGAAAAAGCTCCGATCGAACACTCACAAACATTCCAGGCCCTTTGCTTCGCGCCGGACTCGAACCAAGAGTACTCGGGCTCGTGAACCTTCGCCCATGGAAATTCATGTAGTTAATTCCACTCCTCCCAGTGCCACTCTCTCTATTAGTGACTGTGTTCGTCCCACAAATTGTGTGCGTCGACGTCGACGGAAATCACGTCAAGTCGCAAGTGCTTCTGTACCAGTGTCAGTTCCCGTTGCACGAGACGGTCGCTCTTGTCGTCAGTAGGACAATAAACTTTTTGTTGACTTGGACATTCATGGCCGCGTGATACCATTCCAGCTCGATACCGGAGCTGCAGTTTCATTGCTCAATGAAGACACGTACAAACAACTGGGCACACCTCCGTTGCGTGCCGCAAATGTTAAGTTAAATAGTTATTCCGGTGAGACTATCCCTGTGTTAGGACAGTGCAGCCTTCTTGCAACATACAAGGGACAAACAAAACTTGTGTCATTTTACGTTCTTCGTTCTTCTTCTGCGGTGAACTTGTTTGGTTTCGATTTATTTCAGTTGTTTAACTTGTCTATAGTCAATCAGGTCCTATCAGTAAACAAGACTGTGCCTTCAGCCAGTGTTTCTCCTCTATGTGAGGAGTTTGCAGACATTTTTGCACCGGGCCTTGGTTGCGCTAAGAACTATAAAGCACATTTGGAACTGAAAGTAAACACGCAACCGAAATTTTTCAGAGCGCGCAATGTTCCCCACGCATTGCGTGATGAGGTCGCACGGACATTACACGAATTGGAATCACAAGGTGTGATTGAACGTGTGCAGGCTTCTCTCTGGGCATCACCCTTAGTAATTTTGCCAAAACCTTCCGGTAAATTGAGACTTTGTGTGGACTTCAAGCCAACGGTGAATCCACAACTAGTGATTGCAACTTTTCCTTTACCCCGCCCGGAAGATCTTTTTGACAAACTGTGCCCGGGTAAATATTTTTCGAAGTTGGACCTAGCAGTTGCGTACTTGCAAATACCGGTGGACGACGAATCCCAGCGCGTTTTGGTGGATAACACGCATCTTGGTTTGTACCGTTTCAAAAGACTGCCATTCGGGTGTGCATCCACCCCTGCATTGTTTCAGCAATATCTGAAAACTGTTTGTGCCTCGGTACCTACTGCAGCAAACTATCTGGACGATATTGTGATCTCCGGAAAGACGGAAGAAGAACATTTAGCCAATCTCCGAACATTATTTCAGGTCTTGCGACAAAATGGTCTTCGCTTGCGGAACGACAAATGTGTGTTTTTTGCTCGTGACTTACCATATTTGGGACATGTCATAAATGCACAAGGCATACATCCCAGTCCCGAGCACCTCCGTGCCATACAAGACTTACCTTCGCCGCAGAATTTGAAGCAGCTACAGAGTGTGTTGGGAAAAATTAATTACTACCATACATATGTTCCACATGCCTCTTCCATTTCAGCTCCGCTTCATCGCTTACGCCGTAAAGGTGTTCCGTTTGTCTGGACGACGGAATGCGAACGCGCCTTTCGCCAGTTGAAATCGGCATTGCTTTCAAATACTTGCCTTACGCCATTCGATCCCCAGAAACCCCTTTTGTTGATGGTAGATGCATCGGATTTCGGGATCGGTGCTGTGCTTGCGCACAAAGATGGATCGCATGATCGCCCTATTGCCTTTGCGTCCAAATTGCTCTCGTCTGCGCAACGAAATTATTCACAGATAGAGAAGGAAGCTTTGGCTCTCGTATTTGGTGTTACTAAGTTTAATGATTTCTTGTATGGTCGTCACTTTACCATAATCACAGACCACAAACCTTTGACATCGCTTTTTCATCCGAACAAGCCTGTACCTCCACGTACAGCGCAGAAATTCATTCGCTGGTCTATTTTCCTCTCGCACTACCGCTACGATATCTTGTACCGGTCCACTGCTAAGCACGGAAACGCCGATGCGTTGTCCCGTTTGCCTGTTGCTGAGGATAGAGCATTCGATTCTTCCGAACTTGCTTGCATGTTCATTGATGCGGAAACCGATGACGTGGTTGAATCGTTTCCGATTGATTTTCGTCATGTAACTACAGCCACAGCTGCTGACCCTGTCCTTGCTACCGTTTTGCGTTTTGTTGCTACGCAATGGCCCTTGTCGAAAACACGGATCGAGGATCCGTTGGTTTGCCGATTTTTTGCTTACAAGGAGAGACTTTTTGTTCGACGTGGTGTTTTGCTGTTGCGTTCTGATAATGATCAGTCCAGGGTCGTGGTCCCACGTTCGTTACAGTCCTCTGTCTTACGGCTTCTCCACCAAGGACATTGGGGTATAGTGTGAACGAAACAACTTGCTCGTCAGCACTGTACTTGGTTCGGAATCGATGCTGCGATTACGAAAATGTGCTCTTCTTGCATGACGTGTGCCGAACAACAATCCGCACCACCGCGGAAATTCTTTGCATGGCCGAAAGCCACTTCCCCTTGGCAACGCTTGCACATAGATTTTGCTGGTCCATTCTGGAATGCTCGATGGTTGGTTGTGGTCGATTCTTTCAGTACTTTTCCTTTTGTTGTCAGGATGTCTTCCACGACGTCTTCAGCCACCATCCAAGCGTTATCCACTATCTTTTGCATTGAAGGTCTTCCACAGACTATTGTTTCCTACAATGGCCCACAATTCATGTCCGCAGAATTTCAGTCATTCTGCAAGGCCAATGGTATTCAATATCTGACATCCGCGTCGTTTTCGCCTCAGTCAAACGGTGCTGTTGAACGATTGGTTCGGACTTTCAACGCATTCTCGGGAGGACGCGTTATTGCTCTTCTTGTCCTCGTATCGCTCTCAGCCCCGAGATGGTCGCTCGCCGGCTGAGTTGCTCCACGGTCGTCCTTATCGAACCTTGATGTCTTTGCTGCATCCGCCGCATCAGGTTCCTGTGCAGCGGCAGCCACCTGCTTTTGCTCCAGGCGACGTTGTATACTATCGCAACTATCGAGGTTCACGGCGTTGGCTCGCAGGGCGCATTCTTCGCTGCCTCGGCCGCGCTATGTATCTGGTTTTGGGGGCCTCTGGTGAGGTGCGTCGGCATCTCAATCAGCTGCGCCTCTGTCGTCGCACGGGTTCTGCCGCTCCCCGTCTGCCTTCAGCGACGGTGCCGTCCGGTCAGCGCCCTGGGGACCCATCTACTGGCTCGCCTCATCCCCAGGTGTTACCGACGCTGCCTTCCATTTTGCCACATGGCGACGCGCCGCCGCCGCCGCCTGTTCTCCCGCCGGCGACGCCCGCAGTGGACGCATCGCTGCAACCGCCAAGCGCCTCCCTAGGTCACGCGCCGCCGATTGCTTCCCGTGACCAGCTGTCCTCCGACATGGAACTCTTGCCCGCTCCGGACCAGATGTCGTCTTCGCCCGTCGGCTGCCCCGACGCGATGGAGGTCGACCCTACGGCCCCTCCTGTCTCTTTACGGGCGCATACACCGCATGTTGACGTGCACCCTGGACTAGGTTTTCAGGCGTTTCCTAGCTCCCCTCGGACCGAATGGCCGGGTGCAGGTGGCACAGCCTCGCCTGTTGTTAGGCTCCCCACCTCGTCGCATACGTCAACATGGGGTCCTCCCCACGGCGGGCGGAAGCCTTATAACACAACCGTACGCCGATTTGCGGGGGAGGAATGTGGTGTCACCGCCAGACACCACACTTGCTAGGTGGTAGCCTTTAAATCGGCCGTGGTCCGGTAGTATACGCCGGACCCGCGTGTCGCCACTGTCAGTGATAGCAGACCGAGCGCCACCATATGGCAGGTCTAGAGAGACTTACTAGCACTCGCCCCAGTTGTACAGCAGACTTTGCTAGCGAAGCCACACTGACAAATACGCTCTCATTTGCCGAGACGATAGTTAGCATAGCCTTCAGCTAAGTCATTGGCTACGACCTAGCAAGGCGCCATAGCTTTGATAATTAATATTGTGAAGCATGTATCATCAAGAGCGATGTTCTACAAATGTGGATTAAAGTTAAGTATTACAGCAACTGCGTCCAATTTCAAAGTTCTCATTTCCTTTTAACTGTTCCAGACCTCACGCCAATCTGCGTGAGCTTAACGCGTACCTCTCCGTGGCCGCACATTCACCAGCCGTGCTGCTATTGACTCAGCGATTTTCCAGTGGTCAAAACAGACTCCTAAAGAAACCTTCGCCGCTGCCATGGAATCATGGCGTCAGCGTTGTGAAAAATGTGTACGTCTGCAGGGCGATTACGTCGAGAAGTAACGCCAGTTTCATCTATTTCGGGTGAGTAGTTAATCAGAAAAAAAATCGGAGGCCTTAGAACTTGAATGCACCTTGTATTATGACCACTTTGTGATTTTGCCCATGATTTTTCAATCAGTTTTATACCGCACTTTCCATCGTTCGGTACATGCTTTGTTCATTTCCATCGCATGTTAGTGTCCATGTTGAAAAGGCTTCAGCTCTCCCATCTGCTATTCTGTGCATTTAAATTTAATGCGTTTCTTAGGTGATGTTGTGATATTCGTTTGTGTATTTGAACGGTAACTATACATATTGAAATAGTTCAAATGGCTCTGAGCAGTATGGGACTTAACCGGCCGGCAACTTCACATATCCATTTCGGTTGTTAAAACAGAGAGATCATCTCCTTGCTAGCCACGCGTGGTCATCGTTGAAGGCGTTTCTTCTTTTCTTTACTCCTCTGCGTCACCAACTGCCTGTGTGTGTGTGTGTGAAGTGCGGCCTGCCGGTGTGGTCGAGCGGTTCTAGGCGCCTCAGTATGGGACCGCGCGACCGCTACGGTCGTAAGTTCGAATCCTGTCTCGGGTATGGATGTGTGTGATGTGCTTGGGTTAGTTAGGTTTAGGTAGTTCTAAGTTCTAGGGGAATGATGACCTTAGAATTTAAGCCCCTTAGTGGTCAGAGCCAGTTTTATCAAGTGCATCTATGGTTAACCGTCCTCCTATTATTCCCGTTTCATAAACGACGAATTTAGCAGCGGATTCACAACGAAGGTCTAAGATTTATCAAATACGTTACTTAGATTATCAGTCACCAGCAATCGCCACATTTTGTTATGTTCACAAGTATTTTTAGCAAAGTTATCTAAGTCAATAAATGTTCATTTTACCCTAATTGCATTCAGGCATTCAATTACTCGAACACCCACCTCCTATCCAGGGCGCATCCTGCAGCACTTCCTTGCTTGATAAATGAATACAAGCCATCGTTTCTCATGAAATATGAATTATTTAAATTATCCAAAGGTTAGATAGGATGGATCTTATATTCTTAAATGCTCAGTGTTAACTATTAAATCAGAGCCAAGATTATTGGCGCTGCAGTCGCAAGCTTATTTACTATTGTCACCTTCTACACATAACGTAGCAACATTTTACTCTAAATGAGAAAATCTCACAGCTATGCCCAATTTAAAGAAAGAACTGGTGAAGATGTGGAAAAGGGACAAAAGCTAAACGAGTGAATACTTCCAGGAAAGGTGAATGAGGAAGTGAGTTGCTTTTATTGTGGGTAAACGATTTCTGTGAACAGCGAGCACTGCTGAAACAACACATTATGATATCCTACTTGAAACAGTGTTGGCCCACCACTGGAACAAAAATCAGCTGCGATTTTGAATGGTATCGATTCGATAAGTCGGTGGTAGGTTTCCCGAGGTATGTGGCTCAGATGTCTATACGGAGGTTACGAAGTTCACATATATTACGTGGAACAGGGATCGCTACCGTCTCAAATGTGTTCCATTAGATTCAGATCGCACTAATCTGGCGCCAGGTGAGTTTTCACGGTCATTTTTCCCAAACCACCGTTGCACGGTTTTGGCCACGCGACGTTACCCCAGTGGAAGCTGTCATCAGTGTCAGTCAAGACTTAGACCATGACTAAGATATTCCAGGTCTATGTTGTTGAGAAATACGATGCAAAGTTCCTTTCGACATGCACGCATGTACGAAGTAACTTTGTATCGTATTTCTGAACAGTACAAGCACTGCAGTAGCGAATATGTCCGCCGACATATGGCAAGCGATCTTCAATGTAAATGTCTCCAGTCAGCAGTTCTAAGCGCTTCAGTCTGGAGCCCCGCGATCGGTACCGTCGGAGGTTCGAATCCTGCCTCGGACATGGATATGTGTGATGTCCTTAGGTTGGTAATTTTTAATTAGTTCTAAGTTCTAGGGATTGATGACCTCTGATGTTAAGTCCCATAGTGCTCAGAGCAATTTGAACCATTTTTTAAATGTCTCCTTTGTACGGGAAAATAGATCATGGATGTGCGAGAGCAGGTTACAGACACATGGTTGACGACGTGTGGAAGATCGGATCTGGCTTGAGTCGTGCTCGGGTAGTCTAATGGTAAGGCGATCGCTCGCGATAAGGGGGAGAGCCGGGTTCGATCTCGGTCCAGTACAAAGTTTCATTGTCGTCAGTCCCTTGTACAGTTAACGGTTGTCCACATTCGTGACTACGAGTACATATCATGTATAAACCAAGAATGAATGGTGGTGGTCCGCTGTAATGCTCAAGTGATCGACAGCTTCCGAAATGCCTTATGTTATTACCACAGGTTTCATGGAAGCCAATGTGAATGTCTCTCCTAGCACAATATTGCTGCCCACTGACTTGCGTTCGAGACGTGGTTCGTGTTTCGAGTAGCCACTGGCCTGGATAACGGCGTGTCTGGGCACGACCATCGACCTCGTGTAACAAGAAATGTGGTTCATCCGACCAGATGACACTGATCCACAGTGCAGTTTTGTTGATCGCTTACTCACTGACGATTCGTTGGGTCAGTGTAGCAACACAGAGGTGCCTCTCACGGATCCCCATATTCCACATTCTGCGCTAAGGATGCGATTCCGAACAGTTGTACTCGGCTGGCCTGCTTTACAGGTCGGACGGACTCAGTCCTCGACGCACTGTAGTGAGGCACGGACGTCCAACGCCTCGTCTTCTCGTTGCCATTTTAGCGCCCTTCAGCAGCCTTCGATTGATGCTCACGACAGCAGCACAGCACTAGCCGCCCAGCTTCACCATTTCCCTACACTCGTCCCAGGTGCAGGGAAGTAGCATTCCGAGTTTTGTCCAAGTCCCTCATGTCAGTTGATTTCCCTGTTTCCGGCCGGTATCGTCACTAGAATGGTTCGCCTTTCGTGTCTGCTCCGGATATACACTTTCGATACCGAGTCACGTGGGCGCAACGCCTCCAGGCGCCAGACAATCTCAAGAGTGCACAGTGGACATCAGTGTGTCTTACCTGCTGCCGTAGGGTTTCCGCTGAACGTTGATTTGAATAACTAAATAGTTATCGCCTTGTAATTATGGAATCAATGTAGAACAACTTGTCTTATCAAGATGGAGAGGTAGATTGATGGAGTTAAAGGGACCAAACTACGAGGCCCTTAGTCACCTAATCCTTTGTTTGCCAACTCTGGACAGTTCCCACAGAGGAAGCAGACAAGAGACAAACCGATTGTATCCGACGGTCTAGAAATCCAAGAGATACAGCAAGCAGAAGCGAGAGACGGGTAAAAGGGGTAAAAGGGGTGAATGTACTCGAGTTGCCCGCCGAGGAAGCCGCTGGATGCTAGGGTCATGTGACGCGAACAGAGACACACCTTCTGCATCCAACAGATGCTCCCGTACCCTCCGTTACTACTACAAAAAAATAAAAAATAAATAAAAAACAACCTAGGTACACGGACAAGATAAAATCTCACGAAAGAGGATAATGACCGCCAGACA
Organism: Schistocerca americana; assembly: GCF_021461395.2. NCBI lineage: Eukaryota > Metazoa > Arthropoda > Insecta > Orthoptera > Acrididae > Schistocerca > Schistocerca americana. The sequence continues at coordinate 370,956,526 of NC_060126.1, forward strand.
CCACACTTGCTAGGTGGTAGCTTAAATCGGCCGCGGTCCATTTAGTACATGTCGGACCCGCGTGTCGCCACTGTGTGATCGCAGACCGAGCGCCACCACATGGCAGGTCTCGAGATACGGGCTAGCACTCGCCCCAGTTGTACGACGACTTTGCTAGCGACTACACTTACGAAGCCTTTCTCTCATTTGCCGAGAGACTTTTAGAATAGCCTTCAGCTAAGTCCATGGCTACGACCTAGCAAGGCGCCATTAGCCTTACATAGTTTGATAGCTATCGTATGAAATGTCTCATCAAGAATGCTGTATTCACATCAAAGAATAAAAGATAAGTATTCGAGGAGCTGCATACTTTTCTTATTAACATTCACTACTTATCCTGTTCCAGAATTCACGCCCGTCTGCGTCAGATAGCGTGCATAAAGGCCTCCTCTATCTACAAGGTGTTGGCACATTTACCAACACATCAAGAACAATTTAAAATGTGTGATGGGCAGCAACCAGGCCAGCCCACCGAGCAAGGGCACTCCATCTCGGGTCGAAGCAGGTACGTGGCACCCTTCCAATACCTCGAGCGGCTGTCGAGGCTAACGTGCCCTACGTCACAAAAGAGTAAAAACCACTTTCATGGGTAAGATGTTAAACCGTATCTGCCACTTTGGCGTCATCCGCTAACACTAGAGGTAGTCCAGTACGCTGCGGGCTCCACACCCACTGTGCGATGGATCCTCACGTCGGAGAATGTTTAATGTATCAGGATAAGGCAACTATAATTTGCAAGATCGCTTGCGCATGTCCTACCGGTCGATTGAATGTATATCACTTTAAATATCCACAAAGACATACAGTATATCACGGTGTAAATAAATTTATATCTCGCAGACGAACGGTAACAAGTACAAGAATAGAATAATACGCTTAACGTGCTCGTAATTTATGAAATTACGAATTGCTTTGTAGTACGTGTAGTCAACTGACCCCGAAGGACGATCTAGAAATGACCAGAAAAGTGCAGAACGAGAACAAAAATCAATTCCATACCACACTTGGCAGGTTGAGTGACATCTTATGCGTCAACGTGCCAAAAATTAGCTTTATAACTCTGCGCTATTGTAGATAACGATTTTGGTGAACTCACTTGTACCCTGTGTTAGAACCTTGTGTTAAAATCACGGGAGATCGGTCGGTGCTGAACTATGCGACTGAGAGAGTAACAATGAAGACTGAGGTACCCGCGGAGGAAGCGTCATCACCCGGGAAACTGTGTTCGGCTGTGGAGGGGGCGGGATGAGCTACTTGCCCATCCTGAGATGGAGCCTGATGGGAACCACGGCCTGCGAAGCGGTGAGTATCGTGCCACACGTCGTACCCTGTAGCGTATTGCGGTGCCATTAGCTTACAATCATCTTCTGAGTCTTAGTCTATAATTAAACGAGTGAATACGCCAAACGGTTAAAAAACTTAAAAACTTGGGTAGAGATGAATTTACTTTGACCAGTGACGATGCACTGCCGTCGCTTCCTGGTGTGTATTTTAAAATGTTTGATGTCATATTCTCGTTAGTTTAGAGACGAATTACTTTTTAATGTGTACCTTCAAGTTTCCGTGCAATGTATTTCGGACGAGCAACCGTTGAAACTCTGTTTCTTCGACTAGTAGTTCGGTCATTTTGCGGATAGATTATTGATTTAATTTCTACTTTCTGTGAGAAACGGAATGCGTAGTCTTTTATGTATTGGGGGGAATGACATTTCGTTTAACAGTATCTTTTGTTGTGAAACATGGTAGAAACCGCGGGTCTTGGTACAGCAGCAGATTTTGAAGATATTTTTGAAGTGAGTAAGAATATTGAAAGTGGTGCCGGCCGGAGTGGCCGAGCAGTTGTAGGCGCTACAGTCTGGAACCACGCAGCTGCTACGGTCGCAGGTTCGAATCCTGCCTCGGCTGTGGATGTGTGTGATGTCCTTAGGTTACTTGCGTTTAAGTAGTCCTAAGTCGAGGGCACTGATGACATCAGATGTTAAGTCCCACAGTGCTTAGAGCCATTTGAACCTAACAAGTTACATTAACCAAAACGCTTTAAACTGCTCTGTCTCTTTTACTAACGGAACAGTTTACATAATGGAAAAGTTGTGTTTATATTAATTCAACATTATTTACATTTTACTTTTAGAAGGCATGAAATAATTATTTTTGCATACAGCTACACAAATGTCGTCCCTGGAACCCACTCAGTGTTTTTGCCTGACGTATGCTAGTCGACATTAAGCTAGAGAGTTTCTCAAACTGGTACACAGGTAGTTGTGGTGCTTTCACTTGGGGACCTGACATCACACGCCCTACCTACAAGCACTGGTTCAGTTACACTATCGCAGACTGCTCTGGCCTGTATTTGCAGCTGCTACATTATTCATTTATGGCGTCTCTGTATATTACTGCTATATGGGTAAAGTGTATTTTCCGAAGCCATCTTGGATTTATTTACGATAAGTAACTGTTTGTTTTTTCAAAAATGGTTCAAATGGTTCTGAGCACTACGGGACTCAACATCTGAGGTCACCAGTCCCCTAGAACTTAGAACTACTTAAACCTAACTAAAGTAAGAACATCACACACATCCATGCCCGAGGAAGGATTCGAACTTGCGACCGTAGCGGTAGCGCGGTTCCAGACTGAAGCGCGTAGAACCGCTCGGGCACTCCGGCCGGCGTTTGTTTTTTCATACTATGTTTCATACAGCTGTGGAGCTCCTTACGATTCTTAATTCGATTTTTCCTCAAGAAATGTTTGTTATTAGAATGTGACTGATCATGATACTTTCGATTCGAAGTATTTTTTCCTGATGTAGTAAATCGTCGTAGTCTAAACTGGCGCTGTTATTTATGTTACAAAACATCGCCAATCATATGAGGGGTCATAGTCACCACGCTTTTACGCTGTATGTCACAAGCCCTTTATGCCACTGGCCAAAGCGGCCAGCTAGTATCTGCACACAGGGTATGTACAGAGTCGCATTAGAGAGTAAGTATTTTAAATAAAAAATATCTGTAGCATTCGGATGAAGTTGATGTGAAGTGAAGTTCTTCTTACACCAGAAGTTGTTTCAGACACCACAGTTACTGGTATTTTGCCATTCACTTAACCTACGTATCTTGACGTGGTATTGCTCACAAAAATGACCTCACACAGTCATACGACGTATATCTCAGATCTACGAAGAACAGAATATGACTCGCCCCACAGTCGTTATATAACTTGCACTATGGTACGACACATGCAGTGTAAAAGGATACGGAATGAGGTATTGAACTGCCTTCTAGTATAATAATTAGGATATCATGTACTTCGAATTAACGTATGTCTTGTTGTAAATACTGAAATTATTCATAGTAACGCTAAGGAAAATAAAACGATTGCAGTTTGGTAGCGCACTCGATTTTTCACCACTCTTATTTCCAGTGCGAACCGCAGATTAACAATTTAACCTTATGTCGATTTCCATTGTACAGCATTCTAGCTTCGAGTGCTGTAGCTCCAGCGAAGCTGTCGTTACGGGATTGGCTGACGTAGGAGAGTACTACACTCCTGGAAATTGAAATAAGAACACCGTGAATTCATTGTCCCAGGAAGGGGAAACTTTATTGACACATTCCTGGGGTCAGATACATCACATGATCACACTGACAGAACCACAGGCACATAGACACAGGCAACAGAGCATGCACAATGTCGGCACTAGTACAGTGTATATCCACCTTTCGCAGCAATGCAGGCTGCTATTCTCCCATGGAGACGATCGTAGAGATGCTGGATGTAGTCCTGTGAAACGGCTTGCCATGCCATTTCCACCTGGCGCCTCAGTTGGACCAGCGTTCGTGCTGGACGTGCAGACCGCGTGAGACGACGCTTCATCCAGTCCCAAACATGCTCAATGGGGGACAGATCCGGAGATCTTGCTGGCCAGGGTAGTTGACTTACACCTTCTAGAGCACGTTGGGTGGCACGGGATACATGCGGACGTGCATTGTCCTGTTGGAACAGCAAGTTCCCTTGCCGGTCTAGGAATGGTAGAACGATGGGTTCGATGACGGTTTGGATGTACCGTGCACTATTCAGTGTCCCCTCGACGATCACCAGTGGTGTACGGCCAGTGTAGGAGATCGCTCCCCACACCATGATGCCGGGTGTTGGCCCTGTGTGCCTCGGTCGTATGCAGTCCTGATTGTGGCGCTCACCTGCACGGCGCCAAACACGCATACGACCATCATTGGCACCAAGGCAGAAGCGACTCTCATCGCTGAAGACGACACGTCTCCATTCGTCCCTCCATTCACGCCTGTCGCGACACCACTGGAGGCGGGCTGCACGATGTTGGGGCGTGAGCGGAAGACGGCCTAACGGTGTGCGGGACCGTAGCCCAGATTCACGGAGACGGTTGCGAATGGTCCTCGCCGATACCCCAGGAGCAACAGTGTCCCTAATTTGCTGGGAAGTGGCGGTGCGGTCCCCTACGGCACTGCGTAGGATCCTACGGTCTTGGCGTGCATCCGTGCGTCGCTGCGGTCCGGTCCCAGGTCTACGGGCACGTGCACCTTCCGCCGACCACTGGCGACAACATCGATTTACTGTGGAGACCTCACGCCCCACGTGTTGAGCAATTCGGCGGTACGTCCACCCGGCCTCCCGCATGCCCACTATACGCCCTCGCTCAAAGTCCGTCAACTGCACATATGGTTCACGTCCACGCTGTCGCGGCATGCTACCAGTGTTAAAGACTGCGATGGAGCTCCGTACGCCACGGCAAACTGGCTGACACTGACGGCGGCGGTGCACAAATGGTGCGCAGCTAGCGCCATTCGACGGCCAACACCGTGGTTCCTGGTGTGTCCGCTGTGCCGTGCGTGTGATCATTGCTTGTACAGCCCTCTCGCAGTGTCCGGAGCAAGTATGGTGGGTCTGACACACCGGTGTCAATGTGTTCTTTTTTCCATTTCCAGGAGTGTATATTCCGTCACGTTTTCCTTCTCTCCCTCTCCCCGCTCCTCCCACCGGTAATATACAGATTGAATTCCATTCATTGTACTGCAAACAAGTGAAGTTGACGTACATTTATTGAATCACGGTGTATACTTCAGCCATGTAGTTGAAGTGATTCACATTCTAATAAAGGTACTAGTTGAATTTCAGCTCTTGTTCATATCACTGATAAAAAAGCTGCTTGCAATAATAACCACATCATGGGAATACAAGAGGAGAGGTGTGATGCTAATTCTTTTTCCGCAGGTGGGTAGCATAGTACTACTGCTCTACAACCGCATCGTGGACTCCCCATTTTGGCGTGAGTACTTCAGTGCACTGCTAATAGTCTGTCTCAGTTACAAGGTACCAACCTACTACTTCTTATTTAATAAACAAATTAAATTTTCTGAATGAGTCTGTAACCACTGTGGACATTTTGTCAATGTAGGCACCTACATAGCTTACGATTTTTTGTTTGTTTCTAACGCTATCAGATCTTAAATTTGAACATGTAAAAGAATGTTTAGTGCCAGTTGCAATGCCACCCATCCGAAGACGGGACGATTCACCCTTGAACGAAAATATCCATAAAGAGTCCCACATCCTGATGGATATCCTCCTCATAAAAGGTCAATGAATACTTAGTGACTGCTCCTGTATTTATAACAGCCCTGCACAACCGCGTGGTCGCATTCTGTCTCTCACTTTGCTTCCGGTATCTCTCTTCCATTAGGTTTATCCGATTTTCTAAACGTATCCTAGCGAAATGATGCCACAGTTTCTTCATAACGTGATTATTCTGGTGCTCACTGCTATTCGGACAAGCTGTCCTGCCGGATAGATACATTACGCGCCCGAACGCTTCCTCCATGCCTCCATCAACGCTGACACGAAAGTAGCAATTGCTACTGCAGTGATCAGCAGCATCGGAACGGTCGTGAGTATCACTAGCCCAACAACAATATTACACTCAAGTAAAACCAGCTTCACCAACAACAATAAAAAGCGAAAGTACCAATAACAGAAATAACAACAGAACGAACATCATCACTCTCATGAGTGGTGAGCATCATCAGGACGACCAGCAGCACAGCATTGCAATTACAGTCACGACCTCGGTTCACCACTACCACAGTTGTGATCACCTCCACCTCAGCTATGATTTCTCTGCCTTCAACACAACCACCTCAGACCCTGCCTGAAAACACCATCACAATTTCGAGGGCAAGGTGTAAGAATCTCGACCCGCCAGTGAAAACTGCATATTAGGTATGCCACCTCCCCCCCCCCCCCCCTACACACACATACATTTCTGCTTTAAATCCCTAAGACATTAGTGTACTTTGGTTAACATTTTTCCAGTGAGAGGTATATTTCTGGAGGTCCACGATATGCACAATGCTTGCATAACCTTTTTGTTGGACTCAATTTCCACCCCAACATATGGAAGTAATTTTCACCCAGACAGATGGAAGTCAAAGCATGTCAAATCTGGTGACTACAATGTTCCAGTAATTCGACGTTCAATCAGTCATCCCCCCCCCCCCCGCCCCTCCCCCCGCCCCCGCAACTTCCCTATTGCTTAAGCCCTTTGTTGGACAGGTGAAATTTGTAGTGATAAAAACGATTTGTTTTCATTGCAGGATTATTCTCAATTTTTTTTTACATGCAACTAAAATCTGGCAGTTTTACTATCTCCGAGGAAATTAATAAGATGAAGCCCATTTGCAATCACAAGCCATTCGTTTTCGACAGATGGAATGGAGCTCACCTATTTTAATGCAGGGCCACCGTTTTGCACCGAAGGTTTGATTGCAGTCTTAGAGCTGAGTACATCGTTTGAGCATTTAACTTTGTGCTGGCGTTATTCAAGAAATATTGTTGTAGCTACTGTGCACAAACATTTCTCATACTTTATTCCTTATTTGAAAACTACTGCACACGTGGTCGGTGATACGCTTTGCTGTACCTATAAGGTTGCCTATGAGTATGAAACCACAGTTATGAGAAAAATTTCGAATACAACTGTATTTGAACCAATTTTGTATTAGGTACTGCCAGTTTCGTGGAATATAGCCACATTATTAGGTGCATATAAACGTTAATACATAGTCAACGAACTGGCGAGGAATACAGACAGGCCCAACCGTAATTGAAACCATAAACTCCCTAGAACAGAGAGCCAATGAACAAGACTTTTTGGTGAGGGAGAACATCTGCATGTATGCATTAAATGATTTCTCAGCGATGTTGGTACCGTCGTTCAATCTATAAATGATGATGCTCTCCCTTGCAAACAAAACTGATCATTGACAATACGTTCTACATAGATTATGGTTTAATTACGGTTGGGCGTTCTGCATTCCTCGTCATGGCGTTTACCACGTTTTAACGTTTATTTGCACCTGGTTATGTGGGTATAAGCCACAAAATCGGTAGCGCCTCGTAGAAATTGATTCGAATACAACTGTTTCCGCAGTTTCAGCTACAAAATGTACAAACACAAGTGCGAATGCCCTGACCACACAGCCGTTTGTAAAAACAGATGGCTGAACACAAATTTAAAGTCAAGTAGTATGACGGAAAGAAGAAAACTTTTGATGCTATGTACCAGCATGGTGGCCGTTTTGGAAGACGTCATCTTGGATAAAATACATAATCTGCAAAAGAAAAAGGGGTCATGTGACAGTTGAAACAGGTACAGTATTGTAAGAGAACAATAGTCGGAACATACTGGTCCGTTTGGAGAGCTGTAGACGATCTAGAACTCGAAGCAGCCATCGTGTGACCCGACTGGTCATATGACACTAGACTGCTGAGATACGTCGTGGTAGAAGTGGTATATACGTACCAGTCACATGCATATAATCAATGCAGTAACATGAGTCGGCATGGACAAGTGACAGAATGGCAGAAAGGAGCTAATGTGTTTGGATGTATCAATGACCACACAGTGAATCAAACTGCCCGATTTGTGGCTTATTAGCGAGGACTGCCCATCATGTCTATAGGGAACCGTGTACACCTCGCTATGATGTAACACGGCGTCAGAAACCAGGAAACACGACGAATGTCACGACTTTTCGGGGTCAATCGGCTTCAAGACTGACAGCGCCTACAGCTACAAGTGAACGCAGGTTCACCTCAACCAATTTCTGAGTGGACAGTGCCGAAGGAAATGGATACAAAGTACACAGAGTGCAAAATTTGCAGAAGGTCGCCGCTCAGAGCTGCACATAAAGCTGCACTATTTTGTGGGCCAAGGAGTGAATAGCAGCAGACGGGAGACGAGCAGGGTGGTACGAAGCGACGGGATTCAGCCGCCACTTCTCAGTTGATGGAAGCGGTCGACTGCACCGAAGACAAAGTTAAGTGCTTAACCTACGGTTTGTGGAGGACATACATCTGGTGAGAGGTGTATCGGTGATGTTTTGGAGGTGGGTTCTGGACAGTAACATGGGATCAGTCGTTCAGGTTACCATTAAAACGAACATAGATTCTTATTGCTAGATTCTGAGTGACCAATGTTGCCGTCCAGATTTTCATAGGGTGTACCCCTCCGACTTACCCGCCTTCCAAGACACCAACATCGCTTCTCGCGTGTGTACATGGTTTGACAAACGTTCAGGAACCCTGCTGAATCTCGACTGGCCCGCTATATCACCTCATCCTAATCTGGGAATGGAAAATCCAGGACAAGATGTAACATTATTGTGGAAAGGATGGTTGTTACTCACCCAATAGCAGAGATGCTGAGTCGCAGATAGGCACAACAAAAACGGTCACACAATAATCTTTCAGCCAACCAGATCTTTACCAAAAATAGACACCAAACACAAACAAACGCTCACACAGACGAAATTCACAGACTGAACAGTAGCACATGATGGGAAAGGCAACCGGGTGGGGGTAAACAAAATTCTGGGAGGGGGGGGGGGGGAGAGATAACAGAATAAGATTGGTGGACAGTAAAGTGCTGCTGTCAGAGCGTGCAGGGACTAGGTGGAAAGAGTGTAGGCAGGTAGATGCAGCTGGGCGTTTAGACAGAGGGCAGGGGGGAGATGTGCGGTGGGTGGGTTGCGGTAAAGGAGAGAAGAAAAAAGGAGAGAAGTAGAATGATTGGATGTGTTGGTGGAATAGAGGGCTGTGTAGTGCTCGAATAGGAACAGAGAAGGGGCTAGATGGGTAAGGACAATGACTATCGAAGGTCGAGGCCAGGAGGGTTACGGAAACGTACAATATATTGAAGGGGGAGTTGCAACCTACACACTTCAGAAAAGCTGGTGTTCATGCAAAGGATCCAGATGGACAGACTGCGTTGCATTCTATGTGGGCATCACAACCAACAAGCTATCTGACTACATGAACAACCACTGACAGACTCTGACCAAAAACAAAAATTTGGACGACCCTGCGGCTGAGCATGCTGGCCAACACGGTGTTCTCCATTTCAATGATTGCTTCGTATCCTGTGCCATCTGTACCCTACCCACCAACACCAGCTTTTCTATATAGTGCAGGTGGTAACTCTCCCTTTAATATATCCCACTTTCCTGTAGCCCTCCTGGCCACAACCTTTATTAGTCGTTCTCATTACCCATCTAGCACCTTCCCTGTTCCCAATCCAGCTCTACACAGTTCTCTAGTCCACCAACGCACCCAATTTTTTACTTATCTCCTATTTACTTCTCTCCTCTTCTGCTACCCCAACCCAGCCATGCCCACCGCCTAACCTTCTAACTACAAGTAGCTGCCCTCCAGAAAATGTGGTCACATGTGTGATCCTAATCTGGGAATACTTAGGTTAGCGATCAACATCAGTGCAGTTTGGTTGCACTATGGCATTTCACCATCGAAGTGTGCCTTCAGTTGTATTTAGTATATGTGAGGTACCTTATGGATTAGTTCTCTCACTGAACTGAGAGCATTATCAAGGACAGAGGCGCTGTTACATGATGGCAGGGTGATGGGTCTTGGAGATGAGTGATGTTTGGTGCGTTATAGTAATCATACAAATACCTAGGAAATACGTTTGGAGACATAAGGAATTTGGACGATCACACAAAATGTGTTGTAGGTAAAACAAGTGTATGGCTTTGATTTACTGGTACGATATTGCGACGCTACAGCTAGACCAAAAATCCTCGTTTACGAAACACTTGTACGATCTTTACTGGAATGCTGCCTGAGAAGGTCGCATCAGCATCAGACTGGACGCACAGAGGGCGTCGAATATACTCATAGGCCAGCACAGTGGCACGGTTGCTCACATGCTTGTTCGGCAGAGTACAGAACGCAAGACAGTTACTGCAAAATCTTAACTGGGATACACTAGATAAATGGCGCGTATATTCATCTACATCCACACGATTTCTCTCCAATTCACAATTAAGTTCGTTGCAGAGGGTTCACCAAACCACCTTAGGGCTATTTCTCTACGGTTCCAATCTCAGTGCGACCTCTGGTTTCTGTTATTTTATTGTGATGATCATTTCTCGCTATGTAAGAAGGAGTCAGCAAAATATTTGGCAAAATTCTCCCAATACAATTCCATGAACTGAGTGCTAGAGTGTAAACAACAAATATTTATTCATCCCCTACAAATCTATCGCGCAGATTACAAGAAAGTAAATTTAGAACAAAACGTAGCACAGTAGCGTACAAAGGTTTGTATCATGTTTCACCCGAAGATGCAACTGGAAGCAGCCTTAATAAGCATTACAGTGAAACGTGCTCTATTCTTTATTTTACAGTGATTCACACAACAAGGTGTAAATGGAGAAGGGTTGGAGAGAAATCAGATGTTGTTCTTTTGGCCTTCCGTTTGCGTATTTGAATTGTGTATTTCGACAGAGAACACAGAACTTCAGTCAAGGTGGGCGGACGGTGATCTGAACCATCCTCTTCCAGCTACATCTGCATCTACTTCTCCATGACTACTCTGCAAATCACTTTCAAGTGCCTGGCAGGGCGTTCATCGAACCATATTCACAATGATTCTCTATTATTCCACTCTTAAACGGTGCATGGAAAAAAACTACACCTATAACTTTCAGTGCGAACTCTGATTTCCCTTCTCTTATTTTAATGATCGCTTCTCCCTACGTAGGTCGCCGTCAGCAAAATATTTTCGCATTCGGAGGCGGAAGTTGGTGAATGAAATTTCGTCAGACGATTCCGCGGCAACGAGGAAAGGCTTTGTTTTAATGATTTCCAACCCAAATCCTGTGTCATATTAGTAACTCTCTCTCCCTATGTGTCGACAATACAAAAAGTGCTGCCCTTCAAGAATTCTATCGATGTACTTCGTTACTCATGTCTCGTAAGGGTCCCTCAACTCCCAGCAGAACTACAGAAGAACACGGACAAGTGCAGCGTAGGCAGTCTCTTTAGTGGATCTGTTGCACCTTGCAAGTGTTCCGCTAATAAAATGCACTCTTTTGTTCGCCCTCCGCACAATATTTTCTATGTGTCCAATTCAAGTTGTTCGTAATTATAATTCCTAGGTATTTAGTTATATTCACAGCCTTTAGATTTCACTGATTTTCCGTGCAACCGAAGTTTAACGGGTTCCTTTCAGAACTCATGCGGATGACATCACACTTTTCATTACTTAGAGTCAAATGTCAATTTTCACACCATGCAGATATCTTATCTAAATCGTTTTGCAATTACTTTTGATCTTCTGATGAGTGTACTAGACTATAAACGACAGCACAGTCTGCAAACAACCTAAGGCGGTACCTCAAATTATTTCCTAAATCGTTTACATAGGAAAGTAACAGCAGAGGGCCTATAACACTCCTTGGGGAACGCCAGATATTACTTTTGCTTTACGCAATGACTTTCCGTCAGTTACTACGAATTGTGACTTCTCTGAAAGCCTGGAAGACACCCCCCACTCCTACTACTTTCTGATGCAGCCAGAGGCTAAAAAGCATTATGGGCGACAAAACGACTGAGGAATCGTTTAGCGGTATAGCTAATAAACAAAATTAATGTGAGCACTGATTGATAACATTTATAGCCACTGCAATTAGTTGTCATCCCACCTTTTTCATTTATGGATATTGCCTGAGAATTTTAACGGTCTAAACATAACTACGTTAGGCGGATCGTTTCGCTTGAAGAGTTCTCTCGTTATCCAGATTCAGCATGTCTATATTCACCCTTTGCCCTGTCTTATTATAGAAATAACGATTATATAAATAAGAGAAATTAAAGTCGTATTGTTATTCTGTAAGAATTGACATCTTTGGATAACTATTTTATGTTGACTTCGAAATGTGCATCCTTCCTTCAGCTAAGCTGCCATCTCATCATGCCAACATTTATTTTATGTTCCAGTGGACAGAGACGAGGAAGCTTACAGCAGCATAGCTACCGCAGTGTTCAGCTCTATCCTCCTCTTTGGAGCATGGATGGTGAGTCCTGTACGTTAGATCAGTAGTAGTATAGAATGACTGCTAAATATTTAAAGAAGAAGATTTTTTCTCTGTGTCAGCTTCTTTTTGTACGTGGTAAGGATATAATTACCGCACTTTCAAGACTATTGACTTCTTCTTTGAGAAACGTCAGTTTAAAACTCGTTCTTTCGACCCGAAACATACGAGAATTAAGTAACGTAAAGCTCCGCTAATAAAACAAAATCTCCACCAAGTTACAAGTGCCCTTAATAACATTCTACAAAATAAGGTCTAACGTTGCTATGGGCAGCAAGGAACAAAAGTGGCGAACTAAGTCACAAGTGACAGAACTGGTTCATAACTGCTACTTCAGTGGTAGGAAATAGCAACACGTACATATCTTTTATCCGTAAACAATACATGAACTCAATGGTAATCACAGTTTGTTAAACCTAATCTAGAGATCCCTCATAAGCACTAAACTTACAGTGAAGTTTCTCTGTGAAATTTCGGAACTAACATCCGTGCTCTTTAATTGCATTTTGGAAATGAACACCTCGTGGCAACTGGAAATGGCACTACAAGAAATTGGAATAGATCACCAAGTAAAACTAGAACCAAAACATGAAGGGTTAAAATCAACTGCTTTGCTTCGCCAGAGACAGCTTCAGTCATCTACATCTACACCTTCATCATCGCTCTGCAAGTTACCTTACGGTGTGTGGCTTTCTGTTAATGTACAGTGTTTTGTTTCTTTCCTGCGACGCTGTTGATTCTAGGGAAAGCAACGCTGAATTCAAAAAAAGAACAGCCACTAATTTCGTTACATAGTAATTTACTACTTACTTTGGTTGCAAACTAGTGTTTTCTCCATGGCTTCACCCACATATATGTTCAACACATCTAATGGACACACCTCCACCACCACCTCCTCCTCCTCCTCCTCATCTGTGTGTCCATCTCTTCCTCCCTCTGTCTGTCCACCTTATATTCACCCCTCTATCTACTTATCTTCTGCTCCCCAAACACTCTCTCCCCATCTCCTCCACCCATTCTCTCTGGCAATATTTTTCTCCTCCCTATGTCTGACAATATCTTCTTCCCTCTTCTCTTTCCATCTCTGCCTCTGTGTTCCACCTTCTCACTAACCCTCTATACCCTCCACTTGACTCATGCATCACCCCCTTGTATCCTCTCTCTATTCATTCCTCTTCCCTCTCCCTTTGTCATCTGTGTTCTATCCATCTCTACCCCCCCCCCCCCCCCCCTAGCCATGCTCGTCGACACATTTAGCCCTTGCAATGCACATCAATAAAGCAGGCCAATACTACTCTCAGAACATACTTGTCATAAGGTCAGGCTACATATCGAGGGCTTGAAAATCACATGTATGCCCCTTACGTACAGGCTGCTAAGCAAAGCAGGTGAATATAGCAGGCCGATACTGCTTGGACACAACTCAACTTTCATGCAGGGCAGACTACTTGTCAGGGCACAGAAACTGTTTCTCGACCCTGTCATGCAGGTTGCCTTGCAAAACAGGTTGATATGACAGGTCGATACTGTTCACACACACACACACACACACACACACACACACACACACACACACAAGATGAACGTCGTGTAGGGATACCTACATACCGGGAGCTAGGAGAAAAACAATTTTGCCCATATCTCCATCCTTATTAGAGCTAATAGGTTATAAACCTTATAATGCTCATACTAATGAGGTTTAATGTTTCTGTGTCAAATTTGGTTGAAACAGATCATGGGGTCTGGTAGGAGATCCCTGACACGTAGATAATACATACTGCTTTATATGTGTAACAGAGAGATTACAGGAAGAACATTCCACTGTATAAGATACACTGCTAGTATGTAGAACTGCAACATCATGAAGGCAGCTTTAGACAAAAGTGAAATGACCAATTGTATAACATGCTTGGATATGCAAATCATCAGGATTTCAGAACAACTGCACAATCCCAACTATATTCTGCATCGATGTAGAGATAGCACAGTGGGTATCTTATACACAAATCATATGAGAATCATGATTGCTATTGAGAAGCTCCTGTTATGCCTCATGTAAGTAGGAGAAATGATGACCAGCATGTCGAAAACGGCAGCGACACGGTCAAGGCAAATCAATACTGCCGTTTTTGCTAGTTGTGTTTGTTGCAGTCCCACAACGGTCATGTGGTATGGAATCGATAGGTTCAGAAGGGTCAAACTCAGTCTTATGGAGGATTTATTGGCCCCACATGACTAGCTGCTGAAAATACTTTCTCATTGTCCTCTCAGCCATGCAGGATCTTACAGCCATGAAACATACCTCAGATCATGACATGGTCTTGTCTGCAGCAAGATGAGTATCCACACAGACTATGCGACAATGTCTGGAGCACTGCAGACTGTCAACACAGTGACCATAGATAAAATTTCCCTTGATGTGCCAAAGCAAGAAGAGCTGTGCAATTGTGGGTTGGCTGACAACAAATCTGGAGACAGAAGAGGCGCTACTATACTTCTTGTTTTCAGACAAGTCCCTCTTCTGTGTACAGCATCACAACAGACGTACCTGACTTGTGGAGAGGAGGAAGAGGGTTAAGAGATTACATTTTTGTATTATACATGCCTGGCACCTAGTGTCATTGTATGATATGCAGTTGGGTACAAAATATCATAAATCTAGTTGCATAGGAGGTAATTTGGACAGCCACAGTTACATATCTAACTTGTAAAGGTTCGTGGCTGTGCTTTATCTTTGAGGACATGGTGGCCTTATCTTTCAACAAGATAACCTAAGATCAAATGTTGTCTCCACTCTCCTGATCAACTTCTGGTCACGGGTTGCTGAAAAAATGGCATCCCACCAGTCGCCAGAAACTAACATGATACAGCCTAGGATAGAGATGAAGCAACATGAAAAGATGTACCAGTATCTGTCATCGAAGCTCATTTCGACTAGTTACCCAATCGGGTCGGAGCCATTGTTGAAGATAATGCTGACAGTTCTACACCCTTTTACCCACAAACACCTAGAAAATCTAATCATGTACTCTTCCTACTACACTGTATAAGCACAATAAGGAAAATTTCATTATTTTCTATCCTTTCTGGTGTAGCAGTTTTAATGGCCAGTAACATATAAACAGTGGTCTAACTTTTAACGTTACGGAACGAGTAAGCATCGTAAAACTTGGCCACTGTCTAAAGTAAATTATTCAAACAAACTAAAATAAATAAATCTGTACGTGTACTGTTCCTGAAGCTGACATTATGTTTATTTATACACTGTCCAGTCACATTAATTTGATCACCTGTCAAAAGACTGAAAAACCAACTTGCACCTTGGGCTATCCCGAGTGCAGGAAGAGAGTCAATGAAGTTCTGAAATGTACTGACAGGGATGCGGAGCCATGCAAACTTCCTTGCTGTGTCCAGCTGAGCTAGGTTTTCAGCTGATGATCCACAGAGCGTACAGCCTGATAGAGGCATTCACACAAATTCTCAATTGGGTTTAAACCCGTGGAGTCTGGTGTTCAGGGGAGTATAGTAAACGCATCCTGGTGGTCTCCAAACCACACACGTTCTCTGCCAACGGTGTGACACGTTGCATTGTCTTGCTGGTAGTTGCCATTGAGCTGAGGAAAAACCACATAGGGGTGGATCTGGTCCCCAAGGATAGATACATACTTGTGTTAATCAGTTGTGCCTCCCAGAATGACGGGATCGCCCTGGATCATAACACTCCCTTCTCCAGCTTCAACCCTTCCGACAACTGCTGCAGCATGTTTGCGTTCAGACGTTTCACACCAATGGAGCATAAAATGAGATTCATCTAAACAAGTCGCCTTTCGGCACTTAGTGGGCACCCATTTGTGGTATCGGCGCACAAATTCCAACATTTGTTGCCGATGGACAGCCGTCAATATGGGTTCATGAGCCAGGTGCCTGCTGCAGATGCCTTTACGTAGCAATGGTGATTGAGGGACACAGTTGGTAGCCTCTTACTTGTGTCTGGGTGGTTAGTTGGTTGAAGAGTTGCACATATATGCGCCTGTTCACCTCTCTCCAGCTGTAGTTCACCCTGTCATCAATTGCCCATGGTGCAGTACAGTTGCCTTGGCGCCAGTTTTGGATAGCACTTTTTTGGCATGCATGGTATGCTTTAAACATGGCTACACGGAAATAGTTTACACACTTAGCGATTTCAGAAACGCTTCCACCCTTGGCCTGAAAGGCATCGATCATGCCCTTCAGGATGGCAGATAAATCGCTCCATCACTGCAATATGAGGTTGTAGCCTCCCAACAGATAAATTCCGTATGCCAAGTGTAACCCCCCCCCCCCCCCCCCAAAAAAAGTTTTATTCCGTAACCTCGCAATAAAAAGGTGACTAACTTCTCAATAAAAATGTGACTCATATATGACCTTTCAACAGAAATCTCGCTGACTGTGAATCTAAACTGGTAAATCTGGACGTCAGCAGTGCTGCGTCATGACCCTGAAAAATCATTCTTAATAAACCGAAAATTCTTACCTCAGTGATGTCGAAGTATAATGCGTTTATATCTGCTCCTATAAGGAATTTTTCTGGCACAGCCAAGTGCAGTGCTGGTCACTAGATTTTGTTATGTATGAAAAACAGCTGCTTTTCCTTACTATAATCGGAATGACTATGGCTAGGAGAAATTAGTAAAAACTTCAAATTCAGATGAGTGACTGTCAGAAGTCATCTTTATAAGAAAGATTATTATTTTAAGATTTTTTGAAAACATTTACATGGGACTTTGATATAACAATAGTGCAAAAATCAGTTGTAGCAATTAACATATGCGCGCGGCAATAAAGAATAATAATATTTTGCTTTTAGCTTATACTACATCGCTCAGGCACCGCCATCGTTCTCCACGACTGGCCTCAGTAGTTCCATAACTCTAGTGCTCTTCTCGAGCTACAAAAACACCACTACTGGACTGCATTCTCCGAACTCCAAGACACAAATGCTCTCTATAATCTATACAACTCGACAACTGCTCTCTACGAGCGACCTGACCCAACCGCCCGACTGCGAGCTACTACCCTTACTGCTGCCGATACTGCTCTCTGGTCTGCGATTCTATTGTAGCTTACACATCGCAGGCAGCGCCTGAGCAATCCATTGAAGTTACATCTGTTCGAATGCGCTAGCAATAAATTCCTTAGTCATGGAGCTCTTACAACGTCTACACTGTTGTCTGCGTCCCCCCATTGCCGGCGGGGTTGGCCGTGCGGTTCTAGGCACTACAGTCTGGAACCGCGCGACCGTTACGGTTGCAGGTTCGAATCCTGCCTCGGGCATGTATGTGTGTGATGTCCTTAGGTTAGTTAGGTTTAAGTAGTTCTAAGCGCTAGGGGACTGATGACCTCAGAAGTTGAGTCCCATAGTGCTCAGAGCGATTTGAAGCGTCCCCCCAAACACACTTCATATGTACTCCACCCCTAGTGCTGCCACCTGCCACCTGCGAGTGGTTATCGCACACTGTCATCGAAAATAGGTGGTGATGACATCAGTGTCACTGGAGCTTGTACATTGTAAGCAATTGATTGGATGCGCATACCTGCTAGCAATGTAAATACCCACGTCTGATGACAAATCATGCCACGAACTGAAAGCATTACGGGTGCCTCATCCGACATCCACAAGTCTCGTGGAGATTGGTCTCAGCTGGACACATTTACGGGTCGAGTGCTCAGGAGTGCTCAACAGGATTGAAGTCAGGCGACTTGGGAGTGTCACAAGCAACCAGATGGGTATGGAGTGTTGGCCGACAGTCGCGAAATGATTGGGTTGGTGCCATAATGTGGTGAAGGTACAGCTCGCCTGTAGAATGCTGTGTGCGAATGAACCATAGCATACGATTGGACGGTAGATTACTGCATCATTTGCTGGCGAGAGACGATGGTGGATATAAGAGGACCGTGTATCAATCCAAGCAAACATCCCTCACACCGGATCACTAACAACATCTGGGTGAACAGTGTCCGTTACCTGTCCGCAGCTCGTGGTCGTGCGGTAGCGTTCTCGCTTTCCACGCCCGGGTTCCCGGGTTCGATTCCCGGCGGGGTCAGGGATTTTCTCTGCCTCGTGATGACTGGGTGCTGTGTGATGTCATTAGTTTAGATAGGTTTAAGTAGTTCTAAGTTCTAGGGGACTGATGACCATGGATGTTAAGTCCCATAGTACTCAGAGCCATTTGAACCATTTTGTCCGTTACCAAGTGGAACTCATATCCTCACATATTCTACGACGTATTCTTATTCTGCCATCAGTGAATACCAACGTATTCCACGACATATCCCTCTAGGGGGCCATTTTTGGTCAAATGTTTGAGCGGAGTGAAAAAAAAAAAAAAAAAAGACTCCCTGCGTAGACGATACAACGGAAAATAGACAATCGAAGAATGGGAAATGAAGAGATAGTATATCAAAGTGATCAGGGTGAGGTCTAGTTTTACAAAGATAATATAAGTACTTATAAGTAAACAAAGCAATTACGAAAAATTTAATTAGTGATTTCAGGGAAACGTGAACTATTTCAAGAGCAACTACCGATAGCTATGTAAATGAAGTGTCAAAAAATTCTTGTCAAAAAATTCCTTTTTCAACGCGTAGTTATTTTGTGCATACGAAGATTCATTCGTGTAGAAACCATGGATCGTTCCTTTCATGTTCAAGCACATAGCGGTGTCACATACCAAGAAAAAGTAGATGCGCTTGCAAAGGAAGCAGTATCGACAGGTGTACATTTAAATATAATATTATTGCATACAGAATTTTATAACGTTATCAAATCTGGCAATTTCCAGCAGCAAGAAGACTGGAACTCTTCATGCCAGTTACAGCACAGTACCTATAGAGCAGCAGAAGACAAAATCCCATCCAAACCCTGTTTCTACAAAACCAGCTGCAAGTGAAGAAGCATCCCCAGTTTGAACAGGATGAGACTAAACCACGAGAATTTTTCAAGCCATTCACACCACCTTCGTCCACGTGGCATACCCTCCTGACTGTGCTAATGAAGCAGTTTCCGATGTGGAACACCACCTATTGGCTTGTCCCCTATTAAGGATTCAGCGTGAAGAGCTAATGAAGAATCTGATACAAAAATGTACCTCTCTCTATGTCCAGTAGACTCTCATACGATCAGGAGTTGCTGCCATCTATAGCGTACATATTAAAATATATTTATGTATTTGGTGCTTGGTCATAACAAGTGCTGTAGACATACATAAAAAATACTGTAAAATCTATAAAAGAAAAATTGTACTAGAAGTCTTTGTGATATGATACGACATGTTAGCAATAATGATTCTAAAACATGAATGCACCCATTCACTGTTATTCTATCTATCTACCTACATCCGAATCCCGCTCCAGCTACTGCTGGGTCTGGGTGCTGACGAGTCCTCTCCATTTGGCTCGGTCCTCCCACCACTTTTATTCCTATCTTCCTCCACTTGCTGCCAGGTAACACCTCTCCTTTCTACAGATATTCTCACTCCCATTTTCCACCGTGTTCTTGGGCGCCCTCTAGGTCTTTTCCCATCCATCTTTAATTCTTCCATAATTTTGGGGAGTCTCTGCCCATGCATCCTCTTAATATGCCCATACAATTTTAATCTCTTTCTTTCAATTTCCTCTCTCATACTTTCTTGTTTGAGGTCCTTTCTAATCTCTACATTTCTTACTCTGTCCATTCTTGTTTTTCCTTTAACTGCTCTGAGAAATTCCATTTCCCCAGCTTGCAGTCTGCTCCAGTCCCTTTCTGTCATTGTCCATGTTTCTCCACCATGGGTGACAATAGGGATGTAATAATTCTTATACATAAGGAGTTTTGCTCTTTCTGAAACTTCATTATTCCAAATCAGGTGTTTTATTGTTTGGTAGAAATTGCCTCCCTTCTGCAACCTCCTGTTAATTTCGTTAGTTATTCTTCCGTCCCTAGTAATTTCACTCCCTAAATAAGTAAAACTTTCTACCACTTTGAGGGGTTCTCCATTCAAGGTAATATTTCCGTCGATTCCTTTCTCTCTTCCAAATACCACTACTTCACTCTTATCTTTATTTATTTTTAATGCATTCCTTTTCATTATATCCTTCCACGCATCAAGCTGTAACTGTACATCTACCACTTTATCACCCCATATTACCATATCATCTGCAAAAATCATCTTTTAGTCTTTTTCTTTTACTATATCTTTAACTGCCCTATTCATTCCCTCCATCACAACATTAAAAAGTGCAGGAGGCAGAATACTTCCTTGCTTAAGTCCTTGTCTTATTTCGAAGTATTCAGAGTTCCCCATTGGTGTTCTAATTCTACAATTGTGTCCTCTGTACATTGTCTTTATAACATTAATGTATCCATCTTCTATATCTATCTTCTTCATTTCTTCCCGGAGTCTTTCCCTGTCAACTGAGTCATATGCCTTTTCTATGTCTATAAAAACCATTATCACCCTTTTATTATACTCCCAACTTTTTTCCATCAGTTGGCGGATAGAAAATATCAGGTCGATCGTGCTTCTTCTTTTCCTAAACTCATGCTTTTCTTCACTCAGCTCCTTTCCTATCTTTTCACTTATTCGATTTAGTAAAATTCTTTCAAAAATCTTGGCTGTATGACTTATAAGGGTTATTCCTCTGTAGTTTTTACAAAGTCTTATTGCCTTTCTTGAAGATGGGAACAATGTCTCCTGTTCTCCAGTCGTCAGGTATTGTACTATTTGTCCACACGCTTGATAGTACTCTATACAGCCACTGCATTCCCACTGGACCTGCTGCTCTTATCATGTTCACTGATACTTCATCAGGTCCTGGGGCTTTCCCCCCATTCATCTTCTTCACAGCTTTTTCCATTTCTTCCTGTGTAATTTGTCCTAATTCTGCTTCCCAACTTCTCTCAATTTCTCCACTATTTGTTGTTTCCTCATGTACCTGCTCCTCAGCGTTTAACAGCTTCTTAAAATGTTCTTTCCAGAGATCTTTTATATTCCCTGGATCTTCAATAAGGGTACCGTCCTCTGTTTCCATCTTTACTGGTTCTTCAGAAGCCTTCCTTTTATTTTTCATCATTTTATAGAACATTTTCTGATTACTCTTCACATCTTCAAGTTTTTTTGTAAACTCTTCCCATGCCTTTTTTTTTGCTGTTTCCACTATTTCTTTGCACTTCTTCTTTTCCTCTATATATCTTTTATGGTCTTCGTCATTTTTAGTTTTCCACCCCTTTCTCCATGCTCCACTTTTTCTTCTAACTGCTTGGATTGTGGTATCATCCCACCAACTTGTCTGTCTTATTTTTTCCTCTCCAGATGATCTGCCACATACTTTTTGTGCTGCTTCGACTAAAGTGTCTTTGAATAAACTCGATTCTTTTTCTACATCGCAGAAAACTTCTTTTGGAAATTTTTGTGTGATTAATTCTCTGTACTTCTCAGCACATTCACTCTCCTTCAGTTTGCAATCCCGTATCCTCATCACTTTCTTCTGTTTTCTATTTTTCACACACTGATTCATTTTCCATTGTCCCACCAGTAATCTATGGTCTCCATCTACACTCACACTTGGAATTACCTTCACATTTGTTACTCTCTCTCCCCATTCCCTATCTACTAGAATATAATCAATTACACTCTTGGTTCTTCCATCCCAACTGTATCTGGTGATAATATGACTTTCTCTCTTCATAAACCAGCTGTTTGCTATTTTCATTCCATTCCTGTGGCACGAATCCAGGAGTCTTTCCCCTTCTTCATTTCTGCCTCCATATCCATAACTTCCCAATACTTGCTCAAATCCCTTTCTGTCTTTGCCTACCTGTGCATTAAAATCTCCCATCACTATATTAGCACTCTCTATATGGTTTTCTAACACATTTTCAAAGTCCATCTTCTCTTCTTCGCTACATCCCACTTGAGGTGCATCAATCTGGATTACTTTTAGTGTTTCTTTTTGGAATCTCAGGTTTAAGATTATGATCCTGTCTGATATATATCTCACATTTTCAATACAGCTTTGTACATTCTTATTCACCATCACTGCCACACCATTTCTTCCAGACCTGTTATTCCTACTCCAGTACAGTTTTCCTCCTCCTCTCAAATTCTTCTCACCTTTTCCCTTCCACTTTGTTTCGCTTAATACCAATATATCTAACTTCCTCTCTGTTAGTACATCTGTCATTTCTTCCATTTTTCCATTGAGGGTTAATATATTAAGGGTGCCAATATTTAGGTTATTTTTTAGTCCAGTTGGTTTCATCTTCTTGTACTGATGAATATCATCAGGTCTCCCATCATTTGCACCAGTACTTGAAGAAGCAGTGGGGTCAAATCCTGAGTGGTTCGTTCCGAGGCTCATCTGTGTTTTGAAAGCAATATATGAAGACTTTCCTACTGGCTTGCTACCGCTAACGCAAGAAAGGATTTTCTGTTGGGGTTGTCTCCCTTAGCCTTTGGAGTTTCTCCTCCACCACAAGGCAGTGGTTCCCTTCTCATTTAATCCCCAGAAAGGAGGGTTGCCTCATCTGCCAGCTTCGCCGTTCCGAAGTCTTCCTTCTCCGCCGTCGCTGCCATTTGGTTCTTCACCCGTAACCCTGGGCATGGGTTCCATCTTATACCCCACGGAATTGGGTTATTATCTGACCTATTCAGTACCTTAAATAATCTTGTTATCTACGGTTGAATAACAAGTACACTACCTTTTTTACTCTTTTTTGTTTTTTCCTAAGGAGTTTTCGACTCATTGGTTCGTCTTCATGGAACAATTGACTAGTGCCCGCAAGGGACGCTAGTTCTTTGGTAACCAAACATTATAAGCAAAGATAAAATCCAGCTGGACACAATTTTGTGGACCAGACTTTTTTTTACACTTTACACAATGGACAATATTAAACGCAATTAATAACTAAAATACCCAGTATTATAGGTTATATTGTTATGAAGCTATAGTTTTTGGGGCCGTGAGTTAAGTTTGCAACTGTCTGTGCACTAGTCACTTACGTTGTGTGGCAAACATATTTTGCATGTTGTTATTGTCAATCAGTATTTTTGGTAAATATGTAGACCTTTTTGCCCCCCCCCCCCACCCGCAACACACACACACACACAAACAAACGCACACACCCACACAAGTGGAAGAAAGTTGTACTGTGTAAATGCCGACAACCAAGGAAGGACCAATAAACTAAAGCTGAATCCCTGACTTACGTCCTTTTTAATCCGACCACTTCCATTTTGGTCTTCCATTCATAGCATTTATAATGTTACGCATATTGTGCAACCTGGCTGGCGATAACTGTAAGTGCCGACTTCGCAGGAAAGCCGATGGCTGTTGCTTTACGCTACCCCGTGGTTGCTCCTACAAATCCTCCGCTGCACGGCGCCAGCATATGATGATGAAGACAGCATCACGCAAAGGATCAAAGTTTTCATTGTGCTCTGTGAGTCCTGTTTAACTTAATTATTTCGTAAGCAATAGATGCTATCATCAAAGCATAGCTTGAATTTCGCTTCATTGTTCTTCATTGTTACTTAACCTTTCTTATTCTGGGACGATCCTGTCCTTAATAGCAAACATTTAGTTCGACTTTATTGTAAAAGATGTAAGGACAGTAAATTATGATAACAGAGACAAACCGCAGACGGAGATGAGATGTGAGATACAATACCGCGAGAAGAATTCGACACAGCACTGAAAGACCAAAGTCGAAGCAAGCTCCCTGGAGCGGATGACATTTCCTCAGATTATCGTGATCCTTGGGAGAGCCAGCCATGACAAAACTATTTTCTCTGGTATGCACGATATATGACACGTTCCTAATACAGTCAGACTTCAAGAAGAATATAATCATTCCTGTTCCAAAGAAGGCAGATGCTAACAGGTGTATTGCCGAATGATACGTTTAATACGTCATTGTGAGGAAATACTGACAAAATTATTTACAGGACTGCTAGGGTAGTCCATGCACTGCCCATTCTGTCAGAACATCTCCCTAGTAAGCAGGAAACTAGGGTTTGAACCCCGGTCGGGCACAAATATTCAACTTACCCAACCGATTTAAATCATTGCCTCCTGACAGCTAACGTGTTTAAATGCTGTGTGTATTTATAACCGATAGGAAAAACTGGTAATGGCGACCTCAGGAAAGATCAATTTGGGTTCCAGAACTGTGTAGGAAAATGTGAAGCTATACTGCCTATATACTTTTCCTTAGGAAGATAGGTCGAAGAAGAGCAAACCTACTTCTGTAGTATTGGTGCATTTAGGGAAACCTTTTGAAAATGTTGAGCAGAGTACATTCTTTGAAATTCTGAAGGTAGCGGGAGTAAATTACAGGAGCCAAACGCTATTTTACAACATGTACAAAACAAACTGCAGTTTTAAGAGTCGAAGGACATAAGAGAAAAGCAGTAGTTGAGAAGGAAAAGAGAGAGGGTTACAGCCTCTTCCCGGCGTTATTTAATCTGCACATCGAGCAAGCAGTAAAGGAAACCAAGTGAGATTTGAAAAGGTAATTAAGGTTCACGAACAAGAATTTTAAACAATCGCATTTACCAATGGCGCTGTAATTGCATCAGAGGCGACAAAGGACTTTGAAGAGTGATGCACAGCATGGATAGTGTCTAGAAAAAAGTTTGTGATGAACATTCATAAAAGTAAATCATGAGTCATGGTTTGTAGTCAAGGCTAATCAAAAGATAGTGCGGTATTTGGACTAGCAAGATACTAACATGAGTAGATGAGATTTGTTATCTGGGCAGTAAAATGGTTGATGATGACCAAAGTGAAGACGGTATAAAATTTAGACGGCCTCAAAGTTTCCCAGAAGTGCTCTGACGCAGCCATCGGCCAAAGAATATTTTTGGGGTATTGGTATGACTAGTTAGTAGAAACACTTATAAACATTTCACTATTTCTTTGAACATTTCCTGAAATTAACTTTATCACTACTGGTCATTAAAATTGCTACACCACGAAGATGACGTGCTACAGACGCGAAATTTAACGGACAGGAAGAAGATGCTGTGATATGCAAATGATTAGCTTTTCAGAGCATTCACACAAGGTAGGCGCCGGTGGCGACACCTACAACGTGCTGACATGAGGAACGTTTCCAACCGATTTCTGATACACAAACGTTGCCTGGTGAAACGTTGTTGTGATGCCTCGTGTGGGGAGGAGAAATGCGTACCATCACGTTTCCGACTTTGATAAAGGTCGGATTGTAGCCTATCGATATTACGGTTTATCGTATCGCGACAATGCTGCTCGCGTTGGTCGAGATCCAATGACTGTTAGCATAATACGGAATCGGTGGGTTCAGGAGGGTAATACGAAACGCCGTGGTAGATCCCAATGGCCTCGTATCACTAGCAGTCGAGATGACAGGCATCTTATCCGCATGGCTGTAACGGATCGTGCAGCCACGTCTCGATCCCTGAGTCAACAGATGGGGACGTTTGCAAGACAACAATCATCTGCACGAACAGTTCGACGACGTTTGCAGCAACATGGACGATCAGCTCGGAGATCATGGCTGCGATTACCCTTGACGCTGCATCACAGTGAGGAGCGCCTGCGTTGGTGTACTCAACGACGAACCTGGGTGCACGAATGGCAAAACGTCGTTTTTTCGGATGAATCCAGTTTCTGTTTACAGCATCATGATGGTAGCATCCGTGTTTGGCGACATAGCGGTGAACGCATATTGGAAGCGTGTATTCGTCATCGTCATACTGGCCTATCACCCGGCGTGATGGTATGGGGTGCCATTGGTTACACGTCTCGGTCACCTCTTGCTCGCATTGACGGAACTTTCAACAGTGGACGTTATATTTCAGATGAGTTACGACACGTGGCTCTACCCTTCATTCGATCCCTGCGAAAACCCTACATTTCAGCAGGATAATGCACGACCGCATGTTGCAGATCCTGTACGGGCCTTTCTCGATACAGAAAATGTTCGACTGCTGCCGCCGCCATCACATTCTCCAGATCTCTCACCAATTGAAAACGTCTCGTCACAATACGCCAGTCACTACTCTTGATGAGCTGTGGTATCGTGTTGAAGCTGCATGGGCAGCTGTACCTGTACACGCCATCCAAGCTCTGTTTTATCACGGCCAGAGGTGGTTGTTCTGGGTACTGATTTCTCAGGATATATGCACCCAAACTGCGTGAAAATGTAATGACATGTCAGTTCTAGTATAATATATTTGTCCAATGAATACCCGTTTATCATCTGAATTTCTTCTTGGTGTGGCAATTTTAATGGCCAGTAATGTATTTAAAAAACAATGTAATCACTGGTGCTCTCTGTCAATAACATGGAAAGTATGAATAAAGTGTGCTTCTCTTCTGTAGCATTTCGTTCAGAGTTGTAATGGGCATCTTCAGAGATATGGTGCTCCTATGACTTTCACTTGTAATTTGGCCCATATAGCAACCAACCATTAGAGGAGTAGGTATGCTTTTTCCTGAAGGTACATTAGTGCCATTCAGGCTTATGGTTGTTATTTGGGGCAAGCTACAATGAAACACCAGACAAACAGATCTGCATCTCATCCCTGAGTTGCCATATGGAGCCGCAGCATGCAGCTTCAGGGGTCTGATGTTGCTCTGAGTTGTTGGTTGCTATTTGGCCCAAATGAAGGATTTGTTCCCTTCTGGCGATAAATTCTTGTTTGGCCCTGTCAGATGAAAACTAGGGCTCAAGAGACCGGCAGCAGTACCAGCTGCAACATCTGGAATAAGATCACACCTTTTGGTTCACTGAATATCATCTCACTAAGCTTATTACTGTGTCCATGCATGTCGTGTGTATGTTGTAATCTATAGACAGCAAACAGTGACGAAGCGCACGAGCTCTGCAGCCCACCTGACCTGGACACTTGTGTTCACAGGCGTGCGACAAGCCACTCTGATCCTGACGATCCTCTACTGGTGGGAGATGGGCAAGGCAGCCCGGTGACGCTTGGGCATCGCAGCTCAGGTCGCTCGCCTCACCGTCATCTCATTCCTTGTATCTGATAAATTTCCCCAGATGCGTAATGGTAATTTTTGATTCCACGTTTCTGTATTCTTCATAAATTGGCGATAAAATGTTCACACTTTAAATAGAGCACGCTGACTGGATTAGGGAGACGCTGCTCCGAACGCTCGGCGAATTGATTATTTCGATATGGAGTGTCATAGCAGTATTCAAAAAAAGAAAAGAAAAGCATTGCACTGGTCGAAAGTGGCAACAGAGACAGAACGAAAGGTCTCAGTGCACTAGATGCAAACACATCACCTGAGCCAACACAGATGCGGGCTTCATCCAGATAAACATTCCGCTAAGGCACTGGTGCAACATCTCAGCAACATATCGACAAGCTATTACGGCAATCATTCGTTTGATATTTTACCTGAGCAGTTCCCTCAACCCCTCGACCGGTCGAACTTAAATGATACCGTCAGGGAAAAGGAAACGTTAAACAATTGTTTTTTTAGGAACAGGAACGACATGAAGGACAAAAAACGAAAAGCAATCTGAAACATGTACAGTAACCAAACTGTAATTACTAGTCGAAGGACATTAAACGGAAGGTGTAACCGAGAAGGGATAGTGACAGGGCCGGCCGAAGTGGCCGTGCTGTTAAAGGCGCTGCAGTCTGGAACCGCAAGACCGCTACGGTCGCAGGTTCGAATCCTGCCTCGGGCATGGATGTTTGTGATGTCCTTAGGTTAGTTAGGTTTAACTAGTTCTAAGTTCTAGGGGACTAATGACCTCAGCAGTTGAGTCTCATAGTGCTCAGAGCCATTTGAACCATTTTTTTTTTATTGTGGCAGGGTTGTAGCCTCTCCTCGATTTTATTTAAACTGTATAATGAGCACGATGTAAACGATGCAAATGAGATATTTGGAAAGCGAATTAAACTTCAAGCAGAAGAGGTACAAGACTTTAATGCTTGCCGAAGAAATTTTAATTCTGTCGGAGACGTTAAAGGACTTTGAAATGGAGCTGAACGGAATGCATAGCTCTTGAGATACAGATTGTAAGACGGACACTAACAAAAATAAAACAGGGATAATGACACGTAAAAGAATGAAACCAGGCGAGGGAATTACGAAGGGCGTTCAGTAAATGATGCAACATATTGTTTTTCTGAACGGAAGTTAGTTTTCTTCAGGATATCACTACACCACTCTTTTGGATACAAAATCCTATTTTTCAAGGTAATCTCCGTTCGATGCGAAGGCCTTAGGTCACCTTACTGGAGAGGGAGGGAGAGGGGGGAGGGAGGGCTGTCTCTGACCACATGGTACCACTCTAGTGGTCGACATCGGAGCCATCATCTTGCTGCACCCATTACCTCCCAGTCAACACGTACTGCTGCCTGCGGAGCCAAACTCGTTGTTCTTTACGGTTTGTTAGACGGCTAAGAATCCAGCGGGCGCACACCTTCGAGCAGCCCGACTGGTGGAGCTGTGTGCCAGCGCTACCAACAGAGGCACTCAGTTGAGCAGCGAGATGTCGTCTCCGATCCGTCGAACACCTGGAACGAGTGTCCAAACATTCTGACGTTGCAGGACTCACAGTTAATTAAAAAGAAAATGACTTTCTCACACTATCGATTAGGACACCAATCTGGATGGTTTTAAATAAATAAAAATTAAGTTAGGGGACACTAATATGGGGTGCATCCATCCTTCCAGCGAGTCGTCCGTATGTTCAAATGGTTCAAATGGCTCTGAGCACTATGGGACTCAACTGCTGAGGTCATTAGTCCCCTAGAACTTAGAACTAGTTAAACCTAACTAACCTAAGGACATCACAAACATCCATGCCCGAGGCAGGATTCGAACCTGCGACCGTAGCGGTCCTGCGGTTCCAGACTGCAGCGCCTTTAACCGCACGGCCACTTCGGCCGGCGTCCGTATGTATGTGGAGGAATGGCAACGAATTATTTCTCAACAGCCGGTATCAGAGATGAAAGCGATGTTGGACGCAGGGGTCTGTAGCGAAGTCAGCGTTCTGACTCATCTCACTGGATTCAGACCGGTCCACAAAATATTTTGTCACAGATGCTGTTTTATGACGTGGTACACTGCCATGCTGTTACAGTCATCGTCTCCAAACCGCTCCTCTTCTGTTCGCAGCATACAATGCCGTAAAATGGCCTCATATCCTTCCACAATGAGCGCAATAAGGGGAGCACACTCTAACCTCGAAAAACGCCCCCACACCGTAACACAACCTTCTCTGAAATTCACTGTTGGCACCACACATGGTGGCAGGTAACACTCTCGAGGCGTTCACCAAACCCAAGCTCTTCCAGCGGATTGCCCCAGAGAACTGAAGTCTTTCTTTTAATTATTTTTTTTTCACTCCCTAGGTACAGTCATTGTGCTAGCTGCTGGACTTCTGATAGTACCTTTGAAACTTTAGAGTGATTCCTTCCGGAGATTCCAAGTGACATTTTGCAACCACATTCCGCAATACTCGACAGTTCGCCTCGGTCAGTACGTGAGGTCTGTCTTGTCATGGTTTAGCTATGGTTGTTCCTTCACGTTGCTGCTTTAGAATCACTACGATCGACTTGGGAAGCTTTAGAAGGATTAATATCTTCCTGACTGTTTTGTTGCTCAGCTGACATCGAATGAGTAGTCCACGTTTGAAGTC
This sequence comes from Schistocerca americana, assembly GCF_021461395.2. NCBI lineage: Eukaryota > Metazoa > Arthropoda > Insecta > Orthoptera > Acrididae > Schistocerca > Schistocerca americana. Next base: position 370,986,667 of record NC_060126.1, read on the forward strand.
ACTGATCTCTCTGCTTTTAACTTCTTCTCGACTGACAACATAAACTGCTGCCTCCTTTCATGATGACAGGTCCGGCTCTCGTCGCATCTGGTCACATATAGTGATTAAATCAGCGGTTTATTGTGTATTGAACCGTGGTCCTAGAAACGAAGGAGGGACTTCGTCCCGCCGTAGAGCTCAGTGGTTCACAACCCCAATGCAGGTCACAGCTGTCCACCCACCCCACCGCTGCACCACACCCAACCCACGGTTACTGCGCGGTTCGGCCCCCAGTGGACCCCCGCCCCCTCCTCCCCTCGTGAACGTCTCATACCAAACGAGTGTAAAACCAAATGTTTGCGAGGTACAGTAATTATGGCGTACGCAAAAATCAGGGATGCATATGATTGTCCAGATATATTTGATCAGATATTGAGGATATTGGATTAGCACAAGCACACATGAAATAAGAATCTTTCTCACTCACTAGATAATGGAATTTCGAACAAAACTGAAACATTTGTCTTAAGTGTGTTGAACAACACCTCATTGAGTTCGAACGAGGTCGTGAAATAGAGCTACGAGAAGCTGGATGTTCCTTCTGCGATACTGTAGGAAGACTTGGCACGAATGTGACATGACTGCTGACAGTGGTGGCCACGAGAATGCACGCTCGCGAGAAGACCGGGCTCCGGACAGCCACTGCCGAGAGGGAAGACCATCGGGTTGTGCGTATGGCTCTGGCGCATCGTACTGTATCTGCAGCAACAATATTTCACCAGCAGTTGGCGGCACATTGACGCAATCAACTGTTACAAATCGGTTACTTCAACGACATCTCCGAACCATACGCCCTGTAGCTGGCATTCCACTGCCTCCAGACCATCGCCATTTGCGACTTCAGAGGTGTGAAGCGATAGGTCATTAGAGGGCATGGTGGAGAGCTGCTGTGTTTTCTGATGAAAGCTGGTTCTGCCTCGATACCAGCGGTGGCCGTGTGTTGGTTAGAAGGAAGGCAGTTTTGACATAACTGCCAATGTGTCTGAGCTCTAGACACAATGGACATAACACTTGGAGTGCGATTACGTATGCCAGCAGGAGATTCTCATAGTTATCCGATGCACTCTGAGTACCTAATTTGTACGTCGATCTGGTGATTCAACCTGTTGTGCTGCCATTCGCGAACAGCATTCCATTGGGTGTTTTCCAACAGGATGACGGCCGCCCACATACCGCTGCCGTAACGCAGAGTGTCGACCTGTTGCCTTGGCCTGCTCCATCACCAGATCTGTCTCCAGTCGAGCACATATGGGACATCATCGGATGACAACTCCTGCGTCATCCGCAACGGCATTAACCGTCCCTGTTTTGACAGACCAAGTCCAACAACCATTGATCTCCATTCCACAAACTGACACCCAGCATTTGTAATACACGATGCATGCATGCCTCCGTGCTTGTATTCAACATTCTGGCGGTTACAATGGTTATTCATCTACCAGCGTTTCACATTTTCAATAGCTCACCTCGCGGATACATTTAAATATGTTACATAAACAAACGTATTCCCGAAACTTCATTACTCTACATTAATTATTTTTCGATGTTGCGATTTTTTTCCGTCTGTATAGATAAACCAGAAAGGCAAATTTTAGGATTCGGACCAGGATCCTATTACAGGTAGCATAACTTGGATCACTGACGGTCTGGACACAAGCGTAATTTAAACTCTTTGAATATATTCCCAAAAAAATTACGCAATAAATACTAGTCCATGTATCTCACACTTTTTATGATAACAGTGCCTTCCCTGGATACGATAATGCGAATTCCTACGTCAGCTTTGGGAAATATTACGTGAAATATTTTCAGTATTTACATGAGTCACACTTGGCTCTTCCTCCAACTAGCAGTTTCCATGGCGTGTAATATTAGCATTGCACATCTTTAAGCGCAGAACAACATATATCCGCGACTAGTTCCTTGCAGCTGTGGGTATTTTAGCCTCGCTTTCACAAAGGGATGTGTACGGTCTGACGACAGAATCGTACTTCGTTCTCAACTGACGCAATCTAGTCGCACCCTTTACTTCCTCTATGACGCGCTTTTGCCTCTCAACAAAGATGGTCTTATCTCCAGCTTCTCCTGTTCCATCGCTACAATTCCAAGTATCGATCCTACGCAGGGACCAGTCAGCTACATAGAGGGTGACTCAAAAGAACGGGAAATTTTGGAACGGACATCAGTGGATGATCACAGTTACTTTACACAGATTTTTTTTATGTCAATGTATAGTACAGGGTATGCCACTCTTGAATGTCAGAAGCATTTTTATTTCTTGAATGTCACATCCGATAGATGAGCTCTCCGTCGCCGCACACATTTCTGCAGGGTGTTAGGAACGTTATGCATGGCTCGACATCACATTTCAATATGAATCCTGTAGATTTCCTCTCGTATTCTCGCTTTAAGTTCTTCGGTGGTAGCAGGTCGAGTATGTTAAGCCGCGCTCTTAAAGTGGCCCCACAATAAAAAAAATCACACGCTGTCAAGTCAGGCGACCTTGGGAGTCATGCGGTGTCACCGCACCTCGAAATGACACTGTTACCAAACCGTCGTTGCACAGCTCCCATTGATATCCGTGCCGTATGTGTTGTTGCTCTGTCCACCTGTTGGCAGAAAAATAGGGCATTTAATGCGCAACAGGGCTTTTCTTCAAGGCAACATACTAAACAGACGTTACGGTGGTTGGACACCTTTCATCATCTTCAAAAAAGTTGGGGCCATGGCGCATCATACAGTGACGCTGATGCTGTGCAGTGGACGCTCGTGCAGAAGACCTGGACTTTGCTGAGACCAATAGCGAAAATTCTGTCCACTGACAAGGCCACTGAAGCGGAAGTGAGTTTCGTCTCTGACATCCACCACTCGAGACTGTGTTAAAGGTGACGAATCTTCTGCCCAGTGTTCTTACATGGTCCCTAATTATGAAAGAAAAATAACAACTGTAGTTCATTCCCAGAACTTGGAGCGTGGGCAGCACTTCGAAATATAGGCTTTTTACGTTTTGTTTGTCATCAGTCCTCTGACTGGTTTGATGCAGCCAGTCATGAGCTCCTCTCTTGAGCCAAAGTCTTCGTCTCAGAGCAGAGACCATTATTTGCTGGATGTATTTTTATCTCCGTCTTCCCTTAATGTTTTTGTGCTCTGCAGCTACGTACTGTAGCACTGCAGTTGCTCCCTGGTGTCCTAACATGTGTCATGTCACCCTGTCCCTTTCTTCAGAGGACTACACCATTTCTTATTTCATCAGTTTACTTAATTCTCTACCTCCTTCTGTAACTCCCAACCTCAAACGCTTCGCTCTCTTTCTTTCGGGTTTCCCCTCAATTCATTAATCATTTCCATATATTGTTGAGCTCCAAACCTACATTCTTAATTTCTTTTCCCCAAATTAACGCCTACGCTTGATGAGACTTCTGTTAGCAGTGAATACTCTCTTTGTTTCTGCCAGTCTGCTTCTCATATCCTCTTCGCTTCGTCCTCCACTGTTACTTTCCTTCTGACGTAGAAGAATTCCTCCACTTCGTCTGCTATGCAGTACCCAATTGTGATAAGTTGTCGCTAATCTCATTTAGCTTCTTCTCAGTACTTCCACCACACACAGGTTAACTCTTACTACACCTCTTTGTCAACAAGTCCCGTTATTCCTCCTCGCTTTCACTGCTGATAGCAATGTCACCATCTTACAATGTTACCACTTCACCCTGATTTTTTTTTTATCCCAATTCCTGAACCTTTCTTTTATATCTTTCATTCCTTCCCCGGTATAGAGATACTTCAGAGTATAGCGCCTTTGCCAAGTGTAAGTAGGCTATTTAGGTTTTTATGTTGGTAACGCCATGTAGCGCTCTACATGAAAATCACTGACTGAGCTGTGTGCAATCTGTGGCTGGTTTGCAGTTTGCATTGTTGGAATTTGCTATTGTATTGCTGGGCAGTTGACTCCTAAAAGCGTGTAGCGTTGCGCAGTTGTAGGTGAGCCGCCAGCAGTGATGGATATGGGGAGAGAGATGGCGGAGTTTTGAGAGCGGATGATCTGGACGTGTGTCCATCAGAGACAGTAAATTTGTAAGACTGGATGTCATGAACATATATATTATGACTTTTGAACACTATTAAGGTAAATACATTGTTTGTTCTTTATCAAAATCGTTCATTTGCTAACTATGCCTATCAGTACTTAGTGACTTCAGTAGTTAGAATCTTTTATTTAGCTGGCAGTATTGGCGCTCACTGTATTGCAGTAATTCGAATAACGAAGATTTTTGTGAGGTAAGTGATTCATGAAGGGTACAGGTTATTATTAGTCAGGGCCATTCTTTTGTAGGGATTTTTGAAAGTCAGATTGCGTTGCGCTAAATATATTGTGTGTCAGTTTAGTGATGATCAGAATAAGTAAAGAGAGAAATGACTGAGTACGTTCAGTTTTGCTCAGCTGTTTGAAAATCAAATAACGTAAGGGGTTTACCAGCACCGTAATTCACTAATTTTTCTAAAGGGACGTTTCACAAGTCGATAATCACATCAAAGTGTCCTGGTTTTCTGGAAGCCTACACGTGATCCGCATTGTTGCTGTTAAGTTTGTTGCTAATCTGATTTCTGTTACTCCACGTTACTTTTGTCTTTCTTTGGTTTAATGGAAATGGAAATGGAAATGAGCGTTTGGCGTCATTGGCCGGGAGGCCCCTCGCGGGGCAGGTGCGGCCGCCATATCGCAGGTCTTATTACATTCGGCGCCACATTGGGCGACCTGCACGCCGGATGGGGATGAAATGATGATGAACACAACACAACACCCAGTCCCTGAGCGGAGAAAATCTCCGACCCAGCCGGGAATCGAACCCGGGCCCAGAGGACGGCAATCCGTCACGCTGACCACTCAGCTACTGGGGCGGACTTTGGTTTAATATTGGCCAATATTCTGTGAACATTAGGCTGTTCATTCCACTTAACAGCTCCTGCAATTCTCCTGCGGCTTTTTTTTTCCGCTACCGAGCGGGGTAGCGCATTGGTCAGCCGTGGACTGGGTGTTTGTTTTGTCCTCATCATATCATCATCATCATCATCATCATCATCATCATCATCACCACCACTCGTAACAGTGGCTAGAATAGTCTACGAAAAAATTGGTCTGTGACAAAACTGGGACTTTGTACAGGCGCTGACGACCGCGCAGTTGAGCGCTCTACAGACGAAACGTCATCATCATCATCATCATCGCACTGGTCAGCACACTGGACTCGCATTCGGGAGGACGACGGTTCAGACCCGCATCCGGCCTTCCTGATTTGGGTTTTCCGTGATTTCCCTAAGCGCTTCAGACAAATGCCGAGATGGTTCCCTCGAAAGGGCACGTCCGCCTTCCTTCTCCAGCCGTCCCTAATCCGAGCCTATGCTCCGTCTGTGATGACCTGGTTGGTGACAAGACGTTAAACTTTAACCCCTCCTCTTTGTTTATTTCCGCCATTGCTTCTGTGATACGGAACCTGAACAGTAGAAGAGGTGGAGGTGACTTCTGGTTAAACGGCATTATGTTGTCAGATTCAATGAAAATGTGGAAAGACCACAGAATCAGGGTTAACGTTTAACGAATTAGTAACATTATCAAATTCAACATTAATTTCCTTTGACAAGAATACTGGACCTCATTGGAGGAGGAGGAGATTAGTGTTTAACGTCCCGTCGACAACGAGGTCATTAGAGACGGAGCGCAAGCTCGGGTTAGGGAAGGATGGGGAAGGAAATCGGCCGTGCCCTTTCAAAGGAACCATCCCGGCATTTGCCTGAAGCGATTTAGGGAAATCACGGAAAACCTAAATCAGGATGGCCGGAGACGGGATTGAACCGTCGTCCTCCCGAATGAGAGTCCAGTGTGCTAACCACTGCGCCACCTCGCACGGTGGACCTCATTGAGGCAGTTGAACAGCAGTTAGTACGCAGCTGTTCAGGCCGAAAATCCCATCGGAACCATTGTACCACAAAACCAACTGCAGCAGAAAAAGCAGTTTAAGAAAAATGACGCTAAACCATGGGCATTTTCCAAGCCATTTGCATCGCCCTCGTGAGATACCCTACTGTGAGCGTAGCAGTGACGCAGTTGCCGATGTGAACCATCACGTCTTTGCTCGCCTCCTACTAAGGACTCAGCAAGAAAAGCTAATCAAGAATATTATGCAGAAATAATTATTTAAATAAAAAGCTTCTTCATATTATTCTGGCGTAACCACAAGCGCCGGAACGAAGTTGAAGAACGCAAGAGAAGAGAAGGCTGTGTAACGACGTCGGCCAGTTGCGCGCTGACCAGGACGTCACCACGATAGGAGTGCCATCTAGCAGAAGTGAATGTGAGCGCCGCTCCTGCCAGCCTCGGCCGGACATACGTGGACGGTATTCGCTGAGTATTAGAACGGCCTAGCAGAGAGTGCTACGATATCAGATTGTAGTGATGCATACCAAACGTTATATATGGGAAAGGACTCGGATTTTTGTTGCATGTCGTCCATCGCTTGCGACACCATTGTTATTTCAAAGTTAAGTATTGTCAATATGCTTTATTGAAATAAAACTACTAATGTTATTTGCTTGGATTTTCGTATAGCATACCGAGAACGCAGCATTCCTTAGGCACCCTATACGAGGCAAGTGGGCAAGTATTTTTTTGTGTACTAGTACAGGTACTTTTATTATTGCGAACATGAATTACATATATGAACTACTTTTGTCGAGTTATTTTATTACTAGGTTATATAGGAGAGCTACTACTCATTCCAAGAGAGCTACTGGACATAGAGACACGGACATTTTAACATGTTTTTATTAGTTCGCTTTCTTGTCTGTTCGTCTGTTAGGTACAAATTTCCTAGTGAGCCACAGACTTGAAACTTACAACATAGCTCAGAACTGAATGACAATGCAATATCAACTCGCTCTCGTGTGAGCTCGAATCTCTCAGATTTTTACCTTTCCATTCTTTTCACGAATGCTCGTAGGAGGAACCAATACATAGATTCTGTCAAGCATAGAGAACCTGAAAAAATTCTGAAATTTACCACGTGTCTCTGTTGTAATCTCTTCAAAAAGTTTTAAAAGAATTGAAAAAATCTACACACACACACACACACACACACACACACACACACACACACACACACGCTCGCATACATGACTAATAAACGGATAATAATTATTAAAATAAAAATCAATTTTTAATACACCACTTTTTAAAATTGAACTAAAAGTGTAAAATAATTTTTCCTAGCACCGTGCTGTGTAACTTCATACATATAGTCGTGAAAATGTGTGATTCTGCATTTTTTACAGTTGTGAAAATACTTGTCAGTTTTAAAACGAAAAAAGTGGAGCGTATGCAGGAGATAATAGTAAGGAGTGTAAAGAGTAGCCGTGGTTGAGGAAAATCACACAACAGTTCGTATCATTTGCAGAGCAATAAAATTGTTAGTGACTTGAGTGAAATGTTCAAGCATGGGCCCCTCGTTTTTCATTTTAAATTTTACCACACACATGAAAAAAAGTTTTGCATCATCTCCGTTCCGAGAGTACCGGAAATTGGAAAAAGAGATTAACATAAACATCATTATTGCTCATGAAAACCACACATTGCATGTTGTACTACCATACAGCGAGACCTCCAGAGGTGGTGATCCAGATTGCTGTACACACCAGTACTTCTAACACCCAGTAGCACGTCCTCTTGCATTGATGCATGACTGTATTCGTCGTGACAGACTATCTACAAGTCCATCAAGGCACTGTTGGTCCAGATTGCCCCACTCCTCAACGGCGATTCGGCGTAGATCCCTCAGAGTGGTTGATGGGTCTTGTGGTCCATAAACAACCCTTTTCAATATATCCCTGGCATGTTCGATAGGTTTCATGTCTGGAGAACACGCTGCCCTCTCTAGTCGAGATATGTCCTTATCCTGAAAAAAGTCATTCACAAGATTTGCAATATGGGCGCGAATTGTCGTCCATTAAGAGGAATGCCTCGTCAATATGCTGCCGATATGGTTGCACTATCGGTCGGAGGATGGCGTTCACGTATCGTGCAGCCATTACGGCGCCTTTCATGACCACCAGCGGCGTACGTTGGCCCCAGATAATGCCACCCCAAAACAGCGGGGAACCTCCACCTTGCTGCATTCGCTGGACAGTGTGTCTAAGGCGTTCAGCCGGACCGGGTTGCCTCCAAACACGTGACCGATGATTGTCTGGTTGAAGGCAAATACGACACTCATCGGTGAAGAGAACGTGATGCCAATCCTGAGCGGTCCATTCGGCATGCTGTTGGGCCCATCTGCACCGCGCTGCATGGTGTTATGGTTGCAAAGATGGAACTCGCCATGAAGTTGTGCCTCATGCAGCCTATTGTGCACAGTTTTAGTCGTAACATGACGTCCTGTGGCTGCACGAAAAGCATTACTCAACATGGTAGCGTTGCTGTCGGGGTTCCTCCGAGTCATAATCCTTAGGTAGCGGTCATCCACCGCAGTAGTAGCCCTTGGGCGGCCTGAGCGAGGCATGTCATCAACAGTTCCTGTCTCTCTGTATCTTCTCCATGTCCGAATAACGTCGCTTTGGTTTACTCCGAGACGATTGGACACTTTCCTTGTTGAGAGCCCTTCCTGGCACAAAGTAACAATGCGGACGCGATCGAACTGCAGTATTGACCGTCTTAGGCATGGTTGAACTACAGACAACACGAGCGATGTACCTCCATCCTAGTGGAATGACTGGAACTGATTGGCTGTCGGACCCCCTCCGTCTAACCGTCTAATAAGCGCTGCTCATGCTTGGTTATTTACTCTTTGACTGAGTTTAGTGAGATCTCTGACAAGTCAAAGGGACTATGTCTGTGATACAATATCCACAGTCAACGTCTATGTTCCCGAGTTCTGGGAACGGGGGTGATATAAAACTTTTTTTGATATGTCTTGTTTGCCACAACTATTAAATATTCACAAGCACAAATTTTTATGACTATCTGTAAGGGCCTAGGAGAAATTATGTAACTCCTTACTGCCTGAATAAAACAAAAAATTATATTACTCAAGAAGTATCCGAAACACTCGAGATAGGGCTGCACGTGTCAGAAGCGTTGCTAGCTTCGTGTAGAACCTGCACATACTGGCAGTGGCACTCGAAAACAGCTAACCTTACACTTACTAGAATTGGATTGGTAAGACGAATCTCTTGACGCCAGGCGTTAACGGTTAATACTTCCAGTCTGTCTTAAAAACGTGTTGTATATGTGTGGTCTTGCCCACTTGCCTCGTATAGGGTGCCTAAGGAATGCTGCGTTCTCGGTATGCTATACGAAAATCCAAGCAAATAACATTAGTAGTTTTATTTCAATACAGCATATTGACAATACTTAACTTTGAAATAACAATGGTGTCGCAAGCGATGGACGACATGCAACAAAAATCCGAGTCCTTTCCCATATATAATGTTTGGTATGCATCACTACAATCTGATATCGTAGCACTCTCTGCTAGGCCGTTCTAATACTCAGCGAATACCGTCCACGTATGTCCGGCCGAGGCTGGCAGGAGCGGCGCTCACATTCACTTCTGCTAGATGGCACTCCTATCGTGGTGACGTCCTGGTCAGCGCGCAACTGGCCGACGTCGTTACACAGCCTTCTCTTCTCTTGCGTTCTTCAACTTCGTTCCGGCGCTTGTGGTTACGCCAGAATAATATGAAGAAGCTTTTTAATTAAATAATTATTTCTGCATAATATTCTTGATTAGCTTTTCTTGCTGAGTCCTTAGTAGGAGGCGAGCAAAGACGTGATGGTTCACATCGGCAACTGCGTCACTGCTACGCTCACAGTAGGGTATCTCACGAGGGCGATGCAAATGGCTTGGAAAATGCCCATGGTTTAGCGTCATTTTTCTTAAACTGCTTTTTCTGCTGCAGTTGGTTTTGTGGTACAATGGTTCCGATGGGATTTTCGGCCTGAACAGCTGCGTACTAACTGCTGTTCAACTGCCTCAATGAGGTCCAGTATTCTTGTCAAAGGAAATTAATGTTGGATTTGATAATGTTACAAATTCGTTAAACGTTAACCCTGATTTTGTGTCTTTCCACATTTTCATTGAATCTGACAATATAATGCGGTTTAACCGGAAGTCACCACCACCTCCTCTACTGTTCAGGTTCCGTAACACAGAAGCAATGGCGGAAATAAACAAAGAGGAGGGGTTAAAATTTAACGTCTTGTCACCAACCAGGTCATCACAGACGGAGCATAGGCTCGGATTAGGGACGGCTGGAGAAGGAAGGCGGACGTGCCCTTTCGAGGGAACCATCTCGGCATTTGTCTTAAGCGCTTAGGGAAATCACGGAAAACCCAAATCAGGAAGGGCGGATGCGGCTCTGAACCGTCGTCCTCCCGAATGCGAGTCCAGTGTGCTGTGCAGTGCGATGATGATGATGATGATTATGATGATGATGATGATGATGATGTTTCGTCTGTAGGGCGCTCAACTGCGCGGTCGTCAGTGCCTGTACAAAGTCCCAGTTTTGTCACAGACCAATTTTTTCGTAGACTATTCTAGCCACTGTTACGAGTGGTGGTGATGATGATGATGATGATGATGATATGATAAGGACAAAACAAACACCCAGTCCACGGATGACCAATGCGCTACCCCGCTCGGTAGCGGAAAAAAAAGCCGCAGGAGAATTGCAGGAGCTGTTAAGTGGAATGAACAGCCTAGTGCAGATAGTCTGCCACGACGAATACAGGCATGCATCAATGCAAGAGGACGTGCTACCGGGTGTTAGAAGTACCGATGTGTACAGCAATCTGGACCACCACCTCTGGAGGTCTCACTGTATGGTGGTACAACATGCAATGTGTGGTTTTCATGAGCAATAAAAAGGGCAGAATTGATGTTTATGTTCATCTCTTTTCCAATTTCCGGTACTCTCGTAACGGAGATGATGCAAAACTTTTTTTGATGTGTGTGGTAAAATTTAAAATGAAAAACGAGGGGCCCATGCTTGAACATTTCACTCAAGTCACTAACAATTTTATTGCTCTGCAAATGATACGAACTGTTGTGTGATTTTCCTCAACCACGGCTACTCTTTACACTCCTTACTATTATCTCCTGCATACGCTCCACTTTTTTCGTTTTAAAACTGACAAGTATTTTCACAACCGTAAAAAATGCAGAATCACAAATTTTCACGACTGTAAGTATGAAATTACACTGCACGGTGCTAGGAAAAATTATTTTACGCTTTTAGTTCAATTTTAAAAAGTGGTGTATTAAAAATTGATTTTTATTTTAATAATTATTATCCGTTTATTAGTCATGTATGTGTGTGTGTGTGTGTGTGTGTGTGTGTGTGTGTGTGTGTGTGTGTGTAGATTTTTGTCAATTGCTTTAAAACATTTTGAAGAGATTACAACAGAGACACGTGGTAAATTTCAGAATTTTTTCAGGTTCTCTTTGCTTGACAGAATCTATGTATTGGTTCCTCCTACGAGCATTCGTGAAAAGAATGGGAAGGTAAAAATCTGAGAGATTCGAGCTCACACGAGAGCGAGTTGATATTGCGTTGTCATCCAGTTCTGAGCTATGTTGTAAGTTTCAAGTCTGTAGCTCATTAGGAAACTTGTACCTAACAGACGTACAGACAAGAAAGCGAACTAATAAAAACATGTTAAAATGTCCGTGTCTCTATGTCCAGTAGCCCTCTTGGAATGAGTAGTAACTGTCCCATATAACCTAGTAATAAAATATCTCGACAAAAGTAGTTTATATATGTAATTCATGTTCGCAATAATAAAAGTACCTGTACTAGTACACAAAAAAATACTGTAAGATCAATGAAGAAAAGTTACGGTTGTGGTGCTTATGGTGTGATATGATAGCATACTTATTAATAAGGGACCGGTTGATGCGAAACAAACTGAGGTAGGAAGAGATTACCAACTTGGTAATGGAAGAAGCGAGGCGGTGAGGGTAAAACCTGTACAGGGAAACTATGGCTTGAATAGATCATTCGGTTTCAAATATATGTATGTTGCAGTAGTCATGCAGTGATGGTGAGGCTTGCACTGGGTATACTAGCCTGGTGAGCTGCCTCCAGTTCTCAACTCTACGGTGTAAGCCAAAAAAGTATCAGCCAAGCCTGTCACAGAACTTTTGCAGTCTCTGGCTCAAGCCTTCCACTCGCTGCAGAATCTAGGGTCCACGATCAGTTCTGGGGACAGCTGACATTCCATGAGCAAGGCTGGTCTTCTCCATCGTCTCTGTCAGTCATTGGAATGATCCAAGTACAACTTTGAATCCCAAAGACAGGCATAATTTGTCTCAACGTCCGAAATCTGCAGCTGGTTGCACCCTGTTCTCTCTCTGGCTGCCAGAACGGACTCCCTCACCCTCCCCGCCCCCCTCCGCCCACCATTTCCCCTCTCCCTAGACGTCTAGACGTAACCTCTTGAATAAGGCCTCCATGCATACATAGTGTCCACCAGATGACGGATAGATTGGTGAGGTTAAAGGGACCAAACTACGAGGCCATCGGTACCTTAATCTTCTGCGTATGAAGCCGGGAATACTCTCAGACAGGAAGTACACAGAAGGCAAGTCCCAATGAAATTGTATTGTGTCTGAGAATCAAGAAAACCAAGAGGAAGCAAGCAGACGTGAGAGAGGGGCAAGAGGATGAAGGTGGGAGAGTTGTCCCGCCCCCAAAAGCAACTGGGTGCCTCCGAGACACGTATGCGACCAGACACTCCCTCTGCATTCGACTGGTACATCCACACCACATCCTTTATCGCCATAAGAAAACTAGCTGCAAGGACAAGTAAAATCTCAGGAAAGTGAACAATGACGACGAGTCAACCAATAAGATTTAAGAGACATCAGCATAAGAAGAATTAAGAAGGTGGGAAGGGCAGGAACCAGACCGGACCATCGATCAAGGGCAGCCATGCGCTCCTGAGGTCGAACAGGAGACGGGGCACCCCTCCAGTCCTTCAGTCGGCCGACGAGGCTAACGTGTTCTACGTGTTCACGAGTAAAATGTAAATTCAAATCAGCCGCTTTGGCGTTGTCCGCCAGCACCTGAAGTAGCGTGTCAGCGAGTTTAAGTTTTCGCTTTAAGGTGGCCAACATACGGTGTGCACCGTATGATCCTTCCTCTTACTACTATTTCCGTAACAGGTACAGTACCATGATTTGCAGTATGTATCAACTGCGGTTTATTATCAGAAACCTTCACTTTAGTATTTGCCTATTCGTGACATGGGACACAGCAGGCTTCCCAACAAGTGAATTGTGTCCCACAGGCTCAGTTTTAGTTGAACACAGCACTTCTGCATAGTTGATTAGAGGGGAGAGGTGTAAAACCCTTAGTTATACCTGGTCCTTGTCTCTCTGCACAGGGCCATTAGGGCCTAGATCTGCCACTGACACACCACTCACACTCAAGTAAAGTCGTGGTGACAGATCCTCTGTTTCCCGTAGAGGACAAATTATCGACAGGAGAGAACTGCGCTTGGGGCAACTTTTGTATCTCTGGTACATGTCTTTCAATAGAGCTCCCAACACACACACACACACACACACACACACACACACACACACACACACACACACACATTCGCAGCAGATTCCAGTTGCTTGACAGCATTCAGTGCAATTTCCAGCGTTTTACAAACAGCAACTAACTTATCCTGTAACGAAGAACAGCACTCCTAATGAGGCTGCACTGTGGCTGGTGCAGCTTTTATATAACGGTAAACGAGCAATGTTAAACTGATCTTGCCGATTCTATTTTAATTTCTGGATCAGTTATGAGGTAGATCTTACTGGTTCCCTTTAAGAACTGAGGCGATTAAAACCCAACCAAGAGATTTCTACTGTGACGACAAAACTTTGCGTAAAAGTACTGATTGCCTGTAATTACTTCGGATTTTTTTTCTGTTTTGAAATTAAGGTCACTAACAAATTCGTAAAAAACGAAAATTTACCACAAATACTGACAATGTACCCTCCTGTTGGAAGGAACACTAAATTTAAACGGCTTTGGTAGTTACAGTATTACAATACAGTAATTAATTCTTAAACGTTCATTTACTACTAAATACGTATGTTATGCAAAACGTTCGTCAATTTCGAAAACACACATACAAACATTCACGTTTACATCTAATTAACACCAAAAGCATAGTCAGATTCTACGAGAAGTGTTAGGACCCAGGTTGTAGGAGCAAATTTATCTGACGTGAGACTTTATTCGTACACAAAGGTATTTGTTGAAGTTATCTTTTATACGTAAATGCACATAAATTTATGTAAATGTACATGCGAATTACACGAATTATTCACGTAGCTGGTATTGTGACACTTTCTGCACTACCATGCCAAAGATAAACACTGTAGCAACAGTACATCTTTCTAAAATAACTAAAATTGTGAAGCTGAACAAAGCATGTCTTTCTCAAGACACAGCTGACAATACGAAAGTCCACTGCACTCATAAAACTTTTGTCTGTACGTATTGCAGAGCTAACCCACCAAAAACAAGTCGAGATATCATGCGCCACCATATCTTGTAAGACGAAAACTGTGCCACAGTGAGAACTGGTTAAGATACCACTGCAAGATGTTTACTATACCACTGTGTTGGTTACAGTATATACAGTACAGAGAAGCATACAAACACTACAAAATGCTATGAAATGGCTTTTCGTTTGAAAATTATTGTTTTACGAATTCGTAAGTACCTTTATATTTCTGCATGTTGATGATTTCTCTATATAATGGCCACAGTTAACGGTATCATTCAATGACATCATCTTCTACGGGTTCATTACTCACCTGAAAAAGAAAATTTATGAATTAGTCATTTAGAATTGACGTATTGCACATTAATGAAAAACCTTGATCCGTGACCGTAGTCTTTTTACTTCCAGATTTACAATCCAGCCTCTGTATGCTTGTAGGCAGGCGGAGACCCAAAAAAAAAAAATTAGTGTTGTCATCCGCCTGCCTGTAAAATGCTGCGTGTAAGCTTCCAGATCTGCATCAACTGTAGCTACCGAGAAACAGATTGTTCCTTGAAATCTTAATACTTAATGAAGTTACACCACGGAATTGAATTTAACGCAATATTAATGATAAGGGGGTCTTAGCACATTTCCATAATTATTATATTGGTTTATTTCATGAGAGGGCTCTAATGATTACGAAATTAAATGCATGGTCCAGGTAAATCCCAATTTTATTACATTTTAATGTGTATAGATTAATAGAAAACATTACAACATTTCGCTTCACATACTCCAAGAACATTCAACTGATACGTGAATTCGATTGTAGAAAAGGAAACACCACAATGATTTGGGAAGGCTATATGAGAAGGGTATGTGTGACAATAATACACCACTTCCTAACCGACTCACTGAACAAAATGGGACAGCGTGAATACAGTGATGGCATGATCGATGATCGAGTAAAAGAAGGACAATTACAAGTGCACTACGCCTCTGAACTCAGTTATGGTGACCCTGCGTGCATTTACTTGAGTCTATCAAATGCCCTAACTCAGGAGTCTCCAACCTTTTGACTTACCTCGGCAATAATGGAAGAAGGCGGTTATTTTTAGGCTGCACATAATATACGGGGTGTTCAAAAACTCTCTCCGCAGTGCCGTATGATTGTTAGCCGTGCGTGCCGTATGATTGTTCGCCTGCCTGGGTTACTTCCCTTCAAGTGGACTCTATTCCACTGTTTCCTTTATCTCCGCCAGCGTCAGTAGTATCTTTGGAGTGTGTCGTTACGTGTTGACTTGAGCATTCAAGTTTAATTCTTTTGTTCGTATGTTTCGTTTTTGTCACTGTTAAAACGCTAATCATTGAAGAACGTGTGTTTTTAGTCGAACAAGTGTTCAAAGCTGGCAGTAAATACACAGTTTCAGTTCGTCAAACATTTAAATCAGTTTTCCCGGAGACAACACTGCCACATCGCGATACTGTGCGAGATTTGATTAACAAATTTCGAAGTACGGGTTCAGTGACAAATGCACCGAGAAGTGGTCGTCCTAGCGTTTTTTCTGGGGATAAACTACTCGATATTTCCGATAAAATGCCCATGAGTCCGAATAAGTCAGTAAGAAAACTCGCCCAGGAAATCGATGTTAGTGTCGGAACGGCCCACACAGCTGTAAAGAAAAAATTGGAACTTTTCCCATAGAAAGTGACAGTCGTGCAAGAACTGAAAAATACTGATGATGGAAAGAGGCTGCATTATTGTCAATGGTTCAAAAATTTCGTTCAACAAAATGGAAGGGGTATTCTTAATGAAACGTTTTTCACTGATGAGGCGTGGTATCATTTATCCGGGTAGATGAACTCGCAAAATTCTCGTGTGAGGAACCACTTCACTGTGTAAAAATAGGAGTTTGTATTGCAATTTTTGCAATTTCTAGACGTTAGATTGTGGATCCCATATTTTTCAACGAAAAAATAAACGCACAACGCTACTGCAATGATATTCTGTACCCATTCATAGGAGAACTTGTGTTAAGTGAAATACAGAACGGTTATTTTCAACAAATGGTGCAACCGCGCATACAGTTCGCGTTTCAATGTCACTGCTTGCTGATGTTTTTGGTGATCGCATAATTTCACAGGGACTTTTGGCTTTTCCGGGGTGCAGAGAAAGCAACTGTCTATAAAAACTGTCCAAAATCCATCGATGAATTGAAAACTGCAATATCCACTTTCACTGCTTCTGTTACAGAAGAAATGTTACAGATTGTGTTTGGAAACACGATTAGACAAATTGAATTGTGTATTCGACAACGGGGGGACACTTTCAACATTTAATGTGAAAATTTGTAAGTAAAATTGAATATTCAGTAAATTGATAACTTGTATTTCACTGAGTTTCATTTCGGTATATTCATTGCGGCATACGGCACGCGCGGCTAACAATCATTCAGCACTGCGGATAGACTTTTTGAACAACCCGTACTTGACACTAACAATAATCGCTGAGCATAAAAAATAAAAAAATTAAGAAGGGACCGTTGGAGATATGTAGTTAACACACTCAACCAATTTAGAATTTATTAATTTCTTATTTTTTGTTCTAAAAAAGCAAGACTGAATTCATTTGATATTTTATATATGACATTTCACAACTTTCCATAAACGGAATTCTTTAACCTATCGTAAGATAGAGCCTCACCTTTCTTAAACATTTTTGGAAGATAACTGCCCTAACTCTGTTGTGACCTAATCCGCTGAAGCTGCTGTCTGTATAATTATGATCAGACAAGATAGCTGCAAACGTGTAATTGGTGGTTATCAGAATACGGTCTACTATCAATCTAGTTACAGACACACAGCCTTCGCCTCTCTCCACCTCGTTCTGGCCCAGAGGTCGTTTGTCCGTTCAATCTGACGAAGAAGTGAAGTGTCTTACGTGAAGGCAGTGCCTCCCAGCGTCTGCGTGTGATTTCGCGCTGAAAGGCTTTGTCCGCCAACGACAAGATTTCTCCTTGCTTCCGCCAACATTATTTGTAGTTCTACTCACACGATGCATTGTAAAAAAACTTAGCTTCCTAAACCACGTCCGTCGGCCTACTCCGTACTGAGAATTCCTGGCCTTCGGTCTCCGTCATGAACGTATGTTTTTTGGTCAGTCAATGACTGGTCGTTTCGCACGAAAAAATATTGAAACGGTACTCCGTTTGTTTGTTCTGAGAACGTCTCTCTTTTCGCTATGGATGGCGAAATTCCTCCCACCCTCCTATCGTGGCGCTCGCTAGTCGTCTCTGCGCCTGGCGGTAAAAAACGACACACAGGATGTCTTTAGGAACGTTGTTGCATGCTTTGAGAGCAGAGGCGAGAATGTCGGTGTCCACAGAAATGCGACTCCTTTAGGTCCGTCTTCTGCGAATTTGCTGGCAGCTAACGGAGCTCGAAAAACAATCCGCGATCTCGTGGTGCCCAGAAGAAGGTACGTCGCTTCTCTACTGGGAAGGTTCGCTACGATTCCACCCTGGTAGGAGATGTGTCTGCCAGGATTGTTGCTTAGCCCTCGAAAGCGCGCCTTGATGCCGCGCTGAACGCTTTCTGCCGAGCCCACCTGCTGCGTCTGGCGTCCCTTTCTCCAAATGGTCCGCGCCATATGGGGTGAGGCGTTCGCTGTCTCATCGCTGGCCAGAACTCTCAGAGCTACAATCAAATCTCCACGTAAGCCCACATTGTTAATTAAAGAAGAAGATGATCTGATCTTACAATTACTGCCATTACTTTCTTATTAAGTCAGAGACGGAGTCTGTCGATCTGAATGTGACTGCCGAATTATTCATTCGATTTGCAATTCAGAAAGAGAAAAAATAAGTAGGGGCAGGCAAGGGAAGACCCAATGCTTCTTACCCCCTCCAGTTAAAAAACCACATTTTAGTGTTAAGTGTTTATATCGAGGGTGAAGAAAAAATGCCGCACTTGGTGGTCGGCATGCGAATCCTATTCCCACACATTCCACTTCGAGACTAAAGGGTAGCAACTAAGTCCCACCAGTAGGCTCAGCAGAAATTCAGTTTAAAAAACGAGGGTCTGGCAACGCTGTTAACTGTGCACAGCGTGGCCAAGAACAGGTAGCATGGACTCTGCGCTGCGCCCGAGCTGCCCCATTAAATCAGTTTGAAGAGGCGATGCTGTGGGGAACGGATAAACGAACTGCCAATGTTCGCGCCAAACATTTTCTTTCAGTTAAAGAACAAAACTGTGCCAATTTACACCTCCACAATGCGGTATCTTATGTGTTTCTTTCTGTTACTGTTATCTTTATTTAATCATTAAGACATAGGATAAACTTCTTACAGTCATAAACGACCACTCTGCTTTGTCCATGACACAAATGAAGCAAACAGAAAAGAATGCTGGATACAGTAACATCGTCTGTATCCATAAGTAACAAAAAACACAGTAGGTGTGCTACAATAGATTGCACATTATGCTACACACAACGATTCCATTCTGTACGTTTGGCGTGTTCACTTTAGAGATGACGTTCAAACCGGCCACCGTTCATTTGCAAACACTTCGATACCGCTACATCGTACTTCGCTGGACCGTACGCAACGCACCGGCATCCAGAACTGCCGAAGCCGCATGCACGAGAGCTGGCTGGTCATATTCATCCATGGGTTGAGTACTATAAACTTGTTCCTTTATGTGTCCCGACAAATAAGAATCTAGTGGATTAAGGTCTGGGCAATGTGGAGGCTTCCACCACTAATCCATTTCCTTGGAAACTCTTCATTTCAATTGTTATGCACACTCATTCCAAAGTGTAGCGATGCGCCATCACCCTGAAACCATAGCTGTCGCCGAACACCAAGTGGAACGTTTTCTAATGCGTCAGACAAAGTATTGCAATAAGGTCCCAAAAGCACTCCTTCCAAGACTCTAGCCCACAGGCTCATGCTGAAGAGTGCCAGAGAGCCATGTTCATGGCAGACATGTGGGTTGTGTCCTGATCAATAATGGCTGCTGAGGAAGTTAAAAATACCTTGACGAGTAAAGTTATATTTGTCAGTCCCTATCACCTTATTTATAAAATGTTCATTATCTTCCACCTGGTGCAAAAGATATTCACAAAACTGTACTCGTCGAATGTGATCTTCTGGTCACTAGCATTGAGTTAATGTGTAATTATACGTATGCAGTTCTTCATCGTGCAAGACTTCTACAAACAGCCTTCAAGAGATTTGTAACAGCCATGCAATATCACAAGTACTTCACCGAGATGACTGTTGAACAGCTTCAAGACTCGCGTCCTCCGTTTGTGGAGTACGTCTAGTCCAGGAATGACCTTTGTCTATTAACTGTGGACGAAGATTACTGGTTTCGCCAACGCATTGCTCCCGGCGATGAAAAACATTCCTGTCGGGATGGTGCCTTGGATGGTATCGTGCAGCATACGAACGAGCAGCAGCTTGGTTATCGGGTGCACCCAGCACCAAAAGCATATCGACTTACTCATACTCCATCAGGAACTCAGTATACATGACCTCGAAAGGATCAGTCATGGTTGCGCTCGTGTGACCAAATAATGTCCTGCTTATAAACGACGAGAAATAGGGAACGGACGTCTAAAAAATAAAATAGGATTCTGACCAGGATTCGAACCATAGCTCCATGGCTAATGTGGGTGTGATATCCCAGCAGTCAACTCTGAGTTACGACGTCTGACACGGTTGTGTGTGGTGATACACTTCCCTCTGCACATTCTGATGCGCTGCACTATGTGACATGCCACTTCCACAATTTCGTACACATGTTTTCAAAAGTACCCGATCTAATTTTGCTAGATAAACTTTTGTCTTGAATCTGGATAAGGAATTGCATGGCGACTTCCAAGGGCAGCCTTTTTTCTTCAACCTGTAGGTACGTATCTCACTTTTTCATGTTTCTCAGCTGACTTGCAGAGAATGAAGTAGTGTCTCGAAAATTGTAACGAATTCTTGAAATTTATAAGCGATGTTCAGAACAGAATCCTTTTCAGTTGCTCCCTTGACGCCTTGCCTGTAAGGATGCCCTGCATCCTGACCGGCAGCGGAAAACCCAGCCAAGAAGAGGCTCCGATTCCCAGGCTGACTGTACCTGCTACCAAAAACAAATCCGATACGGTTCGTGACTCCGCAAGTAGAACCAGCAAGCCACCGACAAAAAAAATGGCTCTGGGCACTATGGGACTTAACTGCTGAGGTCATCAGTCCCCTAGAACTTAGAACTACTTAAACCTAACGAACCTAAGGACATCACACACATCCATGCCCGAGGCAGGATTTGAACCTGCGACCGTAGCGGTCGCGCGGTTCCAGACTGTAGCGCCTAGAACCGCTCGGCCACACCAGCCGGCCAGCCAACGACAGTTCAGTAAAGCAAGACAGAAAGGGAAAGACCCTCCACTACAAATAAAATTACAGAAAACTTATTTTCCCTCACAGATGTCGAAGCTATTGAAAGGAACTGCTTTCCTCCCATTTACACGCTCCCATAGCCAGTAGCCTGAGCAGAGTTGTAAAACTACCGTACGTTGCCGTAGACTATCACAAGTAAGCGTAGACTACGATGCTTTTGCTAGTAACCTTGCTCAGTTAAGGCCGTATCCACGGTACCTGCATGTTAGGTGTGTTGCAAACCTATCAGGCGTTACCTCATAACGATCGCTTCTCCTTCCCCTCCCCCCCCCCCCCCCCCAACCACACATGTGATCAGTGTCTTCTTAGATTTCTTTAAAACCAGAAGTGGTGAACCGTCTAGAAACTGAATGAGGATACATAAAAGGGCCAGCTAACCTATGGAACATCTTTTTCCTACATAGTTATCCTCCTGTCTATTACGTGAAAGTAAACAGTATTAATAGGAAAACTGAAATTGTCAGTGTCTAATTCAGGTGGTCTACGATTAAGGCCTTTGATTACTAATCAAAATGTCTTCTGTCCCGGGTTCAGAACCGGCCACCACTTAAATTTTGATCAATAATCAGCATTGGCGGCCGAAGACTTCGGCCAACGACTTGTCAAAGAGGGCAGAAGACCAGAGAGAGTTTCAGAGCACTCTTTTGTCCTTGGGTGGTTCATATGGTTCAAATGGCTCTGATCACTATGGGACTTAACATCTTAGATCATCAGTCCCCTAGAACTTAGAACTACTTAAACCTAACTAACCTAAGGATATCACACACATCCATACCCGAGGCAGGATTCGAACCTGCGACCGTAGCAGTCCCGCGGTTCCGGACTGCAGCGCCTAGAACCGCACGGCCACCGCGGCCGGCTCCTTGGGTGGGAAACTGACCCCAAAGGTGGAAGAATCAGCAATTATCAAAGGCATGAGGATTTAGAGGCAATGGAAACCACTGTATTAAAGGCACATAACGTGTATCCACAGGACATGTGGCCTGTAACTGAAAAAGAATCAATATGATCTCTCCACTGGCAAAAGATACCGGAATAGTCCCTCATTCGGATCTCCAGAAGGGGCCTGCCAAGGGGGATATGACCGTGAGAAAAACATTGAATAATCAAGGAAACGATATCGTTCTACGAGTTAGGGTGTGGAATGTCAGAAGCTAGAAAGCTGAAAAGGAAAATCCAGAGGCTCAATCCAGATGAAGTAGGGGTCAATGAAGTGAAATGCAAAGACAAGAATTTCTGGTCAGATGAGTATCTGGTAATATCAACAGCAGCAGAAAATGATATGACGGGAGTAGGATTCGTTATCAATAGGAAGGTAGGGCAGAGAGTACGTTACTATGAACAGTTCAGTGACAGGGTTGTTCTTATCAGAATCGACAGCAAAGCAACACCGATTACAATGATTCAGGTATACATGCTGACGTAGCAGTCTGAATATGAAGAGATATAGGAAGTTTAAGAAGATTTTGGAAGTGTAGTACAGTATGAGAATCTAATAGTCATGGGCGACTTGAATGCAGCTGCAGGGGAAGGAGTAGAAGAAGAAACGGTTACTGGAGAAAGTGGGCTTGGGACAAGGAATGAGAGAGAAGAAAGACTAATTGAGTTCTGTAATAAATTCCAGCTACTAATAGTGAATACTCTGTTCAAGAATCACAAGAAGAGAAGGTAAATTTGGAATAGGCCGGGTGATACAAAAGGTTACAAGAAGATTACGTCATAGAAATTCCGATATAAGATTCTGGATTGTAAGGCGTATCCAGGAGCAGATATAGACTCAGATCACAATGTAGTAGTGATGAAGAGTAGAATGAAGTTTAAGAGATTAGTCAGGAGCAATCAATACGCAAAGAAATGGGATACTGAAATACTAAGAAATGACGAGATGCGCTTGAAGTCCTCTAAGTCTATTGATACAGCAGTGAGGAATAGCTCCGTAGGCAATAGGAATGCACATCTCTAAAAAGGGGTAATGGTTCAAATGGCTCTGAGCACTATGGGACTTAACATCTGAGGTCAACAGTCCCCTAGAACTTAGAACTACTTAAACCTAACTAACCTAAGGACATCACACTCATCAGTGCCTGAGGCAGGATTCGAACCTGCGGCCGTAGCGGTCGCACGGTTCAGGCAAAAAAGGGTAATCATAAAAGCTGGAAAGAAAAACGTAGGTACAAAGAAGGTAACTGCGAAGAACCAGGGGTAACAGAAGAAATACTTCAGCTAATCGATGAAAGAAGGAAGTACAAAAATTCAGAAATATAAGTCGCTGGGGAATGAAATAAATAGCAAGTGTAGGGAAATTGAGACGAAATGGCTGCATGAAAAATGTGAAGGAATCGAAAAATATGGTTATCGGGAAGACTGAGTCAGCATATAAGAAAGTTAAAACAATCTTCGGTGAAATTAAAAGCAAGGGTGGTAAATTTAAGAGTGCAATGGGAATTCCACAATGAAGTATAGAGTAGAGAGCGGATAGGTGTAAAGAGTAGATTGAAGGCCTCTATGTGGGGATAGATTTGTCTGTTGTGATAGAAGAAACAGAAATCGATTTAGAAGAGATCGGGGATCCTGTATTAGGATCAGAATTTAAGAGCTTAAGATCAAATAAAGCAGAAGGAATGGATAGAATTTCTAAAATCATTGAGGAAAGTGGCAACAAAACGACTATTCACGTTGGTGTGTAGAATGTATGAGTCAGGCGACATACCATCCGACTTTCGAAAAAATATCATCCACACAATTCCGAAGACTGCAAGAGCTGACAAGTGCGGGAATTATCGCAACAATCAGCTTAACACCTCATGCATCCATGTTGCTGACAAGAATGATATACAGAAGGATAGAAAAGAAAATTCAGGAGGTGTTTAATGAGGATCGGTTTGGCTTTAGGAAATGTAAAGGAACCAGAGATCCATCCAGTTGCGGTTTATAATGGAAGTAAGATTAATCGATAATTCGTAAGATCTGTGGACTGGGGAAAAGCGTTCGACAATGCAAAATGGTACAAGAAGTTCGAAATTCTGAGATATAGGGGTAAACTACAGGGAAAGCCGTGTGCTATACAATATGTATAAGAGCCAAGAAGGAATAAAAAGAGTGGACGACCAAGAACGAAGTGCTCGGATTAAAAAGGGTGTAAGACGGGAATGTAGTCCTTCGCCCCCTACTGTTCAATTTGTACGTAGAAATAGAAATGATGGAAATGAGAAAAAGGTTCAGGAGTAGGATTAAAATTTAAGGTGAAAGTATATCAGTGATACGATTCGCTGAAGACAATGCTATCTTGAGTGAAAGTGAAGAAGAATTACATGATCTCCTGAATGGAATGAACAGTATAATGAGTGCAGAAAATGAATTGAGAGTAAATCGAAGAAAGATGAAAGTAATGAAAAGTAGCAGAAATGAGAACAAGATTGATGGCCTCGAAGTAGGTGAAGTTAAGGGATTCGGCTGCTTAGGCAGCAAAATTACCAATGACGGGCGGAGCAGCCGGTCGCTGTGGCCGAGCGGTTCTAGGCGCTTCAGTCCGGAACCGCGCTGCTGCTACGGTCGCAGGTTCGAATCCTGCCTCGGGCATGGATGTGTGTGATGTTCTTAGGTTAGTTAGGTTTAAGTAGTTCTAAGTCTAGGGGACTGATGACCTCAGATGTTAAGTCCCATAGTGCTTAGAGCCATTTGAACCATTTTTGAACGGGCGTAGCAAGGAGGACATCAAAAGCAGAACAGCACTGGCAAGAAGGGTATTCCTGGCCGAGAGAAGTTTACTAGTATCAAACACTATCCATAATTTGAGGAAGAAGTTTCTAAGAATGTACGTTTGGAGCACAGCATTATATGGTAGTGAAACATGGACGGTGGAAAAACCGGAATAAAAGAGAATCGAAGTATTTGAGATGTTATGCTACAAACGAGTGTTGAAAATTATGTGGAGTGATAAGGGAAGGAATGTGGAAGTACTGCACAGAATCGGAGAGGAAAGGAGTATGTGGAAGACACTGACAACCTGAAGGGACAATACGATAGGACATCCGTTAAAACATCAGGAAATGACTATCGTGGCATTAGAGGGAGCTGTAGAAGGAAAGAACTGTAGAGGAAGACAGAGATTCGAATACATCCAGCAAATAATTGGGGATGGAGGTAGCAAGTGCTACTCTGAGATGAAGAGGGTGGCACAGGAGAGAAACTCGTGGCGGGCCTCATCAAACCAGTCAGAAGACTGATGGCTCAAAACAAATTCAGGCTTCATTCGAAAATTGTTGTAGTAAAATCAAAGAAAACAATACCAATTTATCATACAGCGCTAGAAAACGCAATTATCTCAACAAAAAGGTAAAATTTGAAAAAAAAAGAAGAAAATAAAATAAAAATATATCAAACATCGCTTCAGTACTTTTTTGTAAAATTTTGTACCGAGTAAATTATGACACTGTCAAAGTTGTGAGGCTTTGTTGCTCCAATAATTCTGAAAGGTGTCCATTATAATCGGCCATCTCCCATATATTCTGTTTCTACGCAGATTCAACTCGTGATCAGTCTTTGCTGTTGCATACTGATCGACTTCCGCATATTCGCACTTGTTTCTCTGCCTGAGGTATTTCGTTGAATGTCTAGCGATGACGTGGTCGCTACACATGGCTCGCCGATCTGAAAGGAAAACAAGACGTCTGCTTCAATGTATTCCGCCTGGGCTTCTCTGGAGTGAAGTTCTGTTTATCTCATGTTTTAATATGGTGTGCTAACGAGTGTGGGTGCATTAGCATATACTGAGAAAAAGAGAGGGAGTCTTGCATGGAAGCAGCAATGGGCCTGTAATAACAGGCCTATGCAGCTTCTCTCTGCGTAATATCTTACACATGTACCACTTTGACGAGCTACACTGCAACGGGGCGGTTTCTTAGGCAATGTTTCGGAATGAGCTGTAGAGTGGCACTTGCAGTTATGATCAGTGTGGGACAGATCCCGTTCTGTTTACGTGTTGTATTCGCTGTCAGATTTAGTGAGCCGATATCTCATTCACTAAAAGATTTTGCATTTTATTTTATTTTTTACTCTTTCAATCCACGTTGTGATTTTCCTGAGAGTACAGCGTATATCATGGAACATTAATCTGATACACTCGAGGCATTAATTAAAAAAGGGCCTTCAGTCACAATTTTTCGTGTTTTATTCAGTACACCATGCATTTCGAACCCTGTGGGTCTATCGTCGGGTGTAATTCGTCTTAATACGTGCTTTATTTGCTCTCTTGAATGAGATAAAATGCATATTCCTGTCACGAAATTGTTTGATATTAGCTTACGAATTTCGTAAGTCAGACGCGGGAAATAAGTGCGAAATAGTGGAAAAGATGAATAGTGTAAACTTACCAGATAATCCAAGAAAAGCGTTTTTAACGTTTTGGTAACAGCATGAGTGTTTTCTTCCATCGTTTTCAAGCATATCACTTCATCCAAGAGGCACATTCGCAAACACATGTTTGTAAACACTTCACAGATATTTTTGTACATCTTGCGGTCAAAGATGAATTTTTCATAGTGCTGAAGATATAATTATTAAATAATTGACAAATGAAGAAAACAACTGACATATGCAGGAAATAACCTTTAGAACAGACCTTTAAAATTACTGAAGTAGCTGTGGCTTGCGAAATATGTTTGTTCATTTAACATCGATTCTGGTTTTTTGATTTTGTGGAGGCATATCTCCAGTTGTTCTGACAGATTTAGGGTCTTACCATTGGATTCATTATGTAATACTACCAAATTGTTTTCTAGATTGTTCATGACATGTTTCGTTTCCAACGTATGTTGTGAATGACTGATATATTTTTTTTTTTAAGTGGTTGAGCCTGAAAGCATTTACACGTTCTTGAAAACGGGTTTTGAAGTTTCTGGCTGTTTTCCCTACGTAGTAGGAGGACAACTGGGGCATGATACTTCGTACACTCCACTGGTATTGTATGTTTGCGTATTTGATTTTTTTGTTATGAATAAGTTTCCTAATTTATTATTAGTTGGGAATAAAAGTGTTACATTTGTTTTTTGAAAAGGTTAGCTATTTTTTGTAATATGGGGCCCAGGTATTTGATACTGGCGAATATTTTCTCTTCTTTCATAGTGTTGTCATTCGTTGTCTTACTTTTGTGTGTGTCTAAATTGTCAGTTGTTTTGCTTGTGTAGCCATTGCTTATGGCAATGCTCTTTATTGTTTGTATCTCATTCTTGAGGGTGTCTCCTTCTAGATCAAGAGAGTGTACTCTGTGTAACATGGACCTAAATGCAGCATGTTTCTGTGTGGTGGGATGGCATGATGAGTTGTCCAGTGTTGTCTGTGTATGTGTGTCTTCTGTGTATGCTGAACTTATATTTTGTTGATGCTTGGTGATTTTAAGATCCAGGAAATTTATGCTTTTGTTGACCTTATGTTCTCTTGTGAAGTTTTTTTTTTTTTTTTTTTTTTTGTGTGTGTGTGTGTGTGGAAAGAATTGAATACTGCTAGTGGTTCCTCGATCTCATCTTTTGTTCCATCAAATAGAAACAACATATCATCAAGATATCTCCAGTAATATATTATTTTACTTTTGAATCTATTGTTTTCATTAAAGAACTTACTTTTCAGATGACTGAGAAATATGTCTGCCACAAGACTTGATATGCTACTGCCCATGGCAAGACCCTCATTCTCTTGGTAAACTTTCCCATTGAATTTAAAGTACTTGTGAGGCAATATTAGCTGCAGCATCTCCTTGACTTCTGATTTTTCTGCAATTGACAATTTTTTATGTTTTATTGAGTTTTCAAAAATTATGTCTTATTGTTTCTTCAGTTGGTACATTTGTAAATAGGTTAGTTACATCAAATGAGGCAAACCTGGCACCTGCAGGAATATTTATGTCTTTAATTTTAGTTGCTAATTCCTTTGTGTTCTTAACTGAGTATGATTTATCAAACGTAAAGTATGGTTTCAGAATTTTGTTCAGTAAGTGGGAGACTTTGGAAGCGGGTGTATTCCTAGAATTAACAACAGGCCTCAATAGAACTTAGGATTTGTGGGTCTTAGGTTGAGCTCTCAGTCTTTGGGCTGTGGGATTCATTAAAATGCATCTTTTTGATTGTTTTTCTGTGAAGAGGAAATTGCATTTATTAACCATTTTTCTGATTTTGCTGTGGAATTATTAGTTGGATCTTGCTTGAGCTCTGTTATGTTATTTTCAGAAAAGAAAGTTAGTCTTTTAGTGATGTATTCATGTTTGTTCATAATCACTACAGAATTGCTTTTGTCAGCTTTCAGAATCATGGCATTGTTATTATTGAGTTTCATGTTTATGCTGTTTACTAGCTTTATCTCTTGATAAACTGCTTTGGGGGTTCCATTATGGTTACTTATGCTTTTCTGAATAATTTTATTTATGTTGTGTGCTAGGACAGTCTGTTCAGTGTTATTTAGGTCAGCTAAAGCAGCTGCTTTTTATTGTGTATGATGAGGTTTTTTGGTTATTGTTACTTTATCTGCGTTTTACATTGTGCTTTAGCCTTTTCTTGAGTAGTTGTTGTTCTTTTTCACTGAAGGTGATATCAGTTTGGTTAATGACTCTGTCATAAAACTTTGTTTTGTTGGATGGTTGGTTGTCCTGCTGTTGATGCAGTTTTAGTTGCATGGCTACTAATTTCTTTTAGTGCCTGTGTGTGATTTCAGTTTGCATTTTGTTTACAGTACTTTTAACGTACTCCTCGGAAGCTTTTAGTTCTAATGGGTGTAGTGTATTAGCTAATTGTAAATATGTGTTATAACAGCACTTAACGATATCTTCTTTCTTATTATACTGAGATTTTACTGCTGACATTATCTTACATTTCCTTTTGGCAATCTGGGCTGCATCAGACTTGTTTTTGATCTTCACTTTAACATAATTAGGACGAAAATCACAAGCTAGATATTCGTTGGTAAACTTACTACTAGCACTGGCTTTCATGAGTTTTATGTTGTAATTCCTGTATGAATATACTGCTTTCAGTGCCTGGCTGGTTAAATTCAATTTCATTTTATCCATATTTTGCAGCTTCAAACATGACTGTACTCAGTACACTCGAGGTATGAATTAAAAAACGCCTTCAGTCAAAATTTTTCGTGTGTTATTCAGTACATGATGCATTTCGGACTCTGTGGTTCCATCTCCAGGTGTAATTCATCTTAATACAGGCTTTATTTGTTCTCTTGAATGAGATGAAATCCAGATTCCTGTCACGAAAAGGTTTGATATTAGGTTACGAATTTCGTAAGTCAGACACTAATCCAAAAAAAGCGTTTTTCACATTTTAGTAACAGCATAAGTTACTAAAACGTTAAAAACACTTTACTTGGATTATTTGTTAAGTCTTCACTATTCATCTTTTCTACTATTTCGCACATATTTCCCGAGTTTGACTTACGAAATTCGTAACCTAATATCAAACGTATTCACGACAGGAATATGCACTACATCTCATTCAAGAGAACAAATAAAACAGGTGTTAAGACGAATTACACCTGAAGACCGACTCACAGGATCCGAAATGCATCGTGTACTGAATAAAACAAGAAAAATTATGACTGAAGGCGTTTGTTAATTCATTCTTCGAGTGTACTGAGTACAGTCACGTTTGAAGCTGCAAAACATAGATAAAATAAAATTAATCTCATTGTTCTATGTAGAATCCCTCTGCTTTTCTGATCAAAATTGACCATGAAGTTAAAACGAAAATCATCTATATTATTGTTGTTTCGTTCCTTTTGTCGATTTAATTAATGGAGCGATACTTTCGCAGCACAGTAGAACTGAATAGGCAGGATGATTTGCACTAACATCTTACGCTGAGATAATTACAGAAACATTCTCGTGCTTTACGCGATCGATAGTTCATCTGGAGGCACCTCTGCGCCGAGTAGTTCGATCAAATAAGTATCAAGCGCATTTCATAGCACCAGTAAATTATTTTCATTTCACAGGAGGTATGTTTGCCTCCCAGCTGTCTCGTACTGCCTTTAATGTGTTTTCTGGAAAGATTACATTACTACGTCACAATAATCTATAGTACATAGTCCGCAGCTCGTGGTCGTGCAGTAGCGTTCTCGATTCCCGGCGGGGTCAGGGATTTTCTCTGCCTCGTGATGACTGGGTGTTGTGTGATGTCCTTAGGTTAGTTAGGTTTAAGTAGTTCTAAGTTCTAGGGGACTGATGACCATAGAGGTTAAGTCTCATAGTGCTCAGAGCCATCTGAACCATTTTTATAGTACATATTTTCGGCGAAGTCACATCACATTTAAAAGGCATTACACAGACCTTTAATCAG
This sequence comes from Schistocerca americana, assembly GCF_021461395.2. Taxonomy (NCBI): domain Eukaryota; kingdom Metazoa; phylum Arthropoda; class Insecta; order Orthoptera; family Acrididae; genus Schistocerca; species Schistocerca americana. The sequence goes on from NC_060126.1 coordinate 371,017,029, forward strand.
TTTGTTGTTGTTATAGTTTTTAAATAAAACTGCGTACCACATGAATTTATATTTCTTCCAGTTTCTGCTGAAACGTGAATAAATAATTAGTACATTAAAACATTTTATATTTTTATTGTTAATACTATTAAAATCAGCGCGTCTGCGCTACATTAAAAATGAGGATGATAGTAAATTATGAAATTATGTTAGTGATGCTGGGGAGAGAGGAAGTAAGACATTAGACGTTTTGAGACCCCCCCGCTCCAGAACCGAAAACTGTTCGCGAATGTGCGTCTGTGGCATCAATACATGGATACATGGTAGTTACCTTGTGTATTATTACTGCCTGGGTATGAAATTGCACAGTAAAGAAACAAAGACTGTTTTTCCGATCTGTTTTATTTCTGCAGAGCCCACATATCGCCGTCTCCTGGGCCTTCTCAAAGAAAGTACTATACAATTTTTTGAGATGAACTCTGAGTGTCTGCTGCTTCAGCACCACTATTTGCATTATTGATGTGCACCAGCATCATAAGACCCGCAATAAATTCACTGACAAAAAAACTGAACCACTTAGAAGAAGAGGGGGAGGAGGAGGAGGAGGAGGAGAAGGGGGAGGTGGAGGTGGAGGAGGAACTGAAATAAAACTTTACGCTTTGAGAGATTTGTACATTTTATTTCAGTTATTACAAAACATTTTAAACAAACAACAAACTGCCAGCACCATCACACCTAATCAGTAATAGGATGCGTTGTCTTGGGGCTCAAAGTATGCACAAACTAGGTTGGGAAGTGTCTCCTACAGCCATTATAACTCCTCCTGAGATACGCTGGGCCACAACTGCTGTAAGTTGCCATCAGTACCCCGGGTGCTAACGCTGGGCTGCAGTTGACGTCGAAGCTGGTCCCACACATCTGTTGGCGACAGATCGGGGGAACTAGCTGGCCAGGGCTGAATCTCACCATCACACAGTGACTTCGTATGAAGACGAGTATTGTCCTGTTGAAAAATTGTACCAGCATGTTGCATCATGAGAGATAACACATGAGGACGCAACGTGTCTGCGACGTACTTTTGCGCCATCAGACGTCCGTGATTCACAGCCGGAGGTGGCCTGAACTCGTATCCGATGGCACCTCACACAGTGACGTTACGAATAACACCATCCTGTCTCTCTTTTCGGTCCAGCCATACAAGCAGGGAGTTGTCACCCTTGATTAATTGTCATCCGAATCAGTACAGAAACTGATGAACGCAACTCAACAGCAGTTCGTGCCTCCCTAGCGCGGCACCACTTCAGTATGTTGTGAAGACAACTAACTGTATGGTGATTCAGCAGCTCGGCTTCTGCCAATCTCCAGTCAGTGGTACGGTAATATACAAGTTGTAGTAGTGAGTGCATTACTTGTGACTAGATGGTAGGTGCACACCGAAGGTGTCAAGATGTGATTGGCATAAAATAAGCCATATTCCGTTGATGTGTCCAAACTCGGTCCCCCAGTAGCTTGACGACATGTGCGTTCCTCAACATTCCCATTCAGTCTAATACTGGACCACTGTCACATCTGCACATCCCCGATGTCTGGATATCTTCGATCGCTGGAGCAAAGAAGGTTACGTAGCGGCTGGGAAAAAGTTCTGGTCATTTCCGTTCCCAAGAAGGGTCGTACAACAGATGCACATTATTGTAGAGCTATATCGTTGAAATCCATCTATTTGTGGAATTATGGCACACGTTTTTGCAGAACGAAAATCTCTATAAAAACCAACATGGATTCCGCAAACAGAGATCTCATGAAACTCAGTTCGTTCTGTTACTCCACGAGATCCACAGCCTACGGTCGCAGGTTCGAATCCTGTCTCGGGCATGGATGTGTGTGATGTCCTTAGGTTAGTTAGGTTTAAGTACTTCTAAGTCTATGGGACTCATGACCTTAGAAGTTAAGTCCCATAGTGCTCAGAGCCATTTGAACCATTTAGATCCACAGCACTTTAGACGACGGCGTTTAGGTTGATGCCGTGTTCCTTGACTTCAGGAATGCATTTTCCACCGTCACGCACTGCTGTTTAGTGAAAAAAATACGAGTTTATCTAGTATCAGACCAGATTTGCGATTATATTCAAAACTTCCTTGCAGACAGAACTCTGCACTTCACCCTTAACAAAATAGACGGGTGTACAGGTAATTTCCGGACTACACCGAGCAAGTGTGATGGACCGTTATTGTTTACAATGTATATAAATGATCTAGTAGAAAGCGTCGGATGCTCATTAGGACTGTTCGCAGATGATGCGGTTGTCTACAAAAAACTAGCAACGCTGGGAGGCAGAGTCGACTTGCAGAATGACCTGCAGAGCATTGATGAATGGTGCAGGCTCTGGCAGTTGACCATGAACGAAAATAAATGTAATATATTGCGCATTCATAGGAAAAGAAAGGCACTACTGTGCAACTACACTGTTGATGAGAAAGTGCTGGAAACAGCAGGATTATCTATCCGAAGCGACCGTAACTGAATGATCACAAAAAACAAATAGCAAAAATAGTATGTGCCAGATTGAGATTAGTAGGAAGAATGTCAAGGAAATGTAACACATTCACGAAAGAAGTGGCTTATAAGGCTCTTTGTGAACAGATTCTAGTTTATTGTTCGTCAATATGGGATCCTTTCCAATAGGACTGATAGGGAAGAGAGAGAGAGAGAGAGAGAGAGAGAGAGAGAGAGAGAGGGAGAGAGAGATCTAATGAAAAGCGGCGGGTTTCGCCACGGGATCGTTTGGTAGGGGCGAGAGCGTTTGCGAGATGCTCAAAAATTCCAGTGGCAGACACTACAGGAGAGTGATTGTGCACTACGGAGAAGTCTCCTACAAAACTTAGAGAGAGCACTTTCCGGGTAGAGTCGGCCTCCCACATACATCTCGCTTAATGACCACAACGAGAAAATTCGAGAAATTAGAGCTAGTACAGAGACTTACCGTCAATCATTCTTCCCACATGCCATTCGCGAATGGAAAAGCGTGGGGGAGGGGGTGGGGAGGGATAGAGGAATCAGTTAGTGGTACAAGAAGTACGCTCCGCCACACACCATTAGGGGGCTTGCGGAGTACCATGTAGATGAATACAGCCTTAGCCAGGCAATGTAGACCCACCATGATGCCTCTTGCAAACCCTTTCAAGTGAGACAGGAACGTAATCTGTTAGCACCACACCATGGCAGTCGTTGCCTAACGATGGTTGAGTCTGGACCCTTCTCAGCGATAAGGAATCTCTGTGTTACCAGCGCTTGCTTCGCTCCTTTGACTCGAGGCTGACCACCCAGCACTCGTCCATGGCAAATCCGGGGCGGGGAGGGGGGGGGGGGGGGGGGGAGGTGCGAAAGAAGACGTCTGCACTGGTCTGATACAGATCTCTAACATTTCCGCTGCTACCCTTGCTCGCTACTGTTTTTGAATGGATGAGTGGAGTCACGTGATCCAGCAGGCAGCTACACTCGTGTCGTTCAAATTGTCATCTAGCCTACAAACAACGTATCGTGCGCGGCGGTTGCTTCTCATTCGCTCCGCCCCACTGCAGTCGCCTGATGCCCAAGCGCCAAGTCCTGTACAGTGCAGTTAAGAGGTACGTAAAATATTGTTTTGACATTGATGCGGTACATTGTTCATTGTGTTAAAGTGCGCGGTTTCTGGCCTGTACCCGATGCAGTAAAGTGAAGTACATTTGCAGGCGATGCGCTGTTCTTCAGCGTCATTACGCTGGACTCGCATTAGGAAGGACGACGGCTCGAACCCGCGTCCGGCCACCCTGATTCCGGTTTTCCGTGATTTCCCTAAATTGCTTCACGTAAAAGCTGGTATGGTTCCTTTGCAAGAGCACGGCCGATTACCTTCCCCATCCTTCCTTAATCCGCGCTTGGACTCCATATCGACGGGACGGGACGGGACGGCACTTGACACACTAATCTCTTCCTCCTCCTCCTTTTCCTCCTCGCCGTGGTTGTACATAGTGACTTGTGATGGTACGCCCTATCGGTACCTCTGACGAAAACAAAAGCGTTAATGGAACGTTTTAAGACGTCTAAGTTTTAAAAAAGAAACACTCCTCGCTGATGGTCTAAGTACTGGAACTCTTTTTTTACGGATCAAGAAGTACATACGAGCTGTACCCGGCCACGCTTTTCTGTGTGGCTCAGTCTGCGTAGATGGAAAAAAAAGGAAGGAAAAGCACACATGTCTAAAATGTGTGGGAAGTGGATGTAAGTCCTAATCTCCTTCCCTCTCCTGTCTATGTCCATCTCCACCTGCCCCTTTCTTTGCTCATCTCCTCCTCCTTCCCTTTGTGTCTCCATCTCTTCCTGGCCCCTCTCTCCCCATCTATCTGTCCATCACCCCTTCCCCCATTTCTCTGTCTACTGTCTCCTCTCTCGGCCCATCTCCCCCTTCCCGTTTTGTATGTCCATGTCTTCCCACCCCTCTGTCCATCCCCTCTTCTTCCCTCTCTCTGACTTTGAGGTCTGTTTATTGTTATTGCAAATTCAGATTTTGTAGTATTTTAATCATAAACCAATAAGCCATAAAAGCAACTTTCGTGTTCGCTAACAACGTTTCATTATTGTGTGTGTTCATATTTATTTATTTATTTATTGTGTGTGTGTGGGGGGGGGGGGGGGGGGGGTGCGTGTGCGTGTGCGTGTGCGTGTGAAAGCGTATATAGTCCATATGTGTCCAAACGTATATTACAGAAACGTGTAAAAATTTGAAGTGAATCGGAACGGTACATTTTGAGACTTTTGATAACAATGCTTCCCCTTTATATGTTATATGGATTAAAAACACATATATTAATGCGCTCGTATTAGAATTCAACGTTGTGCCAAAATTTGAAAGCAATCGATCAAAATCTTTCGAGGATATACGTTTTTGAACAAACGAATGTATAGAATAGCAATGCGAGAACAGTCTTAAGGTAATGTGTGTGTGTGTGTGTGTGTGTGTGTGTGTGTGTGTGTGTGTGTGAGAGAGAGAGAGAGAGAGAGAGAGAGAGAGAGAGAGAGAGAGAGATTGACATATTAAGTACTCATATTACTATTTTTCGTATAAAATTACATCTGTTCGCGAACAACATTTCAAAAACATGTTGGGCATATGTACCCAACTTTCACCCCACCCCTACCCCGAATCATTTGATCGCAAGGTCATAGGTCAACCGATTCGTCCACAGGAAAACACGTCTGATATATTCTATACGACACTGGTGACGGCATGTGCGTCACATGACAGGAAAATGTTGTCGGCCCACCTAACATGTACACTTGGCGAATGGGTAAAAAGATTCTTCTACCATGCCCGATTTAGGTTTTCTTGTGGATGTGATAATCATAAATTAAATAAAATAAATTAAACTTTTCACTCTACGGAAGACTTGAACCAAGGACCTCTCTTTCCTCAGCTGCTCACGCTAACAACGGGACCACGGCGCTGCTGAGCTCACATTGTCCTTGATGTTGCCCATCTTCGGCATGAACTACTCAGTTTGTATATTTTGCTTTTTTTTTCATAGTTCCACACAACTTCTTCCTGTTTTCTCGATTGATCTGTGTTCAGTTTTTCAAGGCGTATCCACTGTGCCAACTTATAACTAAATCTGAGGGGGGTGCGATGGGGAGGTCCCCTTGTAAGTAAAATAGAGGCCACAGGGGCGTGGAACCGCCGGCTAAATGACATGCATGGGTTTGCAAGGCGCAAGTCACAGGCAGAAGGGGCCCACTGGCCAACCTAAGTGTTATGTGCATGTGACCCGGAGCGTTTAGCAAAGCAGAGGCGCACAGCCGCATATAAATAGGTGCCGGTTCACTGACAAAGAATTCAAGTGTGGCAGCTCTCCTGGACGGCGGGATGTGTCTCACCGCTCGCTACATGCAGCAGTAGATGGGGCGACCAGCGTTCCATTCCACAGCAGGTTGCTGGTTCGACCCTCTGAGGCTGACGCGGGGTCCATAGCCACTCCATGGCTCGCTACCGTGGGCAGTCGTCTCGGCTCCCAACACGCACCGGAGACAACCAGGGAGGGCCACAGATTCAGACACTGGATCAAGGGCGCTTGTTGTCGTCACGATCTTAGCCACGCCGGCTAAGAAGCGTTCAGCGGGCCGCCTGTGGATCCCGGCGAGCGGCGCTGAGGCGGCAGGGGCGAAGACCACTGTGTCGATTGTCGGCGCATCCTGACGTTGCAGCCGTACAAGAGAAGGTCCAACGAAGAGAGGCGCGTTTCGCCACGGGATCGTTTAGCTGGCGAGAGAGCGTTACGGGGATGCTAAACAAACTCCGCTGGCAGACATTACAAGAGAGGTGTTGTGCATCTAGGAGGGATTTACTATTGAAATTTCAGGACAGCACTTTTGAGCTGTCTGACTGGCAACATATTACTTCCCCCCACATACATCTCGCGTACTGACCACGAGGAGAAAATTAGTGAAATTAGAGCCAATACAGAGGCTTACCGACAATCATTCTTCCCACGCACTATTCGTGAGTGGCACAAAAATGGTTTAAATGGCTCTGAGCGCTATGGGAGTTAACATCTGGGGTAATCAGTCCCCTAGAACTTAGAACTACTTAAACCCAACTAACCTAAGGCCGTCACACACATCCATGCCCGAGGCAGGATTCGAACCTGCGACCGTAGTATTCGCGCATTTCCGGACTGAAGTGCCTAGAACCACTAGGCCACAACGGCCGGTTGATTGGAACAGGGTTGAAGGGATCAGATAGTAGTACCGAAAGTATCCTCCGTCGCACACCATTAGTTGGCTTGCGGAGTATGATGTAGATGTAGATGTAGGTATTAGGGTGATAAAGTAGGACGGAGGGAGTGATTAACAATCCATATGCGCGGAAGATTAAGAGTTGTAACTTCAGAAGGTACTTTCGGAATTATGGTCCGAATTTTCGTGCTGGATCGATTGGTAGGCCTGACACCTTCCTAATGTGCTTTTTCCTCTCCTTGAAATGCAGGTATGAGGTAGGGATGCTGATGTTCCCTTGTAGGACACTGAAAACCGATTCATAACTGATTTACTGTATTTCCACTGTCGCTTCGACTGCTTTAACCGGTCTTCGATTACCAGGGCCTCCACTTCTCTTACGGTTCCCAAGAGATAATCCGTAACTTTGTTCTTCGTTATTCAGAATTGTTCGACCACACTGGGAGCGCTTGCGCAACGTAATCAGCATGGTACGATGGTACACTGGTTCCGTTCGTCTATACCAAATCAGCATGGCTTGCTGCAGCGCTGCACACCTTTCAAATGCAGAAGAAGAATTACCGCACGTTACTTCACACTGTCTCAATAGGCTGCGCCATTTTGTTTTGATACGATATTGCAGTGCCTATGTTGTTCAGAAATACAAGGCAAAGTTATTTTTTATTGCTGAACAATACAGGCTCTGCGGCATCTGTATTCCCTGACACTGGTCAAGCGACTTTCAGTAATAAAAATGTCTCACCTGTATGAGAACATACGTAATGAATGTACGAAAGCAGGTTGTAGACACATGGTCCACATTCGTAAATGCGAATACATTTCGTGTGTTTTATTTTGCCTCCGGTAGCTACCTGCTACGCTACTGTGGGACAGGGATTTCCATGTCTATCAGGACTGCAGCCAAGTAGCTGCGAAACGAGCAAAATATTACGTAACTTTATTTTCTCGAGGTGATAATTAAAACTTAGTGAGTACCCCTTGTTCATAGACTGTCTATTTTGCAGCCGTGGAGCAGGGTTTGGAATTTGTAGCTGTATCATAGATTACGCGGAAGGACAACCCCAGTTGTCAACTGCCGCAATGTGTGGTACGGAGTCCGCTCGAGCCAATTGGGTCAGTGCAGAGGTCGCTTGAATAAATAAGTAGCGACAATGGCAGTCGCGCAGCCGCTCTGGCACCAGGTCGAAAGCCTCGTATCCGGCGTGGAGCCGTGCGTCAATACACCCAGCCTCCGTCACTGTGCGGTAAGCACGACTGGCTACCGCCACTGTTTGGATGGGGGCGAGCTGGTTACCACCTTAGATATGGGAGTGGGTCTGCAGTCGTAGGCAGAACGCTACCACAAATTTGCGAATACTTCCTGCACGATCACTACATAAATGAAACGTTTCTGCGCATACCTGAATCTTCAGACGTGGATTTTCATTACTACTGCCCGAGTCACTGTAAGCATTGTGAGCAACAGGACTCGACAAAAATATGAAAACAGCAAAAATATATCACAACAGCGTGCCTAATACAGGCAGGGCACCAGTTGGATTTCGAAACAGCTTCCAGTCGTCTGGGAATAGATAAATACAGGTCATTTGTGAGTTTCTAGGAACTTTTCTACCATTCTTCCTGCAAAATAGTGACAATTTCAGGTAACCGTGATGAGGATGGATAGTGATCACATCCTTTCTCTCTAGAGTCTCAGTAGTATTGAGATCTGGTGACCAGGTCAGATGCCACACTTCTTCCTCGTGCTCACAGTACCTATCCAGGACGGTGCGAGCTGTGTGAACAGGGGCCCCTGTCGTAGGAACACAGCATCACCATTCGGGAACAAACACTGTACGACGAGATGGACCTTATCAGCCAATATGGTCGCAAAGTTCTCACCAATCACGTGATCATGCAGAACGACCATGGGGACCATTGTACAACACTACGACTGCCCAAATCAAGAAATCCCTGTCACGTTTCACTATTGGGACTAAGTGTCGATTGCCGTTCTCACAGCAGAGCTAACAGCTACACACCATAGTCTGTCTTACACGCTCAAGAATCCCTGGGGTTTGGCATATTAGTTTGGCTGCTGCTACAATCCTAGCTAAACAGGCTCACACGAGTACCGAAAGGGGGGACTCGTAAAGTAGGTTCTTTGCTTCCTCCCAGAAGTTCATGGTTGCCATGTCTGGTGACCAAGTTGGCCTTGGAACAGGACTAACATTGTTGTCCAAGCTGTACATCAGTGACGAACCTAATACCGAGTGCAAAGTGTGGTGGCGATCCTTCGTCTTGAAACAGAATAAGCTGACGAATTTTCAACGGCAAATGTTGCAGGAATTGTGGGGGAACATATTCAACAAACGTTTAGTACACAATTCTATTCAGTTTGACAGAAAGTACCTAACATCCAGACACATAATCGTTTACAATACTACCACCATTTGTGCTGTTAGGATCCACAAACCACTGCACGTGATTTACCGTCATCTTATACGTGGTTGGCTTCTGTTCGGAACACTTAAAATGTGACGACTCTTGGTGGCACGACTGATATTACTCGCATGTAACACATTTTCTTTCACATCACGTGTCCCGACATACCCCGCAGATGATGGTGACGTTTCGTTTGTGGGGTGCTTATTCGCGCGGTCGTCACAAACCGTACAATGTCCCAATTTTTACACAGTCCCATTTTTACACAGTCAGTCTAGCCGCTGTCACGAATGATGATCATGAAATGATAAGGACAACAGAAAGATCACAACCCGGCCAGGAATCGAACCCGCGACCGGTTATCCAGAGGTAGTAACGCTAGCCACTGGACCACGAGCTGCGGACATACCCCGCAGAGCCTCCATCTCCCATTCTGACCCGGAAGGCTCTGGCTTCTCGCAGGTGCCAGTGTACATATGCAAAAAGTTGCCTATTGTTGTTGCCGTCGTTACGGTCTCACACTTAAAAAAATAATTAATCAGATATTGTACATGTTTAATTGTTCTTTGCCTTGTAGCATCTCTGCATGGAGAGAAACCGAACTGTGAGAATAATTTTTCCTTGTTTATGTCGCTACGTAGCAGATAAATCTGGGAGCGTGAAACCCCGGGTTCATTAGTTCACAGAGAGAAATAACGAAGAAGAAATTTCCTTTTTTGTCTTTATATGAGTACGTGAAGTATCGAAGTTCCACACATGCACTCCTACACATTACTAGGTAAGTTTGACTACGAAATCCTTTTCCCGAGTGTTAATCAAACAGCTTTGCCTCTCGTAATGGTGAGGAATAACATATGGCGGAGCTCGACAGAAAAACATGTAATTCAATGAGCTGATAAGCTACAAATGATATCTATGGTACTGTCTTCGACTCCTCAGAGAGGAGGAAATATTTGTAATATTGTATATACGGTTTAAGAGTTACCGCTACTCATGCGACGGCATTCACTACCTAATATGTTCCAAAACGCCGCGCATAAAAACGGGATTCTTCCGGGAATCATATCCGGGGTTCTACTGGTGACAGAAAGATAGGGTCAAGTGTTTTTGATAGCTCTTGGGGTCGGGGCCATTTGTATACCCAGCAGAAGGATGGTGTTACTGTCCTACGGAACAAGGTCAAAATTTAAATACTGGACACTTCCTCCACCGTAGGCAAATCGAGCAAATAAGTTGGTTCTTTTTGCATTAAATGTGGTTCACGGCGCGTTTTAAGAGGCTTATGGAAGCACCATCTAGTTCATAGTTTTTGCGTACCATAACCGAGCCGCAGATTCCAAGACGGCCACGCACAGCAAAAGGCTGAAACTGTTACGATGTATTCCTTAAGTCCGGTCTCGAACAGCCATGGAAATTTTCTTGATACTTTTATCCGTTTCCGAGATACAGAGGTTCAGAGTTACTCTACTTGTACTCGTAAAATGCGCACCTTAAATGCGGTACGAGGCGAAAACGTAGTTTATAAAGTGAGGTAGTACGGAGAAATATGTTGCACAGTGTCTGCGTTATCATCGGACGGGTTCTGGAAACATTATCTTGTTGTTGTACTGAGACACACCCAAAAAATTTTATGCACTTAAACTTCGGTCTAAGTTGTAAAAATATGTATTCAGCGTTATTTCAATTTCACGTAAGTAAATTATAAAAATTTTACTGACCCATAAAGATCTTTTCATGTGAGTGGCATTTCCTGCTGCAGAAGGGGAAAAAAGGAAACACTCGAAAATTGCTTCTATCGGAGCACAAAAAAGGCGAATATCCTCCTGTTGATAGACTGAAAATTAGGGCACTACTTGCCCCATGCTACCATGCCCAGTAACTTTAAATATTTTCCCAAAAATTTTGGCATGCGAACGTATTCACGCGTTTTTATTATGCTAAGAGAGAAGGAGACAGAGGCAGTGAGAAAGAGGCGCAGGCCGGCCGAAGTGGCCGTGCGGTTAAAGGCGCTGCAGTCTGGAACCGCAAGACCGCTACGGTCGCAGGTTCGAATCCTGCCTCGGGCATGGATGTTTGTGATGTCCTTAGGTTAGTTAGGTTTAACTAGTTCTAAGTTCTAGGGGACTAATGACCTCAGCAGTTGAGTCCCATAGTGCTCAGAGCCATTTGAAAGAGGCGCAAAAGTAATAAATATTGAGTTACTTTCGCATTTATATTAGTATGGAAGTATGGACTGCATTGGATTTAACACGTTGAGTATCGTATAAGCACTGCATTCTAGCTGTTACCCAGGGCTGCGCTCGCACATCAGTAAAATGAAACGAAATGTTCGTAAGGCTTTATTGGCCGAGAGACCCCGGTTGGAATGTTTGGCAGCGTGGCGCAAGTCTTTTTATTCCCCTCCACTTTCGTTATGTTCACGTCGATGATGATAAAATCATGACGAGGACAAGGCACACATCCAGACGTGAGCAGAAAACAAATTACGACCCGGGCGAGACTGAACCGGGAAATTCATGATGGTGACGCAGCCACTCTAACCGCATGACCACGACCTGTACACGAAAATTCAACCCAATAAAGAAAAAAAAAAAAATGGTTCAAATGGCTCTGAGCACTATGGGACTTAACATCTGTGGTCATCAGTCCCCTAGAACTTAGAACTGCTTAAACCTAACTAACGTAAGGACATCACACACATCCATGCCCGGGGCAGGATTCGAACCTGCGACCGTAGCAGTCGCGCGGTCCCAATAAAGAAATTATAAGAAGTGCATGACGTTCTGCGGCTCGCAAGTGACGGGTTTGTGAATTATATTAGTATGGAATTACGGATAGAACATATAGATGATTATATGAACTTTGTATTCGTTACGTTGAATCGTATTATGCAGAACTATCAACCAATAAAAGCGTTTTTACAAATATGGTAGAGTTCAAAAATCAAAGAGTAAATAGCTTTTACAACGAGTAATTATTGTCCCACATTCAGCATCATATCCTCTAAATCAATAAATACACTGTACCACACACTTTCTAAAGTAGCTCATGTTCTTCCTCAACGTTCAAGCTATCTACATACCAAGTTTTATAAAAATCGGTTAAGCGGTTTAGTCGTGAAAGCGTTAAGAGACAGTTACTTTCGCATTTACAATGTTAGTATGGACCAGCTGTTATCTGTGGCTGCGCTCGCATGTCAACTGTTTTGTTATGACGAGGGATGGAGAGTAAGTAAGTCATTGTATGCGCAACAGCGTCAGGTTGCCTCACGTGGCAGCCTCTTCGGTAAAGTATAGTATAGCCGAGCGATGCTCGCGGAGGGACATAGGCGTCTGTATATTATACCTTCCCGAGGATTACATTGGACAGAACGGATCCGACATCGACGGTAGTAATTTTTACGCCACTTCGCCAAACTCTGGTCGAGTCTGTCGATGGGTAGCTCTTGTGAATCGGGTGTAATGGTGGATGCAGAAACGCTTGGTGGTTTAGCAAAGCTGTGGATTGGTGACGGGATTTCTCCCCAATGTAACTTGCCACAATGACACATGACTGCACATAATGCGGCAGGGGTTCCATGTTGTTGTTGTGGTCTTCAGTCCAGAGACTGGTTTGATGCAGCTCTCCATGCTACCCTATCCTGTGCGAGCTTCTTCATCTCCCAGTACCTACTGCAACCTGCATCCTCCTGAATCTGTTTAATGTATTCGTCTCTCTGTCTCCCTCTACGATTTTTACCCTCCACTCTGCCCTCCAATACTAAATTGGTGATCCCTTGATGCCTCACAACATGTCCTACCAACCGATCCCTTCTTCTAGTCAAGTTGTGCCACAAATTTCTCTTCTCCCCAATTCTATTCTAGTTATGTGATCTACCCATCAAATCTTCAGAATTCCTCTGTAGCACCACATTTCGAAAGCTTCTATTCTCTTCTTGTCTAAACTATTTATCGTCCACGTTTCACTTCCATACATGGTTGCACTCCATACAAGTACTTTCAGAAACGACTTCCTGACCCTTCAATCTATACTCGATGTTAATAAATTTCTCTTCTTCAGAAACGCTTTCTTTGCCATTGCCAGTCTAAATTTTACATCCTCTCTACTTCGACCATCATCAGTTATTTTGTTCCCCAAATACCAAAACTCATTTACTACTTTAAGCGTCTCATTTCCTAATCTAATTCCGCCAGCATCACCCGATTTAATTCGACTACATTCCATTATCCTCGTTTTGCTTTGGTTGATGTTCATCTTATATCCTCCTTTCTATACACTGTCGATTCCGTTCAGCTGCTCTTCCAGATCTTTTGCAGTTCCATATCGAGCACGAATATTGGCGATGACATGTCAAGTAGACCACAAGACCACGATCTGCTAATGCGTATCAGTAGTTTAGTTATGCTGAGTGAGGGGGACGGTAGTAGAATAAAATGTGCAGTTCGCGAAATTATTAAAAAGCGGCAATATCTAGAAGAAAGAATATCATTTGTAATACAGGGCAGCGAAAATTTTATAACATTTGTACACACAATAACATCAGCACTCCTCAAGTGTCTGTGTTCCCCACAGCCGTCATTGTATATCATAATCAAATGCAGCCTCATTAAAAACCTCCCACATTCTACACGTAAAGGCATGTCATGTCTGTGTTTTTCATACAGAATTTAAATGACACCACCGTTGTGGGTCATCAACTATCACAGAAGCTCAAAGATACGCGTGATACTCAGTGGCTCAAATGAGACATTCTTATGACTGATAATAGTATGGAACTAAGAATTAAACACGTTAAGGCTTGTATGAGGACCGTATTCATGATGCTGAATTGCATCATGTAGAACATTTAAACAAAAATGACGAAGTTCAAAACTGAAAGAGAAACAGCTTTTTCGAAGTGTAATTGGGTCTCCAAATTTCGCGTTGTATCCTTCAGATCATCAAATATCTCGTACTACACACTTTCTGAAGAAGCCTACATTATTCCTCAGAGTTCAAGCTATCTCGATACCATATTTCATCAGATTCGATTCAGTGGTTTAGTCGTGAAAGACTAACAGACGGACTTACTTTCGCTGTTGTAATATTAGCATGGATTACATGCAAGGCTTATAACGTGTGTGTGTGTGTGTGTGTGTGTGTGTGTGTGTGTGTGTGTGTGTGTGAGCTGGAAAGCCAGGTGTTCCTGGCTAACAGCATTTAGCAGGTGGCCGTAACAGTGTTAGCCGCCACGGCGTCGCGGGCGCAGCCGCCGCCGCCGCCCCGGAGAGCGGAAGCAGCTAGCGCCGCGCCGCGCCGCACCCCTGTCACTCATCGACGGAGCCCGCGTAACACCCTCAGTCTTCCGGGGCGCTCCGCCGCGTCAGCCGGCCGACGTCCTCTTATCCCGCCGCCGACTACTGCTGGCTATCTCCACGCTCTGGAGGTCCAGGCATCGTGACTCGGCGGAGAGTCCTCACTGCAGGGCACGCGCCAGCGGCGACCTCACCTGCCACCGCCTGCTCCTGTCCAAAGCGCTCTGAGAATCTGATTCTGCCGATACTCCACCTCGCCGTGGACTCCAATGAGCATCCGGAACGACCGTGGGGCGGGACTTAGAGAAAATACACAGGTACATACACTGAAGTGCCAAAGAAACTGGTACACCTGCCTAATATCGTGTAAGGCCCACACGAGTACGCAGAAGTGCCGCAACACGACGTGCCACGGACTCGACTAATGTCTGAAGTAGTGCTGTAGGGAACTGACACCATGAATCCTGTAGGGCAGAGTACGAGGAGGTGGAAATCTTTTCTGAACAGCACGGGGCAAAGCATCTCAGAAATGCTCAATAATGTTCATGTCTGGAGTGGCTGGTGATCACGGGAGTGTTTAAATTCGGAAGAGTCTTCCTGTAGCCACTTTGTACCACTTCTGGACGTGTGCGGTGTCGCATTGTCATGCTGGAATGGAATGGACATGAATAGATGCAGGTGATCACACAGGACGCTTACGTACGTGTCACCTGTCAGAGTCGTATCTAGACATACTATGGGTCCCATATCACTCCAACTACACACGCCCCACACCATTACAGAGCCTCCACAAGCTTGAACAGTCCCCCACTAACATGGAGGATCCGTGGATTCATGAGGTTGTCTCCATACGTGTACACGCCCATCTGCTCTATTTAATTTGAAAACGAGACTCGTCCGACCAGGCAATATGTTTCCAGTCATCAGCAGCCCAATGTCGTTGTTGACGAGCCCAGGCGGGGTATAAAGCTTCGTGTTACGCAGTCATCAAGGGTACTCGAATGGGCCTTCGGCTCCGAAAGCCGATATCGATGATGTTTCGTTAAATGGTTTGCGCGCTGATACTTGCTGATGGTCCAGCAGTGAAATATGCAGCAATTTGCAGAAGGTTTGCAATTCTGTGACTGAACGATTCTCTTCAGTCGTCGTTGGACCCGTTCTTGCAGGATCTTCTTCCGGCCGCAGCGATGTCGGAGATTTGATGTTTTACCGGATTTCTGTTATTCGTGGCACACTCGTGAAATGGTCGTAGGGGAAAATCCCCACTTCATCGCTACCTCGGCGATGCTGTGTCCCAACGCTCGTGCGTCGACTGTAGAACCACGTTCAAACTCACTTAAATCTTGATAACTTGCCATTGTAGCAGCAGTAACCGATCTAACAACTGCCCCAGACACTTGCTGTCTTACATAGGTGTCGCCGACCGCTTCGCCGTACTCTACCTGTTTACTTACCTCTGTATTTCAATACGCATGCCTATACTAGTTTCTTTGGCGCTTCAGTGTATAAGCTAATTTAACTTCTACTGTCTGAGAGACAACCAAAATCTGTACTTGAATTATTTTGTTGGCTATAATCTAGACTTTTTCAATTTCTTGTCACGTATTTTGATCACGTCTTTGCTGGATAATTTTAGAACACATTCCGTCGCACGAGAAACACTTTCTCGACGGTTACGTCGTAAGGTGGCGACAGTTTGGGCACGCCATCTTTCACCGCTTGTTAATTATCTGTCCCTATTGGGATACCGCAGCCATCTCAGCTAGACAGTAAGTCATGGGGACGGATAACTGTAGGTATGACAGGGAATGACAGAGTTTGTTTGCCGCTAGCAATAATAGTTGTGACGCTATATTTTGTCCTGTGTCGGTGAGGATGGCAGGGAGACGCGGCCAGGGCGGCAGAAATGAAAGAAATAGCTGTATCCTCTTCCAGCAAAGCATCTCGGCTTCTCAAAAGCGTGACTACTTTGCTGTGAGCGCAGGCTGCGGTATCTCCCCACAAAGTCGACCCACGAGGGCGGCCCTGTCTTCAGCAGGACAATGGCCAGCGGCGTGCATTCCGAAGGCGTATTGTCCACCTCGAGTGTGCGGCCGATAGAGCATCATGATTTGCTCTGCGAAGCAGAGCTTCGTCCGCTGCAGGTGTGGAATGCACTCGCGATTCTCTGGCGCCAAATTTAGTGGGCAGAGCACATATTTTGGCGGCGAACTTTCTCACTGGCGAAATACCGCTCTGCCGTGTCCAGGTGGGAGTTCTGGCCCAGTGTTTTAAGTACGCCCTTGGCGTAATCTGTGTGACCAACTTGACCATTGGAGTGGACAATTTTTGGCGACTCCACGAGGATTTGGTGTTGAAGAGGAAGGAGAGGAGAGGAGAGGAGAGAAAAGATTTTCGAGGCATTCGATGGATGTACACCGTAGAGGATGGAACGGGCAGTTCGGTTCAAAAAAATGGCTCTGAGCACTATGCGACTCAACTGCTGAGGTCGTAAGTCCCCTAGAACTTAGAACTACTTTAACCTAACTAAGCTAATGACATCACAAACATCCATGCCCGAGGCAGGATTCGAACCTGCGACCGTAGCGGTCGCGCGGTTCCAGACTGTAGCGCCTAGAACCGCTCGGCCACAACTCAGTTCGGCCGAAGTACACTGTCCGCTCGGCGAACTGGTTGAGTGCTGCTACAGTGGCACAGCGCATTGGTTGAAACAAGATGGCTTTCACATCATCCGCAGCAGGAATTAAACTCTTAAAATTGGAGACAATATTTCTAACATGCCACAGAACTACCTAGTGACAAAAAATTCCAACATTTTTGACCAATTTTACATACATCCCTCCTTCTGTGCGACGACCAAAAAGCAAATGGTAGGAAAAGTAGATGCCGAACAGATTCATAGAAAGAATCGTAAGGAAACTTCATTCATCAACGAAAGATGCAGCTTGAAAAAAATCAATTCTTGAGTGTTGCTCGTCACCCTGTTAACCTTAGCTGGTTGGAGTAATAGAAAAGATTGGCAAGATCCGACGAAGAGCAGCACGTTTCACCACGGGTGCGTTTAGTCCATGCGCAGGCGCTACAAGAGAGGTGTTCCGCGTCACGGAAGGTTTACTATTAAAATTCTTAGAGTGTACGTTCCAGGGGCACTCGAACGACACATTCTTACGAAATGACCACAATGAGAATATTCGAGGAGTTGGTGCTAATGCAGAGCTGTAACGACAATCATTCTTCTCACACGCCATTCGCGAATGTAGCAGGGAAGGGGGCACCATTTTCCGGTACCACACTACACTCCGCCACACACCGTCAAGTGGATTGCCGAGTATAAATGTATATTATCGGTATGTGAGTGTGCCTGGAAAACAGTTCTGTGTCATCACCAGTATACTGCGTCTCGTTTAACGTATTGATATTTCTTTAAAATGTGCGGTGACGATGTTCGTATACTACACACTATACTACCAGTTGTTACGCGCTCGCCGGCCGCGGTGGTCTCGCGGTTCTAGGCGCGCAGTCCGGAACCGCGCGACTGCTACGGTCGCAGGTTCGAATCCTGCCTCGGGCATGGATGTGTGTGATGTCCTTAGGTTAGTTAGGTTTAAGTAGTTCTAAGTTCTAGGGGACTGATGACCACAGCTGTTAAGTCCCATAGTGCTCAGAGCCATTTGAACCATTTTTGAAAAACGTTACTGACGGAATAGGCAAACACCTTCGCCGCGTTGGGATGCAGCCTGTCTTCTATAGTGGTCGTAGGATCCAAGACGTGCTAAGCTCCACTAAGGACAAGGTGGATGCATTACACACTGCAGGCGTTTACAAGGTGGAATGCGAATGTGGAGAGGCATACATCGGCGAGACTGGTAGGCCAATAGCAGCGCGCATTCGGGAACACGAGCGTTATATTCGTCTAGGGCAACACAACAAATCCGCAGTGGCAGAACATCACCAAGACTGCGGAAAAGAAATAAAATTCAGCGAAGCTTGTGCGTTTTCCAAGCAGCCAATTACGACGAAACGCAAAATTAGAGAGGCCATCGAAATACTTAAGCACCCTAACAACATGAACAGGGAGGATGGACTCAGGCTTCCCCATCTTGGCTACCAGCAGTCAGAGCCCAACACACCGCACTGTCAACACGAGCACTACCGGCGAGTAACTGCCGCCGCGCGGCCGACGTCCAGCAGTTGGTAAACAGCAGCAAACTTCTCATTCGACGGTGACCACCAATCATGGTACATTACAAAATGGTTCAAATGGCTCTGAGCACTATGGGACTTAACATCTATGGTCATCAGTCCCCTAGAACTTAGAACTACTTAAACCTAACTAACCTAAGGACAGCACACAACACCCAGCCATCACGAGGCAGAGAAAATCCCTGACCCCGCCGGGAATCGAACCCGGGAACCCGGGCGTGGGAAGGGAGAACGCTACCGCACGACCACGAGATGCGGGCAGGGTACATTACAAAAGAGCCAATAGACAACAGAGGTCACGTTCTCCCTCTACCGCAATAACCTATTAAAAATAAAGTTCCCTCTCCTTCTTCCTTAAGTGACCAAAGAAACTCTTTTTAAAATTATGAGGTAATGACATGCGCAGTGAACACTAACAACAAAATATAAAGTACACTGCATAACTAGAACGCACCATTAGACCCAAAAGAAGGCCGCTGCAATCGTGGCCGAAACGTTGGTTTTTCTCCAGCAGCAGTAGTTTTTACAATATGACGCGGTTCCAAACCCAGAAAACTTTTACGTCGTTTGTTGCAGTGTTTACCTCTTTTGGTATTGTGACAGAGCCACTTCCTACTCGTGTTGATTTCACCTCGACACGTTTCCCAATGCTTGTTCGGCACAGTCTCGGCAGTGTCCACGAGGGGGAACACAGCCGCCGCGGCCTAGGAGGGCGGCACACGGAGCGTGCCAGAAGCGCGCGCCGGCAGCTGACGTCACCAGGTGTCTGCACAGCGCGCCATTGTCTGGCGGCGGCCTTGCTGTAATCAGAGAGGGGCGTGCCGCGGCGAGATGCGCGGGGCGGCCCGAGCCGCTCTTCTCCGGCATTCGCTCTGAGGGCAGACCGACAACACTCACAGGCGTAACATACAGTCTGCGCTTAAGAGAAGACACTACAATCGAAACATAGGATAGGAGATCCTCACCAGAGGTCGGCGATCATTCTTAGTGCTTACAGACAATTTTGTTAGATTGCACTGTGTTTCTCTACATCTAAATCATGTTCTGCAAGCCACCCAATGATCTGCGGCGGAGGGTACTTCCGGTACCACTCATTTCGCCTACCCTGTTCCTCTCACGAATGGAGCGTGGGAAGAATGAGTGTCAGTAGGCCTCTGTATTGGCTCCAATTTCTCGAATTTTCTCGCCGTAGTTGTTACGCGAGATGTTTGTGGGAGGAGGTAATATGTTGCCCTACTCTTTTCGGAAAGTGCCCTCTTCAAATATGAACCGTCAGCCTCTCCATGGTGCACAATGTCTCTCTTGTAACTACTGCCAATCAAGTTATCTCCGTAACGCTCTCGCGCGGACTGAACGATCCCGTGACGAAATGCGCCGCTCTCCGTTGGATCTTCTCTATCTCTTTTATAAGGCCTACCTTGTAAGGCTCCCATACTGACGAACAGTACTCAAGAATTGGTCGAACAAGCGCCTTCGTGCGTGAGTTACATTTCCTCAAGATTCTTCCTGTAAATCTCAATTTGGCATTTGCTTTTTCTACTATTTATTTAAATGGTCTTTCCACTTCAGGTAACTCTGGATAGTTACTTCTAGATATTTTACGGTGGATACTGTTTCCAGCAGTTTCTCATCAATAATGTACAGTGGTGGCTTTCTTTTTCTATATACGCGCAATATGTTACATTTATTTAGTTCAGGGTCAGCTTCCAGAGCCTGCGACTGAGCCGTGGTAAAAATTGCTGTTTTGATGAGCGCGCCGCAGCGCGTAGTGTGAAGCAGTCGCCCTCCGTTTCTGGCGGTGGCGCCGCTGTGGCAATCGCAGCTTTGGTGTCTCCCTCTGGTGGGAAAGGGGAAAGGTTGCCTGTTCACGTGCATTTAAGGGGCGCTATGAGCTCCCCAGAGGGTGAGTCTGGGTCAGTCTCTCGTCCCCAGCTTGCTAGTCTGTCTCTCGTTCGCATTTGTAAGGCAGTTAGTATCTGTCTGTCGTTCGGAGTCAACCTTTAAAGCAGACAAAATGAAGAGTCTTTCCACTCCGCCAGTACGAGAGGCGAGTGGTCGCCCGGTCGGGGCTTAGTTCCTGCATCTGAGTCTGCGCGTTAAGCCGCCAGTCTGCTCCAGTTTGCTCAGGCAATGGTCATTGGCGGTTGGATTGATCGGTTGGTCGGTCGCGCACTGAGACACAAGATGACTTGTCCGTCTTGAGCGTCGGCGCATGTGAGGTCGCCACGTGAATCCAGTGGACCGCGGCGTATAGCGAAGGGTAGTGACTTCGCGGTCGACAGGAGAGCAACAGGAGTCAACCCACGACATCAGTCTGGCTGGTGCGAGCTGCGACGCCGTGAGACGGGAGATTGGCGCGCCT
This sequence comes from Schistocerca americana, assembly GCF_021461395.2. Taxonomy (NCBI): domain Eukaryota; kingdom Metazoa; phylum Arthropoda; class Insecta; order Orthoptera; family Acrididae; genus Schistocerca; species Schistocerca americana. The sequence continues at coordinate 371,038,056 of NC_060126.1, forward strand.
TCCTGCGTCCGTTGAAGCGGATGGCAGCGGACGGTTCGGGAGAGCAATTTGGGGGTGCTGCGCCAGGTCTTCTCGAGAAATCGCAGTTTGTTAAAAGTTAAGTGATTATGTGATATGTTGTCTGATTTACTCTTATTAAATTCTACTTGTTTTCTTGGTGAAGTCATCAGCCGTTTTGCTTTGGAGTCGTCCCACTATTCTTCTCCGTTTGCCCACCCGCGGGAAGGTGGTTGTTCATAAATTGGGTGGTCCGTTTTTCCCTTGTGGAGTAGGAGTGGGTTAGAGCAATCTGCGGTTCGGGTTGTTCGGTAATCTCCCTATCAATCTACCGTACTTTAGTAACTGCCTCTGTCATGTTTGTCGGATTTGGTGTATTAACGAATTTATTGCTGGGAGTGTAACGGTCTAATACCTGAAATATGTTTTGATCTTTGGAAACTTTGATATTATTGCCTATTATCTTGAGAGGCGATTTCTGTGTACTGTAGAGCATCTTAATTATTCTTTGGCCAACCTTGTAGAATTTTATATAAGATTGCATTTCATGGGCTTTTATTAAATGACCATTTTAGTATATAAAGTTGCCACCCTTTCACCGTAAGACTTTTCTTAGATGTTAAAATCGAGTTGCACCATCGGTGGGAAGGTTAATATTTTAATTGTTAGTGTTTGTACCATTTTCACCCCTCCTAGGGGGGTGCGTAGTTCGTGTGCTTGTGTAAATTGCTAAAACTCTTAGTTTTAAGTAATCTGGTGTGTTGCAGATTTGCACCAGTGTAGTCTTTCAGAGTCTGTTGTGAGCGGTCGTAACTACGGCCATGTCAAAAGGGAGCGGCAAGGTTCTCTGCCCGAAAGGTCATACAGTCAAAAGATGTTTCTTTCTGCCTCTGAATAAATTGTGACTTTGATATTTAGGGGGTGCTTCCAGATTATAATTTTAAATGTGTTTCTTTTAAAAAATGCTTTTAGGCACTATTAAAGTGAATAAAATTCCCATTTGTTAAAAGGAATTTGGTTATGATTTCATCAGTTACTCCCTGGCAACTACTTCCATGCTTACATAGTGTGATTAAATGTGTTAATGTGAAACGTCCCCTTAGAACAATTATACACGACTGTGCTTAAACTGACACACAATATTTTGTTAGCGCAACGCAATCTGACTTTCAATCATCCCTACAAAAGAATGGCCCTGACTAACATTAACCTATACGTTTCACAAATCACTTACCTCACAAAAATCTTGGTTACTCGAACTACTGCAATACAGCGAGCACCACTACTGCCAGCTAAATAAAAGATTCAAACTACGGAAGGCACTAATTACTGATAGGCATAGTTAGCAAATGAAAGATTTTAATAGAGAACAAACAATGTATTTACCTTAATAGTCATAATATATATAGCAGTTCATGACAAATTACAAAACTCCGCCATCTCTCTCCCCACATCCACCACTGCTGGCGGCTCACCTCCAACTGCGCAACGCTACGCGCTGTTCACATCCAGCTGCCGCTGCCCAACACTACAATGGCAGACAACAATGCAAACTAGAGACTGCACACAGCACAGCCAGTGATTTTTTTATACAGAGGTGGCGTTACCAATAAAAAAAACCTAAACAGCCTACTTACAAATGTTCTTGATGAATCGCTAGTAAATAAAATAAATTCTTAAGAATATCCTTTGAAAATACATCGCGGTTCAGTGACATTCATCAGTTCTCTACAGGTCATTCTGCAAATCAATGCTGTCCTGTGGCGTTGCTACTTCGTTACCGACAACCGCATCAACTGCAAACAGTCTTAAGTAGCATCTGACGCTTTCTACTACATCATTTATATACAGCGATGTGACGAAAGTCAAGAGATACCTCCTAACACGGTATCGGGCGTCGTTTTTACAGGTGTAGCGCAGCAACTCGACGTGGCATTGACTCAGCAGGCCGTTGCAACTCCTCAGCAGAAATACCGAGCCATGCTGCCTCTATAGCCGTCCACAATTGCGAAAGCGTTGCCGGTAAACGATTTTGTGCATAAAATGACCTCCCCATTACGTCCCATAAATGTTCGATGGGATTCATGTAGGCCAATCTGAGTGGCCAAATCATTCGCTCGAACGGTCCAGAATGTTCTTGAAATCAATTGCGAACAATTGTGGCCCGGTGTCACGGTGCATTGTTATTCATAAAAAACCCTATCGTTGCTTCGGAACATGAAGTCCATGAGTAGCTCTAAATGGCCTCCATGTAGCCGAACATAATAATTTCCAGTCAAAGATCGGTTCAGTTGAGTCAGAGGAGCCAGTGCTTTCCATGTAAACACAGCACACAACATTATGGAGCCACCACCAGTCTCCACAGTGGCTTGTTGACAAAAAATGTTCAAATGTGTGTGAAATCTTATGGGACTTAACTGCTATGGTCATCAGTCCCTAAGCTTACACTCTACTTAAGCTAAATTATCCTAAGGACAAACACACACACCCATGCCCGAGGGAGGACTCGAACCTCCGCCGGGACCAGTCGCACAGTCCATGACTGCAGCGGCTAAGACCGCTCGGCTTATCCCGCGCGGCCTTGTTGACAACTTGGGCCAATGGCTTCATGGGGTCTGCGCCACACTCGAACCCTACCACCAGCTCTTAGCAACTGAAATCACGACTCATCTGACCAGGAACCGTATTTCCAGTCGTCTAGGGTCCAAACGGTAAATGGTCACGAGGCCAGGAGAGGCGCTGCAGGCGATGCCGTGCTGGTAGAAATGGCACGCGCATCGATCGTCTAATGCCACAGCCCATTAACGCCAAATTTCGCCGCACTGTCCTAACGGATATGTTCGTCGTGCGTCCCACATTCATTTCTGCGGTTATTTCACGCAATGTTGCTCGTCTGTTAGCAATGACAACTCTACGGAGACGCCGCTGCTCTCTGTCGTTAAGTGAAGGCCGTCGGCCGCTGCATTGTCCATCGTAAGAAATGATGATTGAAAGTTGGTATTCTCGGCACACCCTTGACACTGTGGAGCTCGAAACATCGAATTCCCAAACGATTTCCGAAATGGGATGTCCCGTGCGTCTGTCTCCAACTACCACTCTTCGTTCAAAGTCTGTTAAATCCCTTCGTGCGTCTATAATCACGTCAGAAGCCTTTTCACGTGATTCACCAGAGTACAAATGACAGTTACTTTAGTAAATTGCCCTTTTATACCTGATCTACGCGATACTACCTCCATATGTACATGTGCATATTGCTATCTTATGATTTTTTGTCACCTCAGTGAACAGTTACCACCCATCCATATTAACAAGAACAGTAATGTATGGGACCGCGCTGTATGCAGTTGAACAAACCTGATCATGCAGTGATAAGCATTTGTTCACATTGCTCCGGAGATGTAAGCCCTTCACACACCTTGACAGTATTACTGGATTTTCTTCTTTCGATTTACAAACACGCAAAAGAACTCCAACTGTACAGTCAAAAATGTAATTTATAGGAAATAAAAGAAATCTTAAAATGAACCAAGAAACGGATCTAGCGAAAAATGGCAATTTAAAACTCAAAGATTGACAGAGGTGGAACTGCTCTCACATACGAAGGAGTAACTTTTACTTTCTCCCTAATACTAGTGAATGGGTTGGAAGTAAGTTATCTGGTGGAGGTAAGAGGTTAGTCAATTTCCCTCTTTGCTTGTTGTGGCCGTGTCCCGCCTCCTACCACAGAACTCACAGAAGTCTTAACCGTGTTGAAACGAGCACTCTGGATCATGTGGTTTCTTAAGTTTTCTGGGCATGTTTGGCTGATAGCATCTTTTCGAGGTTTGAGTCTTGTTCAGGATTCCCTTGCCCTTCAGGATTTCCTTTCTAACACTGATCTAGTAGTCTCATTCGCGTGTTCCGAGCAACGATCTTGTGTGTTTTCAGTGCCTGGGCTTCAGCCAAATTGCAGGCATGCAGTCTGATTGGAGTCTAAGCGCCGAGCAGAAACATGATCACAGCTCTAACCACTGCAAGATGTGTGAAACCGATAATCTCCACGGAAATTTTCCCCACCTGTCGATAAAGCAAGAACTGAATTTTCTAGCTAATGCTTTTTATTCGAAAAGCTGCATTGGCGCACCGTACCCGCTGAATAAACCGTATATCCTCGCCCTTCGATTTGCATAGGGGTACACCGAGAACGATGGCTCAAATGGCTCTGAGCACTATGCGACTTAACTTCTGAGGTCATCAGTCGCCTGGAACTTAGAACTAATTAAACCTAACTAACCTAAGGACATCACACACATCCATGCCCGAGGCAGAATTCGAACCTGCGACCGTAGCGGTCGCTCGGTTCCAGACTGCACCGCCCAGAACCGCACGGCCACTCCGGTCGGCCAGAGAACGATGGATGCTACACTCTTCATGACCTGCTTCACGCGGTACGTAAGCAAGTTGCCTCCTCGGATGTTGATACTCAATGCTTCACCGACAGCCTGCACTTCAAAACTGGAGTCAGATCGGCATACAAAAACAATCCCTTGCGGCGAACTATATTTATAATCCTTCTCGACCAACATCGTCTTAGGATGGAAATTTGATAAACATTTCTAACGACAAATTCTAGTTGAGCGTAGAAGAACAATACATTTTGCATTAGAATTAGGCAATATGCTAATTTTACTCCCGTATTTCCATCATTCTTTGACACTAAATTCACAAACAGGGGAGTATCATCAGTGCTGGACGTTGCATGTTTTGGAATTTTACTGTTCACAACTAAAAATCACGTATTTTTGCTTCTTAAGCGGTCAACATTAGGGTAGCAATACGTCAAAAAGGTCGTCAATTTTAAAACTGCAATCATTTTTTCCTTTCTTTTTTTTCCTTTCAATAATTTCTTCATTAAATATACCTTTTTTTTCTTTGGTGCAGCGGGTAATCGAGTTTGTCGTTTTATGTTACATTAATCCAATATTCATATCCCACACATTATTCTGTAATGAACCACCGCAGTCATCTCGCACCAAAATACAAAATTCGATACGTGATTTACTATCTGCATCCACGTTTAGCACCCGCAAGGTACTGAACGGTGCGTGGCGGAGAGTACCCTGCACCACTGCTAGTCCTTTCGCTTTCTGTCCCACTCGTAAATAAAGCGAGGGAAAAACGACTATTTATATGCCTCTGTATGAGCCTTAATTTCTCGTCACTTATCTTTGTGTTCCTTACATGAAACTTATGTTGGCGGCAATAGAATCGTTCTGAAGTCAGATGGAATGCTCGTTCTCTAAATTATCTCGGTAGTGTGCCTCGGAAAAAACCTCGCCTTCCTTCCATGGATTCGTATTTTAGTTCCCGAAGCATTTTGGTAATACTTGCGTGTTGTTCGAAGCCGCCGGTATTAACTCTAGCAGCCCGCCTCTGAGTTGTTTCCCTATCCTCCTCCAGTCCGACCTGGTGTGAAACCCAAAACCTCGGGCAGTACCCAAGAATAGGTCGTACTCCTGTAAGAGGTCTCCTTTACAGATGAGCCACATTTTCCATTAACTTATTCTCCTAATTCGACCATTCACCTTCCCTTGTTTTTCCTTCTCATCTGTGTTAAATTACATTTTTATACATTTAGGGTTAGCTGTCATTCATCACACTAACTAGAAGTTTTGTGTAAGTAATTTCGTATCCCCCTACAGTCCTTCAACTTCGACACCTTTCCCTACACCACAGCATCATCAGCAAACAGCCGCACATTTCTGCCGCTAGATGACTTATGTACACAGAGAATAAGAACGGTCCTGTCGCAATTCCCCGGGGTTCACTTGTCTCTGACGCACACTCGCCGTCGGATACAATATATTGAGTTCTGTTACTTAAGACCTCTTCGAGCCACTCTCGTATCTGGGCACCTATTCCATATGCTTGTACCTTCGTTAACCATCTGCAGTGGGGCATCGTGTCAAATGCTTTTCGGAAATTTAGAAATATAGAACCTGCCTGTTGCCCTTCATCCATAATTCGTAGTATATCATGTGAGAAAAGAGTAAGTTGAGTTTCGCAAAAGATATGCTTTCTGGAACCGTAATGATTCGTGGATAGGAGCTTTTTGGTCTCAAGGAAATATGTTATATTCCAACTTAGATGCTTGGCATTCTACTTTGAGCTATCCTCCATGATGCTGTGTAATGCGAAGATGGAAAGAATGAACAATAGTCTATACCATAGCTAGGGTCAATGCCAGTACCGCTCAGCAAAGGTTTTTTCAGAACTGTCTTTGCAGCTATTTGCATATTTATAAGCTATGTACACCGTCACACAGGGAACGCATTTATAACAACAGACGGTGCTATCAGCCAGGAAGTCTCCATCTGGGGCACCGAACCATATAGATGGCGCACGTAACAGGAATCTTGTTATGCTTCCATCACGAGAGATTAAAACAGTCCTCCATCCGCCGACAGTTAGGCGTATGTCCGACGCCCCAGAGAGCGCCAATACCACCAACTACTTGCTACCACCAACTACTTGCTTCCTCCGCCGAACAGTTCGCAGTTGGAGATTATTCTGCCCTTTGCGATGAGAGTAATTGCACACCATCACTCGGCGAGTCGCCGAGGAGTCGTCATAGTCACCGACGAGTCGTCACAGCCTTCGCAGATTTACAGTTCCCGCAGTTACAGCCAAGCAAGTATCAACGAGTGATTGTAGGACAGTTTTCTCCGTGTATCAAAGTACTTATCGCAAACTGAGCCTGAACTATAACTGTCTGACAGCAGTCCAGACGGAACTATTAGATTAGTAATCACTAAGATCAGTGTTCGTACTCTTTACTACAGTGAGACGACTGACCATCAACAAACTAAAGATCAATACTTATCTTGTACTTTATTCTAATAAATGATTATTACTGATTTCTTATTGTCTTGCCCGTCTTATTTTGTTGTACTACTATTCTCTATGTGACGAGCCTGTTTGCAAACGCGCAAGCACGCCCCTTCAGTACAGCAATTACTTTTCTGTGGCAGGTTATTCGATTCCTGCTACCTTTTATGTTGGACGCCAACACCGATTGGTGAATGCAACATTATTTTGGTATACTAATATCGTTTTATTCATTAAAAGCATCGTCAGTGTCTAGAATGAAACACCTTTACAACTTTGATTTGATTCTACACTCATGCCCGCATATCGTGGTCGTGCGGTAGCGTTCTCGCTTCCCATGCCCGAGTTCTCGGGTTCGATTCCCGGCGGGGTCAGGGATTTCCTCTGCCTCGTGATGGCTGGGTGTTGTGTGATGTCCTTAGGTTAGTTAGGTTTAAGTAGTTCTAAGTTCTAGGGGACTGATGACCATAGATGTTAAGTCCCATAGTGCTCCGAGCCATTTGAACCATCTACACTCATGCTCATAAATTAAGGATAATGCTGATTCATGGTGAAACAACGCTCTGGTGGGCAGTTTGCCGGTTTAAATCACCTCGGGGTACGACCATGTGGTACATTTGACCTGCGGTCGTCGCACGGTGGCGCTGGCAGCAGTTCACATAAGCAGAGGTGTGTTGGTGCATGTCAGAGTACGATGCTGCGAGTAAGTGTGCAGACGTTTTCAGACGTGCTGATGGTGACAGTGTTGAAAATGGCTCAAAGAACACATATTGATGACGTGATTAGGGGTAGAATACTAGGGCGACTGGAGGCTGGTCAAACACAGCAGGTCGTACCACGGGCCCTCCGTGTGCCACAAAGTGTGATCTCGAGATCATGGCAACGATTCCAGCAGACAGCAAACGTGTCCAGGCGCCACAGTACGGGACGTCCACAGTGTACAACACAGCAAGAAGACCGATACCTCACCATCAGTGCCCGCAGACGGCCACGGAGTACTGCAGGTAGCCTTGCTCGGGACCTTACCGCAGCCACTGGAACAGTTGTCTTCAGACACACCGTCTACAGACGACTGAAGAGACATGGTTTATTCGCCCCGAGACCTGCAAGGTGCATTCCACTGACCCCTAGTCACAGGAGAGCCCGTAAAGCCTGGTGTCAGAACACAGTACATGGTCAATGGGACAGTGGTCCCAGGTTATGTTCACGGACGAGTCCAGGTATAGTCTGAACAGTGATTCTAGCCGGGTTTTCATCTGGCGTGAGCCAGGAACCAGATACCAACCCCTTAATGTCCTTGGAAGGGACCTATATGGAGGTCATGGTGTGGGGTGGGATTATTTGGTGGACGTACACCCCTGCATGTCTTTGACAGAGGAACTGTAACAGGTCAGGTGTATCGGGACGTCATTTTGCCCCAGTATGTCCGCCTTTTCAGAGTTGCAGTGGGTCCCACCTTCCTCCTGATGGATGATAACGCACGGCCCCACCGAGCTGCCATCGTGGAGGAGTACCTTGAAACAGAAGATATTAGGCGAATGGAGCGGCCTGTCTGTTCTCCAGACCTAAACCCCATCGAGCACGTCTGGGATGCTCTTGGTCGACGTATCCCTGCACGTCTTCAATCCCCTGGGACATTTCAGAAGCTCCGACAGGCACTGGTGCTATAATGGGAGGCTATACCTCAGCAGCTGCTCGACCACCTGATCCAGAGTATGCCAACCCGTTGTGCCGCCTGTGTACGTGTGCATATCCCATATTGATGTCCGGGTACATGCGCAGGAAACAGTGGCGTTTTGTAGCACATGTGTTTCGGGACGGTTTTCTCAACTTATCACCAATACCGTGGACTTACAGATCTGTGTCGTGTGTGTTTCCTATGTGCCTATGCTATTAGCGCCAGTTTTGTGTAGTGCCACGTTGTGTGGCACCACATTCTGCAATATTCCTTAATTTATGAGCATGAGTGTAGTTCGCCAAAAATATTTTAAAGTTTAATGTTTTCACTTACAGTATTTTGGTGCTATTATCGCTTACATCAGAAAGTGTCGTTTGTCTGCACATTTCCCGGATGTTACTGCGTTTGCAACTGATTATCTGAAACTTATTCCACAATCGTTTGCAGCACTGACGTAAACCAGTTGCGAAGACAGATTTCAAAGCCCTTTAACAATGGTAGATCAAGGACGGACATCATTGCTACACGAATTGTTATAGTCATAGTATTTAACAGTGGTCTGGACGATCAGTCTTCGTTCCCTTGTGACACAAACCATTGTTACAAACAAAATTTGAAAACATGGCTGGGTTAAATGGTTCAAATGGCTCTGAGCACTATGGGACTTAACGTCTGAGGCCATAAGTCCCCTAGAACTTAGAACTACTCAAACCTAACTAACCTAAGGACATCACACACATCCGTGCCCGAGGCGGGATTCGAACCTGCGACCGTAGCGGTCACGCGGTTCCAGACTCAAGCGCCTAGAATCGCTCGGCCACAATGGTCGGCAAATGTGGCTGGGAAACGTTACAAGTTCACATATACATATTATCGTTAAACAACCTCTGCTGCAGATGATTCTACTGTTAAATATAGCCTCGCAGGATTAGCCGTGCGATCTAATGGCGCTACAGTCATGGACTGTGCAGCTGGTCCCGGCGGAGGTTCGAGTCCTCCCTTGGGCATGGGTGTGTGTGTTTGTCCTTAGGATAATTTATGTTCAGTAGTGTGTAAGCTTAGGGACTGATGACCTTAGCAGTTAAGTCCCATAAGATTTAACACACATTTGAATTTGTTAAATATACCGCCTGACAAAAAAAGTGAAGTTCATAGACGGGGTTAAGGATACGAAATCAAACATCACGTGTTGAGAGGATATGTGATTCTACTTCAATGACCACTGTATCCAGTCAAATTTACAGAGAACTTGGCAGTATGAATGTACTTTTTAATATGACGTTCCAGTTCCTCTGGCCTGAACGTCAGACATTTTGACATGAATTTTAACTTCATACCTCTACTCATTCCTCAGAACCCTTGGTCTTAACAGACAGACGGACAATAAAATGATCCTATCAACTCTGAAAAGAAGCACATGGGGGAGGGGTACAGTGTCACAGTAAGTTTTTTTCAGCAGCAGAAAGCCAACTCTGAAATAACACCCCGCATTATATTAGAGAACTGAATAACATCTCCAGCCTTAGAAGACAGTTAATGACGTATCTACTAAAGCAACAATAAGGATTGATTACCTTTGTCCCTGTACACACTCGTTACCTCTGTACACCATTCTTACCAACCAGACCTCCCTCATTTCCCACAATTCTTAGCCGATGCGGTCTCCTTCAATTTCCTTTTTCCAAGAATTGGCTATGTCGGAAAGCATCTATCCTCTACACCTACAGCTTCTTCCTACATCTGCCGCTATCAATATACACTCCTGGAAATGGAAAAAAGAACACATTGACACAGGTGTGTCAGACCCACCATACTTGCTCCGGACACTGCGAGAGGGCTGTACAAGCAATGATCACACGCACGGCACAGCGGACACACCAGGAACCGCGGTGTTGGCCGTCGAATGGCGCTAGCTGCGCAGCATTTGTGCACCGCCGCCGTCAGTGTCAGCCAGTTTGCCGTGGCATACGGAGCTCCATCGCAGTCTTTAACACTGGTAGCATGCCGCGACAGCGTGGACGTGAACCGTATGTGCAGTTGACGGACTTTGAGCGAGGGCGTATAGTGGGCATGCGGGAGGCCGGGTGGATGTACCGCCGAATTGCTCAACACGTGGGGCGTGAGGTCTCCACAGTACGTCGATGTTGTCGCCAGTGGTCGGCGGAAGGTGCACGTGCCCGTCGACCTGGGACCGGACCGCAGCGACGCACGGATGCACGCCAAGACCGTAGGATCCTACGCAGTGCCGTAGGGGACCGCACCGCCACTTCCCAGCAAATTAGGGACACTGTTGCTCCTGGGGTATCGGCGAGGACCATTCGCAACCGTCTCCATGAAGCTGGGCTACGGTCCCGCACACCGTTAGGCAGTCTTCCGCTCACGCCCCAACATCGTGCAGCCCGCCTCCAGTGGTGTCGCGACAGGCGTGAATGGAGGGACGAATGGAGACGTGTCGTCTTCAGCGATGAGAGTCGCTTCTGCCTTGGTGCCAATGATGGTCGTATGCGTGTTTGGCGCCGTGCAGGTGAGCGCCACAATCAGGACTGCATACGACCGAGGCACACAGGGCCAACACCCGGCATCATGGTGTGGGGAGCGATCTCCTACACTGGCCGTACACCACTGGTGATCGTCGAGGGGACACTGAATAGTGCAAGGTACATCCAAACCGTCATCGAACCCATCGTTCTACCATTCCTAGACCGGCAAGGGAACTTGCTGTTCCAACAGGACAATGCACGTCCGCATGTATCCCGTGCCACCCAACGTGCTCTAGAAGGTGTAAGTCAACTACCCTGGCCAGCAAGATCTCCGGATCTGTCCCCCATTGAGCATGTTTGGGACTGGATGAAGCGTCGTCTCACGCGGTCTGCACGTCCAGCACGAACGCTGGTCCAACTGAGGCGCCAGGTGGAAATGGCATGGCAAGCCGTTCCACAGGACTACATCCAGCATCTCTACGATCGTCTCCATGGGAGATTAGCAGCCTGCATTGCTGCGAAAGGTGGATATACACTGTACTAGTGCCGACATTGTGCATGCTCTGTTGCCTGTGTCTATATGCCTGTGGTTCTGTCAGCGTGATCATGTGATGTATCTGACCCCAGGAATGTGTCAATAAAGTTTCCCCTTCCTGGGACAATGAATTCACGGTGTTCTTATTTCAATTTCCAGGAGTGTAGTTATTATTGTCATTATTTTTATCATTACTATTATCGCTACTAGTTGCAGCAGCTGCAGTGGTACAAGTGTTGCCAGTATTATCTTTATCAGTTCATAGTACAATTTGCCCAAACTGCCATTTCCGGCATTCAGATCATTTTAACATTAGTTTTCATATTAAAGTTATTTCTTAGGTAGCTATGAGCCAAGGGCCTTGCCGCAGTGGTAACACCGGTTCCCGTCAGATCACTGAACCTAACCACTGTCGGGCTTGGTAATGCGTTGATCCAGAACCGATTTACGCTGGAAAAAAATTAGTTCAAATTTTGGCCACCAGGTGGAAATCTGGCGCTAGACAGCATCTCGTCGACATCTGCGGTGCTCACATTGAATAAATTATGTAATAGGCAGTTAATAATAAAATCAAAATTATGCCTCTCTCACATGTTTTATCTTCTCTGCCCATGTTGCGTTCCAACTCCATAACATATGAAAGCATTTCTGTACGTCTTTCTTGCATTCAAAGCGCCAGATCTGCACCTGATGGCGAAAACTGGAACTGATTTTTTCCAGCGTAAAACGATTCCGTATAAACGCGTTAGAATATTACTGGACCTCTGTGAGCAGCTGCACTATAATCATAACCACCCTGTATATATTCCATGCCACTGAAGACAACTTTCATATAATAAAGGCGAAACGCGCATGGCAAGAGAAAATTGTTTATTCACTTGTGCTAGCCTAAATGAATCTAAAGTAATGAGCATCAACATAATATTACCCGCAGCTGATGACAACAGCTCATAATATATCTACTGATGTTAAGTGTATCCTTCAAATGTTCGAAAACACACGCTATTGTATGTCCAGGATCTGTTATCGCCAGTGTTTAAAAATAACTGCACAATCAAAAATGGTTCAAATGGCTCTGAGCACTATGGGACTTAACTTCTGAGGTCATTAGTCCCCTAGAACTTAGAACTACTTAAACCTAACTAACCTAAGGATATCACACACATCCATGCCCGAGGCAGGATTCGAACCTGCGACGGCAGCGGTCGCGCGGTTCTAGACTGTAGCGCCTAGAACCGCTCGGCCACTTCGGCCGGCTGACTGCACAATCATGTGAACTTTATTCTATACACTACAATGTGACGAATTTCTAGCGCGCTAGCCGGCCGAAGTGGCCGTGCGATTAAAGGCGCTGCAGTCTGGAACCGCAAGACCGTACGGTCGCAGGTTCGAATCCTGCCTCGGGCATGGATGTTTGTGATGTCCTCAGGTTAGTTAGGTTTAACTAGTTCTAAGTTCTAGGGGACTAATGACCTCAGCAGTTGAGTCCCATAGTGCTCAGAGCCATTTGAACCTTTTTTTTTTTTCTAGCGCGCTGGAGTAATTGCAGGGCATCAACCTGTGTTAGTCAATACAGCGGTAAAACAGCCAAAGTTGCAAATTTCACTTTTATTTACTCGATGACTAGTTTAATGTATAACAAAGTGTAAATACAGTTACAGTTATCTGCATGCCCTGTAACTGTCCATTTGCACTCTGTTATATGTATATGTTTCTTATCTTGACATACTTCTTATATTTTGGGAAATACCATTTTGACTATGCGGATGATTCGAAATTGGGTCACGACCTGATACCAGTCATCAAGTAAATAAAAGTTATATTTGGAAGTCTGGCTGTTTTCCCGTCGTATTGTACTATTATTCGAATTTCAGAACTGCTAACAGTTATTCCTTTCTCAAAATAATTTGGACCCCAGACAGCGCGGGTCCCGTAGCGCATGCTACATGGATGAACTGCCTCTGACAACACCTACACTCCAACATGCTCTTCACAGTCATGTCTATCCTAAGGACATTCACGTTTAAGACACCTGACGTGCAAGCCACGCAAGTTGCTTCAATTACAAAACGCAGTGAACGAAGGCGTTAACCGCACAAACTGGTTAGTCTAAACGTAAACGGACAACTAAATACATGACCGTTTCCATTCTGCGTTACTCTCCTCTCTAAGCAAAGGGTACTAAAGTGTAAAGCATATAAATGTGTGTGTGTGTGTGTGTGTGTGTGTGTGTGTGTGTGTGTGTGTGTGTGTTTGCGCACGCATACAGAGAGCGAGCGACTCTCACGTAATCTCGTGGCGGGAAGCCAAAGTAGGCCCTTAGCACCGATAGCCGCAAACAAGGCCAAGGGAAGTGACGCTAACCGGCGTCGTTAGAGCCGCTGGCTGTGGCACAATCCGTCAGAGCGAGCCAGCAGCCAGCCTGCAATTATGAATGTCCAACTGCACATGTGTTCTAGTTCACCTCGAACAGGCATTCTTACAACTTTCTTCTGCTATTCGAGGCCACGTTCCGAATACGAAATATGAAGTAACAATGTCTTTATGGTTCGGCGAGAATAATATTTTTTGTGGTACGTCGGCTTACGTTACAGGTGTAAACAGCAAATCTAGTTATGCCACTACGCCTGTTTTAGGACAAGTGGGGCGTCAATGTAACAACTGAGTAACTGTCGTTCTTGTACGACCACGATTAGACCATTTTTGCGCGCTCTTATGTGGATTTATCAAGGAACAGCACTGTATACAAGACCGGTACACAGAACTCCCACATAACCGTTTCAAGTCTCCTTTTTTTCCACGGGAATGATATTGGTGGATGTGTGTTCACGTACACAAGTAGTTACTAGTGCCTCGTGAAAACGTTAGCAAAATGTTTTCATGACTTTATGAACCATCGAAATAAACACAGAATGCGTCAAAAAACGCACCCACACTTTCAACTGTCACAGAAAATTTTTTTCCTATCTAGCTACAGAGGGTTTTTCTTTTAATTGAGTTTTCGGTGTACCAATTCACCAATTTCAAATTGATAGGGTTGCCTTTCAGTTGAAGGCGTCAGACTCCCTTTTACACAAATTTCTGAGTAATTTTAAACTCAAATTATTTTAAGTTAATTAAGTACAGTGGCTAAAAAATCTGTAACACGTTTGTCAATGAGTGAAATAAACACACACACACACACACACACACACACACACACACACACACCTGACCACAGTCTCCGGCTGTTGAAGCCAGAGACTACGATGAGTTGCGACTATCCTTTTCATAGTATTATTACATTCCATCCTGGATTTTCCATTATGTATAAATGGATTACAGTCTGATGCCATCTTTTAACAACAATTCCACGAGCAGTTTATAAATGTCATCAGTACCAACACATTTGACGGAAGTTCTTGTTTCAGTTTTACCAGTTCTCTAAGTAGACACAACCTTTCTGAAAGTTGGGCACCCAAGTGTATGTTGGTTGACGTCCTGCATACTCCCCACAATCAAGGTGAAATTCCAGGGGGAAAAGAAATTTGATGGTCGCTCTGCAGATGGCTGTAGAATCATCCAGTTGTAATTACGAAACCCAAACAGTGGCAGCATGCTAACATCAGTATGGTGAAGGCACGGTTTGAGCTTTGGAGAATGTAAACCGGTTATTACGTGGTACTAGGACATTAAGGAATATTTCTGTGGATAGGAGACTAAACTACAAGGATAAAAATTAGAGGACTAAAAGAAAAATTCGAGGAGCGTGCAACAAAGTGTGATGTTCAGAAAGGCCGAGCAGAGCGACCATCGTCGGCTATGAATGACGAGTCAACTGTTACACTGCTACAGTTTCAGCGTCTGCCACAAGTTCTTCAAGGCGAGAGTGAAGTTAGGCTGGTGGAAGTGCTGGTAGTGTACCACGCATTCTGAAGAGCAGCAGGGTGCGTCATTTCGTTCCAAGGCTGATAAAACGACTAAGTGACGCCGGCCCACAACGTAGGGTGCGATCTTGTGCACGATTTCGGGGTATGGTTACACTTGAACCAGGATTCATGGGATGAGTTTCATACGTCGGGACTATCCATGGCCGGCCGGTGTGGCCGAGTGGTTCTACGCACTACAGTCTGGATCCGCGCGACCGCTACGGTCACAGGTTTTAATCCTGCCTCGGGCATGGATGTATGTGATGTCCTTAGGTTAGTTAGGTTTAAGTAGTTCTAAGTTCTAGGGGACTGATGACCTCAGATGTTAAGTCCCATAGTGCTCTGAGCCATTTGAACCATTTTTTGACTATCCTTGAAACGCTGCAACATTCTCCAGCTTCCACTGCCAGTTAATAACCTGTTTCGTACCTTCTAAGCTCAAGCGTACGCCAGACATCTTGACGAAAGTCTCTCGTCACCGAATGCGTTTGGCTGCTCGATTGACTCTTACCACCATCTATTAATGGAACACGAAATTACTTTATTGTAGAAAATACACATGACATTTTAAACTGTGTATAATGTTTCCGATGCCCCTTGTATGTTTAAACTTTCTGTTTCAAAAGGAACTTTTGTTGTTTTCCGACTCCAGAATAGCTGGCTGGGTCCGCTATCAGAATATGACGCAAACGGTCAACGTCCGTCAAGAATTAGCTAGTGGCAGCTGTCAGTAGGTGCCAACAGGTGTAAATATTACAGAACCATCAGTTTAATGAGTACTGTTGTGAAATACTACCACCTATTATTTCGAGATGAACGGAAAGACTTGTAAAACCCGACCTCGGGAACAGAACGTTTTGCCTTCCGGGAAATGTAGGACCCGTGTGGCAATACTGACCCTAGACTTATCCTAGAAGCAATGTTGAAGAAAGGCAAAGCTTCGTTTATAGCACTGGACTATACTCTTTGAATTTTGAAAGCAGCAGGGATAAAATACATGGGGCTAAAAGGTATCTATAGCCATCAACAGGACAATGCGAAGGAAGCAGTAGCTGAGAATGGAGTGAGACAGGATTGTAGTCTATATACCTGATGTTATTCAATCTGTACATTGAGCAAGTAGTGAAGGAAACAAAGGAGAAATTTTGAAAGGGAGCTAAAATTCAGGAAGAATAATATTTGCAGATGATACTGTAATTCCTTAACAAATGGTAAACAACTTGCAAGAGCAGTTGAACGGGGTGCCTAGTGGCTTTAAAAGAGGTCGTAAGACGAACATCAACAAAACTTAGTGGTAAAGTAGTAGATTAGATCTGATTTCTCTCCAGCAAAATAGCTGATGATGGCCGAAGGAGAGAGGTTATAAAATGCAGACTGGCAAAAGATCGTACAGGGAAGTTTTGTCTGGAAGTGTTCGTCTTGACTGTAGCTTTGTACGGAAGTGAAGCGTGGGCGATAAACATTTCAGAACAGAAGAGAATAGGATCTTTCGAAAGGATATGCTTCACAACAACACTGAAGATTAGGTGGGTAGATCTAATAACAAATGAAGAGGTGCTGAATCTAACTGAGGAAAAAAGCGATATATAGCGCAACTTGATTAAAGGAAGGGGTCATTGGGCCGGCCGGTGTGGGCAGGCAGTTCTAGGCGCTTCAGTCTGGAACCGCGCGTCCGATACGGTCGCAGGTTCGAATCCTGCCTCGGGCATGGATGTATGTGATGTCCTTAGGTTAGTTAGGTTTAAGTAGTTCTAAGTTCTAGGGGACTGATGACCTCAGCTGTTAAGTCCCATAGTGCTCAGAGCCATTTTAACCATTTGAAGGGGTCATTGGAGAGGACACACATTGAGACATCAAGGAATCGTCAGTTTGGTGCACAGGGAAATGTGGGACTAACTTGTAGTGGGAAGCTAAAGCTGGAATACAGTATGCAGGTTCAAATAGATGCAGGTTGCAGCAACTATTCAGAGATGAAGAGAGACGCACAAATGACTACGTCATGAGCTGCATCGAACCATGCTTCGGACTGAAAACGACGACGACGACAACAACAACAACAAGATGCCGATTAGCTGACATTGGGCACGCAAGCTGAGATGTAGAGCTGAATTCTGCGTAGGAGCGTCCCCTTTATTACCACCGTGTGGACGCCGTACGGGGGTAGCGAGTAGAGACGCTGGAGCGGACTCCGCGGATGGGAGCCTCTCGTGGCGTGTGCAGCCACGGCGACGGAGCAACGGGACTCGAAGGCGCGACCCCCCGCGGCGGCGGCAAGCCGACACCCGACCGCAGGCGACGCGGTACCCGTGGGAAGGCCGCTCGCTCCACACACCATCATGCTGCCATGCTCCGCGGTTCGCTCCACTGGTCGTCTCTTCGGATGCACATTGTGCTCGGCGTAGACTGTCTGAACTGCATTGTTTTTCCCCTGCACTTTCCCTTCGTCACCTGACGTTGTTGTTATTGTGGTCTTCAGTCCAGAGACTGGTTTGATGCAGCTCTCCATGCGACCCCATCCGCTGCAAGCCTTTTCATCTTCGAGTAACTACTGAAACCTACATCCTTCTGAATCTGCTTAGTGTATTCATCTCTTGGTCTCCCCTACCGTTTTTACCCTCCACGCTTCCCCCCAATACCAAATTGGTGATCCCTTGCTGCCTCAGTACATGTCTTACCTACCGATCCCTTCTTTTAGTCAGGTTGTGCCAGAATTTCCTCTTCTCCCCAATTATATTCCGTACCTCCTCATTAGTTCCGTGATCTACACATCTAATGCCGGCCGAGGTGGACGAGCGGTTCTAGGCGCTTCAGTTTGGAACAGCGCGACCGCTATGGTCCCAGGTTCGAATACTGCCTCGTGCATGGATGTATTTGATGTCCTTAGGTTAGTTAGGTTTAAGTAGTTGTAAGTTCTAGGGGACTGATGACCTCAGGTGTTAAGTCCCATAGTCCTCAGAGCCATCTGAACCATTTTTTACCCATCTAATCTTCAGCATTCTCCTGTAGCACCACATTTCGAAAGCTTCTATTCTCTTCTCGTCTGAACTATTTATCGTCCATGTTTCACTTCAATACATGGCTACGCTCCACACAAATACTTCCAGAAAAGACTTTGTGACACTTAAATCTATACTCGATGCTAACAAATTTCTCTTCTTCAGAAACGCTTTCCTTGTCATTGCAAGCCTACATTTTATATCCTCTCTACTTCGACCATCATCAGTTATTTTGCTCCCCAAATAGCAAAACTCATCTACTACTTTAAGTGTCTCATTTCCTAATCTAATACCCTCAACATCACCTGATGTAATTCGACTGCTTTTCACTATCCTCGTTTTGCTTTTGTTGATGTTCATCTTACATCCTCATTTCAAGACACTGTCGATTCTGTTCAAATGATCTTCCAAATCCTTTGCTGTCTGTGACAGAATTACAATGTCATCTGCAAACCTCTAAGTTTTTTGTCTTATCCATGCATTTTAATTCCAACTACAATTTTTTCATTTGTTTCATTTACTGCTTGCTCAATATACAGATTGAATAACATTGGGGATAGGCTACAACCATGTCTCACCACCTTCTCAACCACTGCTTCCCTTTCGCGCCACTCGACTTTTGTAACTGCAGTCTGGTTTTAGTACAAATTGTAAACAGCCTTTCACTCTCTGTATTTTACCGCTGCCATCCTCATAATTTGAAAGAGAGTATTCCAGTCAACATGGTCAAAAGCTTTCTCTAAGTCCACAAATGCTAGAAACGTAGGTTTGCCTTTCCTTAATCTATCTTCTATGATAAGTCGTAGGGTCAGTATTGGCTCACGTGTTCCAGCATTTCTACGGAATGCAGACTGATCTTCCCGGAGGTGTATTTTGCAGCCGTGACTTATTGAACTGGTAGTTCGGTAATTTTCACACCTGTCTACACCTGCTTTCTTTGGGATTGGAATTATTATATTCATCTTGACGTCTGAGGATATTTCGCCTGTCTCATACGTCTTGCTCACCAGATGGTAGAGTTTTGTCATGGTTGGCTCTCTCAAGGCTATCAGTAGATCTAATGAAATGTTGTCTACTCCCGGCACCTTTCTTTGACTTAGGTCTTTCAGTGCTCTGTCAAATTCTTCACGCTGTTCAAACCTCCCATTTCATCTTCATCTACATCCTCTTCCATTTCCATAATACTGAACTGAATTCCGTCGCCCTTGTACAGACTCCCTATATACTCCTTCCATCTTTCTGCTTTTCCTTCTTTGCTTAGGACTGATTTTCCATCTGAGCTCATGATATTCATCTAGGTGGTTCTCTTTTCTGTAAAGGTCTCTTTAATTTTCCTGTAGGTGGTATCTATCTCAACCCTAGTGATCTATGCCTCTACACCCTTACATTTTTTCTCTAGCCATCCTTGCTTGAGCCATTTTGCACTTCCTTTCAATCTTATTTTTTGAGAATTTTGTATTCCTTTTCGCCTGTTTCGTTTACTGCGTTTTTATATTTTCTCCTTCCACCAATGAAATTCAATATCTCTTCTGATATAAAAGGATTTCTACTAGCCTTCATCTTTTTACCTAGATGATCCTCTGCTCGTTTCACTATTTCATCTCTCAAAGCAACCCATTCTTCTTCTACTGTATTTGTTTCCCCCGTTCCCTAATGCTCTCTCCGAAAGTGTCTACAACCTCTGGTTCTTTAAGTTTATCCAGGTCCCATCTCCTTAAATTCCCACCTTTTTGCAGTTTCATCAGCTTTAATCTACAGTTCATAACCAATAGATTATGGCCAGAGTCCACATCTACCCCTGGAAATGTTTTACAATTTAAAACCTTCTTTCTCTGTGGAAAATTGAAAGATATTTCATATCGTGCTCCACCAACAACGCCTAAAAACATGCGTTAGGGCATTGTCAATGCATGTTCGACAAATACTGGAGGCGATCCACTCGCTGTTGAGAGGAATTTCTTTACGCGTATTGCCAAATGCATTGAAGTTGAAGGACATCATTTTGAGCATTTGTTACATTAATGAGGTTATTACGGTTGCTCACGCAGTAACAGCATGCATTTCCGTAATTTATGATAACGTCACAAAAGTAAATGTATCATAGTGGAACAACAACAGAAATAAAGTCCAAACATAACTACTTTTTGTGTTTTAATTTTAAAAACCCACATTTTTCCCAACTGTTCATCTAAATGGGTGAGGCATATTATAAGTGTTGGAATATGACAGAGTCATCCATCACAAAGCGAAAAATATGTTCAAAATCGAACCGTCATATTTATTTACGTACTATACGAATACTCGTATGTAATAAAAATGGAGGTACCTATTTAAAAAAAATGCAATTTCTATCAATTTGACCTATGGCAGCGCCATCTAGTAGGCCATCCATAGCGCCATCTGTTTTCCCCTGTCACGCTCGAACAGATTTGTTCTTATTTTTTCGTTTGATGCTAATTTCTTGAAATATTTGGCCCGGCCACTATCAATGGCCCACCCTGTATATATGTTGTTAAAAAAAGTTTCTGTTACTTTGAGAGGTGGTAGTACACATCGAAACATGAAAAATAACTCCAGTGAACATTATTCCGGAAGCACATAGTTTCTGAGATAAGCACTTATTTATAGGAAGGCTTGCGTGGCGCAACCGCTCGGTTGCGGATATCAGCACGGTAGCTGCACTGGCGCTTCGTCAAATATGGCGGCAGGGTATTATGATGCCTTATAGTTCTCCATCTATCATTATGTAGTCTGCAGTCAATTGTGTGGTTCGAGTCGTGTTGAAGACGACGTCAGTTTTCATTGTTTTTGTGTGCCTTATTGTACAGCACTGTCAATCCTGGGTACGTATCATGCTGTTCTACCTTCTTCCACACGCAGATTCACTTACGTGTTTACTGTTATTGCACTGGTTGTACGTACAAATGGTGTAGCACATTACATTTTCTCTCGTCCACCACTTGTTAAAAATGGAAGCCTACTACTCAACAAAGTTAAATGGCGGATATAATATTCTGCTGTGGTTTAGCAAATGGACGTAGCCTGCGAGCCCGTGTCCGCCAAGCTGAAAAATATACTCAGCGCAGAGTGCTGTTCGGCAGACATTACCAGCGTCTGAGGGACACACGAACCGTTGCATCTTGGAAGACCCCGCAAAGTCCGCACGCCTGACTTGGAGGAGCGTGTGCTGCGTTCGGTGGAAGGAACTCTTGGTAGCAGTGTGCGACGATTAGCAGCAACAGAAGGAATGTCTCACTCTCTTATAGGGGTTGGTGGGCGGGTTGGGGGGGTTCTTCATGAACAAACGCCGTACCCACATCATATACAGCGCTTTCATGCCCTAAGGCCACAAGATCCTCATGGCAGACGGTGCTTCTGTCAATGGCTGTTGCAGAAGTGTGTCGCAGATCCACTGTTCATATTCAAGATATTATTTAACGATGAGGCAGGGTTCGTACCACCCCTCAAAGTATTTGACACTTTTTTTAACATTGGCGACCACTGTCACTAAAAATCCCAAAATGTACCTTTCGATGTACTTCAAATTTTTAGACGTTACTGTAATAAACATTACGCGCATATAGACTACAGTGAAACATTGTTAGCAAACAGGAAAGGTATATTTATGGCTTATTGGTTTATCATTAGAATACTCGCATAGAATCCGAATTTGCAACAGCAATAAACACGGCTCAGGGTCAGAGAGAGAGGGGAAGACGAGATGGACGCAGGGGTGGGAGGAAATGGACACAGAAAACGGGAAGGAGGAGGTAGACAGAGAGAAGGGACAGGATCAGTAGAGGCAGGAGAAGCTGGGTAAAGAGAGGGGGAGGAGGTGGTGGGCAGAGAGGGGGGGGGGAAGGAGGAGGACATGGACAGAGGAAGGGGGAGAGGGAGACGGAGAGAGACAGGGGAGAGAAGTAGATTAGAGCGTATATCCAGTTCCTGTACGTATTACAAACATGTGCCTGCCTTCCTTTCTGTTTAAACAGAGTGAGCCGGCTACAGTTAGTTAGTAAATAAAGCTCTCTGATTCGTCACCTGGCCTAATGCGCGCCACAGTTGGCCAGTGGGGTCTCCCCCCTGACGTGGATGCGGTGGGCGATTCGTGTCTTTCGGGTACAGACACAGCTGCTTGTCCAGGGTTAGTGGCACTGACGCTCGGAAGGCAAGTCTCATCAAAGACATTATCGATGCGTCCACTTTGGCGTCTCCAAGTGAAGTCCCTGCTATCGAGCCCCGCCAGCAAGTGTCTCCTTTGCAGCCTCGAACTCAATGTCCCCAACTAGGTCGATCTCTCTCCTAGGGTTCTGCATAGATGGGCGTGACCATGCACCACATTGGTCATCCTACGTTCTTCTTCTGGGTAATCAAATTATTTATCGACATATTTCTTAACAGTTGTGTACCGTACCCGATTCTCACGGCTGGAAGACAACACACAGCCGCCAATAAAGTTATTCGTATAATGCGTTCGCTCGCTTGGCGAACTGCGTGCCTTCCATTGAATGTTGACGTCCCATGTTCTGTGGATGTTTCCATTTCTCAACTGTGGTTTTACATGTGCAAATGTCTGCTTTCACTCCAGCCTGTCAAAAAGAGTTCGGGTCGACGACCACACTGATATCTGTTCGAAACTACAACAGGCGCTGATCGAATGTCCAATTACGTCACTCGCCGTTCGACTCCAAACTCCACAGGCTGGCTGAATGGAATGTCTCCTCTGGCTAAGTCAGTACACTATCATTATTATTACTATTATTACAGTCCTAGGCGTCTGTACCACATTGAAAATGTATATTTGCGGAACGGGGGCGGGGGGGGGGGGGGGGAGGGAGGTGGTAGGGCAACCAATTGTTTCCCTAGTGATGGGCTGCCCCAGAATCAGTCGGGCCATAAAATTTTTAACTTTCTTGAGAGGTATTCCTTGAAGTAAGAAGTCGTTCCTGAAATTAGTGCAAGCTGCGGGCTATCATCATTTCAAATTATATATGGACTTAAAGACTAAGCACGAAAATATTAACTTAATATTAAGTTAAAATATATTATGTAACGAAACGATGGATGCCTTAGCGAAGGATGGCATTTTCGAAGACTGTTTTCATCGCACTACTCTACTTTACATCGATTTCACTCCTTCAGTCAAGAAACTGCGCAAGAGAAATGATCCATTTACTAGGTCACAACAAAGACGGAAAGGTGAAGACTTTATGCCTATATCCAATCCATGATTAGTCTCTCGCCCAGTTCGAAGTCCCAAGCGACTAGGAAACAGCGTAGGTGACTCCTGTGTATAACGAGGGCAAAATAACTGACCCACAAAAATACAGACCAATTTCCATAATATAAGTGTGTTGCATAATTCGAGAACAAATTCTGAGTACGAATTCAGGGTGAAGCGAAATTCCCGCACTCGGTCTTCAAAGCGTGACTTTTCACATGCCAGCGATAAAAAAAGAGTCTCTCACAAAATTTCGTCCTGCGAGTACATACGGCAGAAAAAGGACGTTAAAGAGAGGCAATCTGGCAACACTGTAACCAAATGTATGGTAACTACCGCTGTCAGCACATCTTAATCGTGATGTACAGTTGATGCAGTTGATAAGAGTTGCATAAGAATTAGGGAGGTCGCGGGTTCGATCCTGGGTTGGAGTGCAGTTTTTTTATTTGCTAATTTCATTCTGACATTACTGTACTATACACTGTTTCTTAGGTGACATGTATCCTAAATTTACAACTACAAAAATAATACGCTTCCGAGATGCTAAAGATGACAGCACAGTGCTCTGAGCACCATGGGACTCAACTTCTGAGGTCATTAGTCCCCTAGAACTTAGAACTACTTAAACCTAACTAACCTAAGGACAACACACACATCCATGCCCGAGGCAGGATTCGAACCTGCGACCGTAGCGGTCTTGCGGTTCCAGACTGCAGCGCCTAGAACCGCACGGCCACTTCGGCCGGCACAGTACAATAACACGATATCTACTTGTCATTTATACTACATGCAATATGAGCGCTCAGATTCGCACGTTAGCAACCAGTGGCAACAATAATGTCCATATTAACGACCACATGACCTTCACGACAGAAAACGCTGTTCTCAGAACAACCGATGTTCAAAGCGACCTCCCTGCACGTCCAAACATTGCGCAACCCGCCGGATCGTACAGCTCTGGACCCTTCGCAGCAAAGCTGCGTCTGCAGTAACGAGAGCAGCATGAACACGCGCCACCAATTCTTCCATATTCGTCGGCGGAGTAGAGTACACGGGCTCCTTCAGGCATCCCCAGGGGAAGAAATCCAGGGGATTTAGGTGGGGTGAATGCGGTGCCCATACAACTGTACCTCCACATCCGAGCCATTTCACTGGAAATGGTCTGTCCAAATACTGTCGTACATTAATTCCAGAGTGTGGAGATGTACCATCATGTTGAAACCATAACCTCTGCCGAACATGTAGTGGAACATCTTCTAGCGCATCTGGCAGATAGTTTGAAAGGAATGCCTGATACATGCATGCTGTCAACCGGTCAGGCAACATGTAGTAGCCCAAACACCTGTCGCCCCATATTCCGTCCCAGACGTTGATACCAAAGCGAACTTGATATCCACGGTTGCGGGTGACTTGAGGGTTAGCATCACACCAATGGTGGGCATTGTGCATATGCAAGAGACCCTCACGAGTGAACGCTGCTTCAACCGACCTTATTATGGTTCAAAAATGGTTCAAATGGCTCTGAGCACTATGAGACTTAACATCTATGGTCATCAGTCCCCTAGAACTTAGAACTACTTAAAGCTAACTAACCTAAGGACAGCACACAACACCCAGCCATCACGAGGCAGAGAAAATCCCTGACCCCGCCGGGAATCCTTATTATGGTGTTCAAGAAGTCATCGTTAGGTTCCTGCAGTTGTTGGAACCATTCACAGAACTGCATCCGCTGGTGGTAATTTGCAGGATGCAGGTATTGCGTGGAAGCATAATCATAGGGGAGCAGCCCATGCTCGTGCAGCACGTTAACGACCGTGCGTTGCGAGACACGCAGCTGCCTTGCTACGCTAAGTGTACTTCACTGAGGTTCTTGGTGTATGACCTCCAGAATAGCTTCCACAGTAGCTGGAGTACGGCGAGTCCGTGGACGACCTCTGTTACGCGATGGTGGAAGGAGAGAACCTGACTCCCGAAGGTGCAGCTCCAGACGACGAAACATATTTTTATATGGATGGCTAAAAATGGCTCTGAGCACTATGGGACTCAACAGCTGAGGTCATTAGTCCCCTAGAACTTAGAACTAGTTAAACCTAACTAACCTAAGGACATCACAAACATCCATGCCCGAGGCAGGATTCGAACCTGCGACCGTAGAGGTCTTGCGGTTCCAGACTGCAGCGCCTTTAACCGCACGGCCACTTCGGCCGGCTATATGGATGGCGTCGACGAGGATGTCTAGCAGCATATTCACGAGCGGCAACACCAGCCCGGGTATCAGATGCACCAAGGACCAGAAGCATATCCACATGTTCATCGTTTGTGTATGCCTTACGTCTGCCACGCTGGTTTAGTGGTTTACGAAGAGAAAATTCCTTATGTGTGATTGGAGTCTGTCACAGGCACATTACTCCGCTGGCAACTAGTCCCTGCCTGGCGGACAAGGCATACAGTATAAACACGCCGTCAGTCCTGGTGCTGTTCCACCTAACGCGCATTACCCCTCTGACAGATATTGTTCCGCATGATTCATCCCGACGCCGCTAACCGAGAAAGGTTCGGCTTCGAATTACACTGTTTTCCCAACAGTAATAGATGTGATGTTTCCTCAATCCATCGATAGAATAATAATAATAATAATAATAATCGAGATACGTACTAAACAGCATGCGGCTACCGGACTCAATGTTGAAAGGCGTAAGTAGTGGGACCATGGTGATAACACACACAAATAGTAGCCGAGTTTGGACATTATTCGCAAAGCACGTTGCGAGTCCTACTGGTAACGTACGGCCCTAGCTAAGTGTAATGGTCCTGAACGAGGCAAGAGTAATAGTTGGTGCTAATCTATGGGACCATTGGAGGAGGGTAAAAATAAAACGGGTTTCGCATCTAGTAGATGAAGTCGTGCGAATAAATCCACGCCCACGACGTGGAAAGGGCTTCTTTCAAAGCTGACCAATCTTCCATTTCTACGATTTTAGTATGTAAGTGCGAAAGTTTTCTAGAGGACCGGCTGCAATCGCTGTTGACGATTAAGAAACCAGATACCGTACCACTTGGACTACATTTACCAAATAAAAAGCATATGCCTCAACCCACGATCGAATCATCGTCCTCCTGCATGCTAACCCAAAACTCTATCCACTGCACGAACTTTACAGCGCAAGTATTATGTGCTGACAGGTAGTAAACTTACACGTGGTTGCGGTGTTGCCAGATTCATATTCTTTAACGTCCTTTTTCTGCTGGATGTACTCGCCAGACGAATTTTGTGAGAGACATTTTTTTATCGCTGGCGTGTGTGGAGTCGCGCTGCGAAACCCGAGTGCGCGAATTTCGCTTCACGGCTGAAAGCAAGGGGAAACTACAGGCATCATTTTTCCCGAGGGCATGCAGCTTTACTGTATGGTTAAATGATGTCGGCGTCCTCTTGGGTAAAATATTCCTGAGGTAAAATAGTCCCCCATTCGGATCTCCGGGCGGGGACTACTCAAGAGGACGTCGTTATCAGGACAAAGAAAACTGGCGTTCTACGGATCGGAGCGTGGAATGTCAGATCCCTTAATCGGGCAGGTAGGTTAGAAAATTTAAAAACGGAAATGGATAGGTTAAAGTTAGATATAGTGGGAATTAGTGAAGTTCGGTGGCAGGAGGAACAAGACTTTTAGTCAGGTGAATACAGGGTTATAAATAGAAAATCAAATAGGGGTAATGCAGGAGTAGGTTTAATAATGAATAAAAAAATAGGAATGCGGGTAAGCTACTACAAACAGCATAGTGAACGCATTATTGTGGCCAATATAGATACGAAGCCCATGCCTACTACAGTAGTACATGCCAACTAGCTCTGGAGATGATGAAGAAATTGAAGAAATGTATGATGAAATAAAAGAAATTATTGAGATAGTGAAGGGAGACGAAAATTTAATAGTCATGGGTGACTGGAATTCGGTAGTAGGAAAAGGGAGAGAAGGAAACGTAGTAGGTGAATATGGATTGGGGGTAAGAAATGAAAAAGGAAGGCGCCTGGTAGAATTTTGCACAGAGCATAACTTAATCATAGCTAACACTTGGTTCAAGAACCATGAAAGAAGGTTGTATACATGGAAGAAGCCTGGAGGTACTGACAGGTTTCAGATAGATTATATAATGGTAAGACAAGAGATTTAGGAACCAGGTTTTAAATTGTAAAACATTTCCAGGGACAGATGTGGACTCTGACCACAATCTATTGGTTATGAACTGTAGATTAAAACTAAAGAAACTGCAAAAAGGCGGGAATTTAAGGAGATGGGACCTGGATAAACTGACTAAACCAGAGGTTGTACAGAATTTCAGGGAGAGCATAAGGGAACAATTGACAGGAATGGGGGAAAGAAATACAGTAGAAGAAGAATGGGTAGCTCTGAAGGATGAAGTAGTGAAGGCAGCAGAGGATCAGTAGGTAAAAAGACGAGGGCTAGTAGAAATCCTTGGGTAACAGAAGAAATATTGAATTAAATTGATGAAAGGAGAAAATATAAAAACGCTGTAAATGAAGCAGGCAAAAAGGAATACAAACGTCTCAAAAATGAGATCGACAGGAAGTGCAAAATGTCTAAGCAGGGATGGCTAGAGGACAAATGTAAGGATGTAGAGGCTTATCTCACTAGAGGTAAGATAGACACTGCCTACATGAAAATTAAAGAGACCTTTGGAGAAAAGAGAGCCAATATAGAGGGTCTATACAAGGGCGATGTGCCTGAGGACAATATTATGGAAATGGAAGAGGATGTAGATGAAGATGAAATGGGAGATACGATACTGCGTGAAGAGTTTGACAGAGCACTGAAGGACCTGAGTCCAAACAAGGCCCCGGGAGTAGACAACATTCAGTTAGAACTGTGGGCCCTCCTCGATCGGCATGTACGCGCCACAGATCTTCAGTCGAGAAACCTAGCGCAGCTGGCCACGACACTGGAGTCTGCATGGCTTCACATGGCAATCGGTATCTTCTAGAGCCTCACTGACACTCTTGCTGTACGTCCGTCCGATTTTGAACTGTGGTGCTACAGAAGAACGCTGAAGATTAGATTGGTAGATGGCGTAACTAATGAATCGATAAGGGGAGAAAACAAATCTGTGCCGTAACTTGACTAAAAGAAGGGATTCGTTTGTAGGACACGTTCTAACAAGGGAACCTCCCCATCGCACCCCCCTCAGATTTAGTTATAAGTTGGCACAGTGAATAGGCCTTGAAAAACTGAACACAGATCAATCGAGAAAACAGGAAGAAGCTGTGTGGAACTATGAAAAAAATGAATAAAATATACAAACTGAATAGTCCACTCGAAGATAGGCAACATCAAGGAGAATCGCAGTCACGGAGCGCCGTGGTCCCGTGGTTAGCGCGAGAGCTGCGGAACGAAAGTCCCTGGTTCAAGTCTTCCCTCCAGTGAACTTTTTGCAAAGTTATGATCTGTCCGTTCGTTCATTGACGTCTCTGTTCACTGTAATAAGTTTAGTGTCTGTGTTTTGCGACCGCACCGCATAACCGTGCGATTAGTAGACGAAAGGACGTGCCTCTCCAATGGGAACCGAAAACATTTGATCGCAAGGTCATAGGTCAACCGATTCCACCACAGGAAAACACGTCTGATATATTCTATACGACACTGGTGACGGCATGTGCGTCACATGACAGGAATATGTTGTCGACCCACCTAACTCGTACACTTGGCGAATGGGTAAAAAGAGTCTTCTACCTTGCCCGATTTAGGTTTTCTTGTGGATGTGATAATCACTCCCAAAAAAGTGATGAAAACATAAGAGTTTGTTACATAAACTGAAAATAAAAAATTAAACTTTTCACTCGATGGAAGATTTGAACCAAAGACCTTTCGTTCCGCAGCTGCTCACGTTACCACTAAACCACGGCGCTCCTGCGTTCCCAGTGTACTTGATGTTGCACATCTTCCCATGAACTACTCAGTTTGTATATTTTGCTTATTTTTTTCACAGTTCCACACAACTTCTTCCTGTTTTCTCAATTGATCTGTGTTCAGGTTTTCAAGGCCTATCCACTGTGCCAACTTATAACTAAATCTGAGGGGGGTGCGATGGGGAGGTTCCCTTGTTAGAACCGCTCGGCCACACCGCCCGGCTGATGTTTCTGTGTGATACACAAGCTTTCTGCCAGGAGAAAGTACTTACACTTTGGTTTGAAGACCAGCAGTTCGAAACTGCACCCTTCAGCTCTTGTGGAAGACCGTTTAAAATTTACTTTTCACTAGACTGAAGCTGTCTTGGAAACCCACAGCAAACGTGAACCACTATGACCGGCTGGAGAATCGATGCCCGGTGCCCCCCCCCCCCCTCCCCCAACAGAAAAAAATTCAGTTTCGTAGATACTCTACTACCTTGATTTATCACGTAATAGGATATGAAAAACAAGTTTCCCTTCAGGCCAGAACGATGCCAGACGATCCGCAAGAAGCACCTGGTTACCGCTTCTTCAAATGGTTAGTGAAAAACGTATCAAGTCGGCGTGTCGTCACACAACTTTCCGGTCACTGCATTGCCTAGCACGCCGTTTGCTACTGTCTTGCAAGACTAAGTATTAATCACTCCGTTGTATCCTTGCGACCCATCAGACGGGTCCCAGGTGCGGTAGCGGTAATTTGCTCTTAGTCCTAAGTCCAATAGTATTTATTTAATCTCATCAA
Organism: Schistocerca americana; assembly: GCF_021461395.2. NCBI lineage: Eukaryota > Metazoa > Arthropoda > Insecta > Orthoptera > Acrididae > Schistocerca > Schistocerca americana. The sequence continues at coordinate 371,068,442 of NC_060126.1, forward strand.
TTCTCGGCGTAGTTGATTAATGGTACGCTTTCGGGTGCTCAGCCGAGTTGTTGATTCCGTTTCGCCGCTCAACATTCGTCGACTGACTCAGGCGTCGCATAGGGGTGCTGCGGACTAGATTGTTATGTGTGTTTGATGCCAGGACTACAATCAGACCGTGAAGTGCTGCCGGTGTCGCGTCGCTATTTACAGACGAGCTCTTTGATGCTTATTTGTTCTTCCAAACCAAGGATGATATTCGCGCAACGGGCTTGTTTTCTGCGTTTCCCACCTCTCATGGTGAGATAACAGGCAACATCTATATAGAGTGCGGGGCCACAAGCCTTGTCCAGCTTAAAACCTCCATCCCAACTTTTTACGGTTCCGTACCTCAGTCCGCAAAGACGGAACTCTTACAGGATCACTATGTTGTCCGTCTGTGTGTGTCTGTCTGTTCCGCTCTTACAACCCCTTTTTTCTCAGGAACGGGGACAGGTATCAAGTTGATATCTATGTCACATACTAAGGCTGTTGTGATTTTTTGTGCATATATGGGTGTGTACTTTCGTTGAAGGGTCAATGTGGTATATTTTATGTGTGTGTGTATCGAGTTTTTGTGTATTTATATGGGAGTGTAGATTCGTTGAAGAATCAATGTGGTATATTTACGGTGTGTGTGTGTGTGTGTGTGTGTGTGTGTGTGGTGTCAGTCGCGGCGCACCTACAAATGAGCCCACCGCTAAGTGAATGCGGAAAATAACCTCTCGTCCGCGTGTGTTTACTTTCGGCAACCTCGGCTGTGAGGCTCGCTTGTTACTGCTGCTGTCATGCGACCCGACGATTTCGAGCCCGCAGAGGTCGAGAGTGAAGGCTTTTAAGGGCATTCGTTAGCGCGGAGACGACAGAAGGGAACGAGACAGATGGAAAAAAGGCAGATAAACTGTATATTATTTCAAAAATAATCAGCGCAAGCGTTAATTCATTTATGCCACAGTGCAACAAGGCGAAAAATGTTTGCAGTTGTACCATAACTGTACCAAGTAGTGCACCTCTTCGCCCAAAGCAAATAATCGGCCACGAATGTCATTCTTCAGGGATCGAAAAATGTGGAAATCCTAAGGGCAAGGATTGGGATTGTATGGAGGATGCGTAAGGGCTTCCAAGCCAAAGTTCTGCAGCGTTCTGGAAACAACCCTGGCAAAAAGTGGGCGGGCCTACGCCATCCTCCATGCAGTCCCGGTCTCTCCCCATGCAATCTCTTTACTTTTTGGAGCCCTGAAGAAAACAGTTCCTGGCCGTCCAATTTCTTCGGACGAAGAGTTGCTCACCTGGGTACAATCATTGTTCCGTATACAACCGTAAACGCTTTTCCATGAACGCACTGACCGTCTTGTCCCACAGCGGGGTAACTGTACTAGCAGTTATGGCGATTGCTTTTGAGATAATAAAGTCTATTTCTTTTTTCCGTCTGCCACCTGTTTATTTGAATGTCCCTTACATTTCATCTGAAAGGGAAGAGCGCAGATCGATATTGTTAGCAGACATGTACAGCCTTCCAAACGTGTCCGCGATTCAAATCTAATAGTAAATAACACACGAAGTCCCTAATAGGAAACTTTTACACGACATATCGTTAACGTCGATATGCAGCAGGATTTTAGAACATATATTGTGTTCGAACATTATGAATTACCTCGAACAAAACGGTCTACTGACACAGTCAACACGGGTTTAGAAAACATCGTTCCTGCGAAACACAACTAGCTCTTTATTCACATGAAGTGTTGAGCGCTATTGACAAGGGATTTCAGATCGATTCCGTGTTTCTCGATTTCCGGAAGGCTTTTGACACTGTACGCACAAGCGGCTCGTAGTGAAATTGCGTGCTTATGGAATATCGTCTCAATTATGTGACTGGATTTGTGATTTCCTGTCAGAGAGGTCACAGTTCGTAGTAATTGACGGAAAGTCATCGAGTAAAACAGAAGTGATTTCAGGCGTTCCCCAGGGTAGTGTTAAAGGCCCTTTGCTGTTCCTTCTCTATATAAACGATTTGGGAGACAATCTGAACAGCCGTCTTCGGTTGTTTGCAGATGACGCTGTCGTTTATCGACTAATAAAGAAGTCATCAGAAGATCAAACTGCAAAACGATTTAGAAGAAATATCGAATTGTGCGAAAAGTGGCAATTGACCCTAAATAACGAAAAGTGTGAGGTCATCCACATGAGTGCTTAAACTCCGGTTAGACGATAAATCCGTCTAATCTAAAAGCCGTAATTTCAACTAAATACCTAGGTATTACAATCACGAACTTAAATTGGAAGGAACACATAGAAAATGTTGTGGGGAAGGCTAACCAAAGACTGCGTTTTATTGACAAGACACTTAGAAAATGTAAAAGACCTACCAAGGAGACTGCCTACACTACGCTTGTCCGTCCTCTTTTAGAATACTGCTGCGCGTAATGGGATCCTTACCGGTTAGGACCGACGGAGTTCATCGAAAAAGTTCACAAAAAGGCAGCACGTTTTGTATTATCGCGAAATATGGGAGAGAGTGTCACAGAAATGATACAAGATTTGGGCTGAAAATCATTAAAAGAAAGGGGTTTTCATTGCGACGGAATCTTCTCACGAAATTCCAATCACCAACTTTCTCCTCCGAAAGCGAAAATATTTTGTTGGCACCGACCTACATAGGGAGGAACGATCACCACGATAAAATAAGGGAAATCAGAGCTCGTACGGAAAATATGCGTGTTCATTCTTTCCGCGTGCTGTACGAGATTGGAATAATAGAGAAATGTAAAGGTGGTTCGACGAACCCTCTGCCAGGCACTTGAATGTGACTTGCAGAGTATCCATGTAGATGTAGATGCAGATGAACATCTATCCGTTAATAGACCTACTTTTCCCGTTCTGCGCCATATAGTGCATAGACACTTTCCAGGAGCAGCACTTGTAAACATTAGACCTTCGGAAGAGTGTTCTACGTCACTATCCATACAATCAATAGCAATTTCCTGAATTTTGGAGAACTTAAACGGTAAGCTCCTGAACGGCAGGTACTGTGTATTAAAGTTCCTTCATAAGGAAAAAGAGACTATTACAGTCTGTACTCGCCGTCGCATCATGGTCGTTAGTCGGTTAGCCTGCCAGTTACGTATCCGTAGATCATTTCAGCGCTTTTTTCTTTTTGATCAAAATGATGGGGAACGAGTCAGTTTGAAATATATGTGTACATGACTAGTTGCAGTGGTCGGCGTAATGCAGGTAACTCCCTAACTGGCAGAGTATTCTATATTCAACTTTAATGAACTTATTTTGCAGTCCTACTCTCAAAGCTTTTTTTTTTATTTTACAAGCTACCACTTTTTAAATAAAAATTCGTGTATGGAATACACGAGAAGAAATGATTGTAGGTTAGACTGAAGCTTCCTTCGTTATCTTTAAGACATTTAATGGTTTTGGGCAAATGACGAAATATTTTGTTGAGGATATTGAACAGAGAACTACGTCTACATCTACACTTACCATTGTGTCATATGTCAGGGTTCCTCCTGTTTAAAATGCTGTGCAGAGCAAAGAATGAGCCGTTAAATACTTCCGTGGTCGCTGTGACGCTGTGATTAGCCTGTCTCGCCAGTCCTGCGGGACCGATACATAGGCGGCTCAAGTATGTGTAGATTCCACATTTAATACTGTTTCTCGAAATTCTGTAAGTTTTCGCGGGACAGCTGGCGTCTATTTTCAACCGTCTGCTGGTTGTGTGTGTGTGTGTGTGTGTGTGTGTGTGTGTGTGTGTGTGTGTGTGTGTGTGCGCGCGCACGCGCGCGCGCCCGTGCGTGCGTGTGTGTGTGTGTGTGTGTGTGTGTGTGTGTGTATCTTTTTTTCCAGTGCTACCGTGGCTTAGGATAAAAGGGGAAGGAACAGCGTCGCGCCGGTGTTTGATAACGGTGTACACAGGAAGAGGTTTGGGCAGTATATTGTACAGCGCATACATGCGTCTGCTCGCGCGTCACGCGCTATCTGCGACTGTGTGTCAAGCAAGCACTCGTTCGTCTTACTCGCCGCCTCTGTCCGCATCAGACCTTTTTCTAGCTGATTCTGAAAATTAAAAAAAATTAAAATAAAAACGGTCGAATACCACTTCATATTCACTTACGAGTGAGCACTATACTCAAGTATTCGGGAGGACGACGGTTCCAATAACTGTCCGGCCACCAGCAGGTACGTTTTTAGTGACTTTGCTTAACCTCGATTCTAGGGGTGCAACGTCGTCATGAATTGTATGTTGCTGTTGCGGTCTTCAGACCAGAGACTGGTTTGATGCAGCTCTCTATGCTACTCTATCCTGTGCAGGCTTCTTCATATCCGAGTAATTACTGCAACCTACATCCTTCTGAATTTGTTGTGTATTGATGCGTTGGTCTCCCTCTACGATTTTTACCCTCCGTGCTTTCCTCCAGTACTAAATTGATGATCCCTTGTAGCGTCAGAACGTGTCCTACCAACCGATCCCTTCTTCTAGTCGAGTTGTGCCAGAAATTCCTCTTCTCCCCAGTTCTATTGCGTACCTTCTCATTAGTTACGTCATCTATCCATCTACATCTACATCTAAATCTATACTCCGCAAGCCACCTGACAGTGTGTGGCGGAGGGTACCTTGAGTACCTCTATCGGTTCTTCCTTCTATTTCAGTCTCGTATTGTTCGCGGAAAGAAAGATTGTCGGTATGCCTCTATGTGTGCTCTAATCACTCTGATTTTATCCTCATGGTCTCTTCGCGAGATATACGTAGGAGGGAGCAATATACTCCTTAACTCCTCGGTGAAGGTATATTCTCGAAACTTCAACAAAAGCCCGTACAGAGCTACTGAGCGTCTCTCTTGCAGAGTCATCCACTGAAGTATATCTATCATCTCCGTAACGCTTTCGCGATTACTAAATGATCCTGTAATGAGGCGCGCTGCTCTTCGTTGGATCTTCTCTATCTCTTCGATCAACCCTATCTGGTACGAATCCCACACCAGTGAGCAGTATCCAAGCAGTGGGCAAACAAGTGTACTGTAACCTACTTCCTTTCTTTTCGGACTGCATTTCCTTAGGATTCTCCCAATGAATCTAAGTCTGGCATCTGCTTTAGCGACGATTAATTTAAATGGTCATTCCATTTTAATTCACTTCTAATGCCTACTCCCAGATAATTTATGGAATTAACTGCTTCCAGTTGCTGACCTACTATATTGTAGCTAAATGATAAAGGATCTTTCTTTCTATGTAATCGCAGAACATTTCACTTGTCTACATTGAGATGCAATTGCCCTTCCCTGCACCATGCGTCAATTCGTTGCAGATCCACCTGCATTTCAGTACAATTTTCCATTGTTACAACCTCTCGAAATACCACAGCACCATCCGCAAAAAGACTCGGTGAACTTCCGATGTTATCCACAAGGTCACCTAATCATCAGCCTTCTTCTGTAGCACCGCATTTCGAAAGCTTCTATTCTCTTCTTGTCTAAACTGTTTATCGTCCTTGTTTCACTTCCATACATGGCTACACTCCATACAAATACGCTCAGAAAAGACTTCCTGACACTTAAATCTATACGCGATATTAACAATTGTATAGGGATGCTGAAAGACGAACAAACACACATTCCATTTTCATATAGATCATTATTACACTGTGTGGGAAACTTAAGGACGGAAGTAAGTTTCGCACGGTGTGTCACTGCGAAGTAACGAAGCTAGATCTAAGTTGGACCGTACGTGGAACGAACTGATACAGTTTATTACAGACAGCAGCTGAAAGTAGTACGCAATGAGACGATCAGGAATGACACTTTTATTCGAAGACAATACCTTCACGATTCATGCCGGTCCTCTGGGCATTACAAAAGGCTGGACACGGTTCTTTACGGGGTGTGTGATCGCCACTGACGGCAGTGCGTGCTCTGCAACGTGCTCGCACGCTGGCCACAAGGTTTGTGAGGGACTCTTGTGGTAGGGCGATGTGCTGTTCCAGCAGTGTGGTTGACAGGTGCTGGATGGTAGTTGGTGCCTGTGGAAGTGCTGAAGTATGTCTCACCAGCGCATCCCACATATGCCTGATCGGATTTAAATCGGGTGAAGAGGTAGGCCAGGCCATTCGTCGAATATTTTCTCGTTTCACGTGCTCCTCCACCTGCGTAGATAGATGCGGACGACGAATGACATCCCTAAAAACACGTCAAGTGCAAGTAGGGCGCGCTCTGACGGTTCCGTACGTTTAATTACGTACAGAGATATTTGAACTACAGGTTTTCATGAGTGATACAAAATTGTTAAGGCTTTCGTGGCCACTTGTTGACGAACTGCCTATTGGCTTCTGTCTCGGGTTCTTCGGCCGACGTTCATCTAATGATTTTTCTGACGTTTCGCCAGCACGAGTGGCTGTCATTGTCAAAGCTTCACCCTTCATTGCCGGTGGTGAACTGGAGCCGAGCTCGCGGCCGCAGACACTATGTACCCGGCGCGCCAACGTCCGAGGGCTTCTCTGCGGTCATTTCAGGTGCGGTTCTCCTCTTGCTACCTGCGACGGTCGTTCGCTGCAGTCCGGGAAGCCAGGATCCGTTTACCTTAAGGCTTTCCTCATTCTTGTTGAAACTGTTCGCGTGTTTTTGTATTTCTACAGATCCTCTGAACAAGCGCGTGTGATAGTGCTTCTCTACAGCCAGAACTTCCGTGTCGGCGAATTTTATTACGTGGTCTCATTCAGTGTGTAAGTAGGCTGTTTAGGTTTTTTTTATTGGTAACGCCACCTCTGTATGAAAATCACTGGCTGTGCTGTGTGCAGTCTGTGGCTGCCTTGCATTGTTGTAATACTCGCCATTGTAGTGTTAGGCAGCTGGCTGTGAACAGCGCGTAGCATTGGGCAGTTGGAGGTGAGCCGCCAGCAGTGGTGGATGTGGGGAGAGAGATGGCGGAGATTTGTAATTTGTCATGAACTGCTATATTTATACATGATGATATCAAGGTAAATACATTGTTTGTTCTCTATTAATATCTTTCATTTGCTAACTATCCCTATCAGTAGTTAGTGCCTTCAGTAGTTTGAATCTTTTATTTAGCTGGCAGTAGTGGCGCCCCTGTATTGCAGTGGCTTGAGCAGCGAAGATTTTTGTGAGGTAAGTGATTTGTGAAAGGTATAGTTTAATGTTAGTCAGGGCCATTCTTTTGTAGGGATTTTTGAAAGTCAGATTGCGTTGCGCTAAAAAAAAATAAATATTGTGTATCAGTTTAAGGACAGTCGTGTATAATTGTTCAAAGGGGACGTTTCAAGTGCGTGCTCTGCCACGGCCGATTTCTCCACCTGCCCCAACCTGCAATGTCGCTTATGCTCTTTAATCCTGGTGTTAATTGATCGTCCAGTCATTCGGACATTAATTTTTCCGCATGTGCATGGTATACGGTATATTCCCGACATTTCAAGTGGGTCTCTTTTCTCCTTTGCCGATCTAAGACGCTCTTTGATCTTCCTTGTCGGTTTGAAAATCGTCTTTACGCCATGTTTGCGCAATATACGGCCGATTCTGTCCACCACTCTGGGAATGTATGGCAGAAAGGTCGTACCCGACATTTCATTTTCTAATTCTTTACTTCGCCGAGTGTTTGGCTCTGTTACACTTGTGCTCAGAACACTTTCCTGGTGTTGCATTTCGCGTCTGAGGTGCTGATTCGTCCTGCTGCCAATACGCAGTTTGATGAGTGAGTTTGCGAGTAATATGTGGCATAACTGGCCGCATCTTTTAATTACTTTGACTAGAAGCTTAATTTTTTTTTGCACCGCCAAGAGAGAGCAGACCTCAGTATTTGACAAAATTCAAGCTGATACTTCAACCCGTGCCTAAGGAAAAGGGTCGTAACGGACGGTGAGACAGACGTACGACAAAGTGATCCTACGAGGGTTCAGTTTTTACTGTCTGAAGTACGAAACCCTGGAAAATGCAATAGGTGCCGAAAGCACCAATGAAAAGACATGGGGAAGGAGTACAAAGTGACGATAATGTTGACCGGTGACTGCATCGTATTTTGAAGGTCAGTACGCCCATGCAACATTTATGCCCCCCCCCCCCCCCCCCCGCACACACATACACCGTAACAACTCGATCACCAAAACTATTATGTTCGACAATTTTCTCGGGTGTAGTAAATGTTCCCACTTCTCATCGTATGAGGCGCTGCATTGTCGAACATGATGGGTTTGGTGGTCCACGTGTTATCGTGTAGGGAGGCATAATGCTGAATGCGCGTACTGACATCCGAACTACTGAACACGGTACACTCACCGTCAACATTATTGTAACACACAACTCCTTCCCCATTTGCATCTGTTCATGGGTGCAATAGACCGCAACCTCACTTTTATAAATGACAATGCGCGACCGCATCGAACTGCACCGGTGGAGGAAATCATGGCGAATGGATTGACCTGCCCGTTCTCCCGTCTTAAATCCAATACAGCACTTGCGGGACGCGTTGGGGAGAGGTAGTGCAGCGCATTCACGTGCACCAGTGACCATCCAACAGTCGTAACCGTGCTGGTGCAGGGATGGGTCGCCTTATGACAAGAACTCCTTATATAGCGTTGCTGCCTCTGGATCACCGGATCCCGGGTTCGATTCCCGGCTGAGTTGGGGAAATCTGTGGTAAGTTCCTATGGGACCAAACTGCTTAAGTCATCGGTCCATAGGCTTACACACAACTTCACTACTTAATCTAACTCACGGTAAGGAAAACACAGATACACCCATGCCCGAGGGAGAGGACTCGAACCTCCGATGCGGGAGGGGGGGGGGGGGGGAGCCGCATGAACTGTGACAAAGCACCTCAGACCGCATCCTCATCATCATCATTCGTGACTGTGGCTCTATTGGACTGTGCAAATAATGGACTGTGCAAAAAATGGACTGTGCAAAAAATGGACCGGGCAAAAGATGGACCGGGCAAAAGATGGACCGGGCAAAAGATGGACCGGGCAAAAGATGGACCGGGCAAAAAATGGACCGGGCAAAAAATGGACCGGGCAAAAAATGGACCGGGCAAAAAATGGACCGGGCAAAAATTGGGACTTCTTACAGGCTCTGATGACCTGCGCGGTTGAGTGCCCCACAAACCAAACATCATCACCAGCATCCAGAGGACCAACACAAGTCACGGTAACTTGAATCTAATTATTGTCTTTGAATAAAAACGTCACCTCTGTTCGCCTCATTGCACATTTCTTTTAGTTACCTCTGAACTATATCATAGCAGTACTTTCTGTGTATGATCCAAGTTTCATCGAACTATGTTATTTGGCAGTGACATAGCATGTGGAACGCACTTTCTGCCTTAGATTTTGTGTACCATTGTATTATTAATATCGTAATCTGTTCCATGTTAAAGAGTTGTTGGCAGCAAGTTACGTTGAGGAAGAAGGGGGGGGGGGGGGTGATGAAAGAGACGGTAAGAAATTGTGAAACTCCTCCCCAGAATCAGCGAGTTGGTACGCTCCTAGAATTGACCCATTTTCTATTTCCTTGGCTGCTTCATCTTAAATGGCGGTTATACCAATAGACCACCCAATTTCGTGACTATCTAACAACGGTATTATATGAAAGTTGCGCTTGGAAGACGGGTATGATGTCGCCTTGCCAATACCGTGTTGGATTTGAGGCCCTTACATTTTCACGAAACTAAACCCGGCGATCGCCAGCTGGGTTTCCACATTGTTTACGACACCTTCATTCATAGCTTTGATGCACCGGCATCGCCATATTAATTGGATACACTGTTTTGTTACCAGTCTTCAGTATGACTTGAAAGCAAATGCGGCACGTACAAGGCAGGTGGCGCGGAGCCGCGTGCCGGGCACACCAACTAAGGACGACTGCTCGTAATTTATACACAAACAATCGATGACAATCAAAAAAATCTAAAATCAACTTCTGTTCTGCAACGGCATGTACGCTGTAACAAAATTTCATGACAGGTTAAAACTCTATGCCGATCTGAAATTCGAACCTGGATATTTTACCATCTGTAATCCAAATTTGAACTGCTTAGTTGGTATGACTGCTACAATCGGTGGTACAGCCCCCGTTCCATGAAGCGCATACAACAGCAATTACGACTCACGATGAGAGCACAGAATAGCCGTACAGACCGCCGTATTAAGTACAGAGATGGATAACTGACAGTAATTGCAGGTGTCGACAGAGCTCAACGTAACACACATATCGCTGAATCACCGATGATAACGATTCGTCTGCTCCAAGCGGATGCACGGGTGCTTTGGCCCTACAATAATAACGCACGTGTCAACTACTCCACAAACAAGTCTTTCAGTGAGATGCAAAGACAATCCTGAAAGGTTTCTCAGTCACAATTTGTTCCCTTGCTTTAATTAATTAATGATGCAACATGTTTGGAGGCACAAAGCTCAATTCAGTCTACGATGGCAATACGAAAACATTTCACGAAAGTGCGTAACAATATATTCGTTCTATATTGTCTTGGCGTGTGCCGCGGTCATCTTTATTCACATGAAACGGCTTTCTTCGTGTGTTGTGCTCAACTGCCACCACTGATACGGCATAATGGATCTTGTTAACCAAGTTTTAAGTGTCCTTTCCAAGTCTATGATGAACAATAGTTAACTAGATCCAAGAAGCTGTAGCAATGGAGGCAATTTAGTACACCACGCGAAGAATGTTACTTCATATGAAGAAACATGACCGCAGCACGTGTCAGGAACAACTAAATCTATGTGTAGTTTTGTTAAATGCTTTTGTATTGCCATTGTATCCTGACAATGAGCTTTATACCTCGAAACATGTTGCTTTATAAAATAATTTAAATAAATCAACAAATTTTGAGACTCGTGGCATCTTCTGAAATACCTTTGATATTTCTGAAAAAGTGACGTCCCATTAATAGTCAATACGGCTTTAAAACGATTATATTTCTCTTTCCGATCGGGCATTATAGTTCTTCCTTTTCTTCCCACTCACCCCACATGTCTTCGAAATCTGCTCGCTCTCGACAGTCGGCATAAAAGCATTTTAACTTCGCGCTTGTGATTCCAGTAACTGCCGTGATCAATAATGGTAAGATTGGTAAGATAGTAAACAGTGTAATACTAGCTTTTATATATTATTAAATAATTTCTTTGCAATAATGCGTAATCAGAACAGCATTGCACACTATTACATACTGATCCGTGTGTTCGGTAGAAAGGAAGCGCCTCCAGTGTCCATCCGGCCACGCGAGTTTAGGTGTTCACGGTGGTTTCCCTAAATTACCTCTGATAATTGCCTGGTTGGTTGCTACTATACGGGCTGGAATACACGTAGAGTAGTCGCAGAATACTCCATACTGGTGGCGAATTTTCGATTATAGTTACTGTCTGAAAGTTACTGGCAAGTACGTCCTGAACGTGGGAGCCTTGTCGGACGCGTTTACACACAGCGGGGTGAATGTGTCAGAGAGCTGAAAGATCACTCTGCGAAATTTTTCAGTCGTGGTTCTGAGCGTGAAGGAAGAGGCTGCAACGGAAGAGTGTTGTGCTGCAGATGCATTTTTAATGCTTTCAGTGACAAAGAGAAAACATAAATGACCGTGTCTGTGTTAGATGTAAGAGTCGATTAGGCGGCACGATAATTTTATAGCACGCAAGAATCTCATTGTAGAGTTGTGATGGAAGATCCACCACAATATCGAAATTTTACGAGAATGACAGCTATGGAGTTGGAAAAAATACTGCTTGTAATTGGACACAAAATTGCCAAGCAAGACACTATTATGAAGCCCCTTGGAAGATTAAAACTGTGTGCCGGACCGAGACTCAAACTCGGGACCTTTGCCCTTCGCGGGCAAGTGCTCTCCATCTGACACTATTATGCGTAAATCCTCTAGTGTTAAAGACAGATTTCTATCATCATATACGTTTATTCTCTTTAATATTTGATGAAGTAACAAATACGATGGAATAACATTACATCATATTCCCTTTTGATCACCATACTCTTTCAACAACCAAACAGGACGAATACATCATAAAATGGCTCTGAGCACTATGGGACATAACATCTATGGTCATCAGTCCCCTAGAACTTAGAACTACTTAAACCTAACTAACCTAATGACAGCACACAACACCCAGTCATCACGAGGCAGAGAAAATCCCTGACCCCGCCGGGAATCGAATACATCATAAGTAAAGCATTTACGGACAAGCATTTATTCGAATGTTGTCGCATGTGTTGACTTACGGAATTACTAGTAAATTCCTGAAGGCCCGTTCTTTAACACTCAATAATAATAATATAATCAACGAATAACACGTCATAAAAAATTATAGACACACTTACATTACCTGAAGTTAAATGACAGTTTTCCGAGTTCCGATTACTTTCAAGCATAACTTCATTTGTTTCTCTATGTTAATTAATGTGTGTTATAAAACTTTTCCTGAGTTCTTAAATTGTGGATATCCGGGTAAAGTTCTTCTGTGGAAGTGTTTCAGCCATCAAACTCTGCTTCTTATCTCGGTTCATGTAGTCCAGTAACAGTACATTCCGTAACACTGACCTTTCCTCGTACACTGTAATTAAATTAACAACTTAATCGTGACTCACTTCCTGACAGATTTCTTCGCCACTTCTTGTCGAAACATCGCTGAGATTCTCTACACCGTGCATATCCATCGCGACAGTAGTCTCAGCTGTCCCGACGTTTGTAGGGCAGTTTGTTGCAATGTGTACGTGGCACAGTGGATAACATGCTCGACTCTCATTCGTATTAACATAGGTCAAGTTTTCTCAGTGATAGGTTTTTCGTTTATTAATTCTACTTAATATCAATGATGTTTTTATAAGCTCTTTGCTGCGATGCTTTGCTTAAGTCTAGAAATTTTAAAATGGCTAACTGTTCGAGCTGTTCGTTTAGGAGGTAAAACGTGTGATTTCCTCGCTCAAGAACATGCCACGGCCGCAAATTATTGCTCAAAATACGCAGTTTCGTGAATGCTTTCATTTAATGGGTGCATGACTACGAAACAATATACTACCAAGATGTAATGGTGTAAAAAACGTGAAAAACTTCCTGGCGGATTAAAACTATGTGCCGGACCGAGACTCGAACTCGGGATCTTTGCCTTTCGAGGGCAAGTGTTCATTCTGGAATGAACGACCCAAATCCTGGACACAGTATGGCAACTCAGCACTCGTGTACTCTCAGCTCTCCCGACACTGCTGGTATAGTTTTTCTTGTCTGAGAGCTACAATGAACTGTTCTAAGGAGATGGAAGTTGCCGTCTACACAAGAGGTCTAATCCCGCAGAAGCCGACTATCTGAGATGCTGCCCCTCTCTCGGAGGCTAGCGGCGATCTGATTCTCGGAGCTGTTAACACAGCTGTTTACTGGCTAAAGCTCTCTGAGAGGGAAAAACTTTCGCGAGTATACCTAGTTTAAGGCTACGTTCGACTGCGCCCCACGTTTATCAAACAACTGCTGTAAGTATGCCCTTAAACCGTTACACCATATGTACAATCCTTCTAAGAGAGATAAACGAATGAATATAACAACAGCACCCACAACCGTAACTACTGCTACTACTACTACTACTACTACTACTCCTACAAATCGCAGAACGTAAATTATTGGCAACTCACTTTAATCATGATCAATACTAGTTATCATCCGACCTGAGTCTCGGTCCTGTCAGCCATTCGTAGGAGCTCTACAGTCGAACACAAAATATGAATAGTCATGTAACTAAGTCTATTGAAGATAGACAGTGAACGGAAAGCCATTAAAAAAAATAGACTCAGTCTGTAAATAAACCCGAAATTTTAGTTTTATGTGCAGATATCCAACGGCACACATCGTCCAGCACATACAAACTGTATTTTGGGTCATCATTGACGTACAAAGTAATCAGGTAGTTGTGCGTTACGTGAGAGCACAGCTTTCTACTTACCTCTTGTTGATAATCATAACAAAATTACAACAGGGAATCCTCTTGCGGTTTTTTCGTCGCTGTAATCTTTTGATGATCCTTCTCTCCCGAAACAGCATCAACTTACCTGAAAAGAGAGAAACAGTAGGAATTAGTACAACACGACAAAGAGAACAAATATACTGCCGAAAAAAAATCGCAACATAAAAAAAAATGAATGCGGAGTAATGAAATCTCGAGAATATACTAGGTCTACAACTTTGCTTCCGCCGTTTCTTCTCGAAGTTCGGGGCTTTATTGTGAAAAACAAAACATTTATGATTCATAGTATTGCCCATCGCTGGCCACTACATGCTCCCATCTTTCGGGTAGCATACAAATCCCGTGGAGGAAGAACTGGGCGTATTTTGTGGGGATCCATGAACTGATTCAATTTTGCACTTGTTCTTATGATCGGAAGTGCTGGTCAGCCAGGCTGTATGCCACTGATCGGGAAAAAGAAAGGTGTTAGTCAGAGAGAGCAGCGTATGGAGAATACGGGGGAGGGACAGGACTTCTCATTTCGACGTTTCCATGTATATTTTGACGGGTTTTGCGACATGGGGTAGAGCACTGACCTGCTGCAAAATTACCTTCACGTGTCTATCGCTGTATTGTGGCCGTTTGTGTTTCAGTGCTGGGCTCGAACGCATCAACAGCTTTCGATAATGATGTCCTGTGACTGTCTTCGTCTGTTTCAGTAGCTACGGAAACGTTCTGTCTTCCACCGCCATGCCGGTCTTCGACATCAAAATCACCGTTCTTAAGGCGTTGAAAACATTCTCTGCACGTTCTTCCACTAATTGTTCCCTCACCATTGGTCTTACCCAGCATTTTAAGAGCCAAAGCCGCAGATTTCTCTACGTTACAGCAGAGAATTAAAACTTACTGCAAATGGCGAGAAATGGGTACGTAAGTTGACGTACTTGATCGAGAATAACCTTATGATGCAGTCACAAATCGACTACCATTTCTACGGCATTATGTTTACAGATGCCTAAGCTTATTGTATTACACCTATGACCAACCACCTGAACCCCACTTGCCGCTACTGTCGTCTATTGAAAAACGGTGGAAGCAAAGTTGTAGACCTAATATTTGTCTAGGTAACATATTTAAGTGATTAACATTGTAGGATCACAGGTTCACGTAAACGCGAGATAAGCCATTCCAAATCTGAAACGCTGGTACATTAATAGGCGGTATAACCGCCAGATGGCAGCTTAACAGGTGGAATCATTAGAATGACTTACAAAACTACGATCAGGGTGCGTGAGGTAGCCACAAGAGTGCTCGTGCTGTCATACGTGACTCCTGATATAGGCCCAGTGTGTCAGTACGCAGACAGGTTGGTTCCAGGCTACCAACTGGTGTCGTCCTCACCAACACACGGCCACCGCTGGCACCGAGGCAGAACCAGCTTTCACCTCCACTCTGGCCTCCATCCAGCTCTGAAGTCGCAAATTATGGTTGTTTGGGACGACTGTAATGCACGCTAGATGGTGGTTTGGGACCACTGTAATGCACGCTAAAGGGGGTTTGCCACAGAGCTTCCTTTGAAGTAACCGATTTGTAACAGTTCGTTATGGCACTATGGTGCCAAATGCTGCTCAGATTTCTGCTGCAGATGCATTACGATGTTCCAAAGCCATATGCCGAACACGAGAGTCTTCTCTCTCGATAACACCACGAGGCCGCCTGCAGCCCGGTCTTCTTGCGACCGTAATTCTGTTGACCACCGCTGACACCAGTCATGTGCAGCGGCTACATTCCTGTCAAGTCCGTCTGCAGTATCGTAGAAGGAACATCCAGCATCTCGTACCTATTCACGACCTCGTTCAAACTCGAGAGGTGTTGAAAGTGGCGTCTGTATCACGTTAAAGGCATTCTTGACTAACATCAACTCACCACCCCCAATCTCAAAGGTAACTAACGGCCACGAACGTCACATCGTGTATTTATAGCAAACCTGATTTGCATCCTCATAGTGGCATTACTAGCGACACTCTTATACGACTGGCGCGGGACTGGAACAGATATCATTTTTCAGATACAGAAACACCCCTACCAACCTTTGTTTATGCCGCACAACTCCTTCGTGGTGTTGTGATGTTTTTCCATCAGTGTATTATTCATGATTTTTTGGCTGGATCTGTAGCGTATGAAATTTAACTTTGAAGGTTTTTATGCCATTGCATTGTTTCCTTCTAAACGCTCTATACATATAATATAAATGTCCTACACGTATAATACGAATGTTCTGTATGTAAAATGTGTTACTCGCTTAACTATGGATCCTGTCTTCACTGTGGCGCTAACTGCCGAACGAAATGGAGAGCCGCCTCTTGCACGTGGCCGCAATGTCACAGTCACGGCAGTTTCACGCTTCGTGATTTCTGCGTCCTTCAAAAAGCGACAGGTATTGCGGAGATCGTTCTGCAAGTAAAGTGACTTGTCTTGAGTTCTGAGATTGTAACTGAGCTACAGAATATTCTGTTTTTACTGTTTGTTCGGTGTACAGATTGAGTAACATCGGGAATAAGCCACAGCCCTGTCACACTCTCTACTTAAGTTCAACACATAACTGCAATCACCGTTCTGTACAAGCTGTACACAAACTTTCACTCCTTGCGTTTTATCTGTGCTACCTTCAGAATATCAAAGAGTGTGCTCCAACCGACGTAGTCGATACCTTTCCCCAATTCTACAAATGCTGTAAACGAACGTTCCCCGGTCTTCAGTCGTAGGGTCAGTATTGCTTCGCGTGATCCTGCATCTCTCTTGGAACCCAAACTGATTTTCCCGGGTCCTGCAAGCCTTTCCATTCTTCTTATAATAATGTGCATCAGTATTCTGCGACCATCACATTATATTGATGATTAAGTAATGCCGACATCTGTCAACAGTTCCCTTCTTTGTAACTGGGATTATTACATTCAATGTTGAGGATATTTCACCTGTCAATACGCTTTTTGTATCAGATGTAAAAAATTTCTCAAGGAACTCAGTAATTCCGAGGTTATATCCTCTGCTCTGTCATTTTTAGACCTAGTTGTTTCACTGCTCTGCGTAATTCTTCTCACAGTGCCATGTCTTCCATCTGACCTTCTATCTACATCCTCTTTTTCTTCTCATGATACTGGCATTTATACCTTCACTTATTGTTAGCGCAAGAAATGACACGTCTGAGAAGGGATTCACAAATACTGTGACAAAACGTCTAATATAATAAATGATATCTCCGAGGATCACCACAGAGTACAGACTGAAAAGTCGATAGCTTTCACAAACTGTTAAGTTGTTGCACACGTCGCTACTCAAGGAAGCCTCTACATCTTAGTGAAAAAAGAACGAATGATTGGCTATCATTTAATAAAACATTCTCGGGTTTCAAGCCGCATCAAGTGGTTTACTGCCCACGAGCTTTCGGCAGAGATCTCCTCTGCCATTGTCAAATTGTCAAGTGGATGACTGTCGTGTGGTTGTCACTGCAGTGTTTATATATCCGAGCCGTCGCTCGTGACGTCACTGGTGATCGGCCCCGCACCATATATGGTAATGTTTTGGCCGCGCGACCGCCGGGCCCGCTTCAGCTCCTTCAACACCGGATCCCACGCTGTACTCAGCTGCAGTCCACCGTCTCTACTGAAGGTGTTGTCTATCCCAGAAGCCATTAGTCGTTTAATAATAGACGTCTCATCGAATGCAATTCGGTGTCCGTTTTCCAGAGCATGTTCTGCTACAGCTGACTTTTCGGGATAGCGCACGCGGTAACAGCTTTCATGTTCTGTGCGGCGCTGTTCAATAGTGCGAACAGTCTGGTTGACATAGAACTGCCCACATCCACACGGTATCTTGTAAATTCCTGGCGTTCTGAGGCCTATGTCGTCTTTCACAAATTTCATTAGTTGCCGGATCTTTGCCGGGGGCCTGCAGATTGTGTCTATTTTATGCCTCTTCAGGAGCCGACTAATCTTCCCCGTTGTCGAACCACAAAACGGTAACAGTGCAACCTGCTTGGTGTCTTCTTCAGAGATCTTCCTTTGAGGCTTGGTTGACACTGCTTGTGAGATCTGTTTGTTGTTGTAACCGTTTTCCTTAAAAACTTTGCGTAAGTGGCTCAATTCTCTCGGCAAGTTTTCAGCGTCCGAGACGGTTTCAGCTCGATGTACTGAGGTCCTCAGAACTGACTGTTTCTATGGCGGGTGATGGAAAAAAATGGCTCTGAGCACTATGGGACTTAACTACTGAGGTCATCAGTCGCCTATAACTTAGAACTACTTAAACGTAACTAACCTAAGGACATCACACACATCCATGCCCGAGGCAGGATTCGAACCTGCGACCGTAGCGGTCACGCGGTTCCAAACTGACGCGCTTAGAACCGCACGGCCACACCGGCCGGCGCGGGTGATGGAAGCTGGTAGTGTGCAGATACCGATCTGTGTGGGTGGGCTTGCGGTAAACGCTATGACCTAGAGACCCATTGGGTTTACGGCGGACAAGTGCGTCCGAGAACGGCAGGGAACCCTCCTTCTCTACTTCCATTGTGAAGTTGATGTGGTCATGGATGCTGTTGAGGTGCTCCAGAAACTCTTCTAACTTTTCTTGTCCATGTGGCCAAATGACGAAGGTATCGTCGACGTAGCGATAAAAACAGCTGGCAAGTTGGACACTGTGGACACGATATAAGGAATACGGTGGACTTCATCAATCGGATTTAAGGTCTGCGACTTGCTCAAGGGGATATTATGGCTAGCTTCGATGTGGTTTCTTTATTCACGTATGTCCCCATCACAGACACTATTGATTTGCTGTCCCAGATCTTTGACGACACCATCGTAGATTTATTTAAGCACACTCTGACGTCATCATATTTCTTACATGATGGACAATATTTTACCAAACTGACGGTGTGGCGATGGGAAATCCATTAGCTCCAGTGGTAGCCAACCTCTTTATACAGCATTTCGAAGACATCGCCTTGGACACGGCTCCTGCAAAGTCGAGATGTTTTCACCTTCTTACTTTCGGGTTACATCTTTGGAGGTACAACTAGCTACTTCATGAAATACGCAAGGAGAGGTAGGAAGGAACGAAGAGTAGGCCATTAGAGATGGAGCACAAGCTAGGAATGTGTGAAGAAGACGTAAGAAAATCGGTGGTGCACTTTCAAAGGAACCATCCCTACATTTGCCTGACACAATTTAGGAAATGAGGGAAAATCTAAATTTGGAAGGCCGGACGCGTTGTCCTCCCGAATGCGAGTCCAAAATGAACACGGAGCACTGAATTTATTGGTGCATTATGTATTGTTTGGAGGGCGTTATAACATTACGCAACGTCACTCTGGTTTCGGATCACCACCTTAGAAACCGAACATAGAAGCAGCTTAGACATAGAGACATATCACAGTTTGCACGTTTGATAGACTGTTGAATATCTTACCATACTAGTCATTCCCTTTCCTGTTCCACTAGCAAATGGAGCGAGGGCGAAAAGACTGCCAGTGTGCCTCCTTACAAACCCTGATTACTCTTCGTCTTCGCAGACCTTACGTGAGCTGTTTGTTGATGGCTCTAGGATCGTTCTGCAACCTGTCGCAAATTCCGGTTCTCTAAGCTCTCTTAATAGCGTTTCGCGAAAATCCAGATATTTTGATTTAAGTTGACGGAGCACTCCCGTACTACTCGCGTGTTGATCGAAATTACGGGTAAGAAATCTACCAGCACGGCTCTGAATTCCTTCGATGTCTTTCTTTAATCAGACTTTGAGAGGGGGACGTGGAGTTTGGAATCCCAAACACTCGAGCGGTGCTCACGAATGGCTTGCGTTAAGTTTTCTTTTCTATTCTTCTCCTCCTTTATAGATGATCTACGCTCTCCAAGAATCCTAGCAATAAACTGAAATGTTCAACATTCGCCTTTCCTGCCATCAGCCTTACATGCTTCCTCCACTTCATGTAACTTTGCAACGTTACGCCTAGATATTTAATTCACCTGACTGTGTCAAGCAGCACACCATGAATATTTGTATTCGAACATTACACAAATGGTTTTCCCACTCAGATGCGTTAACTTACATTTTTCCACATTTATATCCGTGATTTCCCTAAATCGCCTCAGGCAGATTCCGGGTTGGTTCCATTGAAATGGCACAGCCGACTTCCTCGACACTTCCGAGCTTGAACTCCGTCTCTAATGACCTCGATGTCGACGGGATCTTAAACCTTGACACCCCTTTCTTACTTCTACATTTCGATCGAGCTGCCCCCGTCAAACCAAAACAAGAAAAATGTAAGATAATATGGATGAGTAGAAAAATAAACCACTAATGTTCGGATACTGTATTACTAGTGTCCTGCTTGACACGGTCGTTTAAATATCCGGGCGTAACGTTGCTAAGCGATGTGATGTGGGATAAGCATGTGAGGACTGTGGTAGGGAAGTCGAATGATCGACTTCAGTTTATTGGGAGAATTTTAGGAAAGTGTGGTTCATCTGTAAAGGAAACTGCATGTAGAACGCTGGTGCGCCATATTGTTATATACTGCTAGAGTCTTTGGCATTCGTACCAGATCGAATTAAAGGAAGGCATAGAAGCAATCCAGAGGCGGACTGCTAGGTTTGTCACCGGTAGTTTCGAAGAACACACAGGTGGTACGGAGATGCTTCGGGAACTCAAATGGGAATCCATGGAGGGAAGGCGACGTTCTATTTGAGGAACGCTATTGAGAAAATTTAGAGAATAGGCATTTTAAGCTGACTGAAGAACGATTCTGCGACTCCCAACATACATTGCGCGTAAGGACCAGGCAGATAAGGTACAAGAAATTAGGATGCATAAGAAGGCATAGGGACAGTAGTTTTTCTCTCGCTCTATCTGCGAGTGGAACAGGAAAGGAAATGAGTTGTAGCGCTACAGGATACCTTCCGCCACGAGTCGTACGGTGGCTTGAGGAGTATCTTATGTAGATGTACAAATTCTGTATCCTCCAACAGTTATTCGAAGACGACGCTTTCCCATACACCACAGCGTCACAAGTAAACGGTCACAGATTCCTGCTCATCCTATTTTATGTTAAGGGAAACAAAATGCGAACACTTTAGGTTAGGCTATACCGTGACTGTTACTGACATCGAATGAAACAACCCGTTTACTGCCACCAGTCACTGTTTACTTATCTCGTTTCGGAGGTTTAACCTCCATCAGGTGGATTTACATTTGTTAGTATGACACATGTGCGTGTTGAGTTACGACTTTTGGAGGAACTTGTGGCCGGCCGCGGTGGTCTAGCGGTTCTAGGCGCTCAGTCCGGAACCACGCGACTGCTACGGTCGCAGGTTCGAATCCTGCCTCGGGCATGGATGTGTGTGATGTCCTTAGGTTAGTTAGGTTTAATTAGTTCTAAGTTATAGGCGACTGATGACCTCAGAAGTTAAGTCGCATAGTGCTCAGAGCCATTTGAACCATTTTTTTTCAACACCTCAAAACAAAGATCTCCAAAATCCTTTAAAACTTATTCCGTAATAATGTACACTACTGGCCATTAAAATTGCTATACCCAGAAGAAATGCAGACGATAAACGGGTATTCATTGGACAAATATATTATACTAGAACTGACATGTCATTACATTTTCACGCAATTTGGGTGCATATATCCTGAGAAATCAGTACCCAGAACAACCAACTCTAGCCGTAATAACGGCCTTGATACGACTGGGCATTGAATCAAACAGAGCTTGTACAGGTACAGCTGCCCATGCAGCTACAACACGATACCACAGTTCATCAAGAATAGTGACTGGCGTATTGTGACGAGCCAGTTGCTCGGTCACCATTGACCAGACGTTTTCAATTGGTGAGAGATCTGGAGAATCCGCTGGCCAGTGTACCAGTCGAACATTTTCTGTATCCACAAAGGCCCGTACAGGACCTGCAACATGCGGTCGTGCATTATCCTGCTGAAATGTAGGGTTTCGCAGGGATCGAATGAAGGGTAGAGTCACGGGTCGTAACACATCTGAAATGTAACGTCCACTGTTCAAAGTGCCGTCAATGCGAGCAAGAGGTGACCGAGACACGCAACCAATGGCACCCCATACCATCACACCGGGTGATACGCCAGTATGGCGATGACGAATACACGCTTCCAATGTGCGTTCACCGTGATGTCGCCAAACACGGATGCGACCATCATGATGCTGTAAACAGAACCTGGATTCATCCGAAAAAATTACGTTTTGCCATTCGTGCACCCTGGTTCGTCGTTGAGTACACCATCGCTGACGCTCCTGTGTGTGATGCAGGGTAACCGCAGCCGAGGTCTCCGAGCTGATAGTCCATGCTGCTGTAAACGTCGTCGAACTGTTCATGCAGATGGTTCTTGTCTTGCAAACGTCCCCATCTGTTGACTCAGGGATCGAGATGTGGCTGCACGATCCGTTACAACCATGCGGATAAGATGCCTGTCATCTCTACTGCTAGTGATACGAGGCCGTTGGGATCTAGCACGGGGTTCCGGTCGGCCGGAGTGGTCGAGCAGTTCTAGGCGATCAGTCTGGAACCGCACGACCACTACGGTCGCAGGTTCGAATCCTGCCTTGGGCATGGATGTGTGTGATGTCCTTAGGGTAGTTAGGTTTAAGTAGTTCTAAGTCTAGGGGACTGATGACCTCAGATGTTAAGTATCATAGTGCTCAGAGCCATTTGAACGGCCTCCCGTATTATCCTCCTGAACCCACCGATTCCATATTCTGCTAATAGTCATTGGATCTCGACCAACGCGAGCAGCAATGTCCCTATACGATAAACCGCAATCGCGATAGGCTACAATCCGACATTTATCAAAGTCGGAAACGTGATGGTACGCATTTCAGCTCCCTACCCGAGGCGTGACAACAACGATTCACGAGGCAACTCCGGTCAACTGCTGTTTGTGTATGAGAAATGCCGGCCGGGGTGGCCGAGCGGATCTAGGCGCTACAGTCTGGAACCGCGCGACCACTACGGTCGCAGGTTCGAATCCTGCCTTGGGCATGGATGTGTGTGATGTCCTTAGAGTAGTTAGGTTTAAATAGTTCTAAGTCTAGGGGACTGATAACCTCAGATGTTAAGTCCCATAGTGCTCAGAGCCATTTGAACCATTTTTTGTATGAGAAATCGGTTGGAAACTTTCCTCATGTCAGCACGTTGTAGGTATCGCCACCGGCGCCAACCTTGTGTGAATGCTCTGAAAAGCTTATCATTTGCATATCACAGCAACTTCTTCCTGTCGGTTAAATTCGCGTCTGTGGCACGTCATCTTCGTGGTGTAGCAATTTTAATGGCCAGTAGTGTAGTTATAATGGATATTCTTTGTACTCTGTGATAACGTTTCTCTTTTACTGTATGATCCTCGCTCCTAATACTTTTCAGACGTCTTTGTTTACAAAATATGACAATATACATATGGTGTGTTACGACAGTAAAGGAACCTCTGACCACTGGAGGTACCCTATTTTACTTGTTCTATTTTTACCGTTAGATATACGTTTAGTTTTTTTCTCGAATAAGTCCGAAAAACAATATTTCTCCACTAGACAATGCAACAAGTTCCTCCAACATTCTTAACACAACACACACTTATGTCATACTAACAAATGTAAATGATGGATGTCTAAACGTTTGAAACACGTCGTGGAGATAAATGGACAATGACATGTAACAGTAAAATTGTTTTTAATTGGAAGCAAAATGGCATTCGGCCACAGTAGCACAATAACCCATGATGAGCAATATTCATAACGGGCAGAGCCATAAATGAGTATAACTTTGGTAAAGAAAGAGAGCTGCGGACTCTCATGAGCCACAACTGTTCGACGCGACGCCATGTCGGAGCCGCCGCGACGCCGGCCCGTTCGGCGGTTGACGCGGGCGCGCCGCGGGTTTCGCCACGGCGCGGCGTGTCGTCCTTCGCGGCAGAGTCGGACGAGGCTCTAACACGTGCTGCGCGCGCCCACGCTCGCCGTACCCCCAGCCGCGGAGTTTTATTGCAGCGGCGACTGCCTACCGAGGTCACCGTGGGCTCTTGGAACCTCCATCACCTGTGGCTGCCACTGGAACGTTCTCTCACACACAGTTCTGCTCACATTTTCAGCTTGCTATAGTGTCAAGGTGCCACTGTGCTCGAGTTGGTCGGTAGAGACTGCGTTCATTATCCACAGAGGTATTTCGAAATTTAGGCAGCGAGATCCTTATCTCGCTGTTTCGAGCATCAACGACTCCAGTTACCTTTGTTTTTTTTTTTATACCCAGCGGTTTTGCTACTGATTTGCGCTGTCACCTATCTTCCAGCGTTACACAGCTATTTTTTTCACTTCATTTCCATACCTACTACATCCGAGAACCATCCTCTACAACTCGTCCTCCCTGCTCGTCCACACAGATCCAAGCTAACTACTTTTGGCAACTTTGCTATCTCTTCATATCTACATACAGGGTGTTACAAAAATGTACGGCCAAACTTTCAGGAAACATTCCTCACACACAAAGAAAGAAAGTATGTTATGTGGACATGTGTCCGGAAACGCTTACTTTCCATGGTACAGCTCATTTTATTACTTCTCTTCAAATCACATTAATCATGGAATGGAAACACACAACAACAGAACGTACCAGCGTGACTTCAAACACTTTGTTACAGGGAATGTTCAAAATATCCTCCGTTAGCGAGGATACATGCATCCACCCTCCGTCTCATGGAATCCCTGATGCGCTGATGCAGCCCTGGAGAATGGCGTATTGTATCACAGCCCTCCACAATACGAGCACGAAGAGTCTTTACATTTGGTACCGGGGTTGGGTAGACAAGAGCTTTCAAATTCCCCCATAAATGAAAGTCAAGAGAGTTGAGGTCAGGAGAGCGTGGAGGCCATGGGATTGGTCCGCCTCTACCAATCCATCGGTCACCGAATCTGTTGTTGAGAAGCGTACGAACACTTCGACTGAAATGTGCAGGAGCTCCATCGTGCATGAACCACGTGTTGTGTCGTACTTGCAAAGGCAAATGTTCTAGCAGCACAGGTAAAGTATCCCGTATGAAATCATGATAACGTGCTCCACTGAACATGGGGCCCAATCAAGACATCACCAACAATGCCTGCCCAAACGTTCACAGAAAATCTGTGTTGATGACGTGATTGCACAATTGCGTGCGGATTCTCGTCAGCCCACGCATGTTGAATGTGAAAATTTACAATTTGATCAAGTTGGAATGAAGTCTCGTCCGTAAAGAGAACATTTGCACCGAAATGAGGATTGACACATTGTTGGATGAACCATTCGCAGAAGTGTACCCGCGGGGGCCAATCAGCTGCTGATAGTGCCTGCTCACGCTGTACATGGTACGGAAACAACTGGTTCTCCCGTAGCACTCTCCATACAGTGACGTGGTCAACGTTACCTTGTACAGCAGCAACTTCTCTGACGCTGACATTAGGGTTATCGTCAACTGCACGAAGAATTGCCTCGTCCATTACAGGTGTCTTCGTCGTTCTAGGTCTTCCCCAGTCGCGAGTCATAGGCTGGAATGTTCCGAGCTCCCTAAGACGCCGATCAATTGCTTCGAACGTCTTCCTGTCGGGACACCTTCGTTCTGGAAATCTGTCTCAATACAAACGTACCGCGCCACGGCTATTGCCCCGTGCTAATCCATACATCAAATGGGCATCAGTGGAACGTAATTATCCACCCACCCTATAGTCCTGACTTCGCACCCAGTGACTATCACCTATTCCGTAAGTTAAAAGAACATTTGGCCGGAAAGCGATTCGGCTCCGACGATGAGGTGAAAGAAGAGGTTCATAACTTTCTGAACAGCATGGCGGCGAGCTGGTATGACATCGGCATACAAAAACTGCCATGGCGTCTACAAAAATGCATCGACAGAAATGGTGATTAAGGCGAAAAATAGCTAAATCTTCAAGCTGTAAACTGATGTAAACCATTCTAGAAGTGAACAGGTCTGTGTACTTATAAAAAAATAGGAGACCTTACTTTTGGGATAACCCTCGTATATAGCTCGTTTTGCAGTGGAATGGTTCATCCACCAATGTGTCAATCCTCATTTCAGTGCAAATGTTCTCTTTACGGATGAGGCTTCATTCCAACTTGATCAAATTGTAAATTTTCACAATCAGCATGTGTGGGCTGACGAGAATCCGCACGCAATTGTGCAATCATGTCATCAACACAGATTTTCTGTGAACGTTTGGGCAGGCATTGTTGGTGATGTCTTGATTGGGCCCCATGTTCTTCCACCTACGCTCAATGGAGCACGTTATCATGATTTCATACGGAATACTCTACCTGTGCTGCCAGAACATGTGCCTTTACAAGTACGACACAACATGTGGTTCATGCACGATGGAGCTGCTGCACATTTCAGTCGAAGTGTTCGTACGCTTCTCAACAACAGAGCCGGTGACCAATGGATTGGTAGAGGCGGACCAATTCCTTGGCCTCCACGCTCTCCTGACCTCAACTCTCTTGACTTTCATTTATGGGGCATTTGAAAGCTCTTGTCTACGCAACCCCGGTACCAAATGTAGAGACTCTTCGTGCTCGTATTGTGAACGGCTGTGATACAATACGACATTCTCCAGGGCTGCATTAGCGCATCAGGGATTCCATGTGACGGAGGGTGGATGCATGTATCCTCGCTAACGGAGGACATTTTAAACATTTCCTGTAACAAAGTGTTTGAAGTCACGCTGGTACGTTCTGTTGCTGTGTGTTTCCATTCCATGATTAATGTGATTTGAACAGAAGTAATAAAATGAGCTGTACCATGGAAAGTAAGCGTTTCCGGACACATGTCCACATAACATATTTTCTTTCTTTGTGTGTGAAGAATGTTTCCTGAAAGTTTGGCCGTAACTTTTTGTAACACCCTATATTTGTGATAAAACCCCTCCGTGTTATGATCGGTGCTTCCCTCATGATGCAAATGGAATGCATCGTGCCATAAACAGCCATTGGTCTATGCGAACTAAAGTTCAAAAGAAAACTGTAGCTGTCAGGTGGATCTCCTTTCCCTATTACCTGTTTCTATAGACTTCTTTAATTGAAACTTCCTGGTAGATTAAAACTGTGTATTGGACCGAGACTCGAACTCGGGACCTTTGCCTTTCGCCGGCAACTACCAACTGAGCGGGACCTTTGCCTTTCGCGGGCAACTACCAACTGAGCTACGCACGAACGACTCACGCCCCGTCCTCACACCTTTAATTCCGCCAGTACCTCGTTGGTAGAGCACTTGCCCGCGAAAGGCAAAGGTCCCGAGTTCGAGTCTCGGTCCAGCACACAGTTTTAATCTGCCAGGAAGTTTTA
Source organism: Schistocerca americana (assembly GCF_021461395.2). Classification (NCBI taxonomy): domain Eukaryota; kingdom Metazoa; phylum Arthropoda; class Insecta; order Orthoptera; family Acrididae; genus Schistocerca; species Schistocerca americana. The sequence goes on from NC_060126.1 coordinate 371,095,820, forward strand.
TATCGGCGCACAATCCGCTGCAGAGTGAAAATTTCATTCTGGAAACTTCTTTAATTGTCTAACTTTGTAGTTTATACACTCCAAGACAAAAAAAAAGGACAACGACGCACCACGAAGAAATTATCCTAATGGGCTGGAGATCGGTGAATGTGATGTACATGTACATACAAATGATTACAGTATCAGAAAAATTGCGTGACTTATTCAACAGAAAAAGCTTCACAAATTGAGCAAGTCAGTATCGCGTTGGCCTACCACTGCCCCTTACGAAAGCATTTATTCTGCTTGGCATTGATTAAGGGAGTCCTCTAGAAGGGTATCGAGCCCATTCTGTCCAATTGGCGAGTTTCATCCTCAAAATCCCGACCTGGTTGGAGGATCCTGCCCATAATACTCCTAACATTCTCTATTGGGGAGAGACGCGGCGACTTCGCTGGCCGAGGTAACCTTTGGTAAGTACGAAGACAAGCAGTGTAAAATCTCGCCGCGTGCGGGAGGTCATTAACTTGATGAAATGTCAGCCCAGGACGGCTTGCCATGAAGGGCAACACAACGGGACGTAGAATGTCGCCGACACACCGCTGTGCTGTAAGGGTCCCGCAGATGGCAACCAAGGCGGTCCTGCTATGGAAAGAAATGGTACCCCTTACCATCACTCGTGGTTGTGGTTGTCTGGTCACATGGCGGGCGACATTCAGGATGGTATCCCGTCACTGTCCGGGGCATCTGCAGACTTGTCTTTGCTGTTCATCGGAGCTCAGCTCGAAGTAGGGCTCTTCACTGAAGACAATTATTCTACTCCAGTCAGTGGGATTCCAGGCCGAAGACGTGTCTGGAGACTCCCCGGACAGCGTGGGGTACCGAGCTGACTGTCGCCCAGCAGTCAGATTATGATGGTCTGGGGGCGCCCTTTTTTTTTTCATAGCAGGACCCCTCCGCTTTCCATCCGCAGCGTCCTTGCAGCACAGAGGTACGTCGACGAGTCAGGCCTCGTTTTTGTTGGCCTCCATGGCAAGCCATCCTGGGCTCACGTTTCACCAAGGTAATGCCCACCCGCACACGGCGAGAGCTTCTGCTGTTTGTCTTCGTGCTTGTTAAACCCTATCTTGGTGAGCGAGGTCGTCGGATCTCTGCCCAATTGAGAAAGTCTGGAGTTTACGGGCAGGGTCCTCCAACCAGTTGGGATTCCGACCATATAACGCATCAATTGGAAAGAATTTGGCACGGTTGCCCTCAGGACATCTAACACCTCCATTAATCAATTTCAAGTCGAATAACTACTAATTTAAGAGCATGAGGTGGACCAACGCGTTATTGACTTGCTCAATTTGTGAAGCTTCTTCCCTTGAATAAATCATCCAATTTTTCTAAAACTTAAGTAATTTGTTTATCTGTAAATGTACTTCAAATCTGTCTTTTTCCATTCCATTCGGATAATTCCTTCGTGCTGCGTAGTTTTTTCTTTTTTCCTTTAAGTGTGTATCCGCTTAATTTTTGGACTCTCTCTAAAACACCCCACTTCACTTGCGTTCCATTTTGCCGTAAGTTCTTTCCATGCTTCGCTTCCAGACAATACTTTCCTCGAGAAGAAAAGTTTACAAAACTTTGTCGGCCGTTCGGGCTTTTATGGCCTCATAGAAACCACTGAGGAGATGTAAGAATGTACCTGTCACTAACGACAAATTTCGTCTCGTATTGCGTAAAAACTGCACGTGAATGTGCACACTGCACTGCTACACTTTAGAAGAACTACTTTCTGTAATAGAAAATACTTCAGTTTGCCGATAGTGCAAGTGGGGGTGTTGATCGTGCTCCTTCAAAATGTGAGTCGAAGGCCTTGACTATTGCGCCATATCCCTTCTTTGCAACGAACGAAAATGTAGATGCTTGGAGAAACTTGACTAACATTATACTGTGAAACAAAAATCTAGAACACCACACGTTATTGCTCTTATTATACAGTATAACATATCACTGGAAAGTCATTCGATGAGACCGCATTATCAGGGGACTACAAGGAGCAAAACAGTTGTTCAGTGACAGACGATCTATGTACAAGAGAGGATGCAATTGTAGTGCAACTGAGAGCGTATTCTTTAAGATCTTACTAATATGTCGACCAGTTGAAAACAACTGGCACAGTGAGTAAAAAATAATACATAGCTTACTATGAAAGTTTTACTCGATTAACTGATCACGAGTGGAGCCCTCAAGACAGCTGCGGACGGCTGACGACGAGGGCATCAGAAGCAGCTCTGAATGGGAGAAAAGTGGGGAAGGAAACCAGATATGACCTTTTCGAAGGAACCGAAGCTGTTCACGAAACAGTGGAAAACTTTAATCACCGAAGCAGATAACAAAAACCATCGAATATAATTAAGATGTTACATTTAGGACAAGTCAGGTGAAAAGGCAAATTGAAGCTAGAAGAGGAATCTCAAGAAAGAGAGTGTCTTGACTGTGAAAAATTTGATATTGTATCTTTATCAGTAAACTCTTCCGGGCTAAGTTGCCGTGGTCGATCTGTAGAACTTCTTCTCCCTGACGTTTCGTTCTCAACTGCGGAGAACATCTTCCGAGGTGAGTCGACTCACCTCGGAAGATGTTCTCCGCAGTTGAGAACGAAACGTCAGGGAGAAGAAGTTCTACAGATCGACCACGGCAACTTAGCCCGGAAGAGTTTACTGATAAAGACGCCGGCCGTGAAAGCCTACATGGAATGATTTGATATTGTATCGTTTACGCCTGCCACGGGATACGGAGAAACTGCAAAAAATGTGGTAGCAAAAACATCCGTAAGCAGATGAGTACTACAAAAAGGAGGATGGAGCTTTGAACCGTATGCTCTCGACTACGAATCCAGAGTGCTAACGACAGTGAAACCTTATTCTTGGAGGCTCGGAATAAAGGCTTCAAACACGGGTTTAGTCGTGGGAAAAGCATGTGATCAGCTGTGAACCTTTGGTTGAAAGGAGCAGTTCTTGTAGGCCGTAGTTGGCATCAGCTGCCTTACTATTCGCATGTAGCACGCCACAGCACTATACACATGATGATCTGTGTTACGAAATGATGTAAATATCGATAGTATCTGCTACTAGATTGTAAGGTATAACGCCTTTGTTTTATGACCATCGTTCAATTACACTGGCGACGAACGATGAAAAGCTCTTTTTAATTATGTCATGTGTGGATGTCGTCTATTTAAGAAAGATTTTAACGACATGTGAAGCCATAATAGCACCAACACTAATAAAGAATGCTTTATGAGTTGGAGGTGGTTGGTTAGTCAGCCGGATTCAGTAATCAATCGAAATAATAACGACTTCAAGAGCGAGCCTGACTTCACGGGTTTTCAATCCATAACACAAATAAAAATGGCTCTGAGTACTATGGGACTTAACATCTGAGGTCATCAGTCCCACAGAACTTAGAACTACTTAAACCTAACTAACCTAAGGACATCACACACATCCATGCCCGAGGCAGGATTCGAACCTGCGACCGTAGTGGTAGCGCGGTTCCAGACTGAAGCGCCTAGAACCGCTCGGCCACAGCGGCCGGCTGACACAAATAAAAAAATTTGCATCATATCAGGTATCTCCTGCTTGACGATGTCAACGATCTTGAACACTGGCCCAGTTAGACAAGAATGTGCGAGGGAATGGGCGATGGCGCCGTAGAAGAAACCTGAAATTACTTGGAACAGACAAATAACTAAGTTAACCACTGCGCCACTTTGTTCTGAGTAACATATGGCGAATGATAATTACACGTTACATTGCTGACTGTAAAAGTAACAGCAGCGCTACTTATTTCGCAATCATCAGTAATGTTTAGTTTATTTATTTATTTTGATGTTCCAAGAATTTTTTGGTCACTTCTTTTATTTAAGCGAATAGTGAAATAAAGAGGCGCTTCACACGCAGTTGAGACTCTCGTTAACTTCTTCCTACTGAGAAAGTGCAGTTGAATCTGCAAATAAAGGAGGCGCGGCCTACGCTAACGACGCAGACTGTAACAAGCCCGCTGCGGCTGCCAGCTCTGTCGGCTTCGGCAGTACAAATATTTATGGGCGACGTGCGAGGCATGTGTTAGCCACTTGCGCAGTCTTCAAGTGCGGAGGACTGCCGAACATTACTCGTTTTACTCTCTCCTCTCAAATGCGTCAACGTTGAGCAGTCGAAAATTTGAAAATTTCTCTAAAATGCATTCCCAGACTTAAAGACAGAATACCCGGAAGGACAGAAAATTACGAAGCTTCACCTACTGTTTGTATACAGTATAGTAGCAAGTATATATGACTAAATTTGTTGGTGATTTGGCGGTATACAGGGTGAGAAATGTGACACTGCTTCCACTTCCGGCACCGACAATGGCTCTAACTTGGCTGAACATCGAGTCTAGCAGCTTGGGCAGACAGACACACCATCTGATGAGAATTATCGGGACACCCCGATATATTGCGGAATTGACCACTGGCTGTGGCGAGAGGCGGCGAGTGTTGTGTTGTCGGGAGATAAGCAGTACCAGCAGAATGGGTCAGTCAAGAGAGCACAGCGACTTCGAACATGGACTACTCCTTGGCTGTCACCTGACTAACAAATCCATCAGCAACATTTCGACGCTTCTATAGCTGCCCAAGTCGACTGTCGGTGATATGTGAGACCTGATGGTAGCCAAGGGAGGGCAGGATTCGGTTACGATTGTGGACGGGGCCGTAATCAGTTGCTATTGGTTGCCTTTTACAGTTACACACAATTTATTTTAAACCACTAATTCCAGATTCAACAATAAATAAAAAAATACCACACGTTATTAATGAAGGAATAAACAATAGTGTAAATAATACTGTTTTCAGTGAGTTACAATCTATCAAATCACCATTAAATACAGATACAAGAGTTAATGTTTTAAAAGCAAGCCACTGTGATCTGGGCAGAAGGCCTTACACGCCAGGAATGGCAATAAATTAAGAATTGTTTAAAACTCGCTGCAACTTACAAATTACAGATATTGAAACATTAAAGGCAAATCGCCACAAACATAGCAGACGGCATCAGACGCCATAAATGGCGGTAAATAAGGTTTTAAAGGCTCACTGCGTAAATACAAATACCAAATTAGAATTTTAAGGCAAGCGACCACAACCACGGCTGAAGGCGTTACACGCCAAGAATGGCAATACATTAAAAATTGTTCAACAACTTACAGGTATTGAAATATTAAGCCATGTTGCCACAAACACAGCAGAAAGCATCATACGCCAGGGATGGTAGTAAATAAGGTTTTAAGGCTTACTGCTAAAATACAAATACCAAATTAGAATTTTAAAGCAAATAACCATAATCCCAGCTGAAGGCCTTACAGCCAGGAACAGCAATAATACAAAAAAAATTTTGAAATGAAACCTGTTGTCAAACAGCAAATGCAATAGGAAAGGTAAATAAAAAACAAACAAACACCAAAGCAACTGATCCAGACAGTGCTCAAGCAATCGACCTCTGAGAAGGTCCGGCAACAAACACTTTCGCGAGCAATGAGATAGTCAGCCAAGAGCAGCATTCACTTCACAAGATAGTAACGTAGACTAGTGGCAGTCTAACAAATGACTGATGATAATCTTGCTGAAGCTACTTGACGTCCGATAAACGAAATGCAACGATGGAACAATACGCCAAAGCCGGAACCGGCGGTCTGCACTACGTCCAGAATACTGTGTTTAGAGTCCCCAGAACGAGAAAGGAATCATTACCACCAGAGTGGGAATGAACGCTGTCAAAACTACACGCCTTACCTGACAGCATCGGCAAGGTGACGAAGTGTACATTGCCGTTACATACAGCAACCCCCAGGGCACGTAATTGGGGCGTTAGTGGCCACCAGGCAAGAAAATTACCGCTGGTTGAACTTAACAAATTGTAACAAGTTGAACGCAGTAAAAATAGTAACAAGAAGCCGAGGAAAGCTAATCAGATCGGCCTTCCCCAAGCACTCCACTTGCTGCTCTTCGCCTCAGCGACTCTACGATCAGCGACACGAACCAAAGTCACTGGAGAATCGCGGGATATCACAATGGTGGAAGTTCCTCTACTTGGATTGAAATGCACTCATCTTAAAACTTGCTGGATCCGGTTTACGACGAAGTCGTGCACTCTTGTGACCACAGCCCCTCGATCCGGCAGTCCACGAGTGCCGCCAACGGTCCCGGCGTGTTCTCGCCCTGAGCGGACCTGGCTCCTCCTGAGTCCCCCCACCGAACTGAACCACTCACACAACCCGGAAAAACCACGACGTCGCCCCAAAGATAGGGCAACAGGTACTACATATCGATAACCACCGCTGCTGCCACCAGCGGACAAGCAACGCCCGCGAAACTGAGTGGCGCCAGTCAACACGAGAAGAAGACAAAAAACCGAAGCCATGCCACCTAAACGATACCGTCTGGCCTCCAACAGAGGGCGGAAACCTACAAACAGCACCAAGGCGTGCCGTAGCACGGCTCAATGAGACTGAAGAGGAAACGCGAAGGAACAACCACAGGTAAACCAAGGCCACACAGACCTCACATCAGTCTACTGACGGACGGGACTGTTGAGTACTGCAAAGGTCGATTGTACAAAATCGCTTGAAATCATGGGGAGGAATAGCTCGTCAGTTCCAAAGCGCTACCAGCCAACACAATGACTGTCTGTAGGCAATTATAAAAAATGGGATTCTCGTGCGTCGCGTATTTCTGTAGTCAATGCTGACTGACGCTTGAGGTGGCGTGAAAAGAGTCTGTGTGAACGCATGGTGTCTCATTACGCGGAATCAGCTGCAACGAATGAAAGTGTGTACCGTACCGGGATTTGAACCTGGGGTCTCCTGCTTACTAGGCAGGTGCGTTAACCACTGAGCCTCCCGCGACACAGCGTTATGGCAACTGCACGGACTATCTCGGAACGCCACACAGCCGACCCATTTTCCCACCGAGCGCCACCTGTCTGCAGTCCCTCCACGATCGCTACTCAGAGAATCCCGCAGAAGGTCGCACGTACTTGTGCATCCGCAATGAAGGAGGTGGATCCACTGCCCATATACATGTCCGAAAGAACAGACACCACACATTCATTTAACGGATTCGCCTAGATGGGCAATGGATCCACATTCTTCAGTGTGGACGCATAAGTACGTCTGACCTCCTGTGGGATTCTCAGAGTAGTGAGCATGGAGGAAATGGATAGGAACTGCGGATATGTGGAGCTCGGTGGGAGTGTGGGTCGGCCGTGAGGCGCGCCGAAATAGTCCGCGCAGTTGCGGTAACGCTGTGCCGCGGGTGGCTCAGTGGTTGCCAGGTAAGCAGGAGATCCCGGTCCGGTACACATTTTCACTGGTCGCCGCTGATTCCGCGTAATGTCCCGTTTCACTGACATTAGTAATCCTTTCCTCTCCTCTCCTCTCCTCTCCTCCCCCCTCCCCCCCCCCCCCCTCCCGCCACCACCACCTTCATCTTCAATTTACGTCATTGCAGAATGCAGGAATGGAAACGAGTGATCTGGAGTGGTGAATCACGCTATATCCTGTGACAATGAGATGGAAGGGTTTACTTTTGGCGAATGCCTGGAGTCCGTTACCAGCCATCATGTGTAGTGCGAATAATGACGTACTGGGAAGGTGGTCTGACGGTATAGGGATGTTTTTCGTGGTTAGACTGTGGTCCCCTTATTGCGTTTTAGAAAACGCCAAATGCAGATGGACACGATCACATTTTACAGCACTGTCTACTGCGCAGAGTAGAGAAACCGTTCGAAGACGATGATTATTTGTATCAGTCTGACAAAGCACCCTGTCATAAAGTAGCATGTAGGAGGCAACGGTTTGTGGACAATAACATTCCTGAAAAGCACTTACTTATCCTTACTTCCGAACTGAACCCAACTGAACATCTTTGGGATGAGCTGGAAAGTCGGCTTCACTCCAGAATCCAGAGTCCTACATCATTACCTTTGCTGGTTTCGGCTCTTGAGTAACAACAGGCTGTCATTCTTCCACAGACATTGAGACGTCTCACTGAAAGTGTCCCCTGCATAGTTCAAGCTGTCATGAAGGCGAAGGGTGAACACACATTATGTTAATGTCCACTAACAGATGTCCGGATATTTGTGATGAGATAGTGTACGTGTGCATCATTCCACACTTTTTCAGCTCGATGACAGAGTTCGTTAATCCCAGCGACTGGCAAGTAGTGACCTACCAATTTTTCGGCAACCCATGACCGTACACTCGTATTCTGTGTATCCAGTGCCACCCTCGTATACTCATACTACGTTATGAACCCGATGACAATTGCGAATGCAGCCTGGCAACGTTCATTCTTCTCAGAGCCTCCATACGTGGACACACCCGTGCTGTACCCAGTACACAGAATAGGGACTCATCTGAAAAGAATTACGTGGTGCCGCTCCTGTGTCCAGTACAACTGTCAGCATGCCTCACTCAAGAAAACTACAATAATGGTCGCCATGCAGACGGTCCGTAACGCTGCAGACGTTTCCCACTGTCCCTTTGGATACGCATATTTCTGCACAAGCCAGATTCCTGACATCTAAATGACAGTTCGTTAATATCAGCATGTAACCATATTTACAAACGAATGTATGACGGGAGTGTAAAACTGCTCGTTACTCATCATTACGATTGATCACACAAATGATCCAAAGAACATGAAACTAAGTAACTAATATAGTACGTGTAGTGGCTGTACGATCCTGCACGGTAGAGCGGGCAATGTGTCTGTCCTCTCGGGCGCTAGACGCGTGAGACCATGAGGTCCGGCATTGTTCTGAGTATGGCCCTTCTAAACTTAATAAACGTGCGATTCCTAAACGAGAAACTCAATGCTCAATCTTCCTTCTATACAGAACGTAGATGGCGTTACTGTTACCTACTTTCTGGGGTGGCACTGAAATGCAAATTACACAGTACAGTCATCAGGGTGAACACCGGCTGCTTTCGTATCAAGTGCAGTAACGACACACAGACGGTGGGTGGCAGCACTAGCAGTAGAGGTTATACAAGGCGTGTTGCGGGAACGCGGAAAAGGAGCGATTTATCCGACATCCAAAAGGGCAGGATCACTGGCTTTCAGGCCAAGAGTGGAAGCATTTGCGAAATGGTAATGTTCGTGAACTGCTCACGTGAGGTCTTGGATACAGTATACCTTGCGTGGTAAAATGAAAACTGCCACCGAGACAACTGTGTTTTGCACCACGGGCCATGTCTGAAGGGGGGTGAACAAAGGGTGTACGGGCAAACATACGTGCAACTATTGAGCAAATGACCGGCCAGACAACCCGAGGCACTACCAACAGTGTCTCCTCAACGACCAATGAGTGAAAACTGCTGCGTCTGGGCCTCTGCAGTAGGCGGCCGGTTCATGCTCCCATGTTGACTGCCCTTCATCGGCGACCAAGGCTGGAATTTGCACGCCACTACCGCGACTAGACGTCCACTGAAGGGCAACAGGTCCTTTGCCGATGACCTACGTTTTATGCTCCATCGGTCAGATGGCTGTTGGCGTGTACGGCGTGAATCTCTTGAAAAGCAAACGATTTGCAGCACTCGTCGGAAGGGTCCAGGCAGGAGGAGGGAGCGTTATGGTCTGGGGAATGTTTTCGTGACATTCCCTGCATGATTTAGTCGTTCTGGAAGGCATAATGGATCAGTACAAGTATGCGCCTGTCCCTGGGGACCACTTCCACCCCTACATCCAGTTAGTTTTCCGCATCTACCAGCATGAGAGTGCGAAGTGTCACACAGCTCGCAGTGTACGTGCGTGGTTCGAAGAGCACCAGGATAAGTTTGCCGTACTCCCCTGGTGACCAAAATCCCTGGATTTTAACCCAACCGAAAGTCTGTGGGACCATCTCGATCGCGCTGTCCGTGCCTCAGATCCCCAGCCAACAAATCTAGGGCAGCTGGTCACGGCGCTGGGGTCTGCATGGCTCCACATCCGTTTCGGTACCGTTTAGAGCCTCTCTGACTCTGGTAGAAATGGCTCTGAGCACTATGGGCTTAACATCTGAGGTCATCAGTCCCTTAGTACTTAGAACTACTTAAACGTAACTAACCTAAAGATATCACACACATCCATGCCCGAGGCAGGATTCGAACCTGCGACCGTAGCAGGTGCGCTGTTCCAGACTGAATCGCCTAGAACCGCTCGGTCACAGCGGCCGGCTCACTGACTCTCTTCCTGCACGACCACGCTACAGAAGGTGCTCATTATGTCTTTTGACAGGTGGTCATATTACTGTCACTGAACAGGGTATATGTATAATTAAGCGCGTAGATAACATCACGACAATTTGTTTGTTTTATGCCGCCTTCAAGGTGTAATTTTTACGTCCGATAGTGTATTAACTCCGAACTGATTAAAAGGAACTGAAAGAACATGACTATGTGTAAATCAGCAGTATTGTATTGTGGCCCGTTTCTACTACAAATCCTGTCGAACAACCAGTTTGTAACCTCATCGTTTCCTCTGGCAACAGACGCTCAAACCTATTGCCAAATTATTTCTTTTTATAGGCAAATGTTATAAATAAACGTGTAGCCCAAATCAGTAGGATCTCCATGATACCTGAGCACAGAATCTCTGCTATTCATACATTTCATTATGACACTTTCGTAGGGCAGCAACTGTTACTGAAAAATTGTTCCAGTCACAGTAACAAATTGAGTATATCTTGTGAGCAAGGTTTCGGCATACGGAGTCCATTGCGTTCTTACACTGCTAAGTGATGCGCTTCGTCATTTTCACTTGGAATCTTATCTTTAACTGTGAGGTCAGAGAATATAGTAAAACGATCTATGACGTGATGTTCTCCTCATTGTACGTCCATCACTTTTAATTATAAGTAACTTGGGCTTCATTTTATTGCATACTAGGCCAGCCCCCTAAGTTTTTAACCATTGTATAATTTGATTAGTGTTTGGACTCTAACCAAAACATAATCGTTGTTATGAGTTACACTGTTTAACTCGTCCTCCAGTTCTTTCGGCAAAACAGTCAACGGTTGTTTCATATTTTAATTGTGTTATTCTTGAAATGAATTTCAGTCATTTGAAAACTCGAAACTGTGCGGTAATTAAAGCAAAATAAAGCGATCTTTTAATCCATCCAGCGGCAGCTTGTGTGTGTCAGAAAGTTATCACTCAAACACAAGAGTTACATGCGCAAGCGGACTATCTGGCGCAGTGAATCACAGCATCTTTATTCATCCCGCACACACGCGCCCGTCTCTTCAAGTAACTTGGAACTCAAGTCGAATATACACTGTGCGGTAGGTGAGTCACCATTTGCCTGAATTCATATCAGACGGAGTGAATGTGCGACATTCCTTTCCACATCATGAAACAGTGAGTAAGCTCATTTACCTTCATAGCTATAGCTTTGCATACGAGTCTTCACTCACCCCGATAGCCGTGCGTGTTAAAGCGCCAGGCTGCGAACGGGGAGGTGCCTCAGCCCCAGATCAAATCTGCCCAGCCTGGACGTTGTTTTCAGGCGGTTTCCCACATTCCACTACGTGAATACCGGGCTGGTACTCAAGTCCCGCCTCAGTTACACCATTCGGAAACATTTCGAAAACTTTCGAACAGTTTGAAACGAATCACTCTACACGCAGACAGTTGGGGTACACACATACCGTCCCGGGGGTAGCGACTGAATTGAAATAACATCACACACTTCTCAAAGCGTGAAGTTTCATTTTGTTTCCTCCTCCTCCCCCCCCCCCCCCCCCTCTTTGTGTTCATCTTTTTTCCATGCAGTGTAGTAACAAAACAAAAGCTCCGCAAATTACTGTCAGTCAGTAGAAGAGGCCCCACAGCCGTCTCTCCCCCTTTACCATATGTAATCATAGACGTAACTGAGGTACGGTTCGTTTCTTTACTTGAGCATGTGAGCACGTAAGTCTGTGCTCTGCTATCGTAGTAGCATTCTACATTTTGTAAATTGTTATTATTATTATTATTATTATTGCTGTTGTTGTTACAGTAATTAGTCCGGAGGCTGATCTGATACTGCTCTCCCATCTAGTTTATCTAGGACAAGTGTTTTCATGTCATCGCAACTACTGCACCCAAGATCCATTAGTACCTGCTTACTGCCTTCAAGCTTTGGACTGCCCTCATAAATTTTACTTTTATCAATTCTCTTCATTACAAAATTAAATATTCATTGATGACTCATAGCGGGTCCAATTAACATAACCCTTCTTTTAGTCAGTTTGTGCATAAATCCTTTTTCTCCCCCATTTGATTCAGTACCTCTTTATCAGATATTGGATCTACGCATTCAGTTTTCATTCTTCCGTAGTACCACATATCAAAAGTTTCTATTACTGTTTATTGGACACGTTTCACTTCCTTATATTCAGGAAAGGCACCTTAACACGGGACCAGGGTTTCACACATAGAGTATCTTTTTTACGTCATAATTATCTAAGAAATACCCGTTTTAATACGACAAATAGTACTAAAATGATTTCATTGTCTTTGGTGACAATGTGAGTAAATAAGGCTGACTATAAATAAGTGAAGTAAACAGAGGCATTGATTCTACTACTGCTGCCACTAATGATGGTAATAATAATAATAATAATAATAATAACAATAATGATAGTAGCAGATACAAAAGGAATTTATAGGTGTACAAAATAAATGTTTTCTGATTCAGCGTGTTCTGGGGAACGGAAATTTAACGAGATCGCCCCAACTGGTTCAAATGGTTCAAATGGCTCTGAGCAGTATGGGACTTAACATCTGTGGTCATCAGTCCCCTAGAACTTAGAACAACTTACACCTAACTAACCTAAGGACGTCACACACATCCATGCCCGAGGCAGGATTCGAACCTGCGACCGTAGCAGTCGCGCGGTTCCGGACTGCGCGCCTAGAACCGCTCGGCCACCATGGCCGGCCGGGTTTAAGTCCAGAGAGCTTTGTAGCCAAGAGAGTACACTCATCTTGGTGCTCTTCGAACTACGCACGTACACTGCGAGCTGTGGTTTGTCCTGCTGGTAGATGTCATCGTACCAAGGAAAAACAAACTGCATTTAGGCGGCAGAATACAGACATTAAAGACGGTTGTGACTGGCAAGCTTTCAGAGTCAATGGCTCCTTCCTCAAGCGGAACGGTTGAATGGGGAGGAAGAGGTCTAGGAAAAGGGGGTAGATTTTGAGAAAGGCACCCGGAACCGGGGGCCAGCGGAGACTTACCGTGCGGTAAGTCTCCCCTTCAACCCTTCTGCCTGAAGAAGGAGCCACTGGCTCTGAAAGGTTACCAATTACAACCGTCTTTTATGCGTGTGTTCTGCTGCCGCTTGGTGAGTAGATATTTTATCTATCCAGAGTAATTATATTGTCAATACTTGATTGTTTTCATTGTTTCCGATGGAGCATAAGAACCTGTCGCCACCCAATGGACGTTCAGTGGCGGAACTGATGTGCAAATTCCAGGCTTCGTCATCCGTCCCAGCAGCCAGCACGGATGGCTGTAGCGGGGGCCCAAACATTGCTGTGAGGAGGCACAGTTGGTAGCCCTGTGGTTCATCTGGGCGGTGAGTTGCTCAACAGTTGCACATCTGTTCGCCCGTACACATCTCCGCAGCTGTCGTTCACCCCTGTCACGTATGGCCCGTGGTGCACCACGGTTGTCTCGGCGTAGGTTTTGGATAGCGCCAGTTTGCCATGCGCGGTATCTGCAACTGCGGCGGCACGCGAAATTTAGCCGTTTGGGAAATGCTTTCATCCTTCGCCCGAAAGCCAATGATCATGCCCTTTTGGACGCCTGATAAATCACTCCGTCCCGCATTGCAGCAACGACTGCTCTGTTTTGCACGTAAAGCCTCCCCCCTTTCCCCTCCACCCCCCCCCCCCCCACGGCTTTCTATACCCTCCACTGCTAGTGCTGCCATTTGCGTCTGAGAGAGATTATCGCACGGTGACAAAGAACAAAAGGCGGTGGTCGCATTAATATGACTGGACCGTCAACTGGCTAAACAAGAATTGCACGAGATTCATGATTACATTAGGGACTTCCTACCAGAAATAACAAGCCGCTGTTTTTCTTGGCTTTTAGCTTACACCACACAGACAGCTTACTCTTACACCGTCATTTCACAATGTTTATAGACTGGATCAATAATAAAAAAGAGAAAAGCTAGGATATAGCTTTTAATGCTTCAAGTGTTACGCAATTCCGTCACAGGAGTACAGCGCCGACGTTCATACAGCCATGCGAAACAGACAAGTCGTTCTTTGGGATGTTGTTCAACTAGCACGTCACGATTTGAATGGCGGTTATATCGTCAAAGCATTGACCATTCAAGTGAATTTCTGCACGTTGTCATTTTGTGGCAAGTTCGTATCGGTAACAAACACCAAGTCACGTCACATGTGATTATTTTTTTCCAGGAAGAATTGTCCGCGTTTCGCATTGCAAGCACGTCGCGGCAGGCGTGTAAGTGTTATTCTTTTTTGTTCGAGAATCACGGTGTGCGGGACAAATTTTGCCCACAGTTTTCTCTTCTTCAGAACATTCTGGAGAACGTCATGACACTTCATTTACAGATATTCGTTGATCTCTTGTCACTTGTGACAACCACCGTGCACGTCCACTTCTTAACACTGCCTAATCACAACTGGTTGATCGAATGCACCTCTGTCGCTTGCAGTTGTCAGATCAAGTTGCCACCAGATCAAGTTGCCACCGTAGTTACTGCACTGACGTCGAGTACACGTCAAGAATAAATTCCGTCTCGGAAATTTTTGGATGGGTTCTGTACATAAAATAGACAGATATTGATATATCGTTATTCTTAGAATGTTTGTTTGTTTGCACACACGCACATTATAGGCAGGACATAGCAGTTTCAGATGGATCAAATATTAAAAATTGATATGTTATAGAACACTTTTATACATTCCGTTGTCTGTTTTTATTAGACTTAGATGCGGATACCTGCAACAGCAGTGAATCCTTATATCATAATGGATAGTCTGTGATCCTGTGTTGCCAGCAAAGCTGTCACGCAGGTTGGCAGCAGAAGACCAAGCTTCAAGTTCTTGTAAAAGAGCAGTATCAGTTCCATGTAGTCTGCGGCAACCAAAGGAAAGGTTATGTGAGTGCTCTTGTTCTCCAGCGGAGTAGAAAGAGTTTTCCACAATGAGCAACCTGTGAAAATGTTTACGGAAACATTCGTGGTCAAATTTGAGTCTGGCTATTAGAGGGGCGAGGAGCCCAGGCTTTCAATGTGTATGGGATTTCGTGGAACAGGGGACTGACGGTTGAGTTGTTGTCTTTGTCATACAGTGAAGGTTTTCACGACCGGATGTTTCAGCTGCCGAGAATCCTTCTGGTTTGTATGGCCGTGGTCCATGGAACTCTTCTATCCCTGACGTTTCGTCCAAAGCTACGTTGGACATCTTCGGAGGTGCTCCTGGTTGTGCTGAGGAGCAGAACAAATGTTTATTGAAGCTATGTGTCCCAGACTTTATGGCCTACCTGAAGTTCACAAGGATAATCTTCCTCTGAGACCCATTGTCAGTGCTATTATTTCCCCAACGTACCCATAGCAAGATACCTGGCATATTGTTTACAACCACATATTGGCCGAACTGGCTCTTATGTAAAAGACTCGTGTCATTTCATTGAGAAACTGACGGGACTAATTTTGGCTCCTGAGGATATTCTTGTCAGTTTTGACATAGTGTCTTTATTTACGATGATTCCGCTTAACAAAGTTATGGTTTACATAGCGGATGGTTCAAATGGCTCTGAGCACTATGGGACTCAACTGCTGTGTTCATAAGTCCCCTAGAACTTAGAACTACTTAAACCTAACTAACCTAAGGACATCACACACATCCATGCCCGAGGCAGGATTCGAACTTGCGACCGTAGCGGTCGTGCGGTTCCAGACTGTAGCGCCTTTAACCGCTCGGCCACTCCGGCCGGCCATAGCGGATGTTTTCCCAGCCGATTTGTCTGCTCGTTTCAGACACTGTCTCACCTCTAGTCAGTTCCAGTGGGAGGATGCGTTTTATGACCAGGTTGATGGTGTGGCCATGGGTAACCCATTGAATCCTACGATCGCCAATTTTTACTTGGAAAAATTCGAACAATTAGCTCCGGAAAAAGCGAATAAGAAACCATGTCGATGGTATCGATACGTGGATGATACATTTGTGGCTTTGTAATATGGAAAAAAAGCTTTCGAGGAGTTATTTTGTTATTTAAATAGTAGAAATCCTAAAATCCAGTTTACCATAGAAATGGAGAAAGACAATGCAATATCCTTCTTGGATGTCTTCGTTATGAAACAGACTGATGGCAGCTTTAAACATAAAGTCTTTCGGAAGGTTACACATACTGACAGATACTTGCACAAGGATTCCAGTCATCATCCACAATAGAAAAGAGGAGTGATTAAAAGGGAGTCTAGTGGACAGAGCTAAAAGGTTTGTGCGCCGGAATAGTGGACGCCGAGTTAAAACATCTAAAGCAGGCTTTTGAGAAGAATGGGTACTCTAGTAAGGAAATTAATAGAGTTTTGCGACCGAATAACAGGAGGCCTAAGGACAACGATAGGACACAACGATGGAAGTACACGGTTTCTCCACCTTTCCTCAAAAAAGTAACGAATCAGGTCGGCAAGATTTTACGGAAACAACGTTCGATCGATTTTCAGACCAACTAAGAAAATAGGCCAAGCATTTCGTTCCGTTAAGGATAAACGTCCCCCTTTGTCCGCAATTGGTGTATACAAGATTCCGTGTACATGTGGTAGGGTCTACATTGGAACTACAAACAGAAGTGTGAATACACGGTTGAAGGAACATTAAAGTCTTTGCCGACGAGGGAAAACAGACAAGTCAGCCGTGGCGGAACATGCTCTTCAGCCGGGTGATCACGTAGTGATATTTTCGTGAATTAAAGTTTTATGCACTATGACTAATTATTATCCACGGCTAAATAGAGAAGCCAACGAAATATATAAACATGGAAACAGAAAAGATTGTAACAACTATAGAGGTATCTCTTTAATCAGCGTTGTGAGTAAAATCTTCTCAGGTATTGTTGAAAGGAAAGTGCGAGTATTAGTTGAGGACCAATTGGATGAAAATCAGTGTGGGTTTAGGCCTCTTAGAGGTTGTCAGGACCAGATCTTTAGCTTACGGCAAATAATGGAGAAGTGTTATGAGTGGAACAGGGAATTGTATCTATGCTTTATAGATCTAGAAAACGCATATGACCGGGTTCCTAGGAGGAAGTTATTGTCTGTTCTACAAGATTATGGAATAGGAGGCAAACTTTTGCAAGCAATTAAAGGTCTTCACATGGTTAGTCAGGCAGCAGTTAGAGTTGACGGTAAATTGAGTTCATGGTTCAGAGTAGTTTCAGGGGTAAGACAAGGCTGCAACCTGTCTCCACTGTTGTTCATATTATTTATGGATCATATGTTGAAAACAATAGACTGGCTGGGTGAGATTAAGATATGTGAACACAAAATAAGCAGTCTTGCATATGCGGATGACTTAGTTGTGATGGCAGTTTCGATTGAAAGTTGCAAAGTAATATTTCAGAGCTAGATCAGAAATGTAAGGACTATGGTATGAAGATTAGCATCTCCAAAACGAAAGTAATGTCAGTGGGAAAGAAATATAAACGGATTGAGTGCCAAATAGGAGGAACAAAGTTAGAACAGGTGGACGGTTTCAAGTACTTAGCATGCATATTCTCACAGGATGGCAACATAGTGAAAGAACTGGAAGCGAGGTGTAGCAAAGCTAATGCAGTGAGTGCTCAGCTACGATCTACTCTCTTCTGCAAGAAGGAAGTCAGTACCAAGACTAAGTCATCTGTGCACCGTTCAATCTTTCGACCAACTTTGTTGTATGGGAGCGAAAGCTTGATGGATTCAGGTTACCTTATCAACAAGGTTGAGGTTATGGATATGAAAGTAACTAGGATGACTGCAGGTACTAGTAGATGGGAACAATGGCAGGAGGGTGTCCACAATGAGGAAATCAAAGAAAAACTGGGAATGAACTGTATAGATGTAGCAGTCAGGGCGAACAGGGTTAGATGGTGGGGTCATGTTACACGCATGGGAGAAGCAAGGTTACCCAAGAGACTCATGGATTCAGCAGTAGAGGGTAGGAGGAGTCGGGGGAGACCGAGGAGAAGGTACCTGGATTCGGTTAAGAATGATTTTGAAGTAATAGGTTTAACATCAGAAGAGGCACAAATGTTAGCATTGAATAGGGGATCATGGAGGAACTGTATAAGGGGGGCTATGCTCCAGACTGAACGCTGAAAGGCATAATGAGTCTTAAATGATGATGATGATGATGATGATGATGATGATGATGATGATAATTCTAACAGAAAAGAAGCAGCTATGAAACTCAGCGATATATGGACAGTGGCTTTACAGAATCGATGAGAAGTTGACGTGCTATGATCGATAGATTTTATCCTTGACAAGCTTCATCTCTGCTATCACGTGAAATCCAGACCACGCGCACTTTCCACGGTATTTAGGCCGTTCTTCGACGTCCGACTCGTCAGTCAGCAAGACTCAGCACGACCAGGAGCACCTCCGAAGATGTCCAGGCGTAGCTTTGGGCGAAACGTCAGGGATAGAAGAGTTCCACGGTACATCGGGTAAAATTATCGATATATTGACGTATCGACGAAAATGTATCTACCTATCGGTCTATAAAAATTGAAACATCCCCTTAGAAAAATCATTGAATTACTGTGCTGATAAACCTCTTACGTTATTTGTTTTTCCAAACAGCTGAGCAGAACTGAACGTACTCAGACATTTCGCTCTTTACTTATTCTGATCAACACTAAACTGACACACAATATTTTTAACGCAACGCAATATGACTTTCAATAATCTCTACAAAAGAATGGCCCTGACTAACAATAACCTATACCTTTCATGAATCACGTTCCTCACAAAAATCTTCGTCACTCGAACTACTGCAATACAGCGTGCGCCAATACTGCCAACTAAATAAAAGATTCTAACTACTGAAGGCGCTAACTACTGATACGCATAGTCAGCAAATGAAAGATTTTGATAGAGAACAAACAATGTATTTACGTTAATAATGTTCAAAAGTAATTATATATATATATATATATATATATATATATATATATATATATATATATATATCAGTTCATGATATCCAGTATTACAAATTTACTCTTTCTGGCGAACACACGTCCAGTTCGTCCGCTCTTAAAATTCTGCCATCTCTCTCCCCACATCCACCACTGCTGGCGGCTCACCTCTCCACCTGCACAACGCTACACGCTGTTCACATCCAACTGCCCAACACTACAATAGTTAATATTCCAACAATGCCAACCAGCCACAGACTGCACACAGCAAAGTCAGTGATTTTCATACAGAGCGCTACGTGACGTTACCAACACGAAAACCTAAACAGCCTACTTACAAAATATCGGCTGCACATAGTTAATAATCAGCCGGTTTTAGAGCTGTATACTGAAGTAATGATTTATTATTAGATATTCTGTACACGAGCAAGCTAGCAACCTGCCTATGCCCCTGCGAACAAGAATTGAAAGGAAAACGATGCACTTCCGCGCTTGGAGATAACCGCTTTGCTAATAATGGTAGCTGCATGTAAATGGCACAATAAAAGGTGTCCGATGGGTCCGTCGTTCGGTTTCGTCACATATCAGTTTTGTTGGGAACACTTCATGTCGACTACCTTGTTTTTTTTTTCCATTTTTGACAACGCCAGAGACCTAGCAGTTGTAGTGCGAAAATTGCCTTGTGAAGCTAAACCCAAACGTTGCAGTTTCTGCTTCTATCGCCGAGCGCCGATTATGTCAGCATATCCCCTCACGCGGCGTCGCCGCCCACCGCAAAGACCAGTCTTGTCATTTAGATTTTTGTTCATCATTTTCAGCAATTGTTTTTCAAGAATGCCGACTTGAAGAAAAAAAGAAGTAGACACTCACGCACAGTCAAAGTGAAATTATGTTCAACTATGATTTCAAATGTACAACATAAAATATTTACCGAAATTTGAGAAAAAATATAAAATAAAAATATCAGCATTCGATATTGCTATATTGATATTGGTGCATTGATATATCGCAGAAGAAAGTAACGCCGATATATACATAGTTTCTGGAGAAAATATCGGTATATCGTTATTTTATCGACTGGCCTTACCTACATGTACATCAATACTCCGAAAGCCTGCTAACGGTGTGTGGCGGAGGGTACTTCACTAACTGTTCTCCCCTTCCCTGTCCCATCGCCAATGGCGTATGGCAAGAATAATTGTCGGTAGGCCTTTGTATTAGCTCTAATTTCTCGAATTTCCTCGCCGTGGTCTCTTCGCGAGATATATGTAGGTCGAAGTAATATGTGTCAGACTCTTTCCAGCACGTCCTGTCTCGAAATTTCAATAGGAACTTCTTAGTGATGCCACTGGAGTTTGGTGAAAATGTCTATAACGACCAGGAGTGGGCTAAACGACCTTGTGACAATACGTGCCGCTCTTCTTTGGATCTTCTCTATCGCTTCTAGTCGGTCCTGCCCGTTAAGAACCCCAGATTGATAAAGAAAATTCAAGAATCGTTCGAAGAAGCGCCTTGTAAGCCACTTCCTTCGTGGACGAGTTACATTTCCTTAAGATTCTTCCTATGAATCTCAGTCCGGTATCTGCTATTCCTACTATTTGCTTTATATGGTCGTTCCACTTAAGAAAGCTACTTCTTAGTAGTCCATGGTACCTGCAGAGATGCGCGGGTATTTAGAAAGTACACACTCCAACTGCAAAGAGAAGAAGGAAAAAATTTTTATATGTAAAAAAGAAGAGTCACAAAACTGTGAAATTTGCTCCCCACACTGTGAATGAAAAAGCAGCGGAACCACAGTATTTTGTTAGTTGCTACATTACACGAGCGCGCGAAGTGCACACTTTCGTTAAGAATGTAATAAAACTTTGTGTGGCAGTCATAACACAATGTACGCTCGATGAAAAATTTGTGAAGTATCTTTTCACAGCGCCTCATTCCAATTGCACTGTTTCGCAACACATTAACGATGACGCAAGCTATATCAAACTGGAACTAGTTGGTCGCCTTCAAAACAGTAAAATCGTCTGCCAAATGGATCGGCCGACTGATGTTACTGGACTGGCCGTCTTCCTGATTACTGTACGGTATCCACATACACATTCACTCGAAGGAGATTTGCTTCTGTTCACATCGCTACTATCTAACACTATGGAAAAATAAATTTTAATGCGATTAACAATTTTTTTAAATACATTACCTGGATTGGAACGATTTTAAGGATATTTGCACAGATGGGGCAAGGTAATGACTGCTAAAGCAGCTGGAGTGGTATCGCTAATAAAAAGCAGAGCGCCATACTGTAGTTCCAGCCATTGTATCCTGGACAGACAAGCACTAGCAATGAAGAAGATGAAGTCAAGTCTAAAACTGGTTCTTCACGAGAGTGCTTTTTACTCAGCGTTCTTTGGTTTTCATTCTTACTTCGTGGCTTTTGGGGAAATATTCCGGCGGGGGTGAGATACAGAAAATAGTAGATATATTCTCGTTTGCTTGAATTAGCGGTCGGAAGAAGTAATGTGAGAGTCATTAACTCGCAATACAGAGATTGTAATAGCTGATATAATCGTCAAAAGAATATGGATTGGATGATTTCCTCTATCATTTCATGGTACTGAAGAGGATAGATAACTCGCAGGGAGGTCGAATTGTTGGAAAGTGGTCGAGCGACTAGGAACCAGCAGCGAAGCCCGATTTTACTTACAGTATAGTAATCGCCGACCATTATCCAGCCAACAGGGGAGTACATTGCACTCTGTACGATTGATCCAATCCGTGATTATCGAATCTGTGCAGTCAATTATTGTAGATAAATTCCGAGGATCTAAAAAGCTTATTTCAGGTGCGAGGAACCACCAGATCTCTACTAAAGAGGGCTTTACGTACGGTATAGATACTCTTTAACTGCACTTCCTCGTTTCTAACTAAAGGAAACAGTTGATCTCATTAATCTATACATTAGCCTCATTTACAAAGGAGAAACAATCATAGTACGACGACTGATTTACATTTCATCCTATTACGGAAGGGTGCCACGAAACTGCGTCAAAGGCCATAAAGCGCCACAGGAGCTGAAATGAGTCCTCAGAGACCAGCAACGTCCCGGGTGGTTATAATGCAAGTGGAACTACTCGCTGAGGTCAATTGCCAGCTGTAATTATCGGGGCATGGATGTGTGTGCTGTCCTTAGGTTGGTTAGGTTTAAGTAGTTCTACGTTCTAGGGGACTGATGACCATAGATGTTAAGTCCCATAGTGCTCAGAGCCATTTGAACAATTTGTAATTATCGTATAGTGGCGGAACATTATAGATATTCTAATGCGTTAATGCGGAACTTATTTACTCTGGAAAAACAATTAGTCCCAATTTTGGCCACCTGGTGCAACTCTGGCGCTGTGAATAGAAGAAAGACATTTAGAAATGGTTCCATATGTAATGGATTAGGAACGGTATGTGGACAGGAAAGGTCAAACAACTGAGAGAGGCACAATGTTGACTTTGTTACAACCGCCACTTACACGCCACTTACCGCACCAGAGACGCCACGAGATGCTGCATGCGTAAAACACTTGCTAGCAGCAGTTCCGGGGGAATCTAAGCGACGTGTTATTGGATACTGGCCTTCGAATTGGGGAGAGTCCGAACGTGTCCCTGGTAAACGCGTTCTTTTACATCAGATATCAACAGAGCCGAAAGTCACATGGATTCATACCAAATGATGTTGAAGGTCATTCATCTGGTAAACCTCTGTAGACAACATTGAAACTTCCCCTTAGAAAAATTAATGAATTACTGTGCTGATAAACCTCTTACGTTATTTGTTTTTCAAACAGCTGAGCAGAACTGAACGTACTCAGATGTATCTCTCTTTACTTATTCTGATCAACACTAAACTGACACACAATATTTTTTTAGCACAACGCAATCTGACTTTCAATAATCCCTACAAGAGAATGGCCCTGACTAACAATAACCTATACCGTTCACGAATAACTTACCTCATAAAAATCGTCGTTACTCTACTGCAATACAGCGAGCGCCAATACTGCCAGCTAAATAAAAGATTCTAACTACTGAAGGCACTAACTACCGATAGGCATAGTTAGCAAATGAAAGATTTTGACAGAGAACAATGTATTTACCTTAATTAATGTTCAAAAATCATCATATATATCAGTTCATGATATACAGTATTACAAATTTACTCTTTCTGATTGACACACGTCCAGATCGTCCGCACTCAAAATTCTGCCATCGCTCTCCCCACATCCACCATTGCTGGCGGCTCACCTCCAACTGCCCAACACTACAATAGCAAAAATTCCAATAATGCAAACCAGTAACAGACTGCACACAGCACAGTCAGTGATTCTCATACAGAGCGCTACGTGGCGTTACCAACATAAAAACCTAAACAGCCTACTTACAACACGTTCGTGGAAGATTGCATTGCGCAGATCGTTTACTGGGCGAGCTACATGAGGCGCTGACCCATCTTGCATGAAACCAGTCGTTTCCTCACAGGTGAGCTCTTCCAAAGAGGGTTACAGTTGCTGTACAAGCAGATTCCGACAACGTGCAGACGCCACGGATCACCAGGCCCTCTGGGTGCTCTCTCTTCAAAGAAGGCCGGACAGAGGATAAAAAAGTGCTTGTGAATCCACACTACGCAGTGGGCACATACGGCGAGTGCAATGGCTCTTCGTGTACAACACGCGGTTTAATAGCACCCAGAATTCGGCAGTTCTGTGTATGCACTGCAACCTATAGTGCGAAACGTGCCTCGTCACTCCACAGAATATTGCCCGGCCACATGTCATCAACTTCAGTCCGTGTGAGAAACCAAAGAGCAAGTTAAGAACGTTGTTGCGGATCATGACGTTTCAGTCACTGCACTGTGTGGATCTTGTACGAGTACCAGTGTAAAACACGTCGCAGAACCGAGTTTTCGAATTTCATTGTCATCTTCTTTAAACCATCTCCTGAGACCTTTCAGTCGGCGATACCCTCTCAATGCAGCACTGTAACTTCTGCCGTTCGCATAAAACAGTTTGTCAAATGACAACGTGGATGTCATACGAACAGTGTACAGCGACAGATTTGCACCTGGTGGCCACAATTAGAATAGGGGCAATAACGTATCTACCAAGTTTCGCTGCCATACGACAATTACAGCCCACACCGCATCTCCGTGAGTAGCTGTAGTTTAATTACAACCAGCCGGTACACACCCGGAAATAAATGGCGACACTGAATACGCCAGAGTGAGTCTCTCAGCACCTGTCATGCGGGCAATCCCGCGCAAACAAGGTAAAGGGAGTCGAGTACCGCAGGAACCGCAAATAGACATAAACGCGGCGGGTGCGTTCCTGTGTTGGCTGCGGGCACACCCAGGTGCAAATGGGTTGTGTGCCTCCACAATTAGCTGCCTGCTGCCACGCCTTCCGCCGGCAGACAATCACGACACACAGCCCAGAGACGGGCGCTGCTTAGTCTCAGACAGTGCCACCACTGACGACGAGAACACGGCCAGTACCATAACCCGAATTCCCAGAAAGTCTACTCAGTGGGAGACGAATCAAAATAAGCGAACACGTGCTACAACTTATTCGTAGATAAGCGACCGTTTCTGAGAAAACAACGGTCGAATTTTTCGAGGTACTTCATGTGCCTTTTTAGCAGTTAAATAGTTCAGTTGAAGCAGTGGCACAGTGGCTGGAGTCGCAACTTCACATTTTTGAGCCCCGTGTTCGACACCTAATTACTATTTGCATTTTTGCTTTCCACTTACCTGCCAATGTCCGTACGAGATTACTACACGAACGCTTTTCAATCTACACTACTGGCCATTAAAATTACTACACCACGAAGATGACGTCCCAAGGACGCGAAATTTAACCGACAGGAATAAGATGCTGTGATATGCAAATGATTAGCTTTCCAGAGCATTCACACAAGGTTGGCGCCGGTGGCGACACCTACAACGTGCTGACATGAGGAAAGTTTCCAACCGATTTCTCATACACAAACAGCAGTTGACCGGCGTTGCCTAGTGAAACGTTGTCGTGATGCCTCGTGTAAGGAGGAGAAATGCGTACCATCACGTTTCCGACTTTGCTAAAGTTCGAAGTGTAGGCTATCGCGATTGCGGTTTTATCGTATCGCGACATTACTGCTCGCGTTGGTCGAGATCCAATGACTGTTAACAGATTATGGAATCGCTGGGTTCAGGAGGGTAATGCGGAACGCCGTGCTGGATCCCAACGGCCTCATATCACTAGCAGTCGAGATGACTCGCATCTTATCCCCATGGCTGTAACGGATCGTGCAGCCACGTCTCGATCCCCTAGCCAACAGATGGGGACGTTTTCAAGACAACAACCATTTGCACGAACAGTTCGACGACGTTTCCAGCAGCATGGACTATCAGCTCGGAGACCGTGGCTGCGGTTACCCTTGACGCTGCATCACAGACAGGAGCGCCTGCGATGGTGTACTAAACGACGAACCTGGGTGCACGAATGGCAAAACGTCATTTCTTCGGATGAATCCAGGTTCTCTTTATAGCATCATGATGGTCGCATCCGTGTTTGGTGATATCGCGGTGAACGCACATTGGAAGCGTGTATTCGTCATCGCCATACTGGTGTATCACCCAGCGTGATGGTATGGGGTGCCATTGGTTACACGTCTCGGTCACCTCTTGTTCGCATTGACGCCACTTTGAACAGTGGACGTTACATTTCAGACGTGTTACGACCCGTGGTTCCACCCTTCACTCGATCCCTGCGAAACCCTACATTTCAGCAGGATAATGCACGACCGCATGTTGCAGGTCCTGTACGGGCCTTTCTGGATACAGAAAATGTTCGACTGCTGCCCTGGCCAGCACATTCTCCAGATCCCTCACCAATTGAAAACGTCTGGTCAATGGTGGCCGAGCAACTGGCTCGTCACAATACGCCAGTCACTCTCTTGATGAACTGTGGTATCGTGTTGAAGCTGCATGGGCAGCTGTACCTCTACACGCCATGCAAGCTCTGTTTGACTCAATGCCCAGGCTTATCAAAGCCGTTATTACCGCCAGAGGTGGTTGTTCTGGGTACTGATTTCTCAGGTTCTATGCACCCAAATTGCGTGAAAATATTGTCACATGTCAGTTCTAGTATAATATATTTGTCCAAAGAATACCCATTTATCATCTGCATTTCTTCTTGGTGTAGCAATTTTAATGGCCAGTAGTGTATATTGAGATAACGTTGTCCTTAATCGTCTACTAATTGTATGTGTGGTAAATGAATTGGAAAAAAATTAATGATAACAATATTTGAAATTGTTTTCGGAGAGATTCCTGTAGTGTATATCTATTCATAATCAATTGCAACGCCTGTTTTTGGTAAAGCGATTCGTTATGCGTGGTTGGCCGCGAAGTTATTGCCAATGCATGAAATCTTCAGCAGTGTTAACAACGCCTTTTTCCCGAGCGATATTCACAAGAAGAAATGTGCCTGTGTCAAACCTGCCTTTGCGCGATGCAGGTGGTGTTCGGAATTTCTCTATTTCGAATGTTTCCACAACCGGTATCATCCAAAGGAAGTCTTCCTCAACAATAAACTTAAGAATAAAATGTAAGAAATAATATACGAATTAATATAAGAATGAAATGTAAGAATACAACAATTTAAAAAGATTTTAATTCCTGAAATACCATACACACATATATTATGTAACAGATGTATGGCATTTATTGTGAAACCCAGTTGTAATTTAACAATTAATATAACGCACTTGTATCCCCTAACCTGATAAGAAACATTCGTCTCGGAAATGTGAGATGCGAGTCAACGTCAGAGTTTAACGTACCTTCAAAAGCAGTACCGGTAGATCAACTCGTCAAGTATGAAAGAGTAAATTGGCCGTCGCCTTGCTGCAGGAATCGTCCCAGCATTCCTTTTATGCGAGTACTGGGTGAGCCAAAAGTCACTACCTGTGAGTAAAAAACAAATTACTGCAATTTTGAAATAACTGAACATGTTATTGAAGCCACAGGATTGTTTACAATATTCTTTCTCGAATAACTGTTTACCGCTCTTCTTGATACATTTCGTCTGACAACCAGGACGCTTAAGCATACTTATTTACACAGTCGATTAACAGAATCAAAGGCTTCAAAAGCGCTGTAAATAGTTTGTTTCAAGGCCTCAATTGTTTGTGGTTATGTAGCGTACGCTTTATCCTTAACATAACACCAAAAGGAGAAATCCATTGGTGTTATGTCGGGAAATGTGGGTAGCGTTTCTATTGCCCCCCGCGGTCGAACAACGTTCGTCATCAATATAGTTTCTCGCAGCTTTTGCGTAATGCGGTGGGGCTCCGACACGTAGAAAGTAAAGTGAGATGAAGTCGTCCTAGGCTATTTGTAGCCCTGGAATAGCAAGGGTGCCAACATTTCCAAGTACTTCTCTCCAGTTATTCTTCCATCAAACAACTAAGGCCCAATTACTCCATGACATGAGATAGCACACTAGACGCTAACACCAGGTTGATTTAACTGCCTCTCAAAAACAATTCTACGGTTCTCTGCATACCGATAGGTACCTTTGTGCCTGTTGACATAGCCTGATAATTTGAAAGTTGCCTCAGCACTCCAAATTATCTAAGGAAACAGCTCATCACCTTCTCTTAATTCATTTAACATAGTCTCGCTAAACTGAAGCCTACATTCAGGACAGTCTTCTAATATCCTATGAATGAGATAGTTGTTTGACTTTGGCCTTACGTGAAATTCACCACTCAGAAGTTCTAGACATATGCTGTTCTTGAGAGAGTGGACTTTTTAGTGCTCTGGATAACCGCTTGGAAAACTTTAAGCTTAGTTTCAACACTTATTGACATGTGGCAATCAGCTACAGATCTTTTCTCACAACGCTTCCGTCAACAGTTGACAGCCTTCCATGTAGGTGGAACAGTGCTGAAATTATTATTCCACTCATTTAGTATTAATTTACAACCATCTTTGCATCGCGTTTTTAGAACAAAAACTCTTTCTTCATTAGCAAACGTCTTCACAACAGGTTAGAATCAACAGTGAACTATGTCAGAGATAACTGATTTAATAGCAGCGCACTCTGATGTCTGCATCAGTAATTATCTGAAATAAAATATAGCAATGCGCTCTGGTGTGTGTATCCATAATTATCACAAACAAGCAGGATTATCTCATTGTTTTCAGTCTATTACTATGGGTAGTGACTTTTGATCCACTCTGTATACAAGAACAAGCGCATTATCACAAAAAAGTAGCTTCAGAACTTTCGCAATTTCACATAAATCTTCAGCAACTACTGGAAACTGAATAAAAATTAATTTTCATATTGAAACATCTTGGAAACAACCGAATGGTGACCTATGATCTTTGAGACTGACGGCGACAGAAAACCGCTGCAGTAGGTTGAAACACGTATGTAACGCAGCAGCGATGGCGAGGCATTGTAGCATCTGTGACCAGAGAGTATGCGCTTGACCGCGCGAGTGTTGCGAGCGGTTCTCAGTCAGTAGTAGTCTTTGCGAGTTAGTTGTCGCTATGCAAAGTAGCAGTCAGTCAGTCGTTGCGAGTCTGTAGCTCTGTCTAGTTGAGAGCAGTACTCGGTCTGTAGTCGTCATGCAGAGCGGTCGGTCAGTAGTAGCAGCCCAGTGCGGTTGTGTGATGTAGGCGGTCGGCAACAATGGTCAAGATGAGGAATAAGGTATACTGTTAATTAATATAATCATTAGATAATGAAAAATTTTATTTATTGTAATTATTCTCCAACAAGTCTCTCAATAATAATTTTTTATTTCAAAAGCATTTTCTCAAAAGTTTAATTTTTTTTTTGAACTAAAGATCTCGTTGCACTTCCCATTTCATTCCACTTCTTTTTGAAGAAAAATTTCACTAGAATTACAAAAAAAAAAAGGAGAATATTATTATTTGCAATGTAGTTCCTCCAAGCGGTGCGCAACAACAAGAGCAGATATGTGACATCCATTTATTCCGAGGTAAGACTTTAATTCTGATTGTTTTACACAGGGCCAAAGACCGATATTTCGGTTTAATTAAATTTTCTTATCACTGAATGGACTTTAATTTTTCATGAGGAATTTATATTTGAGTCAGATTGAGAATTTCACATTTGTTGCCATTGTCAGTACATTTGATTGTAGGCAGGTTACGCATAGAGCCATGTCCATCAGCATTTCTAATTAGTATCGTCCTTTTCTTTTAAAATTTTTGTAGGGAGGTTACACTTGGCTCCCATTTCTAATTAGTATTAACATATTTTCTTATAAAAAATTGCGGTGGGGAGGTTACACTTGGCGACACCCAGTCCAGGATCGTATTTCGTTGAGAGTCTTTTGAGCGACAGTCAGATATCTGCTCTTATTTGCTTAGATAATTAGGATTTGGCGCAACGCTTTTAATAATATTGTGACTTTCTTTCTACAGGTCAACGGCAATTTGCTGCTTTGTTGTATTTGTGTGTTGCTTTTGCATTGTGCTTTTTTTTGTTTTGTGAATAATTGTGACTATTGCAAAAATGCCGCGAAAGACTGTGAATAGTGTATCGCGAAGTATTGTGAATGAAATTACCGACTTAAACAACGTGACCGATAGTAATTGTGATACGCAGCGTGGTGATGACAATCCTGCGTTCACTAACAATCAGTGCATTCCAACCACTAATGATGACTTTTACCTTGATGATGAACAAACGAACTCAATTGTCTCGTCTGTTAATTTGACAATTGATGACGCAGAACGCTCTATTGTAATGAGCGCTGCCCAGCTTAACATACCCGATTCGGAAAACTCAAGTAATGTACAGACAAATCTGTCTAATGAAAATGAACAGATCACAGAAAGTAGGACGGATTTATTTAATTGCGAAATAATGACTGATAATGTGCATTCGACTGACAAACTTTTTTCTAAATCTCAGAATAACCAAATGGTTACAGTAAGCGAGAAAGTTCCAGATCCACTATTAAACAGTACAGATAATAGGAATGGTAATTTTGAATCGGATCCAATTATGGCATTTTTGCGGGAAAATTTCAAACAACTTAATGAACAAGTCAAACAACAGAGTGTAGATAACAAACAATTTAAAGAGAATTTCAAACAACTTAGGGAAGATAACAAACACTTAAATGAAAAACTTGACAATAATGACGAAAATTTCAAACAACTTAGTGAACAAATTACAGCCGTTGCCGCGCAGTGCCATGACACTAAGGAACAGTTGCGCGTGGAAATTGAGGCTTGTTCACAAAAAAATAGCGAAGAAATAAAGTCAGTTGCACAAGAATTAAGGGAAATGCAAACAGCCGCAACAAATACACTCAGAGACGAAATTAGCGGAGTCGCCAAACAGTGCTCTGAAAAAGCTACACAATTACGGGACGAGTTTAGAGCAATGACGATAGAAGTTTCGCGCACTATGGACGCAAAGATAGACGCGAAATTCAAACAGCAGAACACTCAGATTAACGAGCGCTTTAATCAGCACATACAGAACAGTGATACGCGTTTCCGCAGATTTATTCAGGATCAAAACAAAGTAAAACGACAAGTCATGGAAACAATCACTGCACAAAGACAAGAGGACAAACGTAAAATATTCGCGAAAGCGAAGACGTATGTAGACAATAATATTACTACAGTGTCCGACAAAATTAATACCATAGAACAATTGAACGCGGAATTACGGGATGAAATTTCTGACCTTAAATCAAAAACAGATACACACACAGTAAATATTCAAACAGTGACAGATAGATTCGAACAATTAGATCTAACACAGGATTGTGATGTTATCAAAGGTGATGTTAAAAAACTGAGCGAAACTACGCGCAAGTTGCAAAAACAGATTAATGCGTCTGATTCTAAAACCGATGATCAGGTTAAAATACTGACTGAAAAATGTGATGAATTGGCCAGTCGTATTGATGTTATCGAAAATACTAATGACAATAAATCAGACGATACTGCACCGGTTTCTTTTATCCAAACACCTGAATTTCAAAATTTACAGCTGACAATTAATGAAATCGATTCATCTAACAACACGTTACGTCGGAAGTTATCAAATTTACAACAAGAAGTAACAGAGATGAAAAACATGTCAGTTAATAACATACCACAACAGACGCCACTTTATGAACATGTGTCAGAGTCACGCAGCGTGTATAATGTGAGCAATTTACAGCAACTACGCGACTTAAAATCCGAAAAGCCACGCGACTTAAAATCTGAAAAGCTACGCAACTTGAAATCCGAAATGACACAGACGAACAGATTCACACACAAACCTGAACGTGTTATCAAACTGAGTGACGAGAACGTAGATTTCGAGCAATTTGCATTTGTAAGCAAATGTAAAGAATTTAATAATGACAGAACACAGATACACGATTTGCACTGTATACGACAATTTATCTTTGTACATTCACCGCTATTATCGGTAATGGAGAAACTAGCTTTGAACCAGATGCGACAATTTATTTTTGTATTTACAACAGCATTGCCTGTAATGAAGAAATTTGAATTAGCACGAATACAACAATTTGCCTTTGAAATTTTACCGCTATTGCCTGTAACACAAAAGCTAAAATTTATTTGCAGTGCGTAAATGACCTCAGGGGATTCATTACGCTTTAATGAATATGTGCCGTAGCGAGCATAGGGCCCCGAGCTGTAGTAGTGCTGTTTCATCTTTAGTTTTCTGCACTGCTGCCTTTTCTTCTACTATCCTTTATATCTATCCAAACTGCTCTTTAACTATTGCTCTACCTAGTATTAAGAAACAAGTAACGAAAACCGGATATGAGAAATATTTTACCGAATGTGACAGTTATCAGTGGGCACTCCCGTAATGACAACTACCGCCGTAGCTTTATTAACAGATAAAATCGTAATCATCAGTATGTACAAAATTTTCGGCAGTCGCAACCACATTTTTGGTAACAATAGATGTTTTTCACCACAATAGCATGAAGGTCAGCCGCTTAGCATACCTAACCAACAATGCAGTCTACAAGGTCAACCAAACTTTAATGTTTCGCCGCGTGCATGTATAGTCTCAGCTCCAACAAATAGTAACGCATGGCAGCAAAGAAATAACTACGTACAGACAACACACTATTTCAACTCGCATCGCTATGCGCCGTATAGAAATTACTATCATGACAGACGTAAAAATGATGAGCACAATTTTCAGCGTACATTTAATAACAGTCGATCTTTTCAGCAGCAAGAACATTAGCAACAACACATTATCATGAATGATCCAGACAATAGGTGTCATCCATAGCGTAACACGTCAGTATGAAATAACAGAACAGTTCATACAGTGGATATGCCACAACATTCTCCCGTAAATAATAACACGTACGATAGAATTTAACCAGATACAGCACAGATTGCATACTACAGTAACGCAAACATTACTTTTGACAAGCAGAATTTTGCTCACGAGAATGTTATTTGAAGCATGTTTTGTTGAATGCTCCACTGTTATCGCACCCCGATCTTACTAGAAATTTTTCCATTGCTACCGACAGTTCCAACACCGCCTTAGGCGTACACATTTTCCAGGAAATAGAAGAAGATGGTTCT
The DNA here is from genome assembly GCF_021461395.2 of Schistocerca americana. Taxonomy (NCBI): domain Eukaryota; kingdom Metazoa; phylum Arthropoda; class Insecta; order Orthoptera; family Acrididae; genus Schistocerca; species Schistocerca americana. The sequence goes on from NC_060126.1 coordinate 371,128,663, forward strand.
ATAGTAATTAAAAACATCGCATTTGCAAGTCGCATTTTGTCACCTGCTGAACGAAATTATTCCGTCACAGAACTTGAAACATTATGTGTTGTATGGGCTTTCACGAGATTTAGGCACTTTCTTTATGGCAGACATACCACCGTCTACACAGACCATAGAGCGATACAATTTTTACTTTCAGCTAAATTCACTCACGACAGGTTAAGCAGATGGAAACTATATTTACAGGAATTTAATTTTACAATAGTTCACATTCCCGGTACGCAAAATGTTATAGCAGACGCACTATCGCGTTCTCTCAGTAACAATCAGCAAGACGTAGCAACCAACTTCTGCAAAGCAAATTTCAGTGTCATGTACATTCAGCAGGTTGCATTTGAAAATTTTATTTCATCGTCATTACAGGACATAGCACAAGAACAAAATAAGGACAATGTGTGGAAAGAAATTAAACACCTTTGGCAAGATAGGAAAAATGTTACGATTAGGAACCACTACACTGTACGCAATGACATTCTGTTTCGCCGCTCTCATCCTGACAGCAACATTTGGTTATTATGCATTCCTGACGAACTGGTTAACAAACTAATTTGGTACACTCATTTAAGTTACGCACATTACGGAGCACGAAAATGTTTTCTTATACTGAGACAGAACTGTTATTTTACCAACATGGAAAAACGTATACGACGAGTTTTAGCGTCTTGTAAAATTTGCCAGAAAGCTAAATCAGACACCACTTCACATATTCCTCCTTTATATCCCATTATACCTGTGAAATTAAGACACATGGCCGCAGTAGATATTTTTGGTCCGATTCCGAGAACTAACAGAGGTTTTTGCTACATTTTTGTCGCTATTGAGCTCACTTCAAAATTTGTTACTTTCACTCCGTTACGCAAAGCTACTGCTAAAACTGTTTCGAAAGCATTTGTAAAACATTTTCTATCTCATGTAGGGCATGTAATGAAAGTAATTTCCGACAATGGATCACAATTTCGTAGTAGTATATGGACACGCATGTTACGAGCTAGAAACATTTCTCCGATTTATATATCCAAGTACCACGCTTCTTCGAACCCCTGTGAAAGATTAATGAAAGAAATTGGTAAGCTGTGCCGAATATACTGCCACAAAAGACATATTGATTGGGATACACACATACTCTCATTCCAAGATGTAATTAATTCCATTCCAAATGAATCCACTATGCTATCTCCGACTGTTATACTGAAAAACGTTGAACCACCGAACAAAATTAAAGAATTAATAGAATTCCCCAAAAATCGTCGCCTACGACACCACGAAATAATTGACATTGCGCTGAACAACATCAAACGTGCCGCAGAGCGCCGGAGAAGACAGCAAAAACAGGTTTGTACACGCCGCGACTTTCACGTTGGACAGAAGATATTAGTACGTACACACTATTTATCCAGCAAATTAAAAGGTAAGTGCAGTAAATTTGAACTTCTATACGCAGGTCCGTATCGGATTCGCAGCATCCCTCACCCCAATGTTGTACACGTCGAAACTTTGAGAACCAGAAAATCGAAAGGCAATCACCATATCTCAAACATTAAACCGTTTATTGAGTGAAACCACTGTATGATTCAACACACTATGATGCCATTTACTAATGCAATTAATTCACCTGACTAATTACTGATGATTATCGTATTTTTTTTTCTTGGCAAGTGCCCGGCAAGGTAAGGTTAGCAGGTCGCTCTTCTTGTCGTTACACATCAGACCGTGCATATTTTTCCAGATGAATTTACACATTTACGACTATTTCTGCAATTATATTTATGTGACTACTTATTGATGATTATCGTATTTTTTTCTTGGCAAGTGCCCGGCAAGGTAAGGTTAGCAGGTCGCTTTTCTTGTCGTTACACATCAGACCGTGCACATTTTCCATTTTTTTGTATATATGACTGTACTGCAGTTTTGTTTGTATGCACTATGAAATAGTTAAGATATAACACACACCAGTCGACTTTGACATTTTTTTTTTTTTTTTGCCTTATGACATCTCAACATCGTGACTGTTTCACATTTTTTTTGCTACTGCATTGTATTATTCTGTGTACATTTTTTCGCATCCGAACACTGTCAATGTCTTGGACATATTACGTTTTCTGTCATGTTATGCTGTATGGTTAATTGTGTCACCATAAACCAGTCATTATTTAGTGGGTATAGGATTTAAATGCAAGACATTAATCTTTGTTCATCAATTTCAGAAAGGAATGATGATTCTAAGAAATAAATTTAACATAAATGGGAATTTCACCTACGGAATAAACGAAAGGAGATGCAATAACTTTATGAGGAAGAGTAAATGGATCAGGATTAACAAACATTAACAAGAATATACTATACTCATCGAAGAATAGCAGTCTTAACTAATTTTTTCTTTCAGAATACAAGGTGATTGATGCAGGCTGTCAGAGAGAACTACACATCTTAGTTTTAGTGATGAAATATGCTAGAGATAAGGAATAGTTATGTAATGAGTAATGAAGTGATTTTTTGCAGATGATAGTGAATACTGATGAATAATGACGAAGGATATGGTATTATGAATAATGAAGTTTTTCTTTACAGGTGATGATAATGGTGAAGTTATGATGATATGGATAATGAAGTTTTTTTTTCTTTATGCCACGTAGTTATTTAAGTATTTGTTGCGGTTTGCTTTGACAGCAGGTGTTACATTGCATAGTAGGATGACGGAAAGTTTTGGAAAGGACAGCTATGGAACACATTTTATACACATTTCACTACTTGTTAATTCGAAGTTCACTACTTTTCAGCATAGTGTGCGTTTCTTCTTTCAGGTCAATAATCCGTTTTTGTATTTTTTCCAGGAGAAGTTTTTCATGACACTTACTAAACCTGTTACTTATTATACCTGTTCTAGTACTTGCATTTTTATATTTTTTACCCATTTGTGTTTATCATTTATAAATGTGATCACATGTACTGCCTTGTTACATAATCTTGCTACAGCTGACTCATGACGAATGACGTTACCTATCCTCATTTGCAGCAATAGGTCAAAAGCAAAAAGTATTATGCCTCAGCAATTAATTATCGATCCCAACGCAATGCATTGCTACCAAAAAAATGTATTACCAGTCCCACATAATGTCACTAGTTTATGATAATTCTGAATAATACTGATCAACTCTGAATAGCATGTCACTCGAGTAATGACCTCTTAATGAGACTATATTCAAAATAATGCTTTGTCACTAGCTAATAACTGCCACTGTTTATTGTAATGCCTGTGATTACTAATGATTTGACTGTAATTAACTGATTTTTAATAATGACTTTGTAATGATCTGAATAATACTGAATGATGAACTATGTTTTATTCTATTCAATACTTGATGGCCACTGAGTGCCAATAATTAATGTCAATCAACAAAATTGTTATTAATTATGCCATTAATTAACTCTTGTTTTCAATGTTCATACTTTGTAATTGGAAATAAATGTGATTGTTTAATAATGCTTTGTAATTAGGAAAAGACTAATGATTCTTAATAGATTGGAATGACACATAATTAATTAACTATGGTACTGTTTAATAATGCTTTGTAATTAATTAAGGCTAATAATTCTTAATATATTGAAATGACAAATGATCAATTAATTAACTGTAATTAGACAAATGATTAATTAACTGTAATTAGACAAATGATTAATTAACGACAAATGATTAATTAACTGTAATTATACAAATGATTAATTAACTGTAATTAGACAAATGATTAATTAATGCCAAATGATTAATTAACTGTAATTAGGAAAAGGCTAATGATTCTTAATTATACTCTGTAACTGAAAAGAATGCGATTATTTCATAATATTTTGTAACCAGGAAAAGAAGGCTACTGATTCTATGTAAAACAATTAATGAACATTTTTCTGTAATACTACATACTTGGTACAGAAATGTTCAATAACTGGGCTATGAATGCCACGAACTATCAATGAAGACTGTAATTGTCAATATTATGTGACTTGATGTCCTTCACCTCATAAGCTGACTACCCTGAATTACTGCAATGTCCATTTGTCCTGTTTATCCCAGTGATCATGGAGCACTATATTTGGTTTTGCACTAATTCTACGTTGGTGTGCCTTGTAAGAGTGTGGTGTTGACACGACATGCTGTCCACCACCATGAGCGATGAAGACATTATTATGGTCCCACTGTTTGGTGTACCTAATGTACTGCCAAAATGAAAACATGGAACATTACTACGACAGTTCAGTGTCTTGGCTACACTGATAAATTCTGATGGGAAAAGAACTTCAAGTTGTGTCACTTGGTGTTGTACTACTGTGGAAAGATATGGACTTTCAGAGCAGCTGTGTGCAATCTAAAGTGCTACAACCATGATGCAATCCTTCCCTTTCCTATCCTGATTCTTGTCACATAAAGAAAAAATTTTTTTTTTGGTAACATCATTTATGTTCATAGGTTATACATTTTTCGATTCGCTAAACTCCAGTGTGAGTACACTTATGTCACTGGTCGACATGATGTTTGCCATTATGTTTATTTGTTGTGAAAATACTAAAGACATTTTTCAGTGCATGTGCACTTTGGACATGAATTTTTTTTTTTTTGTTTTTGCCATTATGTTTATTTGTTGTGAAAATACTAAAGACATTTTTCAGTGCATGTGCACTTTGGACATGAATTTTTTTTTGCCATTATGTTTATTTGTTGTGAAAATACTAAAGACATTTTTCAGTGCATGTGCACTTTGGACATGAATTTTTTTTTGCCATTATGTTTATTTGTTGTGAAAATGCTAAAGACATTTTTCAGTGCATGTACACTTGTCAACATAATATTTTTTTGCCAGTCTGTTTATTTGTTCTGAATATGCTAAAGAATTTTTTCAGTGCCTGTGCACTTTGTTATCTGTCAAATAATTTGTATATACTTTTCTGATTTGCTACTATGTTTTGTACTCACATTTTGTCTTTGTCTGATATATTTTGTACTTAGTGCATGTGCACAACATTTACTTTATGTACTACATCTAATTATTCTTGCCAGTCTGTTTATTTGTTCTGCATATGCTAAAGAATTTTTTCAGTGCCTGTGCACTTTATCTGTCAAAAAGTTTGTATATACTTTTTTCTGATTTGCTACTATGTTTAGTATTCACATTTTGTCCTTGTCTGATATATTTTGTACTTAGTGCGTGTGCACAACATTTAAATATTCTGTAAGTTGTAGGATTTTGTTAATTAAAGAAAAATTTTGCCGCGCTTGGCAAGTCCAAATGACTCACCATCGCTGCCAAATTTTTGCCCCCCGAGTGGAGGGTTATGAAACACGTATGTAACGCAGCAGCGATGGCGAGGCATTGTAGCATCTGTGACCAGAGAGTATGCGCTTGACCGCGCGAGTGTTGCGAGCGGTTCTCAGTCAGTAGTAGTCTTTGCGAGTTAGTTGTCGCTATGCAAAGTAGCAGTCAGTCAGTCGTTGCGAGTCTGTAGCTCTGTCTAGTTGAGAGCAGTACTCGGTCTGTAGTCGTCATGCAGAGCGGTCGGTCAGTAGTAGCAGCCCAGTGCGGTTGTGTGATGTAGGCGGTCGGCAACAATGGTCAAGATGAGGAATAAGGTATACTGTTAATTAATATAATCATTAGATAATGAAAAATTTTATTTATTGTAATTATTCTCCAACAAGTCTCTCAATAATAATTTTTTATTTCAAAAGCATTTTCTCAAAAGTTTAATTTTTTTTTTGAACTAAAGATCTCGTTGCACTTCCCATTTCATTCCACTTCTTTTTGAAGAAAAATTTCACTAGAATTACAAAAAAAAAAAGGAGAATATTATTATTTGCAATGTAGTTCCTCCAAGCGGTGCGCAACAACAAGAGCAGATATGTGACATCCATTTATTCCGAGGTAAGACTTTAATTCTGATTGTTTTACACAGGGCCAAAGACCGATATTTCGGTTTAATTAAATTTTCTTATCACTGAATGGACTTTAATTTTTCATGAGGAATTTATATTTGAGTCAGATTGCGAATTTCACATTTTTGTTGCCATTTTCAATACCTCTCATTGTGGGCGAGGTTACAATTAGCGCAATGTCCATTAGCATTCGTAATTAAAGATTGTCGTGTTTCTTTCTTTCAAATTTTTGTGGGGAGGTTACAAGGTTACTGTACAACACATTCTACTGTTCACATATTAAACATCTTCTTCATAAAATGTACTATAAAAAACCTTTTTATTGTTCTGTAGTCTCGAAACCATAGTATACCTGTGCCTTATGAAAGAACTTTTGGTTGTGTGATTAATTCCATCCATTGCCGGAAAAGTCTGGTGGGTGATTAAATCAGATTAACACCAAAATAAACAACATAAAATATCATTTAACTGCATTTCCTCCAAAATGATTCTGCACTAATGTTACGATTGCACGGAATCTTGTTTTGTTGCCACATTCTTGGCGAAAGGCCAAAGGGAACAGAATGCTATTGGAACAGCATGCCACTTCACGGGCGAGTACACTCACAAACAGAGCGCACTGTATTTTACGGGATATCTGAAATTAACAGTCAACGTCCTTGTCTTTCCACCAAACTGAACTTCCAAGTACTTCACACAATCACACTGTAACGCCTAGCTTCGACGCCTCTTTAATCACAAATATCCGTAGACGTTAAGGGCCGCAGTACAAGCAGATGTTGGACGTATGCGGCAGTATGTAACATTTTAAAATACCTTTTTAGTGACATACGTTATGTTTAGGTGGTTTACGGCCACCGCAGCAACTTCGTGAAGTGGCAGGGTCAACAATGGCAGCATCAATGCCTCACGATAATCCCTCTCGACACGAGTAACGCAACGCAAGTAAACGTAACAAGTGAGCCGCTTCTCCTTCCTCCTCCTTATTTTTAATCAACCTCTTGCCACTTCGCGCCTCCGTTACTCTTCAGTCTACTTTTGTGCAGCTGCTCGCTATTGTTCTCGATTACTTTTCGTCGCCTCCAGGCAGTGTGCAATTATGTGACGCTCTAGGCACACAAATCGCACTTCATCTCCATTTTCAGTTATTCTCCTGGTGCCCCAGTTCCCGCGATATGGTAGTAAAAAAACTTAACTGGGTACAGTTGAGTATCATATTAATATAAGGTTGGTGCCCAAGTTCGTAGTGATTTTCCATAAGTTTAACAAACACAACATACACAGAGATTTTAGTTGTCAATAAAATATTCTCCTTCACTGCTTAGTTTGCCAACGCCGCAGGGGTAACTTTTCTATTCCGCGACTGTAGAAATCACGTGGTTTTGAGGCAAACAATTCGTCAAGCCAAGTTCGGAGCGCATTTTCACAGGGAAATGAAGTTCCTTGAAGGTTGTTCGATAGTGTGTAACCTCCCCCCTCACTTACCGACCTTAATGACAGTGAAAAATTAAACCGCGTGTACCTAATGGAAATTTGGGAAAAGCAATCGTCACCGAAGTTAATCTATCGGTAAAGAGGGAGGAAAGGGTTACATCTAAATGAAAGGAAAAATGCAAATGAAACTGGTGGAAATTAATTTTGAAAAGGGGTAAAGTTAATAAAGAAAGTAAATGTGCGGCCGTTACGTTAACAATTAACTAGCGGTAATTAGATATTTGAGATTTGGGAGAAATCACGGTCGCCAGTCCTAAGGACAATTACTATAGTAACTGAAAAAGAAAGGTTATTACACATATAATTAGCACTAGAAGCGTGGCAACTGAAGGTTGACACGTGTAGTGTGAAAACTGAAAGTTTGTCAGAAGTAATAGATTTCACTACACCCTGACTTAATTTAGCAAAAGAATTAATAAAACCGGAAAATCGAAAGTTAATTTAGTGACTGAAGTTAATAGTGAGCTTTCTTTCTGAAGCACATCGAAATTCAGTAACATACAGTTAGTCTTGGACTACCTCAACAATCATTTCAAAAGCTACTTGAATCTACGCAATTTAGAAATAAGAGATTTAACTTTGAACTTGAATTAAATGATCCTGAACAATTAACAATAGTAAAATTTAGTACGTACCAAGCTGAGCTGCAGTCACAGGTAAGCTAAAATACGATAACAAAACTCGCACTCTTAATTTGTGCTTGTGTAATCTGAATATTGAAGCCAGCTATGAATACCTTTGAGATTAAAGCAGTGAAATGATGTTACTTTAATGCTGGCGTCTGAATTTCAACGACACTCGGGTTCATTCCGGAAAAGGAAGGGACCTTGCTTGGTAATGCAATTGGGACAATGAGCAACAAAGGTTCATGCTAAGTTGCTGTAATTTTGCGAGGCAAATGGAACAAGATTAAAAGCTGAGGTCTGCCATACAGTTCTAAAACTTTACGTGCTTCCAGTCTTCCTTGTTGGTTGATTGAAGGTTTGAAGCCGTCGATCGAGGAGGTGGCGACGGTCACTCATTGTCGGCCGTCGCTGTTGCAGAAGCTGGATGTTGGCGGGCCTTCTTCCCGACACGGTCACCAGGCGAAACGGGCTCTTGATGTGCGCCAGCTAATGCTTCCCGTCCGCGACACCATGTCAGAAACTATCATCGCGAGTCGAGCGCAATTACATGCTGCCAAACCCCGAAAGCGCGGCAACTCGCGGGAGCGTCACACAACACCTGCTCCACTCGCTACTCCCGCCACACTCACTCTGCTCAGCCCGCGCTCCACGCGGCAGAGTTCACACTACCAAAGATCCTACACACTTTGATTCTTCACACGACCTATCGACGTAATCGTTCGATAGCAGTTTTCCCTAGGCAAGACCCAGCGTAAAAATACAAATAATATTTACGAAACAAACCAATTATAGATCGACATAAGTGCATAAATATATATATATCCAAACAGTAAAGCAATTACAATATATAAAGAGACAGAAATGTCATATCTTGCGGTAGCAAAACAAGGAAAAAAATAATAGTACAATAGATGGAAATAGGAGGATATGCATTTCCGGCGTTACACGTGCCCCACATTGTCTGAGGATGTTCGTGTAACGTAAACAGACTCAGAAAATGTCCCAAAAAAAACCAGCGGAAATGCATATGCTCAAAACATCAACAAAATTTAGCATTCGTCTAATTAACCATAAATCAATTTTTTGACCATAATAATTGAGTGGAGACACTCCTAATCTTATTCCACTCTGTCATCTTGATCAAAATAAAACAGGTTGACAACATATTAAAATTCATAGAAAACATAGAAAATGGTTTAGCTATTCTAAAATCATTAAAATTCGTAACACTATAAGAAATGGAACACTATTTGCAAAATTGATCAGAGTGCATGGTCATAAAAAACAGGTATATCAAAATACGCAAACTAATAATTAATTACATAGAATACACATTTTTTTGTAACCTTTTCATAATTAATTTTCTCGTCATGTCCAATTAACGCTAAACAAGAAAATAATATACATCAGATCGAAAAAAACATAAATATTGACAGTAGAATTCTTTCAGCTGTCCAGGAAGAAAAACAATTCCGCCTTCCGTACTCGCAAGTACAAAGAATGCCGACAGCGGCCCAAGAGCCAACAGCGGCACAAGAGCCGACAGCGGCTCGCCTCGCCAGTATTGTTGCGCCCGCGTGTGCGGCACGCTTGATCTCACTCGCCCTTGTGACGGCGTTTCCAGAACGTCCGCTTCACTGAATTCTTTAGGAAAAACTCACTCCCGAGTAATCTCAAGGAGTCCCTTAATACTATCACAGTGGATAACTCAACACTGTCCATCATCACACGCATGTACTAGCCTGAAACTTATAACGGCGTCTAAGTACATCGGCAATGACTAGTAAATCACATATTTATGAAATCTTACAGCTATTTACAAAATCATATTTACATTCCTTAATCTACTGTGACTCAGCTGAAAACTTAAACTAGCAGCTTGGATTTTTCAGTTGATTAGATCATGATTAAATTGATTAAAATTAAATTGATTAATCAAAATTAATTACTTATTAATTACAACTTCTTTAATGACCTTGGTCAGTCAAAAGCATGGCAATCTAGCAAATCGTTAAATCTTACACTCTATTTTACATACTGTCTAAATTACCCATTGTGTGGTATTAATCGATCCTAGGTTGGTACAATTTCAAGTCTACAATATTCCGTAAGCATTTGTGTGAGGCATACCAATGACTTTATATGGTCCATTATAAACAAACTTAAATTTAGAGTTTTCATGGTCTATCTCGCTCGATTTCTCATGAGCTTTTACAAGTACTAAGTCTCCGATTGCAAACTTAGCAAAACGCGCTTTAGCGTCATGACGACGTATGCGAGCATCGGCTTTTAGCTTCATTACTTCTCGCAAACGATCTTTTTTCACACCAATACTAATGTTAATCCGTGGAGGGAATTTGATTATCTCTTCCAATTCACTTTCTACACTTTTGTCAATGCCGAAATTCCTCATGTTATGGCAGTTCAAACTCATTCCTACGTCAATGTCATCCGGCCAGTTAACAATTTGTATAGGCTGGTATTGCCTATGCACACCGTCTCCTGCCTCGTCAAAACCAACTACCATTGTTTTATCTAGTGACATACATGTCAAAGTTTTGCTTTCGCAGTTAATCACTGCACGGTACTTTAATAGCCAATCTAACCCGATAATTACTTCCGTAGTTAAGTCTGGCACGACGACAAACTCTTGTTCAAATCGTGCCCCACATATCTCGAAGTTGACAAAAATATGTTTTGTGACCGGTTTACTGGCCTTCCCAGTAACACCGATAATTTTCACTCCTGTTACTGGCATAACTACGATGCCAGGTCTGTCTTTCAGTAACTCAAATATTTTCCCAGATACAGCACTCAATTCTGCACCGGTGTCAATCAACACGTTTAGTTGTAGGTCGTGCATATTAACAGACACTACTATCTGTCTACACTTGTCCTCGACTGTTTCTTTATTTTCCCACAGTAAATCCTCGTCTATATCCAGGTCATTCCAGAAAAAACCATCCGGCTTTGATCCTAAATCCGATTTATCTGGCGGCTTTTTCAGCCTCTGTTTACATACAGTTTTAATTTTAACACGTTTGTCCTGAGGCTTAGTCTGTAGCTTCGCCTCCAATACCGAAACCTTTTCCCGTAACTCGTCAACTAGTGAGTGTTGCTTTGCTATCAATTCACTAATCGTCACCTTCGTTGATTCCACTTTGGTCAGATTAATCTCATCCGCCAATCTACCTGGAGAAATGTGCCCAGTAGTATCTGCAATTACTTCCTCTGGATCTGCGCAACCCACACTGCTACCGTCTGACCGTATAACGTCAGCTCTAACCTCGTACACGCTGTAATCTACGTGCTTTTCTACCAATCGTGTCCGGCTATCACTAAAATTTTCGTAATCTTTCTCCTTAATACTCTCGCAATATTTAAACTGGAGGTTTGCGTCGGATGGGTCGGCTACTTCTACCACTACAACTTTCGGTAAAGTCTGCCGGTTAGGGCCAGAACTTTCCGTTACTACTTCAACATTCAATTCCTGCGGGACGAAACACGACGCATCTTGCTCGTGCTCCCCATTAACATCAACTATTTCTAGTAAAGTCTGCCGGTTAGGGCCAGAACTTTCTATCACTTCACAACTACTATCCTCCTGTGGGACGAGACGCGGCAAATCCTGCCCGCGCTCCCTATAAACACTTCTACCGTACAGGCCCCTATAATCTCTTAGTTCGTCGTATAAGCGACCGAACTGCCGTAACCAGACCTCATCCGTCTCTGCATCCCCTCGCTCAATGACGGACGTGTTATCCGACATCTGATCTTCTCTCAACAATTGCGAATCATTCTTAAACTCAATCTCCAGTTCCGCTGTGGGTATTACAGCTGCCACTTTATAATCGATTTCCGGAACACTACTTAAATTGTTCTCACTGACAGTGAATGTATTTTCTGCTGCCATGTATACAGCTGATTTACTACTTGTGGGCGCACTCCTTTCTCCTAACACTGGCACACTCTCCCGCCGTTGATTATTCCATACGGAATTTTCATAACGACGACACCTGGGTTTTCTCTTGTTATTGGGCCGCCAAAATTTCTCCACGCCCGCTCGGCCCCTCACCGGCGCGGCTAATGGTTTCCCTGTCTCGTCCCAGCAGATACGGTCCCCGGATGCTGCTGAGGCGGTTTATCACACCCTCTGGCGTTATTACTATTCTGTGAGGCCCGTATCACGTTAGTACGATACTGGTTTCCGTCATTCCTGTTATTATTTGCATTGTACCGATTGTTATTACGGTCCGAACCATTATTGTTATTGCTGCCATGGTTGCGGTATGCATTATTTCCATGGTTATCGTTGTTGTGGTTGCTGTGGTACCCGTTGTTGTTACCACGGCCTCTACCACTGTCGCGATTATTGCGCCAATTGTCCTCGTCCTCAACTCTTTCCAGGAAATCATTGATTGTCCTGTAATTGCTTCCTACGTAGCGTTTTGTATCATCTGGAAGCTTCTTGTAGAGTTCCCAGACTATTTCGGATTCCGTGCGGCGATCACGCAAATATTCCAACTTGCGGATCCAGCCCTCACAAAACTCCCTCATCGAACCGCGCGAATTCGCATCGAAAGGCCTCGATACGACAAATTCGCGCCAGACACTTTGCTGTTTTTGCTCTGACCAGTATTCAGCCAGAAACAAATTTTTAAACTCGTCAAAAGTCAGGTTCGTAATGTCGAGGTTTAAGCCCCAACGCTTGGCATCACCAGCCAGCGCATCAATAACCGCATTAATTTTTCTCTCATTAGTCCATGATCTGGGTAAAACTCTTTCACAATTCTTAATGAAATCCGTCGCGTGTATACCGCCTTTTTTCAAGGGGTCGAACCGCTCCTCTTTCGTCAACAATTCCGAACTATGTGCACAGATTGGCACATAGCTCTGTTTTTCATCAAATTTCTTTTCTAATTCCGACACTCTCGTAATTACTTGGCAAGTGGTTGTCGCAAGCGTTTCCACTTCCCTCTTTTTCTCTTCGCAGGTATTAGCCTGCTCCCTCACTTTAGTGTCTACTTCGGACACTAAAGCCTTTAAAGTTTCCACCTCCTGTTGATCCTCTTTTTTCACTAATTGAATTTGTTCCGTCACCTTATTCTCGATGATCGGAGCAACTGCTTCTCCTACACCTTTCTCGATTCTGCTAATTTCGGAATCAAAGCGAGTATTTATGCTCGCAATTTCCGCCTGAACGCCTATCATTTCCTGTTTAAGATTACCGATTTCGGTGTTAATTACAACAATATCTTCTTTGATTTTATCAACTTTTGTATTAACAACTCCAACATTGTTGTTAACAACATTAATAGCTTTGTTCTGATTGTCTAGCTTTCGTTCAATCTTTTCAGACTGAGCTTCTTGCTTGGCAGACAGAGCTATAATTTCTGCCGATTGACTCTTGATTTCATTAATCAAAACATTCAATAAATCAGTTAAATTCCCGGAGACTACCGGTTTTACTTCCGTAGCTGGTTCCTCTATACATGTTCCCCCATATTCATCATCAAGGGGTACAGATTTGATTTTCGCTTCCGATTCCGAAACATTTTCTAAAGTTTGGAATTCCATTTCTGCTCTTTGTTGCGTTTCGGCGGTCGCGTCTTTCATGCTAGCCGCCTGCCCCTGAACAATGGGTACCGCGGTGCGCGTTTCCCACTGTTCGACCGATTGTTCCGTATCCAAGTCTACCAAATTTTGGCAGTTGTTGCCTTCACTCATTTTAATAATTTTCAATATAACTGACAAATCTCAAATGTAATTAGGATTACTCCCACTACTTATTCTCGCTGACGTAACGGCCTGTACGTAACCAGTACTTTGTTACGAGATTTGCACAATGCCAAATTCGTGTCCAGAACAACCTCAAATCCAAAGATTGTCCTGTCACCAGGTCGCCACGTGTAACCTCCCCCCTCACTTACCGACCTTAATGACAGTGAAAAATTAAACCGCGTGTACCTAATGGAAATTTGGGAAAAGCAATCGTCACCGAAGTTAATCTATCGGTAAAGAGGGAGGAAAGGGTTACATCTAAATGAAAGGAAAAATGCAAATGAAACTGGTGGAAATTAATTTTGAAAAGGGGTAAAGTTAATAAAGAAAGTAAATGTGCGGCCGTTACGTTAACAATTAACTAGCGGTAATTAGATATTTGAGATTTGGGAGAAATCACGGTCGCCAGTCCTAAGGACAATTACTATAGTAACTGAAAAAGAAAGGTTATTACACATATAATTAGCACTAGAAGCGTGGCAACTGAAGGTTGACACGTGTAGTGTGAAAACTGAAAGTTTGTCAGAAGTAATAGATTTCGCTACACCCTGACTTAATTTAGCAAAAGAATTAATAAAACCGGAAAATCGAAAGTTAATTTAGTGACTGAAGTTAATAGTGAGCTTTCTTTCTGAAGCACATCGAAATTCAGTAACATACAGTTAGTCTTGGACTACCTCAACAATCATTTCAAAAGCTACTTGAATCTACGCAATTTAGAAATAAGAGATTTAACTTTGAACTTGAATTGAATGATCCTGAACAATTAACAATAGTAAAATTTAGTACGTACCAAGCTGAGCTGCAGTCACAGGTAAGCTAAAATACGATAACAAAACTCGCACTCTTAATTTGTGCTTGTGTAATCTGAATATTGAAGCCAGCTATGAATACCTTTGAGATTAAAGCAGTGAAATGATGTTACTTTAATGCTGGCGTCTGAATTTCAACGACACTCGGGTTCATTCCGGAAAAGGAAGGGACCTTGCTTGGTAATGCAATTGGGACAATGAGCAACAAAGGTTCATGCTAAGTTGCTGTAATTTTGCGAGGCAAATGGAACAAGATTAAAAGCTGAGGTCTGCCATACAGTTCTAAAACTTTACGTGCTTCCAGTCTTCCTTGTTGGTTGATTGAAGGTTTGAAGCCGTCGATCGAGGAGGTGGCGACGGTCACTCATTGTCGGCCGTCGCTGTTGCAGAAGCTGGATGTTGGCGGGCCTTCTTCCCGACACGGTCACCAGGCGAAACGGGCTCTTGATGTGCGCCAGCTAATGCTTCCCGTCCGCGACACCATGTCAGAAACTATCATCGCGAGTCGAGCGCAATTACATGCTGCCAAACCCCGAAAGCGCGGCAACTCGCGGGAGCGTCACACAACACCTGCTCCACTCGCTACTCCCGCCACACTCACTCTGCTCAGCCCGCGCTCCACGCGGCAGAGTTCACACTACCAAAGATCCTACACACTTTGATTCTTCACACGACCTATCGACGTAATCGTTCGATAGCAGTTTTCCCTAGGCAAGACCCAGCGTAAAAATACAAATAATATTTACGAAACAAACCAATTATAGATCGACATAAGTGCATAAATATATATATATCCAAACAGTAAAGCAATTACAATATATAAAGAGACAGAAATGTCATATCTTGCGGTAGCAAAACAAGGAAAAAAATAATAGTACAATAGATGGAAATAGGAGGATATGCATTTCCGGCGTTACAAGTGGGCGGAAAGGTGAAAATCTGTGGGCGCAAGATCGTGTGAATGAGGTGGGTGTGGAATGACTTCCCAACCTGACTCCTGTATAGCGTTTTTTGTTAGTCTAGCAGAACGCGGGCGGCCGTTACCGCGTAGTAGCATCACTTCACGCAGTCCTCGTTTTCATTATTTTTGGACTGCGTCTGCAAGACATTTTAGTTGATGCTAATAAATTTCAACAGTGATGGTTACATCTCGGGGAGGCAATTCGTAGTTCACCACACCGTCGCTGTTCCAAGCAAATGCATACCATTATCTTTTGTGGATGCGCGCAGGTCTTTTTACGGGGAGTTGCTGCTTTGTTTGAGCTGAACCATTCCTTTCTTTTCATTATGTTAGCGTAAAGACACCATTTATCGTCGCCAGTAAAGATACGGGATAGCAATGGTCGGTGTTGTTCACGAGTCAATTGATGACGAGCACGCACAGCTGCACATATGGCCACCCGGTTATTTTTGTGATTCTGGCTAAGAACATACGGCACCCATACACCCGACTTTTAACACTCACCACTGCATGCAAACGTCACACGATGGAATCATCGCAGTTCAACACATTTCCCAGGACCCGAGTACACTAGCGTGCATGATTGGGGATTAAAGCGTCTAGAGATCTTCTTCAAACCTTGAAAGACCATCCTGAACGTGGAGAGTCACTAACCCAAAACGATCCTCCTTAAAAAGAGAAAACCGTTAACTTTTCGTGCTTTGTACAAGGACATTATACTCATTCACGGGGCAAATGTTTTTAGCTGCCTTCGCTGCTGTCAGCACTCTAATGAATTTAAACAGAAAACTATGTCGGAAATATTCCGATTTCTCCACTAGGCACTCCATTTTCTAGAGTCCATAGCTCCATTCACTATCACCAAATGACAAAATGACATGTAAACTTAAATAGTAACAGTGAAATACAAATAAAGAATGAGAATTGATAAATAAACCAATAGCAACCGGAATACCAAAACGCAATACAAATACGCTACGAAGTTATGCACCAACCGAGTACATGGGGCTGATGAGGCTACATGAACCATTTGATTTACACAAGTTGTTGGGGCGATTTAATGTTGTAATTTATTATACTGTAAGCCAAAATCACATGATGTGAAATTGTTATTTCATGGCCAGCTTTGACAGTAATCACGGTCATCCACAGATTCTCATATTTCCCAGAAATGTAACTACAAATCAGTCTCGTCGACATATTGAGGTTCAAATGGCTCTGAGCACTATGCGACTTAACTTCTGAGATCATCAGTCGCCTAGAACTTAGAACTAATTAAATCTAACTAACCTAGAGACATCACACACATCCGTGCCCGAGGCAGGATTCGAACCTGCGACCGAAGCAGTCACGTGGTTCCAGACTGTAGCGCCTAGAACCGCTCGGCCACTCCGGCCGGCTTGAAATTTTAACCCGAGGGTTGTAGGGTTGGTCACTATGCGGTAATTATTTTTAACTTTTCTTATTTTTAGTTTTTAGGTTACTTACACTGCAGAATAAAACCGTAATAAAAAAAACTAATAAAAAACTGTAATAAAAACTGTAATAAAAAACTGTAATAAAAAAACTGTAATAAAAGAACTGTAATAAAAAAACTGTAATAAATGAAATTCCCCTCTTCAGTCTAGCTAGTGATCAATCATATGGTTTATAACATCAGAAGCCAAACATGTCCAATATATTACATTTGTCAATATTTTCTTAAAAGGCATGAAAAGGAAAGGCGAAAGCAAAATATAGATTTGCCGTCATTATTTCATCAAAATCTAGAAAACAGCCTCACATAAAAATTTTCTGACTGATGTGATTGAAGCCCTACGTGCAGCGAATTAATTTCTTTTCTTAACAGACTCGTGGGGACGACAAAAAAAATCAACGGTTATACGGCGAGGTTTTCCAAGATGGAGGAGGATTGCCATAGGCAGTATCAATCTGAATGGTCCCCTCCAGTAGTCCAACGTGTGATGTACGTTTTTATCGTCAGGTAAAGAATCTGATCAGAAGCATTCAGCACTTCTGCTATTCATCGATAGACAAAAAGAACTAACATCCCGAGAAGACTGCATCAAAATACAGTGTGACTCGAAAAGAAAAGAGAGATTTCAACTGTTTATTACAAACAACTGTGAAACATGTGAACACATCGCGCCTTGTCACTGACTAGAAGAAGGTTCATTGTTAACACAGACAGTACACCATACACTCAATATGAGCACCATGCGTTGCTCGAGAAACATCGAAACGATAGTCCATTTCGTATCAGATAAGAATCAACAGGTCCCCGTTTGTTCAATCGATAGCTGCTACAATTCGATATTTGAGCTCTTGAAGAGAAGCTGTCATATGTGCAACAAGGACTGTCTTTTATCTACCCCACAGAAAAAAAATCTCGAAGTGTGATGTCTAATGATCCGGGAGACCATAAGCAATTAACGAGATATAGTTGTTCACCTCTTCCAATCCAACGTTGTGGGGTGGTGTCAAAATAACGTCCCAGCTCAAGGTGAAGGTGTCGCGGGGCGTCGTCATGCATAAAAATGGAATCTTCGTGAAGTTGATGAAACAACAAATTTTACAGCATACCTTCTGTTACGGTCACCGGGACGCAACTGCTGCAATAACTGCAACTTGTAAGACTTCATATGCAGGCATTGTTTCAGAATACGCCACCCCGTTGTTTGAGGAAATTTAAGTTGCTGGCCTGTCCGCCTTTTGGACTTCCGAGGTCTCCGAATGAACGCATCCCGGATACGCTCAACATTTTCACCAGACGTGCGTGGCCGACCAGTGCTTTTCCCTTTGCATATGCAACCAGCTTCCAAGAATTGTTTATGCCAGTCATACATCTGCTTGTGCAGAGGCGGCCTCTTGCTGAACCGACGGCGGAATGCACGTTACACGTGTACAATGGATTGACTTAGCCCAAATTCCAACACGCAAAATGATTTCTCTTGTGGTGTAGTCACCATACTATTATAAACATACATCAGCGCAGCTGTATCAAAACTTTGAACCTTCCTCGATCCAGTGGCATACGCAACGTGTTTCTATCTTCTATAGTTTCTCTGTAATAAAGGAACCGAAGTCTGTTCTTAGTTTTGAGTCACCCTGCACATTTCACTGTACATACGCCAGCTACCCTCGCCAGTATTTGGCGACATGATGCTTTACCCGTGTTTTGCTGCCAAACTGCGCTATGAGAAGAACATTTTACGAACGTAGCCAAGTTTGTGTTTGTATAGAAAGTTTAAAACAACCATGTAATTGCAAAAACGCGGCGTTCATAACTTGGGCTACATGCCGAGACCGAGTGAGGTGGCGCGCAGGTTAGCACACTGGACTTTTATTCGGGAGGACGACGGTTCAGACCCGCGTCAGGCCGTCCTGATTTGGATTTCCGTGATTTCCCTAAATCGCTTTAGGCAAATACTGAGATGGTTGCTTTGAAAGGGCAAGGCTGGCTTCCTTCCTCATCCTTCCCTAATCCGATGGGACAGATGACATCGCTGTTTGGCCCCCAACCCCAAATCAACCAACCAACATGCCGATAAAATTACTGATTCCTTTGTTTCTACGTTAAACATCACCCCAGCACGTGTAAATCGTCAGCTGTACGGTAATAAAAGAATCTAATCTTATATATTAAGTTTTTGTGTATACCTTAAAGTCGCTTTCTGGAAAATTATTTGCAAATCTCATGTTTTCCTTTGCCTTTTCTTTCCACGCCTTTTATGAAAATACATTATGCTGAACATTATTTCGGTTTATTTTTCAGTGTAACTAACGTAAAAATTGAATATAAAGATAGTTAAAACAATTTCCGTACAGGGGTTCGACCTGGAGCCCTCGGATTGCCGTCCCGCACTCTTTCCGTTGCACCAAGCGCTGTCTGGAAACTTCTAACGTGAGTGACTCATGCCTGTCCCTACTCACGCCAAAGTTGCTATTTTTTTCTAAACGCTTGGTCATCCGGACCTCCCAATCCTGTCACTTTCATTTGTGGCCAGACCCTTCATATACCATAAATTTGGACGAAATCTGTGGTGGCGGCTAGGCGTGGTCCCCCTTGTCGGACAAAATGCCATATCCATCGAATGAAGATTTTGTGTTTTATTGTGCTGCTTTATTTTTAATCCTTAAATACTCAACGCTTCTAGCCCATCCGTAAGATCCTCCTAAATTGTCATTCATATGGAAAGCAATGAGTCCTAAGTAACATAACAGATAGAACTAAAATGAGAAGTGCTCGAACACAGAAAATAGCATAGCCTAACTGCTTAGAAGATTATACTTGAATTCATACTGTTCATTAAAGCTTGAAAAGTAATATACAGTAGATTTCGTGTTGCTGGTAGCGTAGGCATTTTGTTACACATCCAATGGCCTGACAGACCCGATAACTTTCGTCAAAACATTTGCTGCGGTGACTCAGAAAAAAAGGAAGTCAGAATGGGGCCCTGTCGACAAAGAATTTATTAAAGAAGAACATTCAAGAGTCTTAGGTAATAAATTTGTAAAATTTGTACCTCATAATCGTTCCACAACAAAAAAATGTTATGTGTGTACTTTATGTCTTTCCTTCTTGCATCTACGAAAACATGACACGTAGGGGTGTCACGAAAGTTTGAAATGAACTTTGGTGTGTCCCAAAAAAAAAAAAAAAAATAAAATAAAATAAAATAAAAAAATAAAAAAAAGACATGCTGAGAAAGATGAGGCTAGGGAAATAACAGCAGGCTTAAATGTGGGTGGGTGAACGTTTATTTGTATGCTCTTCGATGTGGCTTGGAGGATGTACCTTTGAGCGTTGAGAGTACAAATCCAAAAGCTCATGGTTCAGTTCCCAGTTACTACTACAGTTTTTTTCTGTTAAAAACGTACCTTTCACCTATGATAAACTTTAATATTTGATGCACAATGACGATGCCTGATGCTCTGGATTGCACGTCAAATTGTAAGTCCCTATGTGATACCCTTTTCGGTTTTGCAGCACCCGGATCGTCCAGTTGAGACAATGTTTTGATTGTCCACCTGGCCATCATCTTCAGGTGAGGCGCCCTGTTGCTACTGTGGAGCTGGCACCCCTGCACACCCTGTAATCCAGCAGAGAGTATTCAGTGCCGCCGGTCACGGAGGCAAACAAACGTGAGCTGTCAGTGCCCTAACTAGTGGTCAAAATATTCTGCCCACTGAAAACATTGCGTTTTAACGCACGTCAGCGCAGAGCTCCACGACTAGCTCATAGAATTTTCTTGTTGTTGTTGTGGTCTTCAGTCCTGAGACTGGTTTGATGCAGCTCTCCATGCTACTCTATCCTGTGCAAGCTCCTTCATCTCCCAATACCTACTGCAACCTACATCCTTCTGAATCTGCTTAGTTTATTCATCTCTTGGTCTCCCTCTACGATTTTTACCCTCCACGGTGCCCTCCAATGCTAAATTTGTGATCCCTTGATGCCTTTCTTCGTCTCTATTAATACACTACTGGCCATTAAACTTGCTACACCAAGAAGAAATGCAGATGATAAAGGGGTATTCATTGGACAAATATATTATACTAGAACTAACATGTGATAGCACTTTCACACAATTTCGGTGCATAGGTCCAGAGAAATCAGTACCCAGAACAACCACCTCTGGCCGTAATGACGGCCTTGAACGCCTGGGCATTGAGTTAAACTGAGCTTGCGTGGCATGTCCAGGTACAGCTGCCCGTTGCAGCTTCAACACGATACCATAGTTCATCAAGAGTAGTGACTATCGTATTGTGACGAGCCAGTTGCTCGGCCACCATTGACAAGACGTTTTCAATTGGTGAGAGATCTGGAGAATGTGCTGGCCAGGGCAGCAGACGAACATTTTCTGTATCCAGAAAGGCCCGTACAGGACCTGCAACATGCGGTCGTGCATTATCCTGCTGAAATGTACGGCTCGCAGGGATCGAATGAAGGGTAGAGCCACGGGTCGTAACACACCTGAAATGTAACGTCCACTGTACAAAGTGGCGTCAATGCGAACAAGAGGTGACCGAGACGTGTAACCAATGGCACCCCATACCATCAAGCCGGGTGATACACCAGTATGGCGATGACGAATTCACGCTTCCAGTGTGCGTTCACCGCGATGTCGCCAAACACGGATGCTACCATCATGATGCTGTAAACAGAACCTGGATTCATCCGAAGAAATGACGTTTTGCCATTCGTGCACCCAGGTTCGTCGTTGAGTACACCATCGCAGGCGCTCCTGTCTGTGATGCAGCATCAAGGGTAACCGCAACCACGGTCTCCGAGCTGATAGTCCATGCTCCTGCAAACGTCGTCGCACTGTTCGTGCAGATGGTTGTTGTCTTGCAAACGTCCCCATCTGTTGACTAAGGGATCGAGACGTGGCTGCACGATCCGTTACAGCCATGCGGATAAGATGCGAGTCATCTCGACTGCTAGTGATACGAGGCCGTTGGGATCCAGCACTGCGTTCCGTATTACCCTTCTGAACCCATCAACTCCATATTCTGCTAACAGTCACTGGATCTCGACCAACGCGAGCAGCAATGTCGCGATACGATAAACCGCAATCGCGTTAGGCTACAATCACACCTTTATCAAAGTCGGAAACGTGATGGTACGCATATCTCCTCCTTACACGAGGCATCACAACAACGTTTCACCAGGCAACGCCGGTCAACTGCTGTTTGTGTATGAGAAATCGGTTGGAAACTTTCCTCATGTCAGCACGTTGTAGGTGTCGCCACCGGCGCCAACCTTGCGTGAATGCTCTGAAAAGCTAATCATTTGCATATCATAGCATCTTCTTCCTGTCGGTTAAATTTCGCGTCTAAAGCACGTCATCTTCGTCGTGTAGCAATTTTAATGGCCAGTAGTGTAGTACTATGAGCCAGCGTAATTTCAATGGTTTCTTTCAAAAAACAATCCCAGTAACGAGAAGAGGCAACAGCCACCTGGTTCTCAATTTGATTGTAAGATTTGTACGTGCCTGAACGTATCATTTCACTCAGCCTGGGCCAGAACTTGCGCCTGGAAGTTTGGCATCTTCCAAACCAAGAGTTACGTATGGAATAACCGACTGACATTTGCAACCGTAGATCCAGATACAAAGCCCTCGCTCGAGCAATGCCGGAATATAGCTCGTCAGTGTGCGATCCGTACCGGATAGGACTGATGGGGGAAAGGAGAGAAGATCCAAAGAAGAGCAGCGCGTTCATTTAGCAAGCAGTTCAGCGACCTCTAGTGGCAGACGCTGGAAGAGAGGCCACGTGCGTCACCGTGTGGTTGACTGCTAAGATTCAAACAGCGTTTATTTCTAGAAGAGTCAACCAATAGATTGTGCCCTCCTACGTTCATCTCACGCGAAGACCGTTAATCCAAAATTTGAGTATTTTTAGCTCACGCTGGGGCTTACCAACAATCCTTCTTCTCGCGTAATGTTCACGACGGGGACAAGAAAGGGTTAATTGGTAGTGGTAACACAACGTACCCTCCGGTATACATGATAAGGCTGCCTACCAATCACAGATGTAGGTGTGTTACAAAAGCTGTAGATCGGGGAAGGCAGTACTCAGATCGGAGGAAGGCAAGGGCATATCACCTCTAATTGCGTCGTGCTCCGATTTCTCAGTGAATGCCACAGAACCAACTGCAAGGTCAGGGGTTAGATCCCTGCTCAGATATTTTCCCGTTGCTTATAACTTTTTACGCCTCTTTTACGACGAAGGAAGGAAATACAGAAATGTTCAGGGAAGTTCAAGAATGCAGAAATACAAATCCCGTAGGAGTGAGATAGACAGGGATTTCAGAGAAGCTAAGGCGAAATGGCTCTATGAAAAACGTCAAGAGATCGAAGAAGAAATGATTGTCGGAAGGATTGACTCAGCATATAGGAACGTCAGAACAACTTTTCGGTGAAATTAAAAGCAAGAGCGATAATACGAAGAGTGTAATGGGAATTCCATTGTTAAATGCAGACGAGAGAGTGGATAGGTGGAAAGAGTACGTTGAAGGCCTTTGTGATGGAGGGAACTTGCCTGATGACGTGATATAAGAAGAAACAGGAGTCGACAGTACAGGGATAGGGGATCCAGCATTAGAATTTAAAAAGAGCTTCGGACGACTTCAGATAAAGTAAAAGAATGGTTCAAATGGCTCTGAGCACTATGCGACTTAACATCTGAGGTCATCAGTCCCCTAGACTTAGAACTAATCATACCTAACTAATCTAAGGACATCACATACGCCCATGCCCAAGGCAGGATTCGAACCTGCAGCAGCGCGGTTCCAGACTGAAGCGAGTAGAACCGCTCGACGACAGTGGCCGGCTCAGATGAAGAAGGCAGAAGGGACAGATAACATCGGAATTTCTAAAATCATTAGGAGAAGTGTCAACAAAACTATCCACATTGCTGTGTGAATGTATGAGAGTGGCACTGTATCATAAGGCTTTCGGAAAGACATCATCCACACAATTCCGAAGACATCGAAAGCCGACAAGAGCGGGAATTATCGCGCAGACAGCTTAATAGCTGACGAGAATACTATATAGAAAATGGGGAAGGAAAATTCAGGATCTGTTAGATGGCCATTAATTTTCCTTTAGGAAAGGTAAAGGCATCAGAGAGGAAGTTCTGACGTTGCGGTTGATAATGGAAGCAAGACTGAAAAAAAAAATAATAATAATAATAATAAAACAAAGAAACATGACACGTACATAAGGACTTGTCGACGTGGAGAAAGCGTTCGACAATGTAAAACGGTGAAAGATGTTAGAAATTCTGGGAGAAATAAACAAGATGGATCAATAAGAATGGACGACCAAGAACAAAGTGCTCGGATTAAAAAGGGTGTAAGACAAGAATGTAGTCTTTGCCCCCTGCTGTTCAATCTGTACATCGAAAAACAATAACAGAAATAAAAGAAAGGTTTGCGGGCGGGATTAAAAATCAAGGTGAAAGGTTATCAATTTTAAGATCCGCTAATGACATGACTATCCTCAGTGAAAGTGAAGAAGAATTCCAAGATCTGTTGAATGGAATGAATAGTGTAATGAGTACAGAATATGAACTACGAGTAAATCGAAGAAAAAACGGAAGTAATGAGAAGTAGCAGAAATAAGAACAGCGACTAACTTAACATCACAATTGGTGATCAAGAAGTAGACGAAGTTATGGAATTCTACTGCAGGCAGTAAATTAACCCATGACGGACGTAGCAAGTTGACATAAAAAGCACGCTAGCATTGTCAAAAAGGGGATTTCTGGCCAAGGGAAGTCTACTACTATGTAACTTAGGTGTCAATTTGAGGAATAAATTTCTATGAACGTACGTTTGGTGCACAGTACTGTATGGTAGTGAAACAAGGACTGTGGGAAAATCGAAACAAGAGAATCGAAGCATTTTAGATGTATAATATTTTTTTTTAATAATGCGGGGCCACAGTCATAATATATTTCTTTTAAAGTCAGTAACGACATTAGACTGTTGTTTATTTGCAGTGTTACATTTACACTTACACAATCATGATTTCGGCTTCAAAGTGCCATTATCAAATGTTTTAAGTGTTATAAAGTGCCTAAGATGGCATACTTTCGTATTAAAATACACTATTAAACACATTGTCTAAGAGTCGATATTTCTGACAAAGCCTACTGCTTTGTTTCATTACTAAGTACACCATCTTGACTGAATGACAGTTAGCTAAGTGTCAAATTGACACTTAAAACACTTTATAATGGCACTTTGAAGCCGAAATCCTGATTGTGTAAGTGTAAATGTAACACTGCAAATGAACGACAGTCTAATGGCGGTACTGACTTTAAAGCAACATTTTAGATATGCTGCTACAGAAGAACATTTGTGGACTTATAAGACCGCGCAGTCTTAGAAGCCTTGCCACGGTTCGCGCGGCTTCCGCCGTCGGAGGTTTGAGTCCTCCCTCGGGCGTGTGTGTATTTGTTTTGTCCTTAGCGTAAGTCAAAGTTAGATTAAGTACTGTGTAAGCCTAGGGATCGATGACCGGAGCAGTTTTGTCCCACAGGACCTAACCAGGAATTTTCACATTTGCAGCTGATACGGTAAGGAACGAGAAGTCACTCAGCAGAATCGGCGAGAAAAAGCGAGAATACTGACAAGAAGAAGGGACAGGATGATAGGACATCTGTTAAGGTATCAGGGTAACTTTCGTTGTACTAAAGGGAGCTGTAGAGGGTAAAAACTGTAGAGGAAGACAGAGATTGGAATAAATCCTGTGATGTTCCTGGCTGCGGCCGCCAGTATTTTATCTTGCTAGAAGCTCGCCTTGGTGCAGTTGGACACACGTGAAGTAGCATAACGTACAAAATTGGAGTGAGGTACAAGCATCAGATGGTACAGTGTGTTCCATTCCCGCGGGAGAGTCCGCCAATTGTACTGAACCTGCTTCTGATTGGTCAGCACAGTTGGGTGTTAGGCGCCAAAACGCCCAACTTTGCTTATTAATTATTTATATATTCTTCATTGTATTTAACCCAGTTTTCAGAATGACAATCTCTCATAGTTACCCTACGAGTCTACCGTTTTTGTTTATTAAATTTCTGTAGTTTTGAGAAACGTAAGAGTAACGATGTTACAACTTGGCTTCGGACACCTTCGGGTCGCTTTGGCGCGCCTGGGAGACGAAGTACCTCGGCTGCGCTGGTCACTCCGTTTCGGGTGTTCTTCAGAGCCGGACGTGTATCTCTGTTTCGGACGGACATGTTGTACTCTATATTGGAAATTATCAGAAAAGATACTGTACTATCAAGAAAGCTATGTCGAGTATTGTAGAAGACGATCTAAAAAGTGATGCATTAAAATATAAACAAACAGGATACATTAATGACAGTTGTCGCCTACCATCATTGTCAGTACTACAGTTCTTGCCCTCAGTAGATAGAGAGACTAACCTGGGCAAGTGGCATCCCACAAAAAAAAAAAAAGCACATACACAGCTTCTCAGCTGAGGACACGACTTTAGAAGACGACAGTTAAGTGGAAAGAACGGTTAGGGACTTTTTTATTCAGTCCCTACAGAACTCTCCAGCTTCCGGATCTGACTTCCAACAAGACAACGTATAATTTATAATCCAACAAATAATTGAGGACGTAGGTTACAAGTGCTACTCTGAGATGAAAAGCTTGGCACAGCAGAGGAATTCGCATCAAAGCAGACAGAAGACTGATGACTGATAAAAAGAAATAAAGCTATGTTTAAGTGAAAAATTGCCAGATCGCACTGTAGTTCGGAAGCCACGATAAGCTATGGGATCCTGTAAACTAGATGGGCAAGTCAGTTCTAAGGTTGGTGAAAGGTAAGAGCACATCACCTGTAATAGGATCATGGCTAGAGTAAGGGAAGATACGTGGGAGGTGACAGCAGGTGCAGCGTGTGGCCACTTGCTACGCGCGGCGCCGGCCGTCAGAGAAGCGCTCCGCCTGCACTGCGGCGCAGCCACGCACGCCGCCACAGCGGTCTACGACGCAATGACGTAGTCCGTGGACCCTACGTCACGGGGCGCCGGCGCTGCCCGCGCGCCGGTGACTCAGACCGGCTGGCGGTGAGAGTGAACACGCCGCGCATGCCGCTCTCGTCCAGCCGGAGAACGCCTGCCTCAACTGCCTTTCGTACGGTCTGGATGTAAACGGTGGCCAACAACCAGATGGCCGAAACGTATAGCAAACGAACGCCTTCTGATAGATTTTACTTGTTACTTACCTATCCAGCTATCATCGGCCCTGTAGACCAAGCGTGGCGTCTACAATCGATCTCCTTTGCATTCTACCAATTGACTACATTCAAAGCACCCGCATGTTTCTTTAAGTCGTCTTCCCATCTCTTTCTTGGTATAACCAGCGATCTTTTAGTGCTAACGTGTAGTTGTAAGGCCACTTTGCAATGTGCTGTTTCTTTAACAGTTAAAAAGTTTATCTTCTGAACTAGCAACCAGTAGGATTCCTGGGAAGCAGCTTACGCAGGGCGTACGCCTGCGTTGCGCAACCGACAATGTACGTGCATTACACCGCCGTATGCGTCTAGACAGTAGAGCAGTGATAGTCAAGATGATCCCAGACTCCACTAGTGGGCGTTCCAGCTTTCATGGTGGGCGGTCGGCGGTAGGAGTGTAAAACGTTTTTCATAAAATTTTGACAAAGTATTTGGTAAGTAATTTTTACTGTATGCTATAATTTCTTGCAAATCTGCTGTATATATTTTATGAAGTACATCCACATCACACTCCGCAAGCCACCTAACGTGATGTAGGGTACTTCTGGCGTGACTAACTGATCCGCCCTACCCTGTTCTATTCGCCAATGGCGCGTCGAAAGAACGATTGTCGGTTAGCCTCTGTATTAGCGCTGATTTCTCAAGATTTCTGGTCACTGTCATATCACGAGATGTAGGCCTATGTGGCTGGAAGTAATACGTTGTCCGAACTCTCGAGATTTCAATAGTAAACCTCTCTCTGGCGCACAACGCCTCTCTTGTAAAGTCTGCCACTGGAGTTTGTTGAGCATCTCTGTAATTCTCTCGCGCCAACCGAAAGATCCAGTGACGAAACGCGCCGCTCTTTGTTGCATCTTCTTTGCCTGTTCTATCGTTCCTTCCTAGTAAGGAACGCATACTGACGAACAACACTGGAGAAACGGCCGAACAAGCGCCTTGTAACCCACTTCCTTCATCGATGCGTTACATTTGTTTGAGAGTCCGGCATCTCATTTCACTTGCGGTTGGTTCAAATGGCTCTAAGCACTACGGGACTTAACATCTGAGATCATCAGTCCCCTAGACTTAAAACTACTTAAACCTAACTAACCCAAGGACATCACCCATCCATGCCAGAGGCAGGATTCGAACCTGCGACCGTAGCAGCGGCGCGGTTCCGGACTGAAGCGCCTAGAACCGCTCTGTCACAGCGGCCGGCGACTTACGGTTGCTCTGGATTGTTACTCGTGGATATTTTACGGTAGGTACTCTATTCGGTAGTTTGTCATCTATCGTGTGGTTGCAGACTAGTGGATCTCTTATTCCTATGTATGCGCAGTAAGTTCCTTTTATTTACGTTCAGTTTCAACTGCCAAAATCTGCACTCTTCAACAATCCCCTGAAGGTCGCTCTGCAAATCGGTTCTATGTTCTGGCGTTCGTACAGCCGCATCATCTGCGAACAGCGTAAAGAGCAGCTGACGCTTTCTATTATACCATTTTCATACATTGTCAACAGTAACGGTCCTGTCACTTCTTTGGGACACTCTGAAAATTACATCTGTCAATTTTCTTGTGTTAAGAGTTCAGTCTACAAGTGAGTCTTTAACCTGTCGCAAATTTGGTTCGCTACTCGATAAGCTCATAATTTTTTACTAACCGGCAGTGAAGTATAGGATCAAATCCCTGGCCTGAAGTCAAGGAACACGGCGTCGACCTCAGCGCTGTTGTCTGCTGCGCAGTGGATCTCATGGAGGAACAGGGCGAGCTCAGTTTCGTGAAGTCTCTGTTAGAGGAATCCATGTTGATTTTTATAGGGGAGATTTTCATTCTCCAGAGAGTTCATAATACTTTAGCATAAAACATTGAAACGTCCCCTTTGAAAAATTAATGAATTACTGTTCTGCTAAACCTCTACATTATTTGATTTTCAAACAGCTGAGCAAAACTGAACGTACTCAAGACATGACTCTTTACTTATTCTGATCAACACTAAACTGACACACAATATTTTTAGCGCAACACAATCTGACTTTCAAAAATCCCTACAAAAGAATGGCCCTGACTAACAATAACCTATACCTTTCATGAATCACTTACCTCACAAAAATCTTCGTTACTCGAACTACTGCAATACAGCGAGCGCCACTACTGCCAGCTAAATAAAAGATCGTAACTACTGGAGGCACTAACTACTGAAGGCACTAACTACTGATAGGCACAGTCAGCAAATGAAAGATTTTGATAGAGAACAAACAATGTATTTACTTTAATAATGTTCAAAAGTCATCAGTTCATGATATCCAGTATTACAAATTTACTCTTTCTGGCGGACACACGTCCAGTTCGTCCGCTCTTAAAATTCTGCAATCTCTCTCCCCACATCCACAACTGCTGGCGGCTCACCTCCAACTGCGCAACGCTACGCGCTGTTCACATCCAACTGCCCAACACTACAATAGCGAATATTCCAACAGTGCCAACCAGCCATAGACTGCACACAGCGCAGCCAGTGATTTTCATACAGAGCGCTACGTGACGTTACCAACATAAAAACCTAAACAGCCTACTTACAACATGTTCCATAATTCTACAACAGATTGACGTCACGATATAGTCCTACAATTACGTGCATCTGTCCTACGGCCTTTCTTGAAAACGAGAATGACCTGCGCTTTTATCCAGTCCCTACACACCGTTTGTTGCTCCATCGATCTACGATTAACTGCTGCTAGAATCGGATTAAGTACTTTCGCATAATCTTTGTAGACTCTTATAGGTATCTCGTCTCGTCCTGATACCTTTCCACTACTAAGTGATTGTTGTTGCTTTTCTATTCCGCGATAGTTTATCTCAGTATCTGATACTTCGGCGTTCGAGCGATGAGTGATAGAAGAGATCGTTTTACGATCTTCCGCTGTGAAACAATTTCGGAATACCGAATTCAGTATTTCGGCCTTCCTGTCTTAGCTGCCGTTTCGGTGCCGGTGTGGTTACTGAGTGATTTCGAACCGCTTACGCTTACTGATTTTAAACAAAATTACAATTCCGTAGGGTTTTTACTAAGATCAGTTGACGAAATAATACGTTCAAGGTTTTGACGTCTCCTGAATCTGTGATGAGGTCCTCTTTAAGTAGCAGTTTTCTAACGTGGCTATTAAACGATAGGTGGATCTTTCCCACCCTTTAAGACCTTGTTTGGAACGTAATTGTGTAACGCATATTGAACCAGCAGGCGGTTAGAAAATTTTGCTACTAATAGAGATACAGAAGTAGGTGGCAGGTGAAAAAAGTTGACTACCGTTGGTGTAGAGTATCGACGGCATGCGCCACAGCCGCACCCTTCTTTTGTTTCCAACCCATGGATTGATCGGCAGCAATTCGTGGTCTCATTTTTCTTTATCTTCCGCAAGTGTCTTCAGTTCTTAGAATATTGTCAGTTTCATAACTTGTTTCATCCATCTGACGTACTGATGTTTTGGTATTCCCCGTCATTTTTCCCAGGCATTTTCTATTAATTACACAATGAACTTACAATATCTCTAAAGGAGGCTGTCTCATTGGTCCTTCCGTTTCTCCAGACTTTTCTTTCCTATTTTGTTTAAGACTTCGTTAGTCATTCTCTGTGTCCATGAAATTTTTGGGTCTCTTCTCCAACTCCATGCTTCAAAAGCGAGCAGTCTTTTCCTTTTGGCTCACATAGTGTCCTTGTCTCCGAGACATATAGGGCAGCGTTCCAAAGAAAAGCCTTTAAATAATGTTTCCCGGCGTTTAAACTAAAATTTTTCGATAGTAGGAGCTTCTTCTTCTCATCTGATACTTCTTGAATGCAATTTTAACTTGCGCAATCCTACATTTAATCTCCTAGCATCATCTCTTATTCTCAGATGTTCTACCACCCAGATACTTAAAGCCGGGAACTTGCTTCAGATTCTCTCCATCCAGACGTGGGTTAGTTGTTATTAAAACTTTACTACATACAAGAATTTCACTTTTTTATTGTTAATTTTGGTATTATATTTTTCCGAAAATACCTTTTTCATGCCTTCTATGGCCTTTTCGGGGCTGTTTTCAGATTCGGCTTGCACCGCTACATTATCTGCAATTCTAAGCATTTTTATGCTTTCTCTGTGTATAGTTATACCTTCAACATAGGTATCTTTAGATTCATCTATTGCGTCTTCAATTTAATACTGAAGAGTGATAGGAAAAGGCTGCATCCCTGCCGAAATCCTTTATTCTTGGAAATTTTGCGTTACTATCTAATTCTGACAACTGTCGTCCGAATCTCGTAAAACAGCTATATTATTTTCCTGTCTCCGTGATGTAAGTTAATACGCATTAAAATTGGCATAATTTCTTACCAGTCTGCATTATCGACGGTCTTTTGTAAATAAACAAAGCCAACAAACATTCGTTTAGTAATTCTGACCATTTTTTCAGACAGTTCGCTGACTGTAATTATTGCTTCTCTAGTCTTTCCTAAATCCAAACTCATCTTGAATGATGTTCAGATTAATTTTATTATTCCGTTGCTGAGGATCGATAGCAATAACTTGGAGGCATGGGTTAAAAAAGTTAGTGTATGATAGTCTTCACAGTTACCTGGCAGGGTTTTCTTACAAGGACTGATATTTGTAAATCTTCAACGATTTATCGTTTTTCATACATCTCACGAGTTCATACAGAAAACTTTTTGTTTTTCCATCCAGTGCTTGGAGCATTTCTTCAGTTGTTGCATCATAACCAAGAGCCATTTCGGCATTAGTTGTTTCACTGCCTTATCGAATTCTTCTTTTCGTTCAAGTTCATTCTGTAATACATTCGTTGCATGTCCATTAGCTCTTCACCCTGGATCTGTTCCATAACATCTCTGTGTAAACTTCCAGTATTCTACGAACTCACTGTCTATAGGCCTTACTAAATACTTACCTTTTTTATTTTTATTTACTATTTTTTTACTGAGACTCTTCGTGCTTTTCACTCTCCAAATTGTGCCTTGACAAGTTTGTACTCGTTTCTTACATTCCTCTTCTCAGACTTTCTTCAATTATAGCACATTCTTCCTCAGTCCAATCTTCTGTAGCTCTCTTTGGTTCTCTGTTTACTAGACATTTAGTATGTTTTAATTTGCTTTTTCTTCTTCACTCCTACAAGCTTTGAATTTCTCTCCTTCGTTAATTTCCATAATTACTGAACTTGCACCTGTTGATACACACATCGGAAGTCTACGAAGTGACGTGTGACTGGCACAGCGAACACACGCGAAACGAGAAGGCCAGTAAAACGACGTATCAAGAGCTCGAACGCTAGATGCTGTTAGAACGGAGTGTGAAATTTGCGCTAGCGCAACATCAGGAGAACTGCAGTTAAGACAATGATTTCAACAACGTACATGTGCTAGCCAAGAAAATCAGTATTTATAGAAAGGAAGTGCGAGGAGCGATTCAGATTTCCAAGAACTAATGTAGCTTCAATAGAAAAGAAGGCTATATAGGCTTCCACAATCGTGACTTCCCACCGTCGAGGAAGTACACACGTAGTCACCCGCCGTGCGCAAGGAATACAAACGACTAGGAAGCCAGCTCTACGGCACGTCCGTATTTTGATGAACATTCCCGCTCTCTCGCTCTGTCTGTTGCGCCATGTGTCCAATGACCTCGGTCCTCTGATAGTACCCGAAGGAATTTCACCCAAAAAACCCACTACATCGTAAGAGTGGGAAAACTCCCTTTTATAAGTGAACGCGGCACTGGTCTTTGATGACTTACCGTGAACACCTGAAGATCATGATTAAGACTGCCGCAGACGTGTCGAAACGTCGATCGTGTAGAAGAAACTGAAAAGGAACATGACATGGCCGAACAACCTAGAAGATTTTACTTTCCGTGTACTTGTCTCTCACCTATTCTGTTCAGTACCTCATTTCGTACTCTATCGGGTCACTTAATTTTTGACATTCTGCGATTGCATTTCATTTCAAATGCTTCCAATTTCTGCGGATTTCTGATGGTTCACCTTTCGTATACATTCTGCACTGTGCATCATATATATACTGTTCAATACTTTTTTTCTCATTTCCATAACAGTATCTTATACCAGTAGAGCTCTTTTACCGAAGAAATGTTTATTCGACTGCTCCAATCTGCTTTTATATCTTTTTAGCTTCGGCCACTCCATTTCGTCGCATTTCCTAAATAGAATTCTTTGACTTCTCTCACAACCTTTTTGCTCTCAAGAAGCTCCGTGATCCTCTTTCACGCTATTCTTCGTTGCCTTCATCTGCACTTTATACTCAAGCTGTAATGTAACAGATCGAGAAGCAAAATACCAAAATATGCAACACTACTCTAAGGTCTTTCTGTTCCGGAATAAATTCAGTGAAGCACAGTATGAATGCAGGTGCTACTATAACAGAAAGAAAAACCAATTCAGTGGACAAATGTTCCAGAATAGCACATCAGCCACCAATAAACATGGTTAACACATCAGTTAAAAATTTGTATGTACACCAGAGAAACTATAAAAACAATGTGAAATATAACGTTTACATAAATCAAAGGAAGAACATTTGGACTCTCATAATTAGGTAACAGTTGCCTTCTTAAAGAGCCCGAGATTAAGAACAGCCGAATATGCATTTAGGTAGAAATCAAATCTTCACTAAGAGAATATATCAATGCAATAGTCTTGGTAACAGAGGCTAGTTGTACAAAAGAATGTATAAATAAAGTCTGAACAATGCCCACACGGTCAAAACTAAAACAGCCGGTAATAAAACTGAACTTACATTAATCGTAAGTAAAACATAAAGTACAGATGACCAGGACATATAAAATTCATAAATTACCAAGAGAGCTCAAACCCGATACACAGAAAACTGCGAACTCATTAAATAAAATTGTGGTTATCTCAAACCTAGAACAATGTAACACACATAGTTTAAAGGACCCTGCGGCACAGGAGGAACTCCTAAAATAGTAGTTAAATAGTAGCAATATAAGTTCTCTGTACCGTCATCCCAACTCCTAGTAACTGTTCGTACTGTCCACACACTAAGATGCTCACTAAATAAGTCCAACAAGCGCCGACAACTAAGGCTCAGTAATTCCACTTTGACCGTGAATTCTGTAGCCACGTAAGAGAAGTAAGAGCGGTGAGCTTCCCGGGAATGTAAGCTGGTGGAATGTTCAACTTTGGCAAATGCTCACATCTTCGCGTGCCACATGACTGACAGCAGCTGGCCAGCCTGGAGTTATGGTGGTAAACGACAGAGCGCGAGCACACACGCAGAGCCGTTACGTAGGCGCGATGGAGACCGCACGCGCCATCTGTCGCACGCAAAATTAGTTGTTCTTTAGCTTCACAAGTAAAGATATTATACCGAGAGTTTAAATGAAAGTGAAGCTAATCTGTATAATTAAATGGGGGTGAAACTTGGTAGATATTCTAATGCGTTAATAAGGATCCGATTTAAGTCTGAAAAAAATTAGTTGCAATTTTGGTCATCAGGTGCGAATCTGGCGCTGTGAATGTAACGAAGACGGTATTAATGTTTTTATATGTAATGAC
Organism: Schistocerca americana; assembly: GCF_021461395.2. Taxonomy (NCBI): domain Eukaryota; kingdom Metazoa; phylum Arthropoda; class Insecta; order Orthoptera; family Acrididae; genus Schistocerca; species Schistocerca americana. The sequence goes on from NC_060126.1 coordinate 371,163,602, forward strand.
CTGGAAACGGGGCGTGGCCATAAATGGTCGAACAACTGAGAAAAGCATAATGTTGACTTTGCTGTAACTATCACTTAGGGAATTTGTTCAATTGGAGCACTCAAGACGTCGACGGGATGCTTTACAACACCAGCAGCAGTTCCGGTGGAATCTGAGCAACGTGTTCCCTATACTTGCGTTCTGTTCAGGTAGAGACGGGACGCATTCTTCTGGATATCCCCAGAGCCAAAAGTCAGAGCAGGTGATCTAGCAGCCCATGCACCTGGAAAAGCTTCCAGAGATAACACGTTCGTGGAAGGTTGCACTAAGCAAATCTTTCACAGGGCGAGCGACATGAGATGTTGACCCACTCTACGTAAAAACAGTGGTTTCCACACAGTTGCGCTCTTCCAAAGCAGGAATCACATGCAGTACAAGGAGATCTCCATAAGGCGCAGACGTCACGGAACACCTGACAGGCCCTCCGTGGTTATTCCCTTCAAAGAAGATCGGAGCTAGAAATGAAATGAAATGATCGTGTGGCACTGTTCGACGATAGGCCCCCGTCCGGTGAAGTTCGGCCACCGTGTTGCACGTCTTATTTTAGGTGACGCCACTTTGGGCGACTTGCGCGTCGGTGATGATGATGACAACACAAAGTCCACGAGTGGAGACAACTCCAACCCAGCCGGGAATCGAACCCGGGCCCGCTGCAAGGTAGGCAAACACGTTACCACTCAGCTAAGAAGATGGGCGTCAGACCGAGCACAAAGGTGCTTGTGAATCCACGCCACATACGCCGAGTGCAATGGTTCTTCGCGCACAACAAGCGATTCAATGGTACCCAAAATTAGACAGCTCTGTGTATTTAATGCACCCTGTAGCGTAAAATGCGCCTCGTCACTCTAGAGAATATTATCCAGCCACATGTCATCAACTTCAAATGGCTCTAAGCACTATGGGACTTAACATCTGAGGTCATCAGTCCCCTAGACTTAGAAATACTTAAACCTAAGGGCATCACACACATCCATGCCCGAGCCAGGATTCGAACCTGCTACCGTAGCAGCCGCGGGGTTCCGGACTGAAGCGCCTGGAGCCGCTCCACCACAGTGGCCGGCTCATCAACTTCGATCCGTGCGAGAAACCGCACAGCAAACCATGCGGACCATGAGGGTTCAGTTGCTGCACCGTCCGGATCTTGTACGGGTACCAGCGTAAAATAAATTGCAAAACTTTCCGTAATGATGACTATGAGACGGACAATTCTCGTTAACTGCATCTGCACTACTCGGGCCATGTGCTCCATGGTCAGTCACAGCAATAGCAACTTGCTCAATAACTTCCACCGGTATAACACGCCTTGCTTTTCCAGGTGCCACAGCAAGGTCACCGTGTTTTCGAATTCCATTATCATCTTCTTTGAACTATTTAATGATATCGGGCCTCTTCTCTGATATTCAGTCGGGGATACCCTCTATTCAGCTTCATACTGCTGCCGTTCACACAAAACACTTTCACTAACAGCGCACGGTCTCTCTCCTGGATAGCCACACTTTTCACTTCACGTTGTCAAATGACAACGTGGATGTCATATAAATAGTGTACAGCGCCAGATTTGCACCTGGTGGCCACAATTAGAGCCAATTGGTTTTCCAGCGTAGATCGTTTCCGGAGTAAAGCATTAGCATATGTATCAAGTTTTGCTGCCATACGATAATTGCAGCCGGTACTAGACCCCCGTGAGTAGGTGTACTTAATAATATGTAAGTTGATTGCTGGGGTTTTTATGTTGGTAACGCCACGAAGCGCTCTGTATGAAAATCGCTGACTGTGCTGTGTGCAGTCTATGGCTGGTTGGACTCAGCTAGGAATATTTGCTTGTGTAGCGTTGGGCTGTTGGATGTGAACAGCACGTAGCGTTGGGCAGTTGGAGGTGAGCCGCCAGCAGTAGCGCATGTGGGGAGAGAGATGCCAGAGTTTTGAGTATCAGCGGACGATTTGGACGTGTGTCCGTCAGAAAAAGGAAATTTGTAAGACTGGATGGTTCTAATGGTTCAAATGGCTCTGAGCACTATGGGACTTAATATCTGTGGTCATCAGTCCCATAGAACTTAGAACTACTTAAACCTAACTAACCTAAGGACATCACACACATCCATGCCCGAGGCAGGATTCGAACCTGCGACCGTAGCGGTCACGCGGTTTCAGACTGAAGCGCCTAGAACCGCACGACCACATCGGCCGGCTAAGACTGGATGTCATGAACTGATATATCTATGACTTTTGAACGCTATTAAGGTAAATATATTGTTCTCTATCAAAATCTTTCATTTGCTAACTATGCCTATCAATAGTTAGTGCCTTCAGCAGTTAGGATCTTTTCTGTAGCTGGCAGTATCGGTGGTCGCTGTATTGCAGTAGTTCGAGTAACGAAGATTTTTGTGAGGTAAGTGATTCATGTAAGGTATAGGTTATTGTTAGTCAGGCCATTCTTTTGTAGGGATTATTGAAAGTCAGTTTCCGTTGCGGTAAAAATATTTTGTGTCAGTTTAGTAATGATCAGGGTAAGTGAAGAGAGAACTGCCTGGGTACGTTCAGTTTTGATCAGCTGTTTGAAAATCAAAGAACGTAAAGTTTTTCCAGCACTGTCACTCTTAATTATCCGGAGGGGAAGTTTCAAATAACCACCCGCTACTAGGCCTTCCAGTTCAAATCAATGCACCACACGGGTCACTTATCATTGTCACCTGTTCCCTTTGCCCTTTTACTCCTCTTCCGAAATCATATTCAAAATAGTTGCCATTGGTACAAGTACTGTGCGTGACAGTAGATACCGGCCTATAGGCTAGGTACGTACTCCTGCTGGGAGGTGAAACGAACGCGGCGTCTTGGCTATCTGCGGGAAGTCATAAAACAGTGTCGTCAGAACTGCGGCGCCTTATAAAAGCACGGTTGCCCACATACAGGCGAACCATCACGTAGGCGTACTAGCCAGGGGCAACAAAGCGTGACACGCTTCAGCTGATCGTCCGCTTACACAGTCTGATAACCGAAAGATAACTATGCGTCTCTGGTTTTCTACAGAAGCGTGTTGCGAATCACACTATAGAAAGAGACTGATCTAGCCTGCTTCTTACAGGTTCAAAGAAAGGAAGGAAATATCACGAGTTTAACATCTCGCACATGTCGAGGTCATCAGGGACAGAATAATACTGTAATCTAACTGGAGAAAGACGTAGCCTGTTTCAGGAATCGTCCTGAAGTCCGCCAAGTGTCATTCAGGAATACCGTTGCACCGCAACGCTTCGGTTCACTGGTAAGATATCACGAAACTATGATTATGAAACGTTTAGATATTAGGAAAAATTGTTATGAAGGTATACGTATCTTGTGAAGTGACACTTTTTCTGGTACATTTGACAGTTTATTTGTAATATTTACCACTATGAGCATCTTTACATCTCCAAACATGTGATATGTATTCTTTGTAATTGAGGATTAAGGATTTTAGATGACTTTATAGAGAGACAAAACTTTTGGAACAAGATAATTTGCATTGATTTTGTTTCACTGCAAGCGCTAGTCAAGTAATTAGTGTCGTGTCGTGTTTAATCAGACACTGAAGAGCCAAAGAAACCGGAACACCTGTTTAATATCGCGTAGGGCACCCGCGAGCACGCAGAATTGCAGCAACACGACGTGGCATGGACTCGACTAATGTCTGAAGTAATTTGGAGGGAATTAACAACATGAATCCTGCATGGCTGTCCATATATCCGTAAGAGTACGAGGGGGTGGAGATCACTTTTGAAAAGCACGCTGCAAGGCATGTTGGAAATGCTCAATAATGTTCATTTCTGGAGATGTTGGTGGTCAGCGGGAGTGTTTAAACTCGTAAGAGTCTTCCTGGAGCCACTCTGTAGCAATTCTGGACGTGTGGGGTCTCGCATTGTCCTGCTGGAATTGCCCAAATCCGTCGGAATACACAATGGACATGAGTGGATGCAGGTGATCAAAAAGGATGCTTACTTACGACCGGTCAGAATCGAATATATACGCATCAGGGGCTCCATATGATTCCAACTGCACCCACCCCACACCATTACACAGCCTCCACCAGCTTGAACAGTCCCCTGCTGACATGCAGGGCCTATGGATTCATGAGGTTGTCTCCATACACGTACATATCCATCCGCTCGACCCAATTTGAAACGTGACTCGTCTGACCAGGCAACATGTTTCCAGCCGTCAATAGGCCAATGTCGGTGTTGACTGGTCCAGCGTAAAGTTTTGTGTCGTGGAGTCATCAAGGGTACATGAGTGAGCCATATCGATGATGTTTCGCTGAATGTTTCGCACGCTGACACTTGTTGATGGGCCAGCATTGAATCTGCAGCAATTTGCAGAAGGGCTGCACTTCCGTCAGTTTTGTGTCGTGGAGTCATCAAGGGTACATGAGTGAGCCATATCAATGATGTTTCGCAGAATGGTTCGCACGCTGACACTTGTTGATGGGCCAGCATTGAATCTGCAGCAATTTGCAGAAGGGCTGCACTTCCGTCAGTTTTGTGTTGTGGAGTGATCAAGGGTACATGAGTGAGTCATATCGATGATGTTTCGCTGAATGGTTCGAAGATTCCCTTAAGTCGTCGTTGGTCCCGTTCTTGCAGGATCTTTTTCCGGCCACTGCGATGTCGTAGATTTGTTGTTTTACCGGATTCCTGAGATTCACGGTACACTCGTGAAATGGTCGCACTGGAAAATCCCCACTTCATCCCTACCTCGGGGATGCTGTGTCCCATCGCTCGTGCGCCGACTGTAATACGACGTTCAAACTCACTTAAATCTTGATAATCTGCCATTGTAGCAGCAGTAACCGATCTAACAACTGCTCCAGACGCTTGTTGTCTTATATAGGCGACGCCGACTGCAGCGCCGTATTCTACCTGTTTACGCATCTCTGTATTTGATTACCCATGCGTATATCAGTTTCTTTGACGCATAATTGTATTTAAGAGTTGGTATCCAGAGTGAATATTAGTCGTGTTCAGTATATTAGTTAGTTTCCTGCCACCATTGTTAATTAAAAGTATTTCATTTAAATAGGCAAAAAGTAATTTTTAGTAGATTAAATATTCTGTCTAAATAATTTTATGATGGTATGACAGTGCTGAGGTAAGTATATTGTTCTTGTTAGCTCGAGTCACTTTTGTGTCATTAAAAGTATTGGATATCATTTTACAATACTACCTTTTATGATTCATAAATATTTCATGAAGCTCATCCTCACGCAGTTCGTTGAAGGACAGATTTGGCAAATCCTTCACTGTCACGCCTTGCTCTATTGCGTGGACAGTAAAACGTATTTTCAGAAAGAGTACAAACGTTTAATTTAGCAAAGGAGCCTAACAAAGTAATTGAAATAAGGCAGTTTGCCGTGCAGTGAGCTATTACAGGTCAGTCAGTTCAACGCTTCACCTTCTTGTAGTGTGCAGACAGTAGAGCCAAGTTATCCGTTGCTGGGTAGGAAACAATTGTAGGGCTTAAATGATCTCTCTGAGAAAATTATAAACAATATTCATTAGCAAAATTTCATGTCAATTCAGTAGATGCCTTTTTCTAGTAGGGTGTAACATTGAAAATGCAGATAAAATACCTTCCACTCCATCCAATATTTTTAGTCGTTTAATATCCGTTATTACCAAACAGAGCGCCTTTCCTTTCCGTAAAATCACCGAATGTCGCAAAAATATGAAAACTGATTAACTACTTACTGCCAGTTTTCTTTGTTTGTTAATGACCAGTTTCAGTCTAAATTTTGCAGCCTCGGTAACTGTTCATTTTTGTACTGCATAACAGAGGCTTAACGAATTTGCAATTTTGAGTGTCAACTTCACTCACTTAAAGTAACGTAAAATTTCGGAGGCAAGACTAGTAACTAAAGATACAGCACAAATTAAGAGTGCGCAATGTCATTTATTCCGTATTTAGCTTGCCGTATGACTTCTGCTGGCTTGGTACGTTATTGTTATGTTAAAAGCCAGTCAGTTGCTCATTTACTTAAAGTAAATTCAATTCAATAATTAAAAGTAAATTGTTTGCCTTTTACCAACTTTTGCATTACGTTATGCTGAGATTCCTAAAAGTCATATTTTACGAAAGAAAGTTTCAGTTCCAGTTAGTTATTTATTTAACGTGCAATTTCATTTAACTTCACTTTCAAAAATTTAGTATTTCAGAATAAGTAACTGCAAACTCAGTACTTTCTGATCCATTTATTTTCTCGCGAACTACCGTGTTGTGGAAAAGCGTGACAACCTTCAGTTGCCAAGCCAGTGATTGTTTGCTTATTTTATTTGCCATTACCTTCCTAAAGATTCTGGAGATTCATTGTCCTAGTGAGTTGGCGACCGTTTAATTATCCTTTTTTCGCAAATCAGTATTTTTCAATTTTCAGTATTTTCTGTATTAAAAATATTACGTGGTACCTCCCCCCTGTGCGGTTTGTGAGCGATTTCCACCCATTTCAGAATTATCATTAATATTTGAATTAGGTTTGAAATAGTTTCTTCCTTCGGGAAGCTCTGTTGTACAGTTCCCTTTTACTAACCGGTATTATTTTCCTTCTGTAACGATAGCCTTACTCGCTTTGAAATTCCATTAGGCGTAGGCGATCACGGTCAATTATATCGCAGTCAAATGGTTCAAATGGCTCTAAGCACTATGAGACTTAGAATCTGAGGTCATCAGTCTCGGAGACTTAGAACTACTTAAACCTAACTAACCTAAGGACATCACACACACCCATGCCCGAGGCAGGACTGGAACCTGCGACCGTAGCAGCAGCGCGGTTCCGTACTGAAGCGCCTAGAACCGCTTGGTCACAGCCGCGCGGACCGTGACAAGACCCCTTAGACCACGCGGATTTCCAACATCAGATCTTCCTAAGACCTTTCTGCAAATTTCAAGATCACTTCTCCGTGAAACTGTTTCTGAAAAATCGAATTTTTTTCAACTGCGAGCTCGCTGGGTACGAAAATCTCTTACAGGGTAACACAAAAAAAAAAAACAGCGCATGGGCAGTGCAACTCACTTCTTGACACATTAAAACATAGCAGCTTATAATTTTCTGAACTAGTTATTGGCCAGAAATGAAAGGAATTATCAAATAAAAACTTTTGCTGTCAGATTTTTTTTTTATCACTAGGTAAGTAATCAAAAATTTGGTGGTAGCATTGTACACCCGTTCATGTGGTAAAGACAACCTTAATCTGCAATAATGAAAGCCATTTTTTTTTCTTCTGACATCGTAATTATATAAATTTTAGTGTCTTTTCTACTGCAGATTTACTGTAAACTTCACGAGAGAATAAATACGCTGTGAAGCAGTAGTCAAAGTGCCTAACTCCTGAAACAGATGTCTATAAGATGATCGTCGGTGAGCACGTATTTAGTCTTACAGCACGTCGTTGAGCAATGAAAACTTTACGAAAAATTTTAGCTTTCCCTGACCTGAATGAAAATATATTTAAAATAATACACTTTCTGATTTCTCTCTCCTGAAGACTTAAAATTATTGGAAATGTAAATGTGGCTGAACAGAGTTGTTACAGGAGTTCGATTTTTTCCCTTCAGTTTAAATTCCCATCATTATTGACATCTAAAAGTTTTTGAAGTTTGCACTTCTATTGTTTCCCCACCACGTGTTAAATTTATCATTAAAGTGCGCGTCATTTATGTTGGCGGCCGAGTTTAGGTTCGTTCTGCGCATCTGACGTCACAAAACACAGTCACCCAATGAACAGAGAACGACGTTGCCAGATTTCGACTGCAGTGCAGAGCACGGACGAGTGTCTTCAGTTTTAGAAACGTTGTCATAAATAAAGTAACTGAACAAAGCAATGTCTTGATAGCTGACTTTCTTTTATAGAAAGTTTGGGAAAAGCATTCTTTATACCAATTGCTTCATATTCTACATATTCTATTAATTAATTAGACAAAACAAGCAATAAGACTCCTAATTCAGGCGATAGCAAGGAAAGGTGTTTGTATCAATCTCACGAACCGCTTTTCCGCAATAAAGAACAGCGGTAACTGTTTATTTCCTATTGTACTTCGACGAAGCGTAAGTAATTCATAATCATACCAACAGTGTTTGTCAGTATTCGCGTGACGTGTTAGAGTCCTCACGGCCTTCTACAAACAGTCGAGCTGCGTTAGCGTAACGGTTAACGTGTCCGGCTTCTACGCGAAGGGTTTTGAGTTCAAACCTTGTGTGGTGCTCAATATTTTCATTATTTAAAAACAATATCGAAGTGACTTACTTCACGAATTATATTCGTTTGAATGCAATTTTTTGAAATTTCTAGTGCTTTGTCTCTTCATTAACCCTTTCGCTGGTGCAGACACGTGCTCCCCGCATTCCGCGCTGTGCGCGATTTCGTCATCACTGCACTGCTCGGCTGTGCAGACACATGGTGTTCCCACTGCTTCGACACACTTATCATTCGATTTCACAAAAACTATTTGGCCTGAAAATTTGATTTTTACACGTCTTCTTGACTGATACCTTCCCCCCATAAATGACTTAATTTTGTTTCGATGTTCAACGCAGTTATTATGCAGCATTTTAATGTAGTAAACCATTGCACGAAATTTTGAAGAGTTTGCAGAGGTAGAAGTTCATAGCGTATACTTTCCGTATGGTCGATATTAGTTGACACAATGTTGAGAATGAAATGTGGACAAGATACGTAAATTTCATATCAAATTTACTGTATAACAATATCTCATTTAAGTACTACATAGGTGTCGCATGTAATATTGAGAAATATTCCGTCTTTCGTGATTGTAATAAAAGTTTTATTTACACTGGACGCGTTTGGCTTTATTTTAAAGCACTTCAATCAATGAAAGGTATGGCACATACACAATGGTACCTATGTTCTCCTTCTTGTTTTTGTTCCACAGTCGCAGTTTTATCAATGGTACTGAAATATATTTCTCTTCTGCAACTGTAACAAGCGACTTATTTAGACCAGACGCGTTTTCCTCTTTTGAAGCATCTTCAGTGGACAGTATTTTGTCTCCTCCATTGCCAAGTCGCCTTTCGTAGTTTTGTGCTGCGGTAACACAATATTCAACGTTTGTGTTGGCTGATCAGTGTTTTAGCAAATAAATGATGTTTGTGTGTGCCACACACAAAAATTATATTTCACATAGAGCACTTCACACACAAAAATTATATTTGACATAGCTCAGAGCACTTCACTGATAGACAATATATCCAAGTCCTAATGTTTTTGTAAGTCCACAGTTTTGTTTAATGTATTTTGTCTACTTGCTTTTGATTGATTGAAGTGCTTTAAAATAAAGCCAAACGTGCTCAGTGTTGATAAAACTTTTGTTACAGTAGCGAAAGACGGAATATTTCTCAATATTACATACAATTTATGTGGTACTTAAATGAGATATTGTTATACAATAAACTTTGTATGAAATTTAGGTATCTTGTCCACATTTCATTCTCAACATTGTGGTAACTAAAAACGACCATGCGGAACGTATACTCTATGGACTTTTACCTCTGCAAACTCTTCAAAATTTCGTGCAATGGTTTACTATACTTAATGCTGCACAATAACTGCGTTGAACATCGAAACAAAATAAGTCATTAATGGGGGGAAGGTACCAGTCAAGAAGATGTGTAAAAATCTAATTTTTGGGCCAAATAGTTTTTGTGGAATCGAATGATAAGAGTGTCAAAGCAGTGGGAACACGATGTGTCTGCACAGGGGAGCAGCGCAGTGATGTCAAAATCGCGCACAGCGCGGAATGCAGGGAGCACGTCTCTGTAGCAGCGAAAGGGTTCATGCGGCCGCGGTGGCTTTACTTCATGAACTGCGCGCTCCCCCTTACACGTAAGCTTGCGAACTATGCTATACTATGGCGCTGCTTCTATTGGCGCGTGCGTCGTGTGCAACTGGCAACGCAGCAATCTCCAGCGTCTGGGCGGGCATGCGCGAGCCGCCAAGATAAAAGAATTGAACTATAGTGTAATACCTCTAGATCCACAGAACTCAACAGCTGCGTCTTTTTTTTAAATTGAGAGTGAGACCAATGGCAGAAAACCACTCAGTAATGTTTCTAAGAACATTATTTACCATTCATTCTGTTTCTGTATGCATGTGAGCATAAGATACACTAGTAATACCACCTGTAAAAAGAATTAACTCTGCGTGTTGCACATGACACAGAAGGTCATTTACTTACAGGGTGCTCCAAAAATGTTGCGGCAAAGTTCGAAAGGTTGTAGAAGGTGTCTTTGAGGAACAAATAGAGGATTGAACCGTCCTGAAACTTCATCCAGCGACGCTACAGAGCGTCGAAGCTATAGGCGCTAGCCCGTGCCCCTAGACCACACTTTCGGCAGAAAATCGTGTTTGTACGCTGACACCCAGACCTCCAAATGTCGGACACTAAGATCGGTACCAAACGTTGTACTCGTATGTAGATAGAGTATCAACTGGAACACAGATTTAGATCGTGATGTGTGCTGTCGTCCAGCAGAACATGCGTAAATTGTTATAAAAACTACCACAAGAACTACGGAGCACAGGAAAGGCGTGTCTTGTTTCAAATGGCTGTGAGCACTATGGGACTTAGTATCTGAGGTCATCAGTCCCCTAGAACTAACCTAAGGACACCACACACATCCATGCCCGATGCAGGATTCGAACTGTTTCAGACTGAAGCGCCTAGAACCGCTCGGCCACACCGGCCGGCAAAGGCGTGTCTGTTGGCGACAGTTTTGTAGTGTGGGTGAGTTGGTAGCGCGTGCTATCGTCGTGGCACAGGTCTCGCGTTCAAACCTCACTGATGACTTGTTTTAACTGTTTATTCGTGAAACTGCTGTATGGGACAACATTTTACTGAGATGTAAAAGCACTTTTCGGAGTTTGTAGCAATATTATGTTCAGCAGTCTGCTATCGCTTCGTTAGTTGAAATCGCAGACCTATAAGTACATAGGTGTTCTGTCGGACATGTTCGATATAACACACACCACTTGTGATAAAGCAGCTAGTGCATTTGTAGTTGCACATAATAAACATAAACAGATGGGACAGTAGAATGAAGAAAGAGTTCCGTCACACGTGCGGAAGTATTAATAGTCCCATATAACACTTTCACTAATAATAAAGTAAAAAAAAAGTCATCTTTGGGGTATGAAGGAAGAACCATCGTTAAGACGATCTAACGCTCTACCAACTTCCCCACGCAAGCTGTACATAGTAGTTACAGTTATGCTTTTCCTATGCTCTGATAGTTCTGGTGTTACTTTTAATTAACGTTTACGCACGTTCTGCTGGACGACAGCACATAATACGAACTAAATCGGACTTTTGGTTGATTCTCTATCGACATACAACGTCCGATACCTATTTGAATGTGTATCGGAAGGTTTGGGTTTGAGGGACTGTAGGCGGAATGCTGCGCAATTTTGTTTGTTATTCAGTAATCGCGATTAATTGTCACCATTGGTAGCGGAGAAGATTGAGCTAGCTGCTGTGTAGAAAAGCCTTGTCTCCTACGAATGCGATGCTCTCTTGCCCCGTGAATGACGCTTCCGGACACAGATTTCAAGGCGCACTTTTTCACCTGGAGGCCTCTAAAATCTCCAGTGTTTTCCGGTATACATAAGGAAAATAACCTGCAGAGGAAAACCTGTGTCCAAAACCTAATCCACCAAGGCAGCATCTACATCTACATGGATACTCTGCAAATCACATTTAAGTGCCTGGCAGAGCGTTCATCGAACCACCTTCACAATTCTCTGTTATTCCAATCTCGTATAACGCGCGGAGGAAAGAATGAACACCTATATCTTTCCGTACGAGCTCTGATTTCCCTTATTCTATCGTGGTGATCGTTTCTGCCTATGTAGGTCGGTGTCAACAAAATATTTTCGCGTTAGGAGGAGAAAGTTGGTGATTGTAATTTCGTGAGAAGATCCCGTCGCAACGAAAAACGCCTTTCTTTTAACGATTTCCAGCCTAAATCCTGTATCATTTTTGTGACAGTCTCTCCCATATTTCGCGATAATACAAAACGTGCTACCTTTCTTTGAACTTTTTCGATGTACTCCGTCAGTCCTATCTGGTAAGGATCCCACATCGCGCAGCAGTATTCTAAAAGAAGACGGACAAGCGTAGTTTAGACAGTCTCCTTAGTAGATCTGTTACATTTTCTAAGTGTCTTGCCAATAAAATGCAGTCTTTGGTTAGCCTTCCCCACAACATTTTCTATGTGTTCCTTTCAATTTAAATTGTTCGTAATTGTAATACCTAGGTATTTAGTTGAATTTACGTCCTTTAGATTAGACTGATTTATCGTGTAACCAAAGTTTAACGAATTTCTTTAAGCACTCATGTGGATGACCTCACACTTTTCGTTATTCAAGGTCAACTGCCACTTTTCGCACCATTCAGATATTTTTTCTAAATCGTATTGCAGTTTGTTTTGGTCTTCTGAGCAGCCGAAGACGGCTGCTCAGATTGTCTCCCAAATCGTTTATATAGATAAGGAACAGCAAAGGGACTGTAACACTACCTTGGGGAACGCCAGAAATCACTTCTGTTTTACTCGATGACTTTCCGTCAGTTACTACGGACTGTGACCTCTCTGACAAGAAATCACAAATCCAGTCACATAACTGAGACGATATTCCATAAGCACGCAATTTTAATACGAGCCGCTTGTGTGGTACAGTGTCAGAAGCCATCCGGAAATCCAGAAATACGGAATCGATCTGAAATACTTTGTCAATAGCACTCAACACATCATGTGAATAAAGAGCTAGTTGTGTTTCATAGGAACGATGTTTCCAGAATGAAATTTTCACTCTGCAGCGGAGTGTGCGCTGATATGAAACTTCTTAGCAGATTAAAACTGTGTGCCGGACCGAGACTCGAACTCGGGACCTTTGCCTTTCGCGGGCAAAGTGCTCTACCAACTGAGCAACGCAAGCACGACTCACGCCGCGTCCTCACAGCTTCAGTTCCGCCAGTACCTCGTCTCCTACCTCCCAAACTTCGCAGAAGTTTTCCTGCATACGTTGCAGAACGAGCACTCCTGGAAGAAAGGAGCACTTGCCCGCGAAAGGCAAAGGTACCGAGTTCGAGTCTCGGTCCGGCACACGGTTTTAATCTGCCAGGAAGTTTCAGGAACGATGTTTTCTAAACCCATGTTGACTGTGTGTGAATAGAGCATCATATTCATAGGAGACAAGGTCTGACTACGCAGAAGCTAGCTCCATGTTCTCCACTGGCGATCGTGGTAATCAGTCGCGATCACTGAACAAAAAAAAATAAAAATAAAACTTGCTAGGCGTTCCACCTACGATTCGTCAGCGTCCAAAGTCACATTTTCTGTCGAAGGGTTGGCCCAGTGGCAGTCTCCAGTGCTTGTAACTTCGACGATCTGTAGCGTCGTTGGATGACGTTCTGGACCCGGGATCCTATCCTCAATTTGTTCAAGGCACCATCTACAACCCCTCGAAGTTTGTTGTAACTTTTCTGTGGCAATGCGTATATGAGAAACAATAGTGGACCTAATGTTGAGCCTTATGGAATCCCGTAAACGGAAATATATTACGAAGTGTCTCTACAAAATTCTGCGACGGCGAAATCCAGGAGATGAAGGAAGTGCGACACTGGTGACGAAAGAGACAATTGCGGGAAAACAAATTAAGTGGAAAGGTGACAGCACACCAGTAGCGGCGAGCCTGCTGTGGGCCGTATCGAGCGTGGCGCCGGACACGGCGACGCTCTGCGCTTCCTGCGAGGCAGCCGCCATACGTAACCGGTGACCTCATCAGCAGATATACGTCCTGTTGCCGCCTCCGGGCGCTGCGCTCGCGTGCCGTGGGCAGCGGGCCGGTTCACTGGCGCTGCCAAACTAGGCTGCAAAAACGGCGCGTGGGCCTGCGGAGGAGGCGGCGTCGTGCCCACAGGCTGCGAATCAAGTGCATCAATTTTTAACTTTGAAACTTTCCCTTTCTGTCGTACCGCGAAGCTTCCGCGGTCGCGGCCTGAATTCACGGATTCTTTGCGATGTGCGGCGCGCGACACAAATGACGCGACGTACTGCTCCGCTGATATAATCGGAAGCGTCTATTGGCTTACCTGGTTTAATTCTCTGCATTTCTACACACGAAAAATCAGTCTACATGAGTGTCACCAGCCTCGCTCTGATCCAAACTCGATAATTTACGCTTTCGTGAGAGAATTAATTAAAATTTCGCGAATTACTGTAAAAGTTGGGTTCCTGCCTTTGGAATGCGTAGTGAGTCAAGCTACGTTTCTAAATTTCGATTGATATCTATAGTTTTATAATTATTTTAATTGGGACTTATATGTACTGTTGGACTCGATGAGGAATGAATGTATCCCTGAAATTATTCCTCCTGGAGTCAAGAGGAACATAAACGTCTCGCTTGAAACAATTTCTTTACTAGGGATTACTATCTATAAAAATAAGAAAGTAAGTAACATTACTATGTGAAACAGATTTATTTTATTAATTTTTTTCGAAACTTGAGTGAATGGACCGGCTGCCTACAATTAAACGTTCCATATTTAACACATTAAAACACAGAAACTAATTACCGTAATCGTCTGTCTCTTCCCCTTCCCTCTAGTCTTTTGCCCTCCATCTTCTTGTGCATTGTCCTCGCCATCGTCTTCTCATCCACTCTTTTGACATGCCAATACCACTACTCCCTCAATTTTCTCTTTTAAGTGCCCCTCATATATTATCTCCATTTGTTGTCGTTGTTGTTGTTGTTGTAGTCTTCAGTCCTGAGACTGGTTTGATGCAGCTCTCCATGCTACTCTATCCTGCGCAAGCTTCTTCATCTCCCAGTACTTACTGCAACCTACATCCTTCTGAATCTGCTTAGTGTATTCATCTCTTGCTCTCCCTCTACTATTTTTACCCTCCACGCTGCCCTCCAATGCTAAATTTGTGATCCCTTGATGCCTCAGAACATGTCCTACCAACCGATCCCTTCTTCTATTCAAGTTGTGCCACAAACTCCTCCCCAATTCTATTCAATACCTCCTCATTAGTTATGTGATCTGCCCATCTAATCCTCAGCATTCTGCTGTAGCACCACATTTCGAAACCTTCTATTCTCTTCTTGTCTAAACTATTTATCGTCCACGTTTCACTTCCATACATGGCTACACTCCATACAAACACTTTCAGAAATGACTTCCTGACACTTTAATCTATACTCGATGTTAACGAATTTCTCTTCTTCAGAAACGCTTTCCCAGCCATTGCCAGTCTACATTTAATATCCTCTCTACTTCGACCATCATCAGTTATTTTGCTCCCCAAGTAGCAAAACTCCTTTACTACTTTAAGTGTCTCATTTCCTAATCTAATTCCCTCAGCATCATCCGACTTAATTCGACTACATTCCGTTATCCTCGTTTTGCTTTTGTTGATGTTCATCTTATATACTCCTTTCAAGACACTGTCCATTCCGTTCAACTGCTCTTCCAAGTCCTTTACTATCTCTGACAGAATTACAATTTCATCGGAGAACCTCAAAGTTTTTATTTCTTCTCCATGGATTTTAATTCCAACTCCGAATTTTTCTTTTGTTTCCTTTACTGCTTGCTCAATATACAGATTGAATAACATCGGAGATAGGATACAACCCTGTCTCACTCACTTCAGAACCGCTGCTTCCCTTTCATGCCCCTCGACTCTTATAAATGCCATCTGGTTTCTGTACAAATTTTAAATAGCCTTTCGCTCCCTGTGTTTGACCCCTGCCATCCTCAGAATTTGAAACAGAGTATTGCAGTCAACATTGTCAAAAGCTTTCTCTAAGTCTACATATGCTAGAAACGTAGGTTTGCCTTTCCTTAATCTATCTTCTAAGGTAAGTCGTAGGGTCAGTATTGCCTCACGTGCCCCAATATTTCTACGGAATCCGAACTGACCTTCCCCGAGATCGGCTTCTACCAGTTTTTCCATTCGTCTGCAAGGAATTCGCGTTAGTATTTTATCTCACTATGGGTAAGATTATCTCCATTAGACTTTCATTATTCATCTTTTCTTTTTGTTACACTTAACTTCCTCACGACTTACCTTTTCCCGCTGTCTTCACGGCCCAACAGAATTGGCAAATCGCCTTCTCACATTCCTGGGGGAATGTTTTGAACCATTCAATTTTTCTCACAGATCTCAAAGTTGCTTGACTTATGAATCAGTTATTTATTTTACACAATCAGTCACATTGTTCTTTATTTTACTGAATATATTGTACCACTTTCTGGTTTATTTCGCTCGTCAGTTTCCTCGTGAGAAGAAAATATAAGAAAGGAGGGCGTTAGAGGTGAAGGGAGGAACAGATTCAAAAAAGTGACGCCACTATTGCTATTATTGTTGTTGTATGGTGGTGGTTAGTGTTTAACGTCCCGTCGACAACGAGGTCATTAGAGACGGAGCGCAAGCTCGGGTTAGGGAAGGATTGGGAAGGAAATCGGCCGTGCCCTTTCAAAGGAACCATTCCGGCATTTGCCTGAAACGATTTAGGGAAATCACGGAAAACCTAAATCAGGATGGCCGGAGACGGGATTGAACCGTCGTCCTCCCAAATGCGAGTCCAGTGTGCTAACCACTGCGCCACCTCGCTCGGTTGTTGTTGTATGGGTCATTCTTGTTGAATCTGGACATGCCTGTCCTGAACGCATCGTGATATTTTGCAACGTTAGTATGTACCATGATGTCTGCATAACAGGCCTTTTGATTATGATTTGTCGGTTTCAAGCTTCATTTGCCTCGTATTTCCTTAAGGAACAACCATATTTTGCTGCAGAATTGCATCACTTTGTTAGAAAACCTGGGCTGCTAATTTTTCTGTAATTCAATGCAGAACTGTGTTTTTAACTGCACATAAACGATCACACTATTACTCCATTAAGGCGGACATTTAGTTTGCATCAGGATATCAGTTATCGATCTGCATGAAGATTACATTGGATACCGCTTCTAAATGAGAAAATAATTAATTTTAAATTATCTCAGTAATTTTTGTTTACTTGTGAATGTAATTATAAAAGCCTGATGACGAGCAAAACAAGGTCAACTGATCTCACGGTTCGTGATTTTTTTTTTTTTTTTTGCGGCGGGGGGCGGGGGGAATTTTATGATATACTCTGTTTATTGCCTCCTCTCTCAACAACTTTGGGTCAAATGCTACCTCGTAAAGCAGTGAAGAAGTGAACCCAGTAACTCCATGTATGATCACAAAGTTATGGAACGAGTTTGCTATCGTCTGGATGTTTGAGTGGTTTGAACGTCTGTGAAATGGAAACTTCGAACGTAAAAGTAACAGTAAAGAATACCCCATAAGTTGAATAGGCATGCATGTAAAAATATACACCCTTGGAAAATAG
The DNA here is from genome assembly GCF_021461395.2 of Schistocerca americana. NCBI lineage: Eukaryota > Metazoa > Arthropoda > Insecta > Orthoptera > Acrididae > Schistocerca > Schistocerca americana. The sequence goes on from NC_060126.1 coordinate 371,181,059, forward strand.
GATTTTTTTCCAGTAAAAAGTTTATATTCTTATGCGAAAGTTGAAAGTCCCCCGAAGTTTCTATATTCATCGAAGATGAAAACGTGAAATGGAATATATATCACCTTCCATGCCGACGAAGCAGAAATCAACGCTTAAATTGAAACTTCAAAAGCCCGCATCTCGTGGTCGTGCGGTAGCGTTCTCGCTTCCCACGCCCGGGTTCCCGGGTTCGATTCCCGGCGGGGTCAGGGATTTTCTCTGCCTCGTGATGGCTGGGTGTTGTGTGCTGTCCTTAGGTTAGTTAGGTTTAAGTAGTTCTAAGTTCTAGGGGACTTATGACCACAGCAGTTGAGTCCCATAGTGCTCAGAGCCATCTGAACCATCTGAAACTTCAAATAAATATATAAAAAAAGCATATAAATGTACCAAATGTGCATGCGCTATTGTTACCGTACGCCGACACCAAGTATTCATCACAAGGAAAATCATTTCAAAATGTGGAATTGACTCAACGCTTAGAACACTGCTTTTGCATTGCGTACTATATCCCCACACATTTGGCACCCCTAATTTTTTTCACGTGCCAGGTCGTTATTGCGGTAGTGTTTGATCTAGTACGCTAGTATTTCCGATAAATGAAGAAAGACTCTCAATAGGCAGTGAAACTTAACCCTGAAGACAAGAAACGTAAAGGGGGCAGTGGATAACGACGTATTTTACCTTTCTATGTGAAGTATGTATCTTGCGCTGCGGTATGCCATTAGTAACGACCTATAACATTTCTATGATTTTCAATGCGGTAGTCTGCAGCTGCGATGAAGTTTTTGAATGATTTTGTGATGGCTTCAATTGCTGTTCTCTTTATTTGATGTACGATTGTACAATTTCGGCCTTAGGCCATTTTCAAGCACCTAAAACGGAAGCATTATACATTGGATAGATTAGTGACACTTGTGATTTTGATTTAGAAACAAGTCATATCTGCAGATGTACTAGGCACATTTAACTTACATTATGTATGATTTTTAGTAGTAAATTATGTCATGTATGTCGCTCCTATGACTCCATGTTACGCTCACAAAATACAGTAGAGAGGTTCTACGCTATTTTAGGAGCGAGTTACTTTCGAGTAGTTGTTGCTAAGCTGTTATCTATACGAGGTCCTTCTTATAACGTACTTAACACCGGGAAGATTACAATTATTTTACTGAAATTAGTTAATTGAACTGCATATGCTTTTGTTCTCAATTACATTTAATTATCGTTCATCATTGGTGTAAATATGACTATGTAATTTCTTTAAAATTATTATTAATTAATTATAAATTAATTTAAATGAGCAAAAAGACCTGCGAACTGGGAAATTCCTAGATAGCTTTTTACCAGATCTACTACGAAGCATTACAGAACCATAGAATGCAAAATTATCGCTACACTCATTAATAAATACGACTGTAATGCGAAACATCACGCAATGATAAAGCAGTTTTTATTCGACTGTCATAGTTTTCAGTACTGTTTCATTAGAGTACTGTGATAGATATTTATATATAAGATCTTTGTATCAACTATTCAATGACGTGCTCCCCAATAAAAGAACAAATATTTACAAGTTATTTTAAGTACGTTAAAAGAAGGACCTTATACATAACAGATTTTAAACAACTGCTCGAAATTAACGTACTCCTGAAATAGCTTAAAACCTCTCTAATTTATTTTATAAGCATAACATGGAGTCATAGTAGCAACTACATACATGGCATAATTTACTACTAAGAAAATCATCCATAAAGTAACTTATAATACGCCTGGTATATCTGTAGATATGTCTTGTTCCTAAACGTAAATCACAAGTGTGATGGGAACAGAAAACATATCCATGGCGTTGTTCATGGATCAAGCCACACGCAGTTTCTAACCAGACATGGAAACAGTTAACCTCATTGTACTGTACAATAAAATTTGCAACACTAAAGTAGATTTCGAACACAAATATTAGCCGTTAGAACCAAAGATTTACAGTCACATTGTAAATGAAATGGAGAATCAAATGTGTGTGTTCTTAATTGGAAATACAGGCACACTTACATTTATCGATTACAGCGCCGTCTACCACGTATGGGAAGCCATAGTATGAGCAAATATTACGTATTTTTTGAGCTAGAATCAGAATTTGCAATAAGAATTGGGGGTTCCCATTTGAAAAGACAAAGGTGACACCGCCCACGATGGGGGGATGGTCAGGAGGTGGCCAGTTGTAGCGCAGACGGATGTCCGCTAGAACATCTTTTGTCGTGCTACAACCTGTTATACAGTCAAACGGCGGTTATATCTTTCAAATAATTATTATCGACAGTTCATGAAACGCTAGTGCTCCTGCGAAATGTAGTGTTCTTAAGTTGATCAAACGTCCATCAGTTAGTGAATTACATATTCTATACACACTTTATCGCTTTTTTATAGTGTTGGTGTGAAACGAGTTCATGCATAGGCTGTGTATACATGCTGTATAAAAATTACTCGGACTTCATGCCGCGTCAGTTCAGGGTAAAACCTCGAGCTTCCGGCGATTATCTTCATCGTCTTTGTCAGGACCAACTGACTGTCGAAACTGCCACTGTGGCGGCCTTTACAGGCCATACACGGCTTCTTTTATTCGTCGGTAATTCATGTAAGAACATTACAGGCGATTTCCTTCTCCAGTTGAGCCAGTGCTCAGTTTTGAGAGGGCGTTATTTTCAATCTTGTTTTCACAGTGAACGACGAACAGTGTTTCTATTAGAGATCGGTTTCTTTCTGCTGCCAGATCTGTACCGACGTCTACGCCTCTCATTGCGTCGTTTGGTTACGATATTTATCATGTGGCTTTGAAAATTACACTGCTCTTCAGACATTAATATTAAACATCTCATTAGCTGACACCACAGATCAATTAAAAATTTATAATTAATTACTGTTTGTCAGCTTTTTAATAAGCAGTTTTTTTTTAGCGTCGCAGCATTAGCTTCTGTGTGTACTGATTGCGCATCTGTGAGCACTCAGTTCGTGCTAGGCATTCCACGAGTCTCGAACTTGTGTTTTATATTATTGTCGGTGGATGACCATACATGATCGCGCAACCTAATGCGTAGAGCGTCTGCTAGTGAACATGGAGGTGAGGAGGATCCGAGTCGAATCCAGCTGCCTGCGTACGATCTTGCGAAGCTGTTGTTTCCCACATTCGTCTAGATAAGGATCGGTTTGGTTGGTTACATTCGTCTTAGCAAGTTTACACGCAGACAGTTGAAACACGAAGAAACACAAAATTAAGTTTACACAATTCACAATCAGATGGCGCATACAGTTACCTTTCCTATCGATGCAAACTTCGTTTCCCGGAGGGATGAAACGTCCATACTCCAGATAAATAAGCCTTACGCCCAAGATAAAAGCTCCCCTGCGTCAATAATAATACGCACGTTCAGTAAGGGCGGTAGTACCCTACCAAATTTTTTTGTCAAAGGTTTTTGACGTGGCGTGGAAACAGGTATTACACTGTCATCAGATACAATGTAAGACAAAAAATAAAAAAGACGCACAACCAAGGAATTATCCGAATAGGAGGGAAATCGGTAGATGTGATATACACTGAGCAGCCATGAACACTTTGACCACCTACCTAATAGCCGGTATATACACCTTTGGTACGGATAACAGCGGCGTCGCGTCATGGCATGGAAGCAGTGAGTCCTTGGTAGGTCGCTGGGGGGAGGTGGCACCACATCTGCGCGCACAAGTCACCTAATTCCCGTAAATTCCGCGGGAGAAGGGAGGGGGGGGGGGAAGGAAGTGGGGGGGGGGAAGGAAGGGGGGGGGGCAATGGGCTCTGACGCTACATTCAATCACATCCCAGAGCTGGGTGACCAGCACATCAATTGGAACTCGCCACTGTGTTCCTCGAAACACTCCATCACGCTCCTGGCCTCGTGACATTGAAAGGTGGCTACACTGTGCCACTGCGCCAGAGAGTGCGCCAAAGAGTACTATTAAGCCGCCTCCACAGTGCGTGTTAAGAGATCGTAGAAGTCAGTGCTTGTTGAGAGTTCATGGCGGTCAGTGCTAGTAGAGAGCTCGTAGAGGGCAGTATGTGTTAAGAGTTCGTACCGAGATGTGCTAGTGGGCACTGCTTGTCGTGAAGTCGGAGTGAGATGTGGTAGTAAAGAGTGTTGTTCCATGTTTTATGCAGCTATTTGATGGGAGAGATAGCAGATGTTATTGTGTGCATTTCGTCAATATATATGAAGGTAAAAACTACAATGTTCTTTTATTAATTGTGTATCTGAAATAATGCATCACTACAGGTTCAGTCAACAAAGCATCTGGTTTGTGTTCTTGCATTAGAGTGTAATTCTGGTTTTCTTGCGTAATTATAGTTTTTCTAATTTTGTTTTGTCACCTCAGTATAGTTGGTATTTAAAAATTTTTGTCTTGTTGGAAAGAACCGTGCCAGATGTGGACGTTGAGTCACACTCCCACATACAGAACAGTTACATTTGTGCTTGGATTTCGTAGATTTTATAGTTGCTGGGGACTTAATTAATTAACTGTGTTTACGAAAATTTTCTTACATTGTTTGTTGCAGTCAGATAGCGTAAAAATACTAGTCAGGGCCAACCGATTACGAGACTTACGTAATCGGACAGACAGCTACAAAAAAAAAAATATTTTCAATCAATAATTTAATTAATAAGCCCCCATGCACGTGGCGACCGCTGCTTCGGATCGTCCCTTGGAATTGTTCTGATTGTAAAAATAGTAGACCGTAGTATTGTTGTAGTAATTTGTAGTTTATTAATTGTAGTCTATTTTGCATGTGTAGATTTGGTAATTGGCATTCTTCTAATGGTATTTTTCAAAATTTAATTTTTATTGCCTTATATACGCGTTTGACAATTTTGTGCAATTATTTCAATTGTTCGTTAATCGTGTTTGAAGGAAACATCTCGTGTGAATAGTATCGTTGGAGATAAAGAGTCATTGTGTGTAATTTTCGTACAGTGACGAATTTTTTTTTATGTTTTGTAAATGATTACGCGATCGATGAAAAAGGCGAAAATGATGAATAGTGAGAATGACGAAATTGTTAATATGGCGAACTCACCAACAGAGGAAAACAGTATGATGGATAATGAGGTGGAAAACAATGCAATAAGTTGGGAAAATAGTCCGGAACCATTTCAAAATTTTTCTCAATCAGAAAATTCACAGAATCCAAGATTAACGACAGAAGATTCTGGAATAGTATCGAACACAGATAGCCTTATGGCTATGCAGAAGGAAGTTAGTTTTGCGGGAAATGTTAGGGGCGAAAAGAATTCTGAACAATTTAATATGGAGCAGTTGATGAGTGCTATATTAAATTTGGGAGCGCGTATGGAAACACGGTTAGACTCACAGGGATCACAAATAGGAACAATTAAAACTGAGATGGGAACTTTACGATCTGAATTTAAAACAGAGATAGGAACAATTAAAACTGAGATGGGGACAATTAAAACAGAGATGGGAACAATTAAAACAGAGATGGGAACAATGGAAACTCGGTTAGGATCTGAATTTAAAACAGAGATGGGAACTTTGGAAACACGGATAGATTCACGAATAGGGACATGTTTCAAAAATATGAAAGATGAATTAAAGAAAGAAATCAGGGAAGAAGTACAACCGATTCTGAATTCTCACAATAATAGATTAATTGCAGTAGAAATCAGACAAAGGGAACAGGATAGAGAACAGGAAGAAAGAGATCGCGTGATAGTACAGAATTTTTCAGAGTTAAATTTACAACGTGCAAAAAATAAGGAAGAAATATTTGAGAGAATCGAAGAATCCGTACCAAATGACAGAATAAATAATCTAACACGACAATATGAACAGTTAACTACCAAATGTGTCAATACTGAAACCCGAGTCGCGACACTTACGGAAGATGTAAACAAACAGAAAGAACAATTAGGTGACTTATCGGAAAGAGTTGAGGAAATTTCAGATAAACTGACAAATCTTAGTTTACATGGGGACAGAGATTCGGATGATACAGCTCCATTACCATTTGCAGAAACCGAAGAATACCAGAACATAAATAAGCATGTTGAAAATCAGGGAAAATTTAATGAACGCGTTAAAAGGGAAGTTGAGGCATTACGAAAGCAAGTCAAACAGATCGAAGGCGAAATTGTAGGAAAAGATAGCAGAAGGAACTTAGAATCACAGATAGCAGAGGGGTATGAAGAAAGTAATTTATTTCATTTACGAGAAGCAACAAGAGAGCGCCAGGCGCGTGAACTTGACAATAATCGACATTCGGACTGGGACAGACGCGGTAGGTCTTTGTCGCCACGAGGCGAAAACTTTGACTATAAACACTTTTTGACTGTCCGGAAATTTAAGATCTTCCGCAATTCTAAGAATGACATACATCCATGTGCATGGTTAGATCAATTTATGTACGCACTTCCACCAAATTGGCCACTAAGTCACAAACTGGAATTTATGTGTGGATATTTAGAAAACGAACCAGCGACGCGGATGCGCGCACTCATTAGAGATTGTAATAATATAATGATTTTTATCATGCATTTCTATCGGCATATTGGTCCGAAAACACGCAAGACAGAGTCAAACACAGTCTTATTATGCAGCGTAATTTCAAACAGTCTGAGTTCCGCACGCCGGCAGAGTACTTTGAAGACATGATTCGAAAGAATCAGTTCTTGTCCAACCCTTATAGCCCGACGGAATTAATTCGCATTTGTTTAACTAAGCTGCCACAATCCATAAGACAAATTGCTTTGGCCGGAAGATGTAAAGACGACATTGAGACTTTTAAGACTTTGTTGCAAGAACTTGAGTATGACAACGACGACGGGACCTCTTGTAACTTTTTCAGTAACAGTAATTACAATAGATTTTCAGAGAAAAGGGATAGTGATCGGAACGGACGTTATAGCGGTAATTTTGAGAATGACAGACGTAACAGACAGGACAACAGATACCAGCCTTATAATAATAACAGACGTTCTAACAGAAATTACACAGACAACTATAACAACGGTAATTCGTATCGGAATGATCAATCATACGGAAACAGTAATCGGTATTATCAAGACAGAAATTATTCAAACAGTAATAGAAATTCTTACTACAGAAACAATCAGGGTAGTAGATACAACAATAATTTCAGAAGTGACAGTCGAAATTACACAAGGAGTAGTTATGCAGACAGACAGGAAAACAGAAATTTTAATAACAGACACAGCCAAGAATTTGCATCCAACAGACAGGAGGGACCTAATTGGCATCCTCCACGTGACAGAACTTCTGAGAGACAAGTGCAAATCGTAGAAATTGATCCGCGAAATGACGCGAATAATCAAAGACGTGACGCAAACAATCGACAATGACTTGCAGCTTCGGCTTCTGGCAGCAATATAGACGGTTCAGAAAGTAATGACACTACGACTTTACACTACGTACGCCTGGAAGACATGAGAGACATTTTGTTAGATGAAAAGGAAAATAATGTAGACGCATTTTTACATCCTGTTATTGAAGTATGTGTGGGTAAGAATAAGTTCACTGCAGTTTTAGATTCTGGGAGCCCATTGAATGTCATTAGTGAATCAGTTTTTCGTATATGTGAAAGAACTATTGCCTGTCCTGTGTTACCTATTTCTAAAACTACAATTCGAGGTGCGATTTCTGGAAAAAGTGTGGAAGTCAAACAACAGACCAACTTAAATTTCATTTGTCAAGGATACGAATTTTCTGCTAATTTTATTATTGTTCCATTACTCAGTACACAAATTATATTAGGTATGGAGTTTCTTAACGCACATAAGGCAATTTTGAACTTTAAAGAAGGAAGTGTAAATTTGACTGTTGCTGGAATGCCGAAAAGTTTAAAATTTTTCGAGTGTTTAACAAGATCTGAACCAGATGCAAAATGTTTAAGGTTTCTTACTTCTGATGTTTTCGTTGAGCATTATGACGACAATGTGTTTATTCATGACAATGACAATAGATACAGGGACGCGATGGATGATATAATTAATAGCGAAGAATTAATTAATGAAAAGGTTAAGAAAGCTGAAGTGCCAGATGACGTTGCAAGAGAAGAGCTGCACCACATTTTGACTTCACATGCTACAGTGTTTAGTCATCACACAGGAACTATACAAGGCTTACAATATTTATTTAAAGTGAAAGAACACACACCATTTCGCGGGAAAACGTACGCTATTCCTTTGGCTTACAGAGACAAGGTTAAGAATGAACTTCAGTACATGTTAGATCAGGGCATTATTGAGCCTGCAGTCAGTCCTTATACTAGCCCATTACACGTTGTTCTTAAAAAGGATGGATCAATTCGTCTGGTTCTGGATTCCAGACAGATAAATAACATCATCATTCCTGAAACTGACCGCCCACAAAATTTAGATGAACTTCTTCAACATTTCCATGGAATTAAAGTTTTATCCACGATTGATATGCGCGCAAGTTTTTGGCAAATAGAACTCCACCCTGACTGTAGAAAATACACCGCCTTTTTAGCCTTTGGTAACTGTTACCAATTTCGGAAATTACCGTTTGGACTTACTGTATCTTCAGCAGCATTCATTCGTAGCTTAAATGAAATTTTACCTGTTTATATTCGTGACAACATTACTTCTTATGTTGACGATATTCTTATTGCGAAACGTTCTTGGAGTGAGCACAACAAAATTTTGGATTCATTATTACGTATTTTTGCACGAGTTGGCATGACAGTGAATTTGGAAAAATCTGAATTTGGTCGTTCTCAGGTGAAATTTCTCGGTCATATTGTTTCTACAGAAGGTATTCTCCCTGATCCAGAGAAACTAGACGCTATTCGTAATTATGCTGTTCCTACCACAAAACGTGATGTTCGTAGTTTCCTTGGTGTTTGTAATTTTCTTAGACGTTTTGTTAGATTAGACGATTTGGCCACACCTCGTTTATGTGAACTATCTGGAAAGAAATCTAATTGGTGTTGGGATGAGGAAGCTCAGTCAGAATTTGAACAGCTTCGTGATGCTTTAGTTGCTGCTCCACTTCTTTCACATCCGGATTTATCTAAAGAATTTTGTTTGGCAACGGACTCATCATATAAGGGCCTAGGTGCACATTTATTTCAAGAGATAGAAGAAAACGGCGTTGTAGTACAGAAGACTATTGCATTTGGAAGTCGCGTTCTCTCTAAATCAGAAAAGAATTATTCGATTACGGAACTTGAAGCTTTGGCTGTTGTTTGGGCTTTCACAAAATTTCGCACATTTTTGTTTGGCAGACATACTAAGGTTTACACCGATCATCGAGCTCTGGAATTTCTTATGTCAACAAAATTAACTCATGGCAGATTGTCACGATGGGCGTTGTACCTACAGGAATTTGACTTTAGTATTGTTTACATACAGGGTTCTTCTAATATTGTTGCCGATGCTTTATCACGTGCACCTATGGGTTTGAAACAAAGTGCTGAAGAGGACTGCAAGGAAAACAATTATTGTTTGATGTATATTCAAGGTGTTGCGTTTGAGAACTTTATTTCGTCTTCGCTCCAGGATATCGCTAAGGAGCAAAATAAGGATCCAATCTGGAAGGACATTAAGGAGAAGTGGAGGAGAAAGGAAAGCGTGGCGATTAGACAGTATTATTTAGTTCGCAATGACTCTTTTTAAACGGAAATCGGTCGACAGCTTCGTTTGGTTAGTTTGTATTCCTGATGAGTGGGTCAATAAATTGATTTGGTATACGCATTTCAGTTATGCACACTTTGGTCCCAGAAAATGCTTTCATAAATTACGAGAAAATTGTTACTTCAGTAATATGGAAAAACGTATTCGATCTGTTCTTGCCAAATGCAAATTATGTCAAATGGCTAAGCCTCCAACGATTTCTCACAGAGCACCGTTGTTTCCTGTCATTCCAGCGAAATTAAAGGAGATGGCTGCAGTCGATTTGTTTGGTCCAGTGGTTCGTTCTACTAATGGTTTTGCGTACATTTTCGTAGCAGTGGAGTTGACGTCAAAATATGTGTGTTTTACACCTTTACGCAAAGCAACAGCTCGTTCAGTATCTAACGCTTTCATCAAACATTTTCTTAAAGAAGTTGGTCATGTTGACAAGGTTATATCAGATAATGGATCACAGTTTCGTTCTAAAATTTGGCTTCGTACTCTACAGCGTCGTAAAATTAAACCAATTTTCATTTCACTTTTTCACCCTCAATCTAACGCTTCAGAGAGATGGATGAAGGAAATCAATAAATTGTGTCGTCTTTATTGTCATCAGAATCACAGAACTTGGGATCAGTATCTTCATATTTTTCAAAACATTCTGAATGAACTTCCTAATGACTCAACTTCTTTACCGCCTCTATTGATATTAAAAAATAAAGTACCAACAAATCGCATTTCTGAAATCGTTCCTTTTCCGCCTTCACGGAAACTGCGGCATTCTGAAGTTGTCAACCTGGCTCTGCAAAATATTGCATCTGCGGCTGCTAGAAGAGAGAAATCAGCTAAGCGTCCTGGTCGTTTAAAAATCTTGTCAGTTGGTCAGAAGGTGTTAATTAAGTCTCATCGTTTGTCTCATAAAGGAAAAGGCTTGTGTCGCAAATTTTTTCTGCTTTATAACGGTCCATGTAGAATTCGCAAAATTATTCATGATAACACTGTTGAAGTAGAAACTCTTAAATCTCGACGCTCTAAAGGAATACATCATATATCTAACGTAAAAATTTTTGTGGAATGATATACTTTCAAAAAAATTTTTTGTAGAATGACATACTTGTGAGAAACTAACAGCTACATGTAAACATGCGGAGAGTACAAGGATACCGCGCTGTGTTTTGGCGGCGGCACATACTCAAAGCAACAGTCAAGTCTGCGCGCCGCACAAGGCAGTCGTTGACCGCGAACAATAGCTTCCTACGTCACGCGCCCACAGCTGATCGAGCGCTCAGTGCGAATGCACTGACAGACGTAAACAAATACACAGTCTAATTTCTCCGACTAAATTCTGTATAAAGCTATAAGAACTTGTTGAATTGTGTTATTAACATTCAGTATTTTGCAGGATACGGTTGTATAAAGTATTTAAGAACTTCAGGTAAATTCTGTGTGTCTCCGACGTTAAGACGACTTGCTATCGAGAAAATTTCAGGAAGAATGTAATTTCGAAGAAGAAAGTAATAAACTAAAAAGGTAACTATTAATTGAGTTCATTTTTCAGGTAACATAAATTCACTTAGGTACGTACTTTAGACGTAATTTGCTGCTCGCAATTACGTGATTCATACTTTGTGTTAATTTCAGGTTCTATGAATTTACTTGTGAAGCGACGCGCTTGCGTACGTTAACTGAATTTGACAATGATTATTAATGAACTGGGTTGTAACTTGTATATATTATGCATCGCTTGGCTGCACTGCTATTTCACTGATGTCATATTTTTTAATTATGTGCCTGCTGTGCTTATTTATTTAAATTATAATTGTAACCTGATTTATTGTGCTGATGTGGTTAGGTATGTAAGTTATACTTTGTGATTTATCTGCTTGCGCCTTCATGTTTACTTATTAAGATGACATATGAACATTTATTTGCTTAGGCTGATATGATGCTAATGACTTGTTTATTACGTAAGATATATGTTTGCTGCTTTTTGTATGGATTACATATTTACACATTTCTGTTTTGTTGCCATAACTGCTCTTTAATTTGGTGTATAGAAATGCTGATATAAGGTGTACAAACATAGAGTTTAGGTCACACTATGGTATTAATTATAGATTGTTCGCTTGGCAGAGCCTCGTTGTAAGAATTGTGCTGCATCCACTTGTTGACATTCTGTTCTCTACTGGTATATTTACTCGCTATTGCTTGTTTTGCTTACGCTCAGTGCCTTACATTTTTAAGATAAGAAAATTAACTGCTATAATTCGACGAACGACATTAGTACAAGAAAGTCATTGAAGTCACATGAGCTAAAGTTTTATGGAAGCTGTATAAATTTATGCTAATAGGAAGGAAGCTAACGACATGACAGACCAAAACTAGGTTTAGACCATTAACAATTATTACACTGCATTTTTCGTGAGCAATTGAAATAGGAAGTGACACTTGACACAAAAAATACTCCACATGTTTGCTTCTGCTATGATTCTTGAAGTGGTGTACACACTGTGAAATATTATGATCATTCACACTCCGTAATCGTACTTAATTACTGAGAGTTATTCGAACTAAGTCTGTTAGAGGTCAGGTATGCATTTCTTTTATTTAATGATGGACAAGGAACCAAAATGTATCTTATAATTCATAATGAGTAGAAGATTTGGGTCAGATGGATTACACAGAGGTTGTGTGTTGACAGTGTGTCTTCGGATTGTATGGGATGATGAGGTTTGCATTAGGATTTTATCTGTACTTGTTCGAGGAGACTGACTAGAGGAAAGAGTTGTTATGGAAGTGAAATGATATTGGTGCTGAGGTTTATATGTAGCGACGTATTATTGAGGTATTGAGAGTATGTGAAGTAGATGATTATTGGAGTTTTTGTGGACAAGAGGTAAGATAAATGATATTGATGATAAGAGTTATATGTATCGACGTATTGAAGAAGTATTAGTGACGTATTGAGATTATGTGATGCTGTTGATTATTGGAGTTTTGGTGTATAAGAGGTAAAGTAAGTGAGGAGCATATTTTTTTTGTTGGTCTTATGGAACAAGGAGGATGAAGAGAGCAGACTAGAACATTAAAATAGAAGGAAGATAGTCTATACACACACTTTGTTGAATAACTAAGCAGTATATACTTTTTTTTGGAGAGAGGAAGTAATTGCATATCTTGGCTCACTGACAGTTGTTCAACAACAGTACATTTTGATCTGGCTTGGCAAACATTGGTCTTGACATGATGACTATGACGTTGACTAACTATTATTGACTATTATACATTGCTGCCAGTACTACTTGATACACATGATGAACATTAAATTTTGACAGAATTGCATTTACACAGTTAACACTATTCAATTACACAGTAGCACTAATGTGGATGAGAGATGAGTGAGTGTGTTCTGTGTGTTTTCCTTTACTAATCCTACCCACCTATCTCTTAAATATTATTTTATTTGTTGGTAGTGGCTTGCACTGACACCCATGAATATTATAGGTTTACTGGTATTTGTGTATTGTAATAGTTAATAGGACAATTATCTGACATCATTTGTGTGTTTGTTATGATTTGTATGTTACTGTAAAAGCATTTGTATGTGCATTCAAACTATTGTTCATGCCTGAACTGTCTGATTAGTGAAGATAAATATTCTGAACTGTTACCTGCACTTTTCAACATGATGTGTGACATTTGGTCGTGTTTAATTTCTGCTGATGAACTGTGTGATCAGTGATTGTAAAAAAAAAAAAAAAAAATTTATGGACTGTTACCTGTACCTTTTCTACATGATTGGTGCCACTAGGACATGTTTAATTTGTGCTCATAAACTCTGATGAACAGTGTGATCAGTGCTAGTGAATTTTATCGAACTGCTTCTGCTGAGAGAGGTGACTTTTTGCTGTCTGCACCTACTCAACATTGCTGGGTGCCTCTGATGGACTGCTTCTACTGAGATAATGTCACTTGTTGCTGTCTGCACCTGCTCAACATTGCTGGGTGCAACTGATGAACTGTTTCTACTGAAATGAAGTCACTTGTTGCTGTCTGCACCTACTCAACATTGCTGGGTGCCTCTGATGGACTGCTTCTACTGAACTAATGTGACTTGTTGCTGTGTGTACCTCTTGAACTTTACTGGGTGCCACAGATGGAACTGCTTCTACTGAAATGGTGTCACTTGTTGGTGTCTGCACCTACTCAACATTGCTGGGTGCAACTGATGAACTGTTTCTACTGAAATGATGGTCACTTGTTGGTGTCTGCACCTGCTCTCAACATTGCTGGGTGCAACTGGTGAACTGCTTTTACTGAAATGAAGTCACTTGTTGGCGTCTGCACCTGCTTAACATTGCTGGGTGCATCTGATGGATTGCTTCTACTGAACTAATGTGACTTGTTGCTGGGTGTACCTGCTAAACTTTACTGGGTGCAACTGATGGACTGCTTTTACTGAAAAGATGTTACCTGTTGGTGTTCTTTTTTGTATAAACTAATCATTGAAAGCATTTTATGTGAACATTTGTATAAACTGATTTTTTGTATATTGTGTAAACTATTATGTAAAGTCACATGTATGAAAAGAAGTTGTATTGCTTACTGTATTTCATATATTAGGTTAGTGAAACGTCAGTGCAAAGCCAAAATTTTTAACTAATTATGTGATATTTAGGTATTAATATTATCTTTTATTTTTGTCTGTATTTTTCTGGACGAATTTGGTGGTATTTTCACCACCAATACTGGCAAAAATACCATCAAATTCTGGCCTGTGGAGGAGGGGCATATGAAAGGTGGCTACACTGTGCCACTGCGCCAGAGAGTGCGCCAAAGAGTACTATTAAGCCGCCTCCACAGTGCGTGTTAAGAGATCGTAGAAGTCAGTGCTTGTTGAGAGTTCATGGCGGTCAGTGCTAGTAGAGAGCTCGTAGAGGGCAGTATGTGTTAAGAGTTCGTACCGAGATGTGCTAGTGGGCACTGCTTGTCGTGAAGTCGGAGTGAGATGTGGTAGTAAAGAGTGTTGTTCCATGTTTTATGCAGCTATTTGATGGGAGAGATAGCAGATGTTATTGTGTGCATTTCGTCAATATATATGAAGGTAAAAACTACAATGTTCTTTTATTAATTGTGTATCTGAAATAATGCATCACTACAGGTTCAGTCAACAAAGCATCTGGTTTGTGTTCTTGCATTAGAGTGTAATTCTGGTTTTCTTGCGTAATTATAGTTTTTCTAATTTTGTTTTGTCACCTCAGTATAGTTGGTATTTAAAAATTTTTGTCTTGTTGGAAAGAACCGTGCCAGATGTGGACGTTGAGTCACACTCCCACATACAGAACAGTTACATTTGTGCTTGGATTTCGTAGATTTTATAGTTGCTGGGGACTTAATTAATTAACTGTGTTTACGAAAATTTTCTTACATTGTTTGTTGCAGTCAGATAGCGTAAAAATTCTAGTCAGGGCCAACCGATTACGAGACATTGCGTAATCGGACATACTAAAACTAAAAGTATTTTCTATCATAATTTAATTAATAAGCCCCCATGCAACATGCCGCATTATCTGGCCGATAAATGCTATTGCCTTCGGGAAACATGATCGTAATGAAGGGATGTACACCGTCTGCAGCCAGTATATGATGATCCTTGGCCGTCATGGTACCTTGCACGAGCTCCACGGGACCCATGGATGCCCACTTGAATGTTCCCCAGAGCGTAATGGAGCCGCCGCCAGGTTGTCTCCGTCACGCAGAACAGGTGCCAAGGAACTCTTCCCCTGGAAGACGACGACCTGGCACTCTTCCATCGGTATTATGAAGCTAACATGATTCGTCGGACTACGCAACGCTCTGCCACTGCCCCAGCGTCCAGATGTCGTGATGGTTATATTGCAAAATGCATGAGTAGTCGGCTACGGAGGCACGTTGTTAGGAGTGTTCGGTGCACCGTGTGTTCACACACTTTTACTCTGGCCAGCATTAAAGTCTGCTGTTAGTTCCGCTCCAGTTCGCCGCCTGTCTTGTTTTACCAATCTAGCATTACCATCTAGCATGACGGGTGGCCACCCAACACCACATCTGGACGTGGTTTCACCACGTGTTGAAGATACTCAGCACAGTGCTCTTCTGAGCCTCCGGGTCAGCAAAATCTGCCGTCGGTCAAACTCGGACAGATGTCGCCCCTTCCCCATCCTACACACAGACACCACGCCCACTGCAGGGTAGTTCATTCAAGTATTTTAATGCAGCTCTTTCGGATTATTTCCTGCTCTAATGATTTTGATGTCGCAGCAACGCTGAACTCTCAAACGTCTTTCATTTAGCCAGTGACTTGCCCACAGCAATGTCTGGGTCGGTGCCATTATATATGAGACTCAGGACTAAACACAGCAATGCACACCGTCTGAGATCCTTCTAGGATGATCTCGGAAAGCAGCGTAAAGCTTCAGAATAAGTCAGCGTATTCAGTGAATGAGCGTGGTCACTCTCCGTATTTTACAAGAAACGGCAGACCGCCAAAAGCTATCGCTGACACGTTTCGTTACACTAAACAAACGAATGCAGATAAAACGTGCTGGGTTATCAGAAGTTAGAAATGAACAATTGAGATCAGATAAAACTGGTAACAAATGAACACACTTAAAAAACGTAAAAGAATGCCAGGAATGAAATCTAGTAACAAATTAAAACCTTCAAATGCTACGACCCCGCATTTGCCGAAACGACAGCTTTTACTATTCTTAACACGATCTCCACCGAAGCATTTTTTCACTATGGTGCTACCTAGCTAAATGATTCTCTTCTCAGAACATGCAGTGGTCTCACGAAGTTGACTCATGATAACCGTCTTGTTGCTATATCTTCAGAAGTGTTCAGTGGCACTTACATAGCTGTAATCGCTTTGATGCTGTGTTGATTAATAGCGGTTTTCATCGGATTTCCAACAAAGTTAACGATTCAATTTTCGCGCACACTACTGCAACGATTCACCTTGTCGTCTCATGTGTGACCCATGTCTGAACTCTGGTCCAACTTTCTTTTTTTATTTTGCGACTTTATGAAGTGGTTTTAGTGTGGCACCTTTATGTACATCTCAGTTCGACTCTGGACGATCGGTACGCACCGTCAGGGGCATTTATTTTCCTTCGCGAGTGGCTATATTCTGTGAAATGAATACCGCTTCCGTGTCTTCTGGCTCTGACAAGTTACATAGCCGGCGACATCTCGATAAATTGAATGTCGAGTCCCAAGTCAGGCTTAAATGGAAACTTGTTCCCTTCCCTCCTGTTTCAAAATATTCTGATATCGTTATTTCGGGTGACCCCTTAATCATATTGTTCCAAAAACGTGATTCCAGCACCACTATAATTCATGTATTCTTCTCTCATTTCTTGGTAGAACAATTTCATCATCATCAAAATGCTCAAAAAAGGTTTTGTTCCACAGCCTGACATATATATTCTTTTAATCAAATCATATCGCTGTATACAGCCTCCTACGTAATGGAGGCGAAAGTGCACGTGGATTCTCAATTTCACGACTCGACGACTCGATCACTGAAAACGATTGTGACCGTAGAATGCACGTCCGTGTAAGAGATACTACCACCTAAACACTTACAAAATACGTGAAATTAAACACTGCCTCAGTACTGCACGAGTACTAACAATGCACTGCTGATCGCCGGCCGGTGTGGCTGTGCGGTTCTAGGCGCTTCAGTCTGGAACCGCGTTACCGCTACGGTCGCAGGTTCGAATCCTGCCTCGGGCATGGATGTGTGTGATGTCCTTAGGTTAGTTAGGTTTAAGTAGTTCTAAGTTCTAGGGGACATGACCTCAGATGTTAAGTCCCATAGTGCTCAGAGCCATTTGAACCATTTTTTGTCATTAACGATGTGCTCTGTACGTAAAGCATCATCACTGACTACCGAAAATTAATACGCTCACACACACACACACACACACACACACACACACACACACACACACACACACTTTTCTGTTTCTTCTAGTAATTCCCAACAAACGTCTCTCCACAGCTAGCTGCGAAAGCATCAATTCTGAATACTTTTTTCTTTGAGATACCATGTAGATAGTGGTGGCTGTGCTGCCATTCTAAAAGACAAACTGTAACAAAGGACTGATCAAAACAGATGACAATTTTCACCTAAAGGGATATTCGTAGCGCACGATGATTCCAGGCTTCCTACAGAAAAGACTGCGAAAACCAACAGTATATATAAAAGTGGCTTTATGAACAATCTAAATTACGGTAAATAGACCCTTTTTGCGACTGGAGAACTCTTCAAATTTTTCATAATAAATAATATAGAACGATATGTAAAGTAAGTCACACTAACCCCGTTTATCATATGGAAAGCACCACAAGTGCCATTTGCACCGTCCAGTCACATTAATGTGACCACCTTCCAGAAGTCTGAATAATCATGTTTTGCAGCTCAGACCGCTGCGAGATGTGCAGGAAGAGAGTCAGTGAGGTTCTGGAAGGAACCAACTCCACTGCCGTGATCAGCTTGCTTAAGTTTCTCTGTCGAGGATCCATATTGCGAACAGCCCGATTGACGTGGTCCCACAGTCTCTATTGGGAGACTGGTGGCCAGGGGAGTACGGTTAACTCATCCCGATGCTCTTCGAACTACGCATGTACAATGCGAGCTGCGTGACAGTTTGCATTGTCCTCTTGGTAGATTCCATTGTGCCGAAGGACAGACGTGTGCTTTTGTTGATCCATTGTGCCTTCTAGAATGACGAGATCACCCAGGGAATGAGATTTTCACTCTGCAGCGGAGTGTGCGCTGATATGAAACTTCTTGGCAGATTAAAACTGTGTGCCGGACCGAGACTCGAACTAAGATGGTAGAGCACTTGCCCACGAAAGGCACTGGCCCCGAGTTCGAGTCTCGGTCCGCCACACAGTTTTAATCTGCCAGGAAGTTTCATATCAGCGCACACTCCGCTGCAGAGTGAAAATCTCATTCTGGAAACATCCCCCACGATGTGGCTAAGCAATATCCTTTCTTCCAGGAGTGCTCGTTCTGCAAGGTTCGCAGGACAGCTTCTGTGAAGTTTGGAAGGTAGGAGACGAGATACTGGCAGAATTGAAACTGCGAGGACGGGTCGTGAGTCGTGCTCTGGTAGGTCAGATGGTAGAACACCTGCCTGCGAAAGGCAAAGGTCCTGAGTTCGAGTCTCAGCCCAGCACACAGTTTAATCTGCCAGGAAGACCCAGGGGATGTCACGAAAAAATTCCCCAGACCGTAAAGCTCGCGCCTACGGCATGGACCCACGATTGTTGCAGGGCCGCACATGTCTACGGCCATTGTCCGATGGACCACAAAACGTGATTCGTCTGAAAAGGCCACCTGTCCAGTTGCGGTATTTGTGTGCAAATTCTCGCCTTCGTCGCCTATGAACAGCAGTCGACTTGGGTGGTTGATCCAGACTTCTGCCTCGGCAGGCCACACGCAGGAACGTTCGCGGAACAGTCGTGGAGGAGACATGTTGGTAGCCTCTTGATACCTCTGGGCGGTCAGCTGTTCAAAAGTTACACGTCTATTCGCCCGTACACATCTGCACATCCGTCATTCACCCCTGTCACCTACAGCGCAAGGTGTACTATTGTTGTCTCGGTGCCAGCTTTTGATAGCACCATCTTCCCACGCACAGTATACTTTAACCAAAGTGACATGCGAACAGTTCACAAATTTAGCCGTTTCGGAAATGGTTCCACCTTTGGCCCGAAATCCAATGATCACGCCCTTCTGGTCGTCAGATAAATCGCTCCGTTTCCTCATTACGACAACGATTGCACTGTTTTCCGCTTCCCCCGACACGCTTCGTATACCCTCCACTGCCAGCGCTGCCATCTGTTGTCTTTGAGTGATTACTGCACTTTGACGTCGGCCATAGACGACTGTCACGTTGCTGTGACTGGACCTTTTATAATGCACAACGATGCGATCCAGTTGTACGACAGTCTGTGGTACAATATTGTCTGCCTAAACCAAAAAAGTTTGGAACTGCGCAGGCGACATGAAAGTTTGGCAGGAAATTAAACGACGTTTTTATTAAACGCCAGAGTCCAGCTACGACATGGGAGTGTAAACATTGGGTGACTCGCACTTTTACAATCAAACTGTTTGCGGACAGTTTAATTTTGTGAAACCGCTCCAGTGGTACAGGATGTAATCGTCGGCACAAATATCACAGAGACCGGACGGAGCCGAGTTCGGATCGGCGCTGACGCAAACACGACCAAGTTTTTTAATTATAATCACCGTGCCTTTTTTCCTTTTTGATACCCTCGGTTTGCCTTCTCCCACGTTGAATAACATGTTAACGCTTCACTGTGACAGTAATTGCGCCTACGATTGCAAAGGTCGCAGACACGGTCGAATACTGCCTTCACACTATCGGTCTGACTGGTACGATAAACGCGTGTACTTGAGCTAACAGGCAATCAGCTTTCACGGACAAGGCACCCATTCAGTAGAAAACGCTGACAATTATTAGGGTCACACTAACTTGTTTACATTGCTGACAGAGAGACAGTGGAGGAGAGGGGGCGGGGGCGGGAAAGCAGTCTGCTTTGTACCTTTGCGCATAATTGCACCGCTTCTTCGCGAGATAGCTTCGTCAAAGTGAGCAGACCGGGGAAAAAAGATTCACCACGAAAGAGACCCTCGCTAACACCGTCCACCTCCGCCTCCAATCTTGATAATTCGAGAATCGGCGAGGACGAGAGTCCACAAATTACTGCACCTTTCACACTGATTTAAAGTCCCTCATCATGAGTAGATGTCGTAGAGCTACAAAAGCGCATGAATGTTGATGGCTACTATTACAAGAAGTTCCCTATGGTCATGGTCTTCAACCATTGTGATTTCGTGGCTCCCCTGACCAATTATGTTGATTCCGTGGCTCCTCTTTCGGATACCTTGTAAAAAGTGAAATAATTAATAAAGTAAGTTATGAAGAAAGTACTACCCACCTCCATGCGACACTTTATCTTGCTTCCTTTCACACAACTTGTCAGTTCTTGGCTCTAAATGAGATACACCTACCCTCATTCTGTACTTGGTTTTAATCCAGAAGATACGAGGTTGTAAAAGGAATTAATACCTTCAGCACTTTCTGGCTCAATTTAGAAACTCTTTCCTTGCTGAATACCAAACTGTACGTAATGTCACTGATGAAAACGTCACTTGTAGTGAACACACTGATGAAAGTTCCATCAGCTCTTCCTCTTCTGCAGTTGTTGCTGTTGTGGTCTTCAGTCCAGAGTCTGGTTTGATGCAGCTCTCCATGCTACTCTATCCAGTGCAACCCTCTTCATCTTCGAGTAACTACTGCAACCTACATCCTTCTGTATTTGCTTATTGTACTCGTCTCTTGGTCTCCCTCTACGATTTTTACACTCCACGCTTCTCTGCAATACTAAATAGGTCATCCATTGGTGACTCAGAATGTGTGCTACCACCGATCCCTTCTTCTAGTTAAGTTGTGCCACAAATTCCTCTTCTCCCCAATTCTATTCACTACCTCCTCATTAGTTACGTGATCTACCTATCTGATCTTCAACATTCCTCTGTAGCACCACATTTCAAAAGCTTCTATTCTCTTCTTGTATAAACTATTTATCGTCCGTGTTTCACTTCCATACATTGCTACGCTCCATACAAATACTTTCAGAAACGACTTCCTGACACTTAAATCTATACTCGATGTTAATAAATTTCTCTTCTTCAGAAACGCTTTCCTTGCCATTGCCAGTCTACATTTTATATCTTCTCTACTTCGGCCATCATCAGTTATTTTGCTCCCCAAATAGCAAAACTCATTTACTACTTTAAGCGTTTCATTTCCTAATCTAATTCCCGCAGTATAACCAGATTTAATTCGACTACATTCCATTATCCTCGTTTTGCTTTTATTGATGTTCATCTTATATCCTCCTTTCAAGACACTGTCCATTCCGTTCAGCTGCTCCTGTCTCTGACAGAATTACAATGTCGTCAATAAACCTCGACGTTTTTATTTCTCCTCCATGGTTTTTAATTCCTACTCCAAATTTACTGTTGTTTCCTTTACTGCTTGGTCAATATACAGATTAAAAAAACGTCGGAGATAGGCTGCAACGCTGTCTCACTCCCTTCCTAACCGCTGCTTCCCTTTCATGCCCCTCGACTCTTGCTACTGCATCTGGTTTCTATACAAATTGTAAATAGCCTTTCGCTCCCTGTATTTTACCCCTGCACCTTCAGAATATGAAAGAGAGTATCCAGTCAACGTTGTCAGAAGCTTTCTTTAAGTCTACAAATGCTAGAAGCGTAGGTTTGCCTTCCCTTAACCTATCTTCTAAGTCGTAGAGTCAGTACTGGCTCGCGTGTTCCAATATTTCTGCGGAATCCAAACTGATCTTCCCCGAAGTCGGCTTCTACCAGTTTTTCCATTCGTCTGTAAGAAATTCGTGTTAGTATTTTGCAGCTGTGAATTATTAAATTGATAGTTCGGTAATTTTCATACCTGTCAACACCTGTTTTCTTTGGGATTGGCATTATTATATTCTTCTTGAAGTCTGAGGGTATTTCGCCTTTCTCATACATCTTGCTCACCAGGTGGTAGAGTTTTGTCAAGGCTGGCTCTCCTAAGGGTATCAGAAGGGCTAATGAAATGTTGTCCCGCCGGCCAAAGTGGCCGTGCGGTTAAAGGCGCTGCAGTCTGGAACCGCAAGACCGCTACGGTCGCAGGTTCGAATCCTGCCTCGGGCATGGATGTTTGTGATGTCCTTAGGTTAGTTAGGTTTAACTAGTTCTAAGTTCTAGGGGACTAATGACCTCAGCAGTTGAGTCCCATAGTGCTCAGAGCCATTTGAACCATTTTTTTGAAATGTTGTCCACTCCCGGAACGTTTTTTCGACTTAGGTGTTTCAGTGCTACGTCAAATTCTTTACGCAGTATCCTATCTCCCATTTCATCTTCATCTACGTCCTCTTCCATTTCCACAATATTGTTCTCAAGTACATCGGCCTTGTATAGATCCTCTATATACTCCTTCCACCTTTCTGCTTTCCCTTCTTTGCTTAGGACTGGATTTCCATCTGAGCTCTTAAGATTCGTGCAGGTGATTCTCTTTTCTCTAAAGGTCTCTTTAATTTTCCTGTAGGCAGTATCTATCTTACCCCAAGTGATATATGCCTCTACATCCTTACATTTGTCCTGTAGCCATCCCTGCTTACCATTTTCCACTTCCTGTCGGTCTCATTTTTGAGACGTTTGTATTCCTTTTCGCCTGCTTCATTTATTGCATTTTTGTATTCTCTGCTCTCGTCAATTAATTCAATATCTCTTCTGTTGCACAAGAATTTCTATTAGCCCTCGTCTTTTTACCTAATTGATCCTCTGCTGCCTTCACTATTTCATCTCTCAAAGCTACTCATTCTTCTTGTACTGTATTTCTTTCCCCTATTCTTGTCAATCGCTCCCTAATGCTCTCTCTGAAACTCTCTCCAAACTCTGGACTCTGTCCACAATTTATTGGTTATGAACTGTAGATTAACAATGAAGGAACTGCAAAAAGGTAGGAATTTAAGGAGATGGGACCTGGATAAACTGAAAAAAAAACTCTTCTGTAGTACTGAACTCAAAAGGAGAAGCATTACTAAACAGATTTTGAACCCATTGAAACCTATCACAGTTTTTCAGGGAAGTATTTTAGAAAATGAATATGAAGTTCAGATAAATGTACTTCAACTATAGAAAAAATATCTGTAGCAAGCCCTATCTCTTTGTCGTTCATAAAATGCTGCAAACAGCATTCTTTTCGAAAGAGGCAGCTTCTTTTTGAAGGCCGAAATTCTGTCAGTAAGTTGAATGAAATGAGTTTCGCTTCCTTCCAGAGACTTATTCAGTGAGTTCAGATTCAGTGTCTGGAGAGCACTTAGCACTGATATGATGTTTTCTTCCAGGTCAGAAGAGATTTCTCTCCAAAGTTCAAAAATGCGTGGTAATACATTTGCCCTGTAGTGCTGGTATAAAATAAGAGAGCCCCCACATCGTGACGCATTTGTCTAAAAAAAGAAGCCTTCTGAGGACGAGTTTTAATAAAGTTCATCTTGTTTTTGCCAGTTTGCAGTACTTCATTCAGAACAAGGCTCAAATGTTGCGAAGCAATTGCTTCTCTATAAATAATCAGTGGGTCCACATAATATCTGCATCTTTGTTGCGGATGAGTACTTATAGACCACTGTAACGCCCCATCAGTGAGCCGATTTAAGTTGATTTCTGATATGAAGTCGTTCACTATTTCGAAAACATCTTTTCGTTACTTCGTACTGTAGTATTTTCCTAGTCCTTAACTGTGACAAGTTTGTTTTACATGTGTCAAACGTGTTTTTGTTTAGTTGAGCTGAGCCTGTGGCTATCGATAAAAGTTTTGTGAAGCTGTGTTACGGCGAACTATTTCGTGTAATTTGTATACTTATTAACTGTGTTTTGTATTTTGATAATGTTTACTAGCGTTTTCTCCCGTTTGTAAACACTGCGTCCTCTTATGTTGCTGTGGCTTCGACACGTTTCAGTTGACAAATTTACTTCTCTGATGCGCTTCCGACTGTCTTTCGTTTACTGTTTTGTTTTGGTTTGACGTCCACGAACGTTGAATCTGTCGCGTGGTGTGTGTGTGTGTGTGTGTGTGTGTGTGTGTGTGTGTGTGTGTGTGTGTGTGTGTGTGCGCTTTATTTTGCGCTGTCCTATAAATTGTTTATAGTGCTGAATAGTGTTTTATTACATAACACTGTTTGGTCATTGATAACTTTTTTCCCTGTGTGGTAGCTTTCTGGATGTGGTAATTTTCTTCTATTGAATGGCTGATTTTGGTTGACAGCCACAGGACACACACAATGTAAAATAACAGGTAAAGTCCACATACAATTTAAATAACAAAAAAATCTGGTGTATCATATTCCATAACCCAAAAATAAGTTGCATATATGTGTTTCAGGAAAAATAATTAAAAAAAACACTGAGGATGCCGCAGCTTTGGTGAAGCATTTTTGGGTGATAAAGTAACACAATTTGTGTACTTGAAAAAAGGTGGTCCCATCCTTAATTATCATTTTTTCTGCAAGCACGGGAACTGAGCTCAAAACACAAATATGATAAGGCCTTATCAAGCTGCAAACCAAAACCCCTCTACGATTTCCCCGAGGTCGAAAACACCGCTACAGTTGTAAGGTTCTTTTATTTACAACACGACTGGCTTCTCGTTCTTATATGCCCATCATGGGGTGTTACAACTTCGTGCTGTGACCCCGACCGCCGCGGTGGCCGAGTACGGGACTCGGCGTATTAACAGCGAGCTACAACTGCAGTGGTATTATGGATATTCCGCCGACAGTATTGCCTATACAGTTTGTTCACAAAGATCTTCTCCTAAGTTTTGAATTCGATGACTAATTGAAGCGTCAAGAAAGGAACAGCCAAAAGCTGTCTCGCGATAGACTCTCCAAGCGTAATGGACACCGGAGGAGTAGCACACGGTAAAATTAATTCCGCAATCGTTTCCTATCTTCATTACCAATTTCCGTATTGTCCTCAGCAAGTTGTCGCTTTTTAGTCACACTTGACAAATTAAAAAACTTTTCTGCAGTTTATCACCTTTATCAGTATTGTAAAAAAGTCACGAAATAATAAAACCTGCGTGAAAACATCAGTCATTGCTGGTGCTCAGTGTAGCGCGAGACTTCTCGCCTTTGACAGCTTAAGCAAGCTGGGCGGCATCTAAAATGGAATTCCTCCGTGACACCATAAACAGAACTTCCCACAATTGTCTCCTTTACCACAAACTGCGAAAAAAATGTACACAAACTGCGAAAGAAACGTACAGCGTCCCAGGCGGTCACTTAGGGCGCACCAGGTTGAATACCACTGCCCTACAGGATTCAGACCGTGTGATTTACCAGGCCAGACCAATGGTGCTTTACTGTTCGTCAATCATATGTGTGCAGCCTGTCAATACGGCTGTTGTCATCTTGGACAGGAGTGTCCACACCATATTTGCAAGCTGAAGAGCACCACATACAGAAGACAGCTTCTAATGCTGGCCTACTCAATTTCCAGACGGTCGTCGTCTCATTTTGGGAATCGAGGAAACAACTTCCTTTGTTCATCTACCATCCATTCGGCTGACTATATGTCTCGCACACGTCCACTTTCTTCGTAGGTTTCATTCGTTTGTGTTCTTTTTCCTTCTAGTAATTTCAACATATATTTCTCCATCGCTAGACAAGAAACCACCAACTCTGAATTCCTTTCTCATTGAAATACCAAGTACATAATGAAAGTTACGGTGTGGTCCTTTGGGACAAAGTGAACCTCACAATTCGTCCAGACCGTCGAGGACTGCCATCCAAGGAGCTGTTCGTAGCGCATAATGATTCTAGCCGCCATACATCATACACTTCGAGGTCCAACAATGGGACCAGAAGTGGCTTCATGAATAATCTAATTATGGAAACTGATGGCACCACACTAAAAATGCATTGACCGTACGGGAGGAATTAGCGGATTTGTGTACTTCTCCTCGTCATGTGAAAGATGTTACGTGGAAATTGCTTGTGTATTCTTTTTAATATTTTGTTAATTAGCGTCTTCCACATTAGCACAACGCAAAGGCGCACCAGGAAGGTTTTATCCCAATGGGACTGAAATCTGTAGATGTGATGTACATATACAGACAAATAAATGATTAAAATTTCAGAAAAAATGGATGATTTAGTCAAGAGAAAGAAATTGAGCAAATCAATGACGTGTTGGTCCACATCTGGTCTTTATGCAAGCAGTTACTCGGTTTGTGGTTGAATGACAGAGTTGTTGGATGTCCTCCTGAGGGACGTAGTGCTAAATCCTGTCCAACTGGCGCGATGGATCGTCAAAATCACGAGCTGGTTGGAGGGCCCTGCCCATAATGCTCTACACGTCCTCAACTGGCGAGAGCTCTGACGACTTTACTGGCCAAGTGAGGGTTTGGCAGGCACGAAGACAAACAGCAGAAATTCTCGCCGTGTGCGGACGGGCACTATCTTGTCGAAATGTAAGCTCAGCATGGCCTGCCATGAAAGGAAACAAAACAGGGCGTAGAAAATCGTCGACGTACCGCTGTGTTGTTAGGGTGCCGTAGATGACAACCAAAGAGGTCCTGCTATGAAAGCGCCCTACAAACAGCTCGGGATTTTGACGATCTAACGCACCAGTCTGTCAGAATTTAGCACGGTATCCCTTACGAGGACATCCAACAAGTCCGTCAATCAATGCCAAGCCAAATAACTGCTTGCACGAGGACCATAGATGAGTCAACACGTTATTTACCTGCTTCATTTGTGAAGCTCTTTCACTTGAATATATCACACAATTTTTACGAAATTTTTATCATTTGTTTGTCTGTAATCTACGTCTCATATACCTAACTCAAGCTGAAAAAAAGCTAGCATTTGTGGTCAGTCGAGTGTTGAATATTAATGTACAACCTTTAGAATTAAATGTGTCATGCATCTGTTGACTGAACTGCAAACAGCAACTTTAAGTTCCTAGCTCAAGCAATGTGGTGTACACAGATTGCAAATATTTCAGATGATAATAATAATAATAATAATAATAATAATAATCTTCTTCTGCTTCACTTCAAGTTTTAGACACGGTGACTGTTCAGACTTCGCATATTTAAGTCCGTCTTTTGCTCGTTCTTCCATTGTCTCGTTTCCCTGTGGACTTGTACTTGTTTACAATGACTGGAATTCTGTCTTCTTCCATTCGTTTAAGATGCTGCTTCCATGACCCTCTATATTTTTCCACTTTATCGGTTAAGTTAAAGACGTATAATTACTCTCATTGACAGAGCTTAGAAATCTCAATTTCAGCCCAGTGTATCCTGTTTTTGTCTTTAGTTTTTCAATCCAAGATTACCACCTTAGATCAAGCCAGGCACACCCACTGTTTCTTAAAACTGTAACACTGTAAGAGTCCTTGTCTTATTCCTTAAAGTTTGGTTTTTGTCCATATATGTGCTGAAATTTATTGATTTTATTTTGTAGATCATTGTTGTTATTCAAGTTGATGTCACACCCTAAATATCTAAAATTGGAGGCTCGTTTCAGTACCTCGTCTTCAGTAACAATTTTTGATCCGACTGTGTGTTTTACGTAGTGAGGCATAATAATAATAATAATAATAATAATTCCCGTGGCTGAACGTCCTGGTTCGAGGCTTTGAGCTGGGCGCCACTTCGGAGACTTGGATGTCCCTAACCTACCACAGTAATCCTACTGGCAAAAGAGGACCAACAATTTAACGTGGAATCCGAATGCTTCGCATCATTGAGACTTGAAGATTAAAGGTAAAACGAAATATTGCATGGTACGATCAGGATTCGATCTTGTGAATTTGTGTGTCGAGTTCTGCACTTTACCACTAGACCACTACGATCGACATGTATCAGATAAAAAAAACTTTGCGTATACTCTACGAGAAGAACGCAAAGACAGTCAGAGCACGCTGTTAGTAGCAGCGGACATCTTGTCCCATCGTTACCCGAACACGACACCGGCTTTTTTTTTTTTTTTTTTTTTGGTTATCATCCTTCACCTTCGAGGAAATTGCTGAATTTACTGTGTCAATAAAAGGCTGGAACTAATAAGAACGAGGAAAGATGGGGACGAAGGCAATTCTTCAGTAGTCGATATGTTACGCCACAGAGGTTCTGGCTGCAAACAATGTGATCTTTAGTTATCAGTAGCACTGTCCTTGCCAGTAACTTCCCCTGAGAAGTTAGTGGGGGAGTCGGGTGTTGGTTACACTGCGGAGTGGTGTGGAAATAACTAGCAGAATATAGAGATGCAAATGCAGGTTATGATGATTTTTGAAAATATGATTTGATACAGATTTGACTGCCTTATATATGTAGGTGTATGTAAAAAATTGTATATAATTATACAAAATTCTTGTGTTCGTCATTGCTGTTTTCTACTGTTTGTACTTCTTACGTTAAAACGTTGTATTAAGTAAAAAGCTTCCATCTTACTTAGCAATCTACTGTCTTCGGCTACATAATGTTTGGCTTAGCTTTGTGACCTCTTAGATCGTACTCGTGAAATGGACTGCCATTATTTCGGTTGCTGTTGATCAAGCCACTGCTTTGGCACTGAATACCTCTGTTTAATTTTTCTCACGTTGTGACTTACGTCTTTGGATTTTGTATTGTGTTTCGGTGTTCACAGTTTTTTCTTCTGTTTTGTTCGTAAGCATAGCACCGCGAGGATTATCTATGACCGAAACCGTCATAGCGGGACGTACAGTTTAAAGTGGATTGCGAAATAACATGTAACACGACACTTTTCATATGATCAAACTTTGTAGAGATGAAAGAAGGACGCAAATGTAATTCATCCACAAATACAGTGGCACAAAAATAATTTTTCAACGGATTCTAAAATATTGCTCAATGGTACGGAACCTTTACGAAGTTAGCTTGATATAAGAAACAGAGACGACCTAAGAAAGAGACGCGCATTTCGTCAGGCTGTAGGGTTACAATGACAGACGATACAACAAAAGCATTGTGTACACGAAATTTACTGTCGAAATACCAAACGCAGCGGAGTCGGGCAACGTATTGCTTATTTTCACATACGGTTTGCTAAATGAGCCGTTTCCGTGTCCGAGCTCGCTGACGCGCGCCTGATGTGCTGTAGCGCTCGACTCGAAGGTACACCGGTTCGAGTCTTGAGGGGGCAAAATTTTCACTGCAAGTATTTGGCGGGCAAGAGGAGGAGACGTGGTGACTTAAAGTTCCTGATCACCAGTGTTTGCGCAAATGTTCTAGATTAAATTCCAAACCTCTCTGAAATGAGGGCGTGTGACACTGATGATGGTGATTCTCCTTGTCGCGTCTGTAGTTTCCTACGAGCGGATCAGGATGGGAGCTAGACGCTAAATGCAGTAATGAGGTGGCTCGTCCAACTCGAAGTCCTGGTACTGGAAAACAAGTTGGAAATTCTTTGCAGATATGGGAACACGATGGCATAAAGGACGTATACTTCTGATGAAATAACTGAGACGAAACACGAGGTAGGATAAGACCACTGTCGAACCCTAAGAGGCACCAACACACTGAATGTAAGTTGGGCAATCCTGCATGTACCCTGTGCAGCTGAGTGCCACGAGAAACTAAGTCCCGTCGCGAGGGCAGAGTAACTCAGGTCCAGCGTCTGAGGCAACTGTCGAAGGAATCTCCCTAGCAGCACCAGCGGCCCTGCTTATATAGGCTCGTCTGATGCAATCCCCCGCGATCGCTCGCGTCTCCCTTGTCCTGTCGTCGTTCCAGAACACTTTGTAGTAGCTGGCCATGTAGCTGGTGGTGGTGGTAGTTAGTGTTTAACGTCCCGTCGACAACGAGGTAATTAGAGACGGAGCGCAAGCTCGGGTTAGGGAAGGATTGGGAAGGAAATCGGCCGTGCCCTTTCAAAGGAACCATCCCGGCATTTGCCTGAAACGATTTAGGGAAATCACGGAAAACCTAAATCAGGATGGCCGGAGATGGGATTGAACCGTCGTCCTCCCGAATGCGAGTCCAGTGTGCTAACCACTGCGCCACCTCGCTCGGTTGCCATGTAGCTGCAGGGTCCCTTGCCACAAAAACGCAACCTCTCCTGCTTCCCAGCGCCCTGGCTGACGTTAAGTTGCATTCCTACATGTTCATCTTACGCACTTCTACTCACATCCGTGATCCATTCGCTACAATCCGTCGGCGGTCTTTTGATGCTATGCGAGAGGATTAGGCTACGTGCTGGCAACAGGTCTCACCCTCTCCATTCCCTTCATCCGTAACAACACAAACCGAACACTGCGCTGTACAACCGCAGACCACATCCTCGCAACACAGATACCAAATAGACACTTCAGAACAGATCGGAGGAACGCAATGGAAACAACATGCACTGGGACCTTCCTAAGAACGGCAAGTCAGGATTTCTGCCAGTGCTCCCATAGGCTCATTCCGTAAGTATGGAGCTACTTAGACACGCGAAACGACCACGAAGCGATCATCAGAGAAACCGGAGCTCATACGGTGATTACGATAGTAATTCTTCCACCAAGCATGAACCGCAACAGTGAAGGGTGGGGGAGGGAGACACATACAGTGGTACCAGAGTACCCTTCGCCACACACCATATGACAGCTGGCGGGATGTAGATGAAGCTGTTCTGAACGCAACAAAACTTCCCAAGGTATTATCATATTATACGAGGGTTGTTCAGAAAGTAAGGAACGATCGGTCGCGAAACGGAAACCACAGTGAAAATCAAAACTGTTTTCTTTGCACATTTAGCTACACCTTCCAGGTACTTCTCTACATAGTCGCCGCTGCGACTTAGACATTTGTTGGAGTGTTATACCAAATGTCCAACACCATCGTCATAGAAGGCAGCCACCTGTGCTTTCCGATTATTCTCTACGCTGGTCTATAGTGCGTAGCCTGTGCCCAAGTGTTGTATTCCTATCCTGCGTTTCATGGGAACAGAGATGATACTCAGGACGAGCGAATTAGGGCTGTGTTGTGGGTGATCGAACACTTACCATCGAAAAGGCTGCAGGAGCTTCTTCACTGCCCCTGCTGAGTACGGCTGAGAATTGCCATGAAGAAGGAAACTCGTGGTAGTTGTGTTAGGTGGGTTGCATTCATTAAGGCGAAGCCTCTCTGTGGGCCCTCCTACTTGGCAGGAGACATTGTTGTACTAGGCACCTTTCAAATGGCTCTGAGCACTATGGGACTTAACATCTGAGGTCATCAGTCCCCTAGAACGTAGAACTACTTAAACCTAAGGACATCACACAGATCCATGCCAGAGGCTGGATTCTAACCAGCGACCGTAGCAGTCGCGCGGTTCGGGACTGAAGCGCCTAGAACCGCTCGTCCACAGCGGCCGGCCTAGGCACCTTTACTCGCTCACAGTGCGCTCACAACGGAAAACGGCGTCTTGATGCGATCGACGGGCATGCTAGAAACACTGCCCAAAACGTCTGTGAAAAGCCTCGACGGTTTTTCACAGTGGTTTCCATTTCGCGACCGATCGTTCCTCACTTTCCGAATAGCCCTCGTATGTTTTATGTGCTTCCTTCCTTGCTGTCTTTGAACGTCGGAGCGGCCAGTTACGGCTGCAAACCATGCTGTAGCTTGGAACTTGCGCATTGACAGATCATTGGCACAGGATCGAAGAAGTAATAAGGGACAGCGACTGGATCTGTAGTGTGACGCCTAATGAACGCGCCAAATATTTTAGTCGCCTTTCGGAAATCTTTGACCTCTGGACTAGGCGGGCGTGCTCCGGCAGACGCCTGCAACGTTAAAGAGATTATACGTCTCCGGGCGAAGTGTTCTAACATTAAAAGCAGGAAGGGGAGGGGGGAGGGGAGGGGCTTCCGCAGAAAGCGTCTGTTTGTGAAGCACCGCGCCTCCGCGGAGGAAGCCCCCCGGCGGAAGGCGGCACCGCAAAAAGAGATAAGAGGGCCGCAACAGCAGCGACGGCAGGGAGGGACAGCTGGCGGCAAGGAGCGGTGCGGCGAGGCGAGGCGAGGCGAGGCGAGGTAGCTGCCGGCGCACAGCAGGCAGGCTCTGGCGTGGACGCGGCTGCTGGAAGAGGGTCTAACACACCACACGCGTACCCCGAAAAGACTCTCGGCGGGGTGGACAATTGGAGCACTTTCATGCTTTCTGTACTAGTGAACATAATTAGCAGACTGCTTTCTACATCTACATCTATATTTATACTCCGCAAGCCACCCAACGGTGTGTGGCGGAGGGCACTTTACATGCCACTGTCATTACCTCCCTTTCCTGTTCCAGTCGCGTATGATTCGCGGGAAGAACGACTACCAGAAAGCCTCCGTGCGGGCTCGAATCTCTCTGATTTTACATTCGTGATCTCTTCGGGACGTATAAGTACGGGGAAGCAATATATTCGATACCTCATCCTGAAACGCACCCTCTCGAAACCTGGACAGCAAGCTACACCACGATGCAGAGAGTCTCTCTTGCAGAGTCTGCCACTTGGGTTTGCTAAACATCTCCGTAACGCTATCACGCTTACCAAATAACCCTGTGACGAAACGCGCCGCTCTTCTTTGGATCTTCTCTATCTCCTCCGTCAACCCGACCTGGTACGGATCCCACACTGATGATCAATGCTCAAGTATAGGTCGAACGGGTGTTATGTAAGCCACCTCCTTTGTTGATGGACTACATTTTCTAAGGACTCTCCCAATGAATCTCAACCTGGCACGTGTTAGATTGTAGATATTCGCAATCTTACGTCTGATACAAGCTGATCGTGAAGAATATCACTATACTACAGAACTGCTAAACGAGACGGGGGGGGGGGGGCTAGTACAGATGATATTCCCTCAAGTGCTCCACACTTCCCCACTCGTGTTCTCGCCGCATACCACACAGTCGGCAGAAGTCTGCGGCCTCCGGCGTAAAGCTGCTAAATAATGCCGCCTGGCCCGCGTTTGCAGGACGCATTACAAAATCGTCACCTGAAAATGGCCTGATAACTGAAATTCGGAGTAGGTATTAAAATCCATTGAGAAAAAATAAAAACTTTGAGGTTCGGCGATGACATTGTAATTCTGTCAGAGTCGGCAAAGGACTTGGAAGACCAGTTGAACGGAATGTACAGTGTCTTGAAAGGAGGATATGAGATGAACATCAACAAGAGCAAAACGAGGATAATGGAATGTAGTCGAATTAAGTCGGGTGATGCTGAGGCTATTAGATTAGGAAATGAGACACTTAAAGTAGCAGAGTACGTGTGGCGTGCACACGGGGGTTTTTTAGGTTAGAGGGACCCCTCCTTGGGCGAAACGATAAAATACCTGACGGCTTACCAGAGAGGACATTATCATCGTTGATAAAGAACGTCCGTCCTCAGAGACCAAAAACAGGAAAAGTTAACGTAATATTGGTAAACTGCAGGAGTATCCAGGCCAAGGTTCCTGAATTAGTATCTCTTATTGAAGGAAATAGTGCGCATATAGTATTAGGAACGGAAAGTTGGTTAAAACCGGAAGTGAACAGTAACGAAATCCTAGACACAGAATGGAATATATACCGCAAGGATAGGATAAACGCCAATGGTGGAGGAGTATTTATAGCAGTAAAGAATTCAATAATATGCAGTGAAGTTATTAGCGAATGCGAATGTGAAATAATCTGGGTTAAGTTAAGTATCAAAGGTGGGTCAGATATGATAGTCGGATGCTTCTATAGACCACCTGCATCAGCAACCGTAGTAGTTGAGCGCCTCAGAGAGAACCTGCAGAACATCGTGAAGAAGTTTCGTGATCATACTATTGTAATAGGGGGAGACTTCAATCTACCAGGTATAGAATGGGATAGTCACACAATCAGAACTGGAGCCAGGGACAGAGACTCTTGTGACATTATCCTGACTGCCTTGTCCGAGAATTACTTCGAGCAGATAGTTAGAGAACCAACTCGTGAAGCTAACGTTTTAGACCTCATAGCAACAAATAGACCGGAACTTTTCGACTCCGTGAATGTAGAAGAGGGTATCAGTGATCATAAGTCAGTGGTTGCATCAATGACTACAAGTGTAATAAGAAATGCCAAGAAAGGAAGGAAAATATATTTGCTTAACAAGAGTGATAGGGCACAAATCGCAGAATATCTGAGTGACCACCATCAAACGTTCATTTCTGAGGAAGAGGATGTGGAACAGAAATGGAAAAAATTCAGAAACATCGTCCAGTACGCCTTAGATAAGTTCGTACCGACTAAGGTCCAAAGCGAGGGGAAAGATCCACCGTGGTATAACAATCATGTACGAAAGGTACTACGGAAACAAAGAAAGCTTCATCATAGGTTTAAGAGTAGTCGAATCATAGCTGATAAGGAAAAGCTGAACGAAGCGAAAAAGAGCGTAAAGAGAGCAATGAGAGAAGCATTCAACGAATTCGAACATAAAACATTGGCAAACAATCTAAATAAGAACCCTAAAAAGTTTTGGTCATATGTAAAATCGGTAAGCGGATCTAAATCCCCTATTCAGTCACTCGTTGACCACGATGGCACCGAAACAGAGGACGACCGAAGAAAGGCAGAAATACTGAATTCAGTGTTCCGAAACTGTTTCACTGCGGAAAATCGTAACACGGTCCCTGACTTCAGCCGTCGCACGGACGCCAAAATGGAAAATATTGAAATAAACGATATCGGAATTGAAAAACAACTGCTATCACTTAGTAGCGGAAAAGCATCCGGACCAGACGAGATACCCTTAAGATTCTACAGTGATTATGCTAAAGAACTTGCCCCCTTTCTATCAGCAATTTATCGTAGATCGCTGGAAGAACGTAAAGTACCTAGCGACTGGAAGAAAGCGCAGGTCGTTCCCATTTTCAAGAAGGGTCATAAATCAGATGCGAATAATTATAGGCCTATTTCGCTTACGTCAATCTGTTGTATAATAATGGAACATGTTTTGTGTTCTCGTATTATGACGTTCTTAGATAATACAAATCTCCTTCATCATAACCAACATGGATTCCGCAAACAGAGATCATGTGAAACTCAGCTCGCCCTATTTGCCCAAGAAATTCACAGTGCCGTAGACACTGGCGAGCAGATTGATGCCGTATTCCTGGACTTCAGGAAGGCATTTGATACGGTTCCGCACTTACGTTTAGTGAAAAAAATACGAGCTTACGGAATATCGGACCAGGTTTGTGATTGGATTCAGGATTTCCTAGAAGAAAGAACACAACATGTCATTCTTAACGGTTCAAAATCTGCAGATGTAGAGGTAATTTCGGGAGTACCGCAGGGAAGCGTGATAGGACCTTTATTGTTTACAATATACATAAATGACTTAGTTGACAACATCGGTAGCTCCGTGAGGCTATTTGCAGATGACACGGTTGTCTACAGGAAAGTAGCAACATCAGAAGACTCGTACGTACTCCAGGAGGACCTGCAGAGGATTAATGCATGGTGCGACAGCTGGCAGCTTTCCCTAAACGTAGATAAATGTAATATAATGCGCATACATAGGGGCAGAAATCCATTCCAGTACGATTATGCCATAGGTGGTAAATCATTGGAAGCGGTAACGACCGTAAAATACTTAGGAGTTACTATCCGGAGCGATCTGAAGTGGAATGATCACATAAAACAAATAGTGGGAAAAGCAGGCGCCAGGTTGAGATTCATAGGAAGAATTCTAAGAAAATGTGACTCATCGACGAAAGAAGTAGCTTACAAAACGATTGTTCGTCCGATTCTTGAGTATTGCTCATCAGTATGGGACCCTTACCAGGTTAAAGAGATAGACATGATCCAGCGAAAAGCAGCGCGATTCGTCATGGGGACATTTAGTCAGCGCGAGAGCGTTACGGAGATGCTGAACAAGCTCCAGTGGCGGACACTTCAAGAAAGGCGTTACGCAATACGGAGAGGTTTATTATCGAAATTACGAGAGAGCACATTCCGGGAAGAGATGGGCAACATATTACTACCGCCCACATATATCTCGCGTAATGATCACAACGAAAAGATCCGAGAAATTAGAGCAAATACGGAGACTTACAAGCAGTCGTTCTTCCCACGCACAATTCGTGAATGGAACAGGGAAGGGGGGATCAGATAGTGGTACAATAAGTACCCTCCGCCACACACCGTAAGGTGGCTCGCGGAGTATAGATGTAGATGTAGATGTAGATGTAGAAGTAGTAAAGGAGTTTTGCTGTTTGAGGAGCAAAATAACTGATGATGGTCGAAGTAGAGAGGATATAAAATGTAGACTGGCAATGGCTGGGAAAGCGTTTCTGAAGAAGAGAAATTTGTTAACATCGAGTATAGATTAAAGTGTCAGGAAGTCATTTCTGAAAGTATTTGTATGGAGTGTAGCCATGTATGGAAGTGAAACGTGATCGATAAATAGTTTAGACAAGAAGAGAATAGAAGCTTTCGAAATGTGGTGCTACAGCAGAATGCTGAAGATTAGATGGGCAGGTCACATAACTAATGAGGAGGTATTGAATAGAATTGGGGAGGAGTTTGTGGCACAACTTGACTAGCAGAAGGGATCGGTTGGTAGGACATGTTCTGAGGCACCAAGACATCACCAATTTAGTACCGGAGGGCAGCGTGGAGGGTAAAAATCGTAGAGGGAGAGCAAGAGATGAATACACTAAGCAGATTCGGAAGGATGTAGGTTGCAGTAGGTACTAGGAGATGAAGAATCTTGCACAGGATAGAGAAGCATGGAGAGCTGCATCAAATCAGTCTCAGGACTGAAGACCATAGCAACAACAACAACAACTGAAACCGAAGATAGCACATTGCAATGAAGATATCGCAGCCAAATGCAGACGATTTCTTTTTCAGAATTAATTGCGGATGCGAAACACAATGCCAAGTAAATGTTTGGAAATACTGTACTGGAACATTTTCGTGTGAATTTTATGGAATATTGTACAAAAATACGCTATTACCGCTGATCTGTTAAATAAAGCTATTTCAGTTTTGATTACACTCTTCTTCATTTTCTCACCATACACCACAACCTAAATCGCTGTTTGCCCCAGCCAAGCAGCAGCTATTTCGTTCTACTTACTATGATAAGTGAAACGAAACAGCAGTTTACCCTTACGAATCTTGGCTTCTAAGAAGTTGTTTCTTACCTAACAATAAGGGAACAACAAAAAACGTATATAGAAACATATCTGGAATAATTATATAGTGTGGTCAGAAGCTGTCTGAAAAAGTTTGCAAGGTTTTTTTTAAAGAATTTTTCGCCTTTTTTAATTGTTCATTTATTTTACGTTACCATGATTTTGGCGTCATAGCCATTCTCAACTGCATGTTTAAATTTTATTTACGTCTCATGTGCCTGTGACATGTCATCTAGTCTTATAGACCAGTTGCCGGTTGGCTATAAAGCCGAAATCATGATTGTGTAAGATGAATGAACAATTAAAAGTCAAATAACGGAAATTTCTTTCAAAAAATCCTATAAGACTGTGGTTCCCCACAAAGGAAAGATCATTAACTGCTTGTAAGGGTGTTACAGTGGAGGAGAAATAACTTCCGATTAAAAACAAAATCGATACGTTGCGCCGTTTGCGAGTTATTTAGCACTGAAGTTAGCCAATCACGTGGTCCAGTGCAAATTCTACTTCTTGTGCGCGCTAAAATACAGTAATGCAAGATGACAGATTATCAGTTGTGTTGAAAAATATAATCATTTGCAATCTGTATGTAGTGTTGATTAATTATAATATCAAGGAACACGAGCGAAGCCTCCTTCCATGCCTCAGGGCAAGGCTCGCCTACAATAAGCAGATTCAAATGGCTATAGGTTGCAGTACTCGAGCAGAGAAATAATTACAACGGGTCGTATTAGCGTCTTCTAATGATATTTCCTTTAGAGATGCATTGCAATTTTC
This sequence comes from Schistocerca americana, assembly GCF_021461395.2. Classification (NCBI taxonomy): domain Eukaryota; kingdom Metazoa; phylum Arthropoda; class Insecta; order Orthoptera; family Acrididae; genus Schistocerca; species Schistocerca americana. Next base: position 371,219,324 of record NC_060126.1, read on the forward strand.
CAGAATTCTTCCAACAAATCTAACTCTTCCTTCCGTCTGATTTTACGTGGACGTGTCATTTCATGTCGCTTCTTACTGTTACCTGTAATGAATATAATTTGCGAAATTATGAAGACTGCAGTGGTCGTCAGTCGGAAGACTGGTAGCTGCGGTAAAATACAGGGGGTAGAAAGATCATTTACAACTAGTACAGAAATTAGTCAGCAGACTTAGAGGCGAGGAGCTTGGAACAGAACCAGGAGTTGAGCAGCCAGTGAGACGTGTTTTTAGCTTATCCTCGGTGTAATCCCGTCTGTACAGTGAGCGAGAAGTGAAGGTCATCGAGGACAAACTATAGAAAAGGAAACTAAGTTCACTGGGAAAAAATAATAGCTACGAAGTTTGCCGATGATATAGTAACTCTCGTAGAAACGGCAATGGACTCAGCAGAGTGACTGAACGAAATGTAAATTGCCTGTAAAATTTATTTTAAGATGAATAGGAACAGGGGTAATGGAAATTGGATAGTTAGTTTTTATTTCGTCCATCTCAGTTGCATTGATAATAAATTCAGCTGAAGTTGTTACCGGTTTCGGGCTGACACACCAATTTTCAAACCAAACACTTTTCTATTAACCGGAATTGTTCATACAATATGGTGCCAAAAAGCACAGAAAAGTATATATTAAGCAACAAGGGCCCTCACTGACCTTATTGCATGCGTCTGTTGCTACTGACTGATGCAGTCAATTGAGTATTTGTCAGTTTGGTTGTAGCAGTCAGTAGAAATGGACGCATGGACTAAGATCAATGAGGGTACCTCTTGCCCACTGCAAACTTTGCTATGCTTTTTGACACGATACTGTATAAACAATTACGGTTAATTGTAGTTTGAAAATGGGTGTGTCAGTCAGAAGCCGGTAGCCATTACAGCTGAATTTTATATCAACGCAACTGAGACGGTCGAAACAAAAAATTATTTATCCAATTTCCTCAGTACTGAGCAGTTGAGGACCTTCCATCTCGTGGCAGCATGCCTTGAATAAGCGATGGGTAATGGACTGAGGTAAAATTAAGTCAAGTCAAAATGGTTCAAATGCTCTGAGCACTATGGAGTTAACATCTGAGGTCATCAGTCCCCTAGAACTTAGAACTACTTAAACCTAACTACGGACATCACACACATCCATGCCCGAGGCAGCTTTCGAACCTGCGGCCGTAGCGGTCCTGCGGTTCCAGACTCAAGCGCCTAGAACCGCTCGGCCACCGAAGCCGGCCTAAGTCAAGTGATGTTAAGATAATTAGATTAGGAAAAGAACCGATTTCCGAGATGATGCGTTTGACAATGACACAGTCTCTCTCCTTTCCCATCCTCACACAATACGAGTTGCTGCTCCGTGCATAACAGCCTTTTCGGCGGAGTGGCGTCTAACTGTCATCTCCTTTCTCCCTGCCTTAAAACTCACCAATGTGCGGAACCTTAAAATCGACATACATACAGCCGGATCACGTAGAAATGGGAGAGGGGGGGCATTGTGCACGAAGGAAGAAGTACTTTTGACTTGGACGGATTTAATATCCCTTGGGTTCAAACCATCCATTAATGCTCCTCGACTTTATTTATGTGAATAAAGCAGCCTACGCCGTTTTTTTATTTAACTTTGATAACTAGACCCTTAACATAGACAAATGTAATCTATTGCGAATACACAGAGAGAAGGATCCTTTATTGTATGATTATATGATAGCGGAACGAACACTGGTAGCAGTTACTTATGTAAAATATCTGGGAGTATGCGTACGGAGCGATTTGAAGTGGAATAATCATATAAAATTAATGGTTGGTAAGGCGGGTGCCAGGTTGAAATTCGTTGGGAGAGTCCTTAGAAAATGTAATCCATCAACAAAGGAGGTGGCTTACAAAACACTCGTTCGACCTATACTTGAGTACTGCTCATCAGTGTGGGATCCGTACCACGTCGGGTTGACAGAGGATATAGAGAAGATCCATAGAAGAGCGGCGCGTTTCGTCACAGGGTTATTTGGTAAGCGGGGTAGCGTTACGGAGATGTTTAGCAAGCTCAAGTGGCAAACTCTGCAAGAGAGACGCTCTGCATCGCGGTGTAGCTTGCTGTCCAGGTTTCGAGAGGGTGCGTTTCTGGATGAGGTATCGAATATATTGCTACCTCCTGCTTATACCTCCCGAGGAGATCACGAATGTAAAATTAGAGAGATTCGAGCGCGCACGGAGGCTTTCCGGCAGTCGTAATTCCCGCGAACCATACGCGACCGGAACAGGATAGGGAGGTAATTACAGCGGCACGTAAAGTGCCCTCCTCCACACACCGTTGGGTGGCTTGCGGAGTAGAAATGTAGATGTAGATAGTTCCGAATCACGCCATCTTCAGCTACAAATCTGAAGCAGAAGCGAATGCTTGCTACCACGGGTGTCAGTTGGTGCACCCCCTGCTGGCTTGCGACGAAATGCCGCCTTTCTGTACTTTTTATGTATTTATTATAGCGGCGTCATCTGCCTGTGAGAAACCTTCTAGTGCGGAACCGGGACGCGGTTTGCATTGAGAGCGGTCCGGCTTTCGCGGCCGGTGAGAGGCAGGACACAGCTGCAGAAATCACTTTCACCAGTGTAGCGAGAGCCAACCGCCGCGCCGCGGCGACGTCCGTTTCCTGCAACGCCGCTCGGATAAATATCCCACAGAGCAACGGCCGGATGTCGCAGTAACAACATAGCGAGAATGATCTTTCTGTATAAATGCTGAAAACAAATACCTAAGTTACTGCATCCTTGTTATGGCACACTATGGGCAACATCTGACGGTCGATAGACATCTAAACGATATTTTGCTTGTATCCACGTTCCGTGTACCGTGTCGCGGGTTACGACATATTCCACAGCAGTAGCGACGTGCTCATTGGTGTCTCGTATCTCGCTATTTGTTGGTTTAATGACCGGTTTGTTAAATAACGAACACAACACTGCGTAAGTTACGATCTTTTCACGTTTATTAGCACAAGTTTGTTGACGATGGTCAACAATAAATAAATTTACCAGCTGATTATCATAGGTCAGTACCGACGCTGATAATGTGTGGACAAAGCGGCAACGTTTCACAAAACTCTTTCACTGTCAACTTTTGCCCATCAAACAACACGATTTAGATTTTAGTTACATAGTCACTGCACTTGGTCGCTGTTCAGTTTGTATTTCTTGGATACGAAAGAACGTATTACATGAAGTTGGCGTAGACTGACACACACACAGTTTTTTACATTTTGATATCTCATCGAGGACTCAATTACTCTTGCAAGGGAACATTCACAGGTGTAAATGGAAGTTCTTGATGAAATATGGAGAGTATGTCGAGGGGTCAAAATTACGCAATACATATTTTTCGTTTTTGCTCAGTTTCACTTTTAAGTCATGAAACACAGTCCCAAAGGTAATTTGTCATATTAGGTTTAGAGGGAATGTCTCCGAAACATATATATTATAATACTGAACGATCTTAAAGACTACATAATCAACTTTTATAATAATTTGAAATTTGCAAAATACACCACCACCATTAATTAATGTTGAAATATAACTTTTGTTACATCATAAATTAAGGAAGCTTTCACACGACATTCATCCATGTGTAATAAGGCTGCTTTCTGAAAACCATTTTTGGAAAAAAACGTTTACACAATGTCCTGATAGAGAACTTTCAACACATCTAATTGCAATATTCAGACGTTCATTGTTATTCAAATTATTTGTTTCACTTATTTTTTTTACGTTTTAAATTGTTGTTTTACGTTTTAAATTGAAGTTTTTTTTATTTTACTGTTCCCATTCGTGTATTTTGTTAATAGAAAACAATCATTAAAATAATGATTGTTCGTAAACAACTGCTAAAGCATAACCTTTTATACATCACGCTCATACAATTAACGAATTTCAACGACAACAATACATACGACGGACCACACAATATAAAACAAAATTCTAACATTATGGCGGGCGATCCGCAAAGTATCCCGATTTGCACCAGGCATATTTCAGAATACTGGGAAACCTTGGTGAAGAGAACTGTTTATGTACTAGAGGCTGAAGTGGAGACTGACATGGTCGTTCAACAGAACTAGACCTGAAAATCTTGGCTTTTATTCGAGGAACAAATTTCTGATAATGTTGTTTTATTGAACCACGAACTAATAAACCAATGAATCGGCTGGTATTGCTAATTTCTAAGATCCGTTTTTTTATATATAGAACAATGAAGCAATTGTTAGTGCATCCCAAGCGCTACCTACATATTCTTCGCAGAAAAGAAAGCTAACTATCCACATTGAGGGTAGACACTTCTTGAGAAACATCTTTCTTCTGCAGCGCTGCTCTCCCCTGCCACACTTGCTCCACCCACACCTAGGACTTCCATTTGAAAGCATTCAAGTAAAAATGCGTCCACTGTTTCACCGTGTGTAAATTACTTGACTGCTGGACTCCTTAGTTCTTAAATGGCAGAAACTGTAAGACTTCAGGCCGCCAGTACTTTGGCTGTCCACTGCCACCAATAATAATAATACCGTGTAGCCCCTACAGCTGTGTAGTCGACATTATATAGTTACTGCTGTGTTGTGCTGTCAATTAGTTTATCTATTTTGAAGTCAGTAATGAATTCATAGTAGTAGGCTCGTTTTGCCCAGGACTGCCCTCTTCGCCTTTGATAATCTGTTTGTTCTTTTTTTTATGTCCTCCTAGCTTCGTCCATCATTTGTAATTCCGCTTCTAATCCCTCCGCTTCGTTTAATTCGATTAACATTTTTCATGTTAAGCTTTTCGCTAATCTCATTTTTGCTACTTCTCATTATTTTCCTCTTTCTTCGATTTATCTTTAATCCATATTCTGTACTCCTTGACTGTTCACCCCATTCAAGAAATCCTGTAATTCGTCTTCATAACGACTCAAGATAGGTATATCAACAGCGAATCTTATCACTGATACCTTTTCCCTTTATTTTCTGCCACTGTTTCTTCGATACGGTAGGCGTGAAAGATCACATCCCTGTCTTCCACCCTTTTTTATTTGAGCATTTCCTCCTTCGATTTCCATGCTTATTGTCGTCTCTTGGTTTTTCTACAGAAACTAAAACAAACTAAACTAAACTAAACTCCTCCTGAACAGGCCATGAAGGCCCAAAGGTACCGACCGGCCGCCGTGTCATCCTCAACCCACAGGCGTCAGTGGATGCGGATATGGAGGAGCATGTGATCAGCACACCGCTCTCCCGGCCTTATTTCAGTTTCAGAAACCCGAGCCGCTACTTCTCAATCAAGTAGCTCCTCAGTTTTCCTCACAAGGTCTAAGTGCACCCCGCTTGCCAACAGCGCTCGGCAGACTGATGGTCACCCATCTAAGTGCTAGCCCAGCCCAACAGCACTTAACTTCGGTGATCTGACGGGAATAGGTGTTAACACAGCGACAAGGCCGTTGGCTTTTGTACATGGTGCGTATTATTTGTGTTGCCTGATAGGTTACATTCATTTTTCTGATAATTTCAAACATCTTGCACCGTTTAACATTTTCGAACGACTTTTTCTCGGTAGAGAAATCCTATGAACGTGTTATTGATTTTCTTTCCATTCTCAAGTGCAACGACAGAGCTGCCTTTCTGGTTCCCAAACTCATCGTCACACAAGAGACTCTCAGTCTTCTGCATGTTATCATCACCAGCAGCTTGGATGACGTTTGGTTTGTGGGGCCCTCAACTGCGCGGTTATCAGCGCCCGTACAAATTCCCAACCTTTGCTCAGTCCAATCTCGCCATTTTCATGAATGATGTAGAAATGATGAGGACATCACAAATACCCAGTCATCTCGAGGCAGGTGAAAATCCCTGACCCCGCCGGGAACCGAACCCGGGACCCAGTGCTCGGCAGCAGCTTGGATGTATCGTCTACGGGAGCGTCAGGCCCTGAACTTTGTTGCTTGGTCCCTTCCCTGTGCGTGTGATGCGTCCCACCAGCGTGCAACCACATGTGTCTAGGGACAGCACATCTTTGTGCCTATGGGTTGCGCTCGGCTGACTTGGAATCTGCAGCTCGTAGAGCTTTCTGGTGGCAGGCAGTGAAAACTTACATTAGCCTTTAGGTCCTAGGAGAACGAGCCGTTTGATACAGTTTGCGCGAAATTCATTTTTTTACGTTACTTACTGAACTTCTTATCGCGTTTAACTTGTCTCTGCATATCTCAATATGTCCAAGTGTCTAGGCAGCTAATGCAGTTTTGTGGATTGCAGTTAAATAAAGAACTTAAAAAAAAAATTCGCCGAAAATATATCCCACGACTAGGAATCGTAGATTAGTTCTATCCAAACTACGAGAAATTTTTCACGAGAAAAGTGTTCCAGCTCTTATTATCCTATCTGACTAGTGCTATACGTTTCGATTGCACGGGACTACGCGGATAGGTTGGTCTGATTCCCGTGTTTATCACCGTTGGCTGCTCAAACGTCATAGAAACTGGTTTCCTTCATTACGCTCGGACTGAATTTGATCTTTACGTAGTTGAGCTTTATGTAGGTAGTTCTCTCGAGAAGTTCGTACCCAACTGCAGCAGTTTATGAGCAGCTTGGGGTTTTTATGTAACATTCCTTCCATCAGTTTGAATCTGCCAATAACATAAAGATTATTGTAATTGCATTACACAATCCTACAGATGTAGAAGTATTTATTAACCTGTTTCACTGGAGTCTAGAACTAGCAACAGCTGATAGGCTTTGTGATACCAACTATTCGGCTTAATGAATCTATTATTATTAGAGCAAGGTTTAAACAATACCTGGATATGTGTAGTTTTTTGTCAATGTAAGAAATATTTTGAAAATTGGGCAACCGTTTCTATGGGGCATAGTCTCAGTAATGATGACACAGGACATTTTCTTGCAAAAGATGTTTCGGATGGTTGCGTGGAAATCTGCTTAGCTTCTCAGCTGATTTTTCACTCTCCTGAAGTAAAGAAATGTTACGACAATTTGTATGTCCTGCTAATTTTTACGAAAATTTTGATTATCATGCCTGTATCTTGACGGTGCAAAATTTTATTACTGCTAGCTGCAGTGCACAAATTACATCTAGCAGATGAAGTATGAAACCGGAATTTCCCTATACCTGTAGCGCCATCCGCTTCCTTTAACGGCTGACGACGAATGTCAGCACACAGTAACCCATGTTCCAAACATCGGCATCTGTTTCAAAGCTGTCAACATGTCTAGTTTTGTGCCTCAGAACTACGATTTGCGGACAACATAGGTTTTCTGTTAACATTTGAAGAAAATTGCTGCACAGTCGCATCGAATGCTTGTCGAAGCTTCCGGCGAACATGTTCTTGAGAAAACACATGTTTCGAGTGGTTCAACAAATTCAAAAGTGGTGATTTTGACGTGAGAAACGACGAAAGCGTGAAACCAACGACAAAGAATTGCAGGCCTTATTGGATGAAGATGATACTCAAACTCAACAGGAAATCGCTTAATCTTTGAATGTGACGTAGAAAGCCGTTTCTCTTCGGTTGAAAGCTATGGGAAATGTGCAGAAATTGGGAAAATGAGCTCCGCATAAACTGAATGGAAGACAGCAAGCAAATCGAAAGGCCACTTGTGAAATTCTACTCGCCAGATACAAGAGAATAGCGATAGGTGATGAAAAATGGATATATTCTGAGAATCCTAAGCGTCGTAAATCATTGGTGAATCCAGGCAAACCGTCGACATCCGTTGCAAGACAAAATCGCTTTGGAAAGAAGACAGTGCTCTGTGTTTGGTGGGTTCAGAAGGATGTCATCTATTAAGAGCTGCTAAAACCTGGTGAAACCGTTAATACTGATCGCTACCAACAGCAAATGATCGGTTTAAATCGAGCATTACGTCAAAAACGACCGGAATATGGAAAAAGGCAACACAAAAAGTCATATGGTTCCGTGGCAACGCCTCATCACACACAGCAAAACAGGGGAGGGAAACAATCGAGGGATTCTGTTGGGAAATACTAGGGCATGCGGCTTGTTCTCCAGAATTGGCTCCGCCCGATTACCATCTGTTTGCATCTCGCTGAACAGTGCTTCAGTTCGTACGAAAATGGCTCGCCGATTGATTCGCTTCAAAACAAGAACTGTTTTTTGGCGTGCCATTCGTAGCCTGCCGGAGAGGTGGGAGAAATGTATAAATAGCAATGGAGATTATTTTGCCGCGCGGGATTAGCCGAGCGGTCTCAGGCGCTGCAGTCATGGGCTGTGCGGCTGGTCCTGGCGGAGGTTCGAGTCCTCCCTCGGGCATGGGTGTGTGTGTTTGTCCTTAGGATAATTTAGGTTAAGTGGTGTGTAAGCTTAGGGAATTATGACCTCAGCAGTTAAGTCCCATAAGATTTCACACACATTTGAGCATTTTTTGAGATTATTTTGAGTAAAATATTATTTGTCAGTTTGAAACAAGAGACGAGTGGCTCGAACAGTCCACGGGTATACTGCCGGTTCATAGTGTCCAACGGGCATAATATTTCGGCGATCAGACATGTAGCCATCGTCAGGTGCACTGACGAACTGAGCTCCTGAGGGCGGGCGGCCGATTTAAATCCCCTCCCACCGCGGGCGTCGGAATCTGTCGTAGCGTCGATGTGCTTGCTACGTCCGCCCTGGTCGCCAGTTCGTACTTCTTGCTTAGAGTCTTCTTAATTACATTCAATGTCAGGTCCCAAACCTCGCTGAGATTGTAGCCGCAATCTCGGTTGATAAGATTTCCCAGGTGCGAATTTCGTTAGCCTCCCTTATAACGCTGTCCCAATATTTAGAGGTCTGAGCCAGGAACTTGGTACGCTCATAATCCATCTCGTGTTTCTCGGACAAACAGTGCTCTGCTATCGCCGACTTATTTGGATATTTCAGTCGAGTGTGCCTTTGATGTTCTTGGCAACGATCTTCGATGGTGCGTACTGTTTGTCCGATGTAAGTCTTCTCACACTCACAGGGAATTTGGTATACGCCGGCCTTCGTCAAACCGAGGTCATCTTTCACACTTCCCAGTAATGCTCGTGTTTTATTGGGCGGGCAGAAGACGGTTTTAACTCGGTGTTTCTTTAATATACGGCCGATTTTCCCCGATAGTGCGCCATTGTACGTAATAAAGGCAGTGGCTACCTCTTCTTCCGTTATTTCATCCGTCTCCACAGGTTGTGCTGTGGTGGTGCGACGGAGAGCGCGCGTCTAATCTGCCATTCCGAGTACCCGTTTTTTCGGAACACGGTTTTGAGACGTGTTATTATTGCAACCAAATTCCGGTTTCATACTTCTACACCTGGTACATTTTTCCATTTTCGGAGTGAGTGCTGTATTAACATAAACAATCGCACAATAACGAAAACACGCGAAGAGTACACAGACGACTACTGTGAAGTATAAGCTTTCGCTGTGTGCCACCAGGAAGTGCTACGAGCTTCGAACCCGAGCCGAGTCGAGCGCATTCAATGGGCTCACCCGCTCAGCACAAAGCTCTGCTGTCCCCAGACACACACAAGTGCCGGCGCCGCCAAGTGCGCCGCCCCTCCTCAGCGCTCACCTGGAGCCCGCGCCTGCAGAGATAGCGGCTTCCTGTCACGTGACCCCTGCGAGGCCGGCACGAGCCTCTGACAGCCGGTCGGCCGGCCGAGCTTCCTCGCGCCCGTTCTACACTGTTCGCTGCGACTACGTGCACGGCTGCATCATACTAGCCAAAATGAAGTCTTCAAAACCAAGACCAGTAGAAGGATTTTGGAACATACACTATCTGTTCAAAAGTATTCGAACCCCTCTGTCTTGTGGAAAACTGAACTAAAATCCTGGAAAAGGAAACGCGGAGGAACAGGTATCCCAATAGTCGATGAGATCTTGGTCATTTTATTTTATACTGAAGACCAAGCGTTAGCAGATGGAGATGAGGAAGATGCAAATTACACGCTCCGCAAACTAAAGGAAGAATATGAAAAACGGGGTTTTGTCATGAACGTATCTAAAACAGAATAACTAGATGTCACGACAGGCAGGCTCGCCGGTATAAAACGAGGCTGGGAGTACAGAACACACAACTACGAAGAATACGAAAAAAAATGGTTCAAATGGCTCTGAGCACTATGGGACTCAACTTCTGAGGTCATTAGAACTTAGAACTAGTTAAACCTAACTAACCTAAGGACATCACACACATCCATGCCCGAGGCAGGATTCGAACCTGCGACCGTAGCGGTCTCGCGGTTCCAGACTGCAGCGCCTAGAACCGCACGGCCACTTCGGCCGGCGAAGAATACGAAACAGCGGACATAACACCACTGCAAACAATACTGGCTCAATTAAAAGCCAACCAACTGCGGCAGGCACAATTACCAGCATAATAGATTTGATACAGCTTAAACAACACTACGACGACGCACTGCAAAGTCCATATTCAAACAGATATATCCACCAAGAGTCTTCGGACCTAACACAGCAACACAGTTGGTGGCACTTATGGATGAAGACGAGAAATATATACCATCGCATTACTGTTCAACCTAGCTCATACCAGAGTGCTGTAAAAAAAAAGTCATCACTAAACTACTGTAAAAGCCTGACCTGTGTAAAAAGAAAATCATCACCAAACTTTTATAAAACCGACTGCTGAAAAGACAAAAGTAAATCCAGACAAATAGAAATAAGAACAGTAAAAAGTAAAATAGCAATAACAAAAAATTATAGATTGTAGTAAATAATTACCATTACCATAAAAGCCAACAAAGGCTAATAAAAATGACTGTCAAATAGATTAAAGAATAAATGCAAGAGAATATTTAAGCAGATATTTAGAATCAAGTAAATGTAAGTTACAACAATGAACGTCAATCAATCAATAAAATAAAAAGTACGTGGTGGGGCAAATAAAAGTGCCCCGCACGTGTGGATACGATTGGACGTGAATGTATGCATATAACATCACCTCCTTACTCCAAACAGAACGGAGAAACTCTCCCTACAGCCGGCCGAACCACTGAGCACATTTACACAGTCTTCACGCCTGACAGAGTTATCAGCAGAGGTCAGTCTGGTCGCGGTTCTGGCTGGTCACCTATGTCACCTGATCTCTGAGTGAGCAATTACCTTCTGTGGCGAGCCCTCAAGTATAAGGTGTACCGCAACAACCCCCATAGTCTTCACGAACTGCAGCAGAACATTTCGTACAGGACTGCAGCGGTCCAACTTCGATCCGAGTTCAGTAACCTGCTGACCCGGGTCCAAAAGTGACAAGAGATGAATGATGGTTACTTTCAACATCTGCTATAGGCAGGTTAGTCCTGTATTTCCTTTCCTCTGGTGTGTTGCTTTGTACCCCAGAACTCTGTTCTCTGGGCCACTTTTATGTGCCCCACCCTGTACAACAGCCCAGTAGAATCTGAAAATCTCTCTGTGGCCCGCGCTGTCTCCTCAAGACTAAAAAATGGCAAAGCTGTCTGTTGTCAGTAGAGGGGTAGTAACAGCAGAGTGGGTGAAATGGGAGTGCACTGTGACTTCGATCGTTGACTGGTCATTGGACGTCGCCTGACTAAGAAATCCATCAGGGACATTTCTTAACCTTTAAAGCTCACCAAATCGACGATTGGTGGTGTGGTTATGAAGCGTAAACGCGAAGGAACAAACAAAACTAAACCAAGACTTAATGAGAGTGGTTGTAAAAAATAGCATGAAATCAGCGGGAAGTGTCACTCGTTAGTTCCAAAGTGCTACCAACAGTCCAGTTAATATAACGATTGTATGCAGGGAGCTCAAAAGAATGGGGTACAATCGTTGGTACGGCCTCGTAAGCCACACATTTCTACAGCCAATGCTTAGCGACGCTTGAATTGATCTGAAGACCGACACCACTGGACAGTGGATGACTGGAAATGAGTGATTTGTAGTTACGAAGCTCGCGATACCCTGTGTTGATTCGATGGCAGGATTTGGGTTTGGCGAATGCCTGCGTACTGCCAACAAAAATGGCTCTGAGCGCTATGGGACTCAACTGCTGTGGTCATAAGTCCCCTAGAACTTAGAACTACTTAAACCTAACTAACCTAAGGACAGCACACAACACCCAGCCATCACGAGGCAGAGAAAATCCCTGACCCCGCCGGGAATCGAACCCGGGAACCCGGGCGTGGGAAGCGAGAACGCTACCGCACGACCACGAGATGCGGGCGTACTGCCAACAGTGAGGTACAGGCGACGTGGTATTGTGGGGGAAAGGGATGCTATAGTTTCAGACATTCAGACACCTCATTCGAAGAGTCATGAGCCGAGTTCAAGCTGTCATAAGCGCGAACCCTGGGCACGCCCCATATTACACGCCCCAGAAACTGGTGTCCGGATGATTTCCATTTGATAGTATGTACTGCGACCCAACATAACGAATTACCTCGACGAAAACAACCAGAGCGGATTCCACAAATAACGTCCTTGTGAAACGTAGTTGGCTCTCCATCCGCATGATCTAATGAATGTCATTGACGGGGAAAGTCAAACTGATTCCATGTTTCAGGATTTTCAGAAAGCCTTGATGTCATTTCTCACAAGCGTTATCTAATCGCATTGCATGTGTGTGTATGGAGAATCGCCTCATTTGCGTGCAGGGGTTCGTGATTTCCTGTCGAAAATGGTACAGTTCGTACTAACTGACGAGAAGTCGTCGAATGAAACAGATACGATGTCTGGGATTCCCCAAGGACGCGCTACGGCCCTGCTGCTGTTCTTAATGTATATAACAGATTTAGGAGGCTGTCTGAGAAGCTTCTTAGACTACTTGCAGATGACACTATCGTTTACTATCTAGTAGTGATTAGAATATCAAAACGAAATGCCAAATGATAAATCATACTTGCATCATGCAAAACTTGGCAATTCACTTCAAACAATAAAAAGTGTCATGTTGTCCACACGACTACTAAAAAAATTCCCTCAGATTTCGATTACACCATAAATAACAAATTCAGCTAAATATTTACGGATGACAATTACAAAGAAAAATTACAACCAAAGCGAGCGTTTTATTGGCCAGATACTTAGAAGATGCAACAAATCTACTGAAGAGGCTGCCTTCAGTGCCCAAGTCCGTCCTCTTCAGGACTACTGCTGTGCAGCAGGTGATCCTTAGCAGATAGGATTGACTGAGGACATGGAAAAAGTTAGTTGACAGGTAATCGTGTAAAAGCAGAGATAGATGGTGCTAATGAAATGCGACAGTACTCTTGTTTTAAAATTTGTCGATCGTAACTGTTAAAATAATGACAGCTCTGAAATATTCCAAGTAGATTGATTACAATGGGCGGTTGAAAAAAGAATTGTAAAAAAAAATAGAAATCTCACGTGACAATTTTCACTGCATTATCCTTTTTTACAATTTTCGCAAGTGCCTATGTCAAGATGGACACCTGGCATTCGCCTACCTCCACAAAAGACGGTTTAAAATTGATTTGCAGAATTTCGTCGTAGTCGCGCTTCCGTCACCGATGAATTTCGTGAAGGCTGACCAAAATCTGCTGCTACTAGATACGTTGGTGGTGCCCGCAACGTGACTGAAGAGCATCGGTGTGTGACTTACCGTGAGTTACAGGTGTCCTTGTGCATACCCAAGACTGCAATAAGTTTGATTTTATATGGAAATTTAGCTGTGTAAAAGCAAGCACCTTGGTGGATTCTGCAAAATTTGACCGTAGTTGAAACAGAAGGTCGTGTCTTCTGGTAGCGGTTGCAGCTAATCACAGAGATCCAATGTAGACTGTAATTGTTTGACAGCTAAACTTGGTAATATTCTATGGCGTTAATGAGGAAACGATTTGCGGTGGAGGAAAATTAGTCCGAATTTTGGCCACCAGATGCAAATCTGGCGCTGTGAACGTAAGGAAGACGCGTAGATATACTTCCGTACGAAATGGCTTAGGATCAGGACGTGACTATAAAATGTCAAACAAGTGAGAAAGCCATAATGCTGATTATATTATTAACCGCCGCTTACACAATTTTTATTCAGAATGAACAGCGAAGACGTCAACGAGATGGTGCATCCATAAAACGACATGAACAGTTGCTCGCAGCAATTCCGGTGGAATATGACAAGGGAACCTCCCCATTGCACCCCCCTCAGATTTAGTTATAAGTTGGCACAGTGGATAGGCCTTGAAAAACTGAACACAGATCAATCGAGAAAACAAGAAGAAGTTGTCTGGAACTATGAAAAAAGTAAGCAAAATATACAAACTGAGTAGTCCATGTGCATGATAGGCAATATCAAAGACAACTTGAGCTTAGGAGCGCCGTGGTCCTGTGGTTAGCGTGAGTCGCTGTGGAACTAGAAGTCCTTGGTTCAAGTCTTCGCTTGCGTGAAAATTTTACTTTCTTTATTTTCGCGAAGTTATGATTTGTCCGTTCGTTCACTGACGTCTCTGTTCACTGTAATAAGTTTAGTGCCTGTGTTTTGCGACCGCATCGCAAAACCGTGGATTGTTATTGAAGTCGCGAGCTATATTTGCTGGATTCATATTGCCCACGGAATACATCTCACGTATTTAATGCACTCTCGTCCAAAGTAGTGAACAGTAAACTGCCAGCCAGGGAGCCTCGTTTGCAGGAATACTCTCTCTTCAGTGCGCTGTGGTCGACTGACGTCGTGTGTTTCGATGTTTGTTTAGGTGTGGCGTCCCCATACTACGGCGCAGTTACCTCGCATCGGAAGGACGGACGGACGGACAGATAATAATTGTCTGAAAATAAAAAATTAAAATTTCAGTCGATGGACGACTTGGACCAAGGACCTCTCGTTCCGCAGCCGCTCACGCTAACCACGGGACCACGGCACTCTAGGGCTCACATTGTCCTTGATGTTGCCTATGTTGCGCATTGACTACTCAGTTTGTATATTTTGCTTATTTTTTCATAGTTCCATACAACTTCTTCCTGTTTTCTCGATTGATCTGGATTCAGTTTTTCAAGGCCTATCCATTGTGCCAACTTATAACTAAATCTGAGGGGGGTGCGATGGGGAGGTTCCCTTTTGAGCAACGACATTCCTGTATTCTGGCCTTCAGGTATCCCCAGAGCCAAGTCACGCAAATTCAGATCAGGTGATCTTGCATCTGAATAGCACGTTCTGGAAAGTTTCATTAAACAGATCTTTCACTGGGCGAGCGACATGAGGTGTTGCCCCGTCTCTCATGAAAACAGTGGTTTCCACACAGTGTCCAAAGCAGCGATCACATGCTGTACAAGTAGGTCTCGATACGTGCGGACGTCACGTACACTTGACAGGACTTCTGGGTGTATTCTCTCGGAAGAAGAACGTGTCCGCATCACACAGTTATACACGGCATGTGCAATGGCTCTTCGTGCAGAACACGCCGTTTAACAGTACCACAAATTCGGCAGCTCTGCGTATTCACTACACCCTGTAGCGCAACAACTGTCTCGTCACTTCACAGAATATTCAAAAATGGTTCAAATGGCTCTGAGCACTATGGGATTTAACATCTGAGGTCATCAGTCCCCTAGACTTAAAACTACTTAAACCTGACAAACCTAAGGACATCACACACATCCATGCCCGAGGCAGGATTCGAACCTGCGACCGTAGCGGTCGCGCGGTTCCAGTCTGTAGCGCCTAGAACCGCTCGGCCACTCCGACCGGCATATTCCCCGATCACATGTCATCAAGTTCGACCCGTGCCAGAAACCAAAGAGCAATTTCAGAACATGGCTGCCAATCATGAGATTTCAGTTATCACCACAAGAACTCAAAAGGCAGAATTAACGAAAACCTCCGATTTGAAGTACCAGACTCGCTTTTTAGTCAGAAGTACATTCGAAAAAGACAACCTACTATGGCCTTAAAGAGAAAATTGCAGTTTGTGAACTAAATTTAAAAAAAGCTATTTAACAGTCACCACAACCAATCGGTTTTGTCAGAACTGCATATAAAAAAACAACTCTTTAATACATTCAAAAAAATGGTTCAAATGGCTCTGAGCGCTATGGGACTTAACATCTGAGGTCATCAGTCCCCTAGAACTTAGAACTACTTAAACCTAACTAACCTAAGGACATCACACACATCCATGCCCGAGGCAGGATTCGAACCTGCGACCGTAGCGGTCGCGCGGTTCCAGACTGAAGCGCCTTTAACCGCGTGGCCACACTGGCCGGCTTTAATACATTAATTTCTCAGTAGGTCTAATACATCTTTACAAAATTATTATTTTTTTATTTTTTTCGTAATTACTACGCAGACGTGAGCGAAGCAGCAGGCGCTAAGCTAGATAAGATATAAAATGCAATAAAACATGCCACCCTCATACATAGATATATACGAAAATTACGTATTTTGTATATCTCAACCTTACGATAAAAAGAGAAAACTGTAGAAAAAGTTAAAATAGTATTTCAGCTAGCTGTGGTGGCAGATCGATGGACTAGGAAAATAAGAGGCAGCCACGCCACAACAAAGTAGAGTATCGAGCTTCAAAGCTATAATAAGCAGGCAGGGGCCCACTTACATTTGTTTGTGACCACTTACTACAAATAAAATGCACTCAGTTAAAGTGTGGTGTATAGTGATTTGTACACTGCAGGCGTCACTGGAGGGGGGAAGGTTGTGACAGGAGTATGAAGCCATGTTACGGGGTGGATTAGGCCTACTTCGTCCTGACAGAGTGACGGGTACGAAGTTGGGTGGTGGTGGTGGTAAGTTCTATGGGAGCAAACTGCCGAGGTCGTCGGTCCTTAAGCTTACACACTACTTGATCTAACTTACAACAAATTTACGCTAAGGACAACACGCATACACCCACGCGCATGGGAAAATTCGAACCTCTGACGAGGGGAGCCGCTCGAATCGTGATAAGGTGCGTCAGACCTCACGGCTACCCTGCGCGGCACTAAGGTGTGTGTGTGTGTGGGGGGGGGGGGGGGGGGGGCGTTGTGAGATGTGACAGGAGTATAAAACTATGTTCGGAGGTGGACAAGGTCTACTTCATGCTGCCAGAGTGACTGGTACGAAGGAGGGGGGGGGGGGGGGGAGGGGGGCGTGACACGAGTTGAAGCCATGTTATGGGATGGACTAGGATTATTTCATCCTGCCAGAGTGACCTGTACGAAGTACGCCACGGCTGTGTAGTTGGCTTCATCACTACAGTTACTATCTCTCACTGCCAGCCACTTATCACTTATCCTCCCACATGTGTTGGGCTCTCCGGCTCAACGGCGAAATGACAGCCCGCAGAGGAATGGCATATGTGTCACGTCATGCTCCGTGTAAGCCTCCTTGGTTGGTTTCTCAGATCCCCACGTGCCTTGTGTATCCCTCAGAGGGTATTGCACTACCAAGACAGGGACGCCAGCTGGTTTAATTAATTTCCCTGTTATTAAGCAGGGGACGGACGCTGCAGCCTGCTCCACAGTGCGCCGCGCGGCCACCGTCAAATTCGACCATCCGCAAGCGGCGGGCGCGTTGTGGGCGGGTGAGGCGCAGAGCTGGAAGCAGTCAGTGGGGGGGGGGGGGGGGGGGGGGGAGGCAGCTGAAGCGTGAAGGTCGGCTCGGCGGCTCCAGCTCCAGCTGCGGCTGCGGCTGCGGCTGCGGCTGTCTGTGGCCTGATCCCACACTGGCGGGCTCCGTCCGCCGCCTCCTGCAGACGTACTCCGTCCGACCGACCGTGGCCACTCTTCGTGTTTTCCCCCCACCCACAGGCACCGTTAACCTATACACTTGTGCTATGCTACCTACTAGTCATCAAAGCGAACTCGAGACCTGACCATAGTGGCAACATGGTCGTGTTTACCCCGGAGAAACAGGGAGGGGAGGTAGCAACAGCAAAAACCTCCATTTAGTTACATGTTCTATATAACATTTGAACGATTTTTTTATAGAAATGATGTGGAACGAGTCAGTTTCTACACGATATGTATAAATGATTAGTTTCACTGTATGGCTACGAGGTGTCTGTTTACTAGTACGTAAGTAGCATACGGTTGTAATTTCAGATTAGTGAGCATGTTGTTTTTCAGTCCTACTCATGAAACTGAACTTCAGGCGAAAGCTCGTGGGCGAGTGGTTAGCTCGGAGACTGGCTGTTCGTGCTGTCCTAATAATTTGACATCATCTTCATCACAGAGACGCGCAAGTAACCGAAAGTGGCAACAAACAAAAGAACTTGCACGGGGCAACAGAACAACTCCAGAAAGTGTCTCCCAGCCAATAATGGCATACGATCTTTTCATTTCATCTACTAGATTTTTTTTCCCCCTACAAGCTACCGGCTTCTAATTTAAAATGCCTCTGTGCAATGCAAGAAGTTGTCCAGAATAAATTATTTTAGGTTAGATGTAAGACTAGCATTAACTCCTGACATACATTTTATGTTACTGGAAAAAAAGTCAAAAACTTTTGTTAATGCATACTGAACTCGTTTCTGATACACAGACAGCTATAGTAGAGCGAAAAAAAAGGTACTTTTTTAAAATTTTGTACATTGGCGAACAGAGAACGTCCAATAAAATCTTTGTGAAGAAATAATAACAGTCAGTTGAAAAATGGAAGGTTTGTTCTAACACCTTGACCGTGGTTTCAACGTTTATAAAAAGACCTTCTTCAAAATGTAAATATTGACGACGTAAATAAGTTCAGCTACACATATGTGAAACGATCTTGTTGTGGTTCAAATGGCTCCCAGTACTATGGGACTTAACTTCTGAGGCCATCAGTGCCCTAGAACTTAGAACTACTTAAACCTAACTAACCTAAGGACATCACACACATCCATGCCCGAGGCAGGATTCGAACCTGCGACCATAGCGGTCGCGCGATTCGAGACTGTAGAACCGCTCGGCCACTCGGACGGGCGACCTTCTTGTGTTCTGATTGTATGGGTTACATTTTGTTTTACGCTTCTGTGTCACAGAGAAAGCAACTCTGCGATCATTTTCTTCCTTAAAAGTCTCCTTAACTTAAGTGACATTTCCTAGAAAGGTATAGAAATAAACTTGTTACTCTCACTTTCTGTTTCCATGCTGCTGTTGCCTACAGTTGAACGTTAACCCATACAATAAGAACACAAGAAGATAATTTCACTAACATTGCTGTTTGTAAAATTACGTGTAACGACTGCCCTAACCATTATATTGGACGGACAGGAAGATTCTTCAAAGTAAAACATAAAGAGCACGTGGTAAGTAAAGATAGGAGAAATGTGTACAGTTCCACTTTTGCTGAACATATGTTTCTTCTCCCACACACCAAGGAGGCTAGAAAATTTAGAATTTTTGCGTAAAGAAAGTAAAGGTTTCAAACTTGACCTGTTGAAAGAACTGGAAAATTTTTAAACTTTTTGCTCCAAAAAAATGGATCCCTTTTAAATGAACAGGTGCAACCCAGAAATACGAATTTTCTCGATAGTTTCGGGCCCCTACTTTCGTTAACGTAACAGAGCGGGGACTCGACCCTGCAAATAACTGTGAATAGGTCAGTTTCCTCCTCTTTTAATTTTGGTGGCGCCCTGTTTCTTCTTTGTCATGAAGTTAAATGTCTTTCTCGAGATTTTGATGTTCACAGTTAATCAGATATACATGGTGTTAAAAAAAGAGACGAATACGTTGACACGTGATAGTACTCATCGAAACAAAGTCCAATAAACATGGGTTCGGAAATGCATACTTTCCGAGATAAACACGTGTTTACAGGAAGGGATGCAGATATTAGCACAATCGTTGCGCTGGCGCTCCGTCAAACGTGTCGGCAGGGTAATGTGATGTCTGTACTGCGAGTCTTTCACTGGTGCCTCCGTCCCGCAGATTTCGCAGGGTCGGCATTGTTACAATCGGATTTGGCGTAGCTAATGTGAATGGGTGGCCAGATGCCCTTTGCCGCCACCCCGTACCCACCGTGATGGAATCAGTGTAGCCCAGTTGTCTGCGTCTAGTGTAAATCATGAAATAGTGCTAATGACAGTTACGGTACGTGGGTTGCACGAAATCGGGAGAAATCTCTCATCTGTCCCTCATACTTGGAGGGAAACATTATGTTCTAGACATCTGCCTTTGGAAGAAGATAATACGCCATGATACATACTGTGAGTACAGTACTCTATCTGTGCCAGCCAGCCTGTGAGTACAGTATCTGTGCCAGCAAGGCTGGATGTCGCTTTTAGGCGGTTTTCCACATCCCACAAGGTGAATACCGAGTTGGTCTCCATGTCCTGCTTCAGTTGCACAGCTCGCAGACATCTGAAACACTTTCGCACTATTTCATGATTTTCACTAGACACAGACAGCTGTGCTACACTGATTCTGTCCCAGTGGGTACGGGGTGGCTGCAGAAGGGCGTCCGGTCACCCCTTCACATTAGCTATGCCAAATCCGATTGTAACAATGCCGACCCTGCGAAAACTGAGGGACGCAGGCGCCAGAGAAAGACTTGTAGTACTCTATCTACGATTAGGTGATTTGCAGTCAGTTGAGTTGTTCGAGTCGTGTTGTAAGCTACGTTAGTTTTCGTCGTGTTTATGTGCCTTTCTGCACAGTACTGTCAGCCCTGGGTATGTATCATGGCGTTTTATCTTCTTCCAAAGGCAGATTCACTTATACGTTTAGCGTTACTGTGTCCGCCCCAGTAGCTGAGTGGTCAGCGTGACGGATTGCCGTCCTCTGGGCCCGGGTTCGATTCCCGGCTGGGTCGGAGATTTTCTCCGCTCAGGGACTGGGTGTTGTGTTGTGTTCATCATCATTTCATCCCCATCCGGCGTGCAGGTCGCCCAATGTGGCGCCGAATGTAATAAGACCTGCGATATGGCGGCCGGACCTGCCCCGCGAGGGGCCTCCCGGCCAATGACGCCAAACGCTCATCATCATCAGCGTTACTGTGCTGTTTGTAGATAAAAATGGTGTAGTACAGTTACATTTTCTCTCTTCCACCACTTGTTAGCAATCGAAGCCTACCACTCGACGAGTTAAATGGGTCGCGGTACGTCTTGGCCTGCTCGTCCCTCAGACCTCAATCCCCTGGACACTTGAAGGTATTGGTGTACGCCCCGCCAATCAACGTGAGCACTCACAACAGGGTCGCGTCTTCAATACGTGCCCGCGTGAACAACAACCGGGCATACTTCAAAGGGTGCGTCATTCCTTACGCCGGAGGGCAGACGGATGCATTGTCATGCATTGTCACGTTGAAAACCGCCTGTTCAAAATGGCTCTGAGCACTATGGGACTCAACTGCTGAGGTCATTAGTCCCCTAGAACTTAGAACTAGTTAAACCTAACTAACCTAAGGACATCACAAACATCCATGCCCGAGGCAGGATTCGAACCTGCGACCGTAGCGGTCTTGCGGTTCCAGACTGCAACGCCTTTAACCGCGCGGCCACTTCGGCCGGCGTAAAACCGCCTGTACACACGTGTTTGTTGCAGAGAGTTAGAATTTCCGGAACCACATTTGTTGGACTTAGTTTTGTTGCTTGGATGAGTACTACTACCTCTCAAAGTATTCCACATTTTTTTGTGAAAACCCTGTATATAGTTTTTAGTAATGTACGGTTTTATCATCTCCTCCCTCTCCCCATCTCCCTTTAGCCCCCTGGCTTTTTCCTACCCCCCCCCCCCCCCCATTGTCAGATTGTATTCAAAAATGGCTCTGAGCACTATGGGACTCAACTGCTGTGGTCATCAGTCCCCTAGAACTTAGAACTACTTAAACCTAACTAACCTAAGAACATCACACACATGCATGCCCGAGGCAGGATTCGAACCTGCGACGGTAGCAGTCGCGCTGTTCCTGACTGTAGCGCCTAGAACCGCTCGGCCACTCCGGCCGGCTCTGATTGTATTGTTTATTATTTACGCTACCTCATAAGTCACGTAATTAGATTTTACCACAATAATATTTTCTTAATAGTGACTTATTGTTTGTCGTTTCATTAATTCTACATGATTACGTAGCCAAACATGATCCGGTTTCTAATGTGATAACTGTAATTTTAATGTTTTAAGCTAGTTTAGCATGCTGCTAGTGCCGTCTCTCGCTGGAATCTTTCCTTACCCCAAGCGTTACATATGTGACTCCAGACCGACCATTAGCTGTACGCTGCCATGTTGTGCATGTTTTATATTTTATTGACGCCATTAAGCTATATTTCAACGCACGTCCGCTACAATATATACCCCAATAAGTTTGAATAAGTTTTGTATTCGTAATGCGTTGCAATTGTACACGTATAATACGAGCAGTATTGTGAAAGTAAGTTACGGTTGGTCGCGAAATGGAAATCACTGTTAAAATCTTATGAAGTTTTACACAGATGTGTTGTGTGATGTCTCTAGTATGCCAGTCGATCGCGGAGCGTCTGAGAGCACAGTAAGAACGTAAAGCAGCCAGATGTCTAGAACATAATGTTTCCCTCCAAGTATGAGGGACGGATGAGAGATTTCTCCCGATGTCGTGCAGCCCACGTACCGTAACTGTCATTCGTTTCATTCTTCACAATTCTCGGCCGCAGTCTGTAGGGGCAATGAAGGTGCTCCTAAAGCGTTTTCACTGGGAAGTGTTTGATCATCCACAACACAGCCCGTAATTGACTCGTCCTACGTTTCATCTCTGCTCACGTGAACCGCAGGTTATGTAGACAGCATTTTGGCACAGACAACGGGCTGTGGACGAGCGTAGAGAACTGGCGGAAAGCACAGGCGGCTGCTTTCTGTGGCGAGGATATTGGAAAGTTTGTACAACGCTACGATGAAGGTCTTAAGTGGGAGCGGCAACTACATACAGAAGTAGCTGTAAGGTGTAGCTAACTACTGCAAATAAAACAGTTTTTATTTTCACAGTGGTTTCCATTCCGCGACCGATCGGACCTCACTTCCGAAAAGCCCTAATATAAAACCCAATAAGTTAGAATAATTTTTGTATTGGTAATGCGTTAAACCAGTAAGTTGAAATAATTTTTGTATTGGTAAAATGGAAATGAGCGTTTGGCGTCATTGGCAGGGAGGCCCCTTACGGGGCAGGTCCGGCCGCCTTGGTGCAGGTCTTATTACACTCGACGCCACATTGGGCGACCTGTGCGCCGGATGGGTATGAAATGATGATGATGATGATGATGATGATGACAATACAACACCCAGTCTCTGAGCGGATAAAATCCCCAACACAACCAGGAATCGAACCCAGGCCCCTTAGGACGGCAGTCCGTCACGCTGACGAGTCAGCTTTCGGGACGGGCATTTTTGTATTGGTAATGCGTTATACCTACGATCGTATGGTATTGCCGGCTGAGACGCCCCATTCGCGGAAGTTCGGCCGCCTTGTGCGACTCTTACTGCAGTCGACGGCAGATTTGGCTATTCGCGTACCGGTGATGAGTCCATGAGCGGAGAAAATCTCCAACCCAGCCGGGAATAGAGCTAAGCAGGCGGATATATATATATATATATATATATATATATATATATATATATATATATATATCAAAGTTGAATTTCATTATCGAATATATATACTGTGAACGTACAACTAAAGTACCTGACTCCTTGAAAAGATACCTGCAAGACAGCTGCGGGTGAACACAACGTATTATTCTTACTACTTGCAATCAGTACTTTCTTTCGAAGTCGTGAATTAACCCAGAAAATTATTCCGTTACACATTACTGAGGGGAAATATGTAGAGTACGTCACGAAGTCGATTAGTCTGTTTCCACGACTGCCAATTAAACGATGTGCAAATTTGATGAACTTAAGTTACTTGAGCATCACAGTAATACGTTTCTTCCAGTTCAAGAAAAAAGTGGAACGTTGTACCCCGTTTACAGGCTCCCGTTCACACGGTATATCAGCTGTAGTAGGTACGACTATGGGTTGTACGTGACTGAACACAATTCGTTTTCTTGCAAGTGGAGCGCTAAGACGCGCCACACACACACACACACACACACACACACACACGAGGGAGGGAGGGAGGGAGGGAGGGAGGGAGAGAGAGAGAGAGAGAGAGAGAGAGAGAGAGAGAGACGTGCTCAGATGTGACTCGCCACCGGAAACCAGAACGGGGTGTCCTGCAGGCGGCGGCGCACACAAAGGGCGGCAGGCTTTGAACCCGCCCTGAGTGACAGCCAGGCAGCAACAAAGAAGAGCTGCCGCTACTCTGACGTCGACGCCGAACATCCGACAACCCCAGAACTCGCTTTTGCGAGCTTATCGCGAGTAACGCGCTGCCTCTACCGCTGTGCTTTCGGCATCCTCTGAACGCCATAGGTCAATGTTACAACTTCGACTTGTATAAAACGGTCATCACCGCACAGGTTACTAAAATTACTTTAAGCAAGACAAGTTGTATAGCTTTATTTATGCAAGACACGTTTCGGTCTTCAGTTGGTATAATACATTCGTATCTTCGTCAATACTTCGTTTGTATCGACTGGATTCTCAAGGCTGCAGCTCCCTTTTGTTCTGAAGCTTGCAGTTCCTTTTTCTTCCTTTATACATCCACTAGCTAGCGAAGCCTGTACACCCGCGCATTCATTTTGCCAATTTCTTATTAGAAACGAAAACATGAAAATTGTGTTGGTAATGAAAAATCCAAACAATTTCATTTCTCTGTATTCGTGAAACTAGGAAATGGTCGTACAAAGCAATATGCATAATTTACAAATGTGTAAGTACAATAATCAAATTAAGAAATAGGATCCTGTAATTTCTGCAAAAAAAATGCAAATGGCTCTGAGCACTATGGGACTTAACATCTTAGGTCATCAGTCCCCTAGAACTTAGAACTACTTAAACCTAAGGACATCACACACATCCATGCCCGAGGCAGGATTCGAACCTGCGACCGTAGCAGTACCGCGGTTCCGGACTGCAGCGCCTAGAACCGCAAGACCACCGCGGCCGTCTGTAATTTCTGTACGCTTGGCGTCGTAGCTACTTTGGGGGTCTACAACGCGATTTTTTAAACGCCTCTCTGGCAATGCCTCTCCATAACTCAACAGACAGCTGCTGTTTTCGCCTACAGCAGTTCGTGCATCGCAGCTGAAAGCTGTCAAAAGCTGTGGCAGGTGTCGGGGATTTCCGTACGTCGACTCGACTGCAGGAGTATCTTAGCAGTAAAGAATGAATCTCTGAAAACTTCATGCACGTTGTTCCATTTTTCATGCATCTCAGTGATTATTGCCTCATATCTTTTTAATTAAATTAATTAAATGTTGTACAATGATTTATTTGTGTAGAAACAGTCAGCGCCATCCGAGATACCGTCTGCGAAATATGTTGGGAAGACAGTTAGTAGCAAAGAAGTAATACATTTAAACGTCATGCATGGTGCGACAGGTTTTTACGCATAGCATTGTTTATGACATCGTGTCTCCCTAACCCGTATTTTACCGATTATAAGTCGCTACGGACTACAAGCCGTACCGTAATTTTGAAACATTTTTTAGAAATAACAGTTTTACCATTTTTATTATTAGACTGCAAAGCTTCTTAGTTTAAAAACCTTTAAAATCCGTGAAAATCGTCATCTGAATTTTCTTCCTCTTCGTTGTCATTGTTGTCCTCTTCATATACAGTGTGTTTACAAAAAGGTACGGCCAAACTTTCAGGAAACATTCCTCACACACAAAGAAAGAAAATATGTTATGTGGACATGTGTCCGGAAAGAATGAATCTCTTTCCATGTTAGAGCTCATTTTATTACTTCTCTTCAAATCACATTAATCTTGGAATGGAAACACACAGCAACAGAACGTACCAGCGTGACTTCAAACACTTTGTTACAGGAAATGTTCAAAATGTCCTCCGTTAGCGAGGATACATGCATCCACCCTCCGTCGCATGGAATCCCTGATGCGCTGATGCAGCCCTGGAAAATGGCGTATTATATCACAGCCATCCACAATACGAGCACGAAGAGTCTTTACATTTGGTACCGGGGTTGCGTAGACAAGAGCTTTCAAAATGAAAGTCAAGAGCCGGCCGCGGTGGCCGTGCGGTTCTAGGCGCTCCAGTCCGGAGCCGCGCTGCTGCTACGGTCGCAGGTTCGAATCCTGCCTCGGGCATGGGTGTGTGTGGTGTCCTTGGGTTAGTTAGGTTTAAGTAGTTCTAAGTTCTAGGGGACTGATGACCACAGCAGTTGAGTCCCATAGTGCTCAGAGCCATTTGAACCATTTTTTTTGAAAGTCAAGAGGGTTGAGGTCAGGAGAGCGTGGAGGCCATGGAATTGGTCCGCCTCTACCAATCCATCGGTCACCGAATCTGTTGTTGAGAAGCGTACGAACACTTCGACTGAAATGTGCAGGAGCTCCATCGTGCATGAACCACTTGTTGTGCCGTACTTGTAAAGGCACATGTTCTAGCAGCACAGGTAGAGTATCCCGTATGAAATCATGATAACGTGCTCCAGTGAGCGTAGGTGGAAGAACATGGGGCCAATCAAGACATCACCAACAATGCCGGCCCAAACGTTCACAGAAAATCTGTTTTGATGGCGTAATTGCACAATTGCGTGCGGATTCTCGTCAGCTCACACATGTTGATTGTGAAAATTTACAATTTGATCACGCTGGAATGAAGCCTCATCCGTAAAGAGAACATTTGCACCGAAATGAGGAATGACACATTGTTGGATGAACCATTCGCAGAAGTGTACCCGTGGAGGCCAATCAGCTGCTGATAGTGCCTACACACGCTGTACATGGTACGGAAACAACTGGTTCTCCCGTAGCACTCTCCATACAGTGACGTGGTCAACGTTACCTTGTACAGCAGCAACTTCTCTGACGCTGACATTAGGGTTATCGTCAACTGCACGAAGAATTGCCTCGTCCATTGCAGGTGTCCTCGTCGTTCTAGGTCTTCCCCAGTCGCGAGTCATAGGCTGGAATGTTCCGTGCTCCCTAAGACGCCGATCAATTGCTTCGAACGTCTTCCTGTCGGGACACCTTCGTTCTGGAAATCTGTCTCGATACAAACGTACCGCGCCACGGCTATTGCCCCTTGCTAATCCATACATCAAATGCGCATCTGTCAACTCCGCATTTGTAAACATTGCACTGACTGCAAAACCACGTTCGTGATGAACACTAACCTGTTGATGCTACGTACTGATGTGCTTGATGCTAGTACTGTAGAGCAATGAGTCGCATGTCAACACAAGCACAGAAGTCAAAATTACCTTCCTTCAATTGGGCCAACTGGCGGTGAATCGAGGAAGTACAGTACATACTGCCGAAACTAAAATGAGCTCTAACATGGAAATTAAGCGATTCCGGACACATGTGCACATAACATCTTTTCTTTATTTGTGTGTGATGAATGTTTCCTGAAAGTCTGGCCGTACCTTTTTGTAACACCCTGTATAAGATGCTCTTCACTGCCATCGAGAGCGTTACTTACACCGCACTTCTCTATAGATTTAAGAATCGTGTCTCCTCTCACTCTAGACCACGACTGTTTCATCCACTGACACACTTTTATTTGATTGTAGATCATTTTAAAGCTCCGTTCGGCGTGACTTAATGTTGGGTTTCATTTATCATCCATTTGTTCCATTCCTCTCATATATACACTTTAAATCGTTTATTTCTTGAGACATGAAGAGGTTGCAATTGTGAAGTAAGTTCTCCCGGAATAACAGAAATCTCTGTATTTCCGTGTCTCCATTTCTCTTTCACAGAATTTTTCAAATGACTGCTACACTAATCTAGCGCAATACGAGAACTTTTTTTCAATAAGGCACCTTTCCTTCCCTCTCACACTCTGTTAATCCGTAATTTCATACCAGCCTCGTCCATCAAACCCTTGTCATGTACGTAAACAACAAACACCTGGCGGTATTTCAAAAGGCTTTGACATAGCTTTGCGCTTGGAAATGATCATTGTCATGTACGAAACAACAAACATCTGGCGGTATTTCCGAAGCTTTTGACAGTGATTTGCGATTGAAAATGATCATTGGATTAAGTTTAGTACCGTCAGCACAACATGAAAGAACAATAGTGTAGCGCATTTTTTCACGTCCTCTTGTTTTTGTAGTTATAGTTTTAGCATTTTTCATGGCAACAGTTCTGTTACTCGACGCAACAAATGTCAGAGGAGTTTCGTCCACGTTCCCTATTTGACTTAGTTCCTCTCTAGTTTTCTTTCGATGTTGAATAATAAAGAGATAGAAAGATAATATTTTGCTTTCAGATTCTTGTGGCATTTTCTGAGATATTTTGGTTTTGGTTCGCATGCTAAGTCCGTGGCGTTTCATTAACTTGTAGGACCTATCAACTTCACCCTTATGCCGGCCGCTGTGGCCGAACGGTTCTAAGCGCTTCAGTACGGAACCGCGCTGCTGCTACGGTCGCAGGTTCGAATCCCCGTCTTGGATGTGTGTGATATCCTTAGGTTAGTTAGGTTTAAGTAGTTGAAAGTCTAGGGGGCTGATGACTTCAAATGTTAAATCCAATAGTGCTTAGAGGCATTTTAACTTCACCCTTAAAGACTGTTAAGTCCCACTGTAGTGCTAGCTTACTATCGTGTATTTGAATCATTTTTGTATTCCTTGTATTGCCATTTTGAATGTATCCTTCAACCGATTTCAGTACGTCGTATTCTATTTTTGGCCGTTTTGCACTCAGTCCTTTATTTGCATGTTCCCATTTTTTTTTTTTTTTTTTTTTTGCATATGCTATTATTTTCGATTTATAGCTCGCATCATACGAATACCTTTAATTTTCTTCCATTTCGAAACTAGTTACTAACAATATCGTACTGTCACCGATAACATTAATCACTTTCAATTCAAGTTCACTGGCACCGTAGACTGCAATGCCGCATCTTAGACTAAACAGTGTTCTAGGTTTGTGACGGCGGGGCGGGAGGCAGACAGTGTAAGCAAGCTTGTGAATCCCCGCAACTCGTGTTCGTCGCATCAGTGCAGTGCTTCAGCCAGTTGAATCCAACGTTGCCAGATAGAGACAGGTTTCCCCGCATTCGGGAGGACGACGGTTCAATCCCGCGTCCGGCCATCCTGATTTAGGTTTTCCGTGATTTCCCTAAATCACTCCAGGCAAATGCCGGGATGGTTCCTCTGAAAGGGCACGGCTGACTTCCTTCCCCATCCTTCCCTAATCCGATGAGACCGATGACCACGCTGTCTGGTCTCCTTCCCCAAACAACCAACCAACCAACAGGTTTCCCGCGGCATCGAATATACGGCCGTTTTTAAGACCGGCGGGAATTTTAAATCAAACAGTGCACATTTTTATATTAATTTCGAGTGTAAGACGCACCTGGTTTTTCGAAGAAAGAAGAGCGTTTTATGGCCCGTAAACTACGGTATACTAGGTAGGGGGTTGTTGCTTTACAGTAAGGAATAGGTTTAGCAACTTTGGTTGGAACCGGTCCAGTTGTTTGGGAGGAGATTTGGAACATTCACAAATACATACATCCATTTTTATAATAGGATGGATAACACAAACACTTCTGTGTCCACTGAAGTAACTAAGTAGATGCGTAGAAGCCCGAAATGGGTCTTGGCAAAAACAGAACTATATCAGAAATGAAAGTAGAAAAAAAAAGTTAAAATCGCATTCAAGGCCAGACGACCACGCGATGTAGACCGGCCGCCGTGACATCCACAGCCAATGGCGTCATTTGCATGCAGTATGGGAGGTGGGGAGGGGGGGGGGGGGTGATGAGATCAGCACACCGACCTCCGGGCCGTTGAAGACTTTCCAGACCTTGGAGCCGCTACTTCTCACTCGAGCAGCTCGTCAGCTGGCTGAGTGCACCTCGTTCCAGTCCTCACATCATGGAGAAATCCCTGTCACTGGTGGGGGTTGGACCCGGGTCCTCCACGCGGCAGACAGTCTTGTTGACTTCTTAGCTGTGGAGAGTGAGGAGCTACAAATGTTGCTAAAGAAAACTTTACTACAGGTACAACTTGGATACGAAGTAAAAGTAAGGTTTGTAGACGACACAGTTCGTGTCGCAGAGAGCAATGAAGTATTTGACAGTCGACAAAATACCGAGTTTGAATGAAGGCTAATCTACGCAGAGACGAAAGAACGAAAACTTATTGGAAAGATAGTGACTTGGTAAACATTATAAATCAGGAATTACAAAAGGAGCGAAAGAATATTGCTCCTTAGGAAGTTATACTGTAGATGGTCCAGCGCCAAATGGTATTTTCTGCGGCCTATCTAAGGCATTTGACTATGTAATCACAGTATTTCCTAGATAAATTGACGTTTTATGGGACTGCAGATATAGTCAACTAATGAATGATGTAAAACCTAACGAAAATTATGCAGTAAGTTGTACTTAGTAGTTCAGTACTACATAGTCTACATAGTCTGCGGACGTAATTCTGAGTGGAGAAAAAAAATCGCGTTTGAGGTTCCCCAATGTTCAATCTTAGGTCCCACATTGTTCCTCTTATATTTAAACGATCTTCCATCTAACATACGACAAGCAGATTTGGTCCTTTTGCATTAAAAGACCTTAGTATTGTAATCAATCCAAACATACATACATACATCAATAGACGAAATGGTGAACAATATTTTTAAAAGTATTTGTAAGTGGTTTTCTGCGATGCGTTTCACACTCCGTTTTTAAAAAAGCACATCATATTCAGTTTAGCACATCTAGGAGTACTACACCAACGATATATGTAACGCATGATGGAATAATAAATAGGGTGGAAAGTCTCAACATTCTTAGGTGTCCATACTGATGAGAATTTAAACTGGATAAGCACATTCTGGAGCTCTTAAAACAACTTAGTTCAGTCACATTTGCACCTAGATTCATTGCATATCTTGGGAAGAGACAAATCAGTAAGGTGGCGTATTATGCATACTTTCATTCAGTAATGTCGTATGGAGCAGGTTTCTGGCTTAACTCATCTCTAAGAAAGAAACGAGCTGTAAGAATAATATGTGGTGTTCACCCATAATCATCTTGTAGACATCTATTTAAGGAATTGGGCATTCTGACTACTGCTTCGCAGTACATTTATTTTCTCATGAAGTTTGTTGTAAGAAATCCACTACAGTTCAAAAGGAACAATGACGTACACAGCAAAGTAAAATTTGAAAACATAGTAAAAAAGTTTCTCCTTGACAACTCCCCCTATTCCGTAGAAGGATTTCCATCATTGTAATGTGTAGTGGGTAGAAATTACTAACGCACATCCGTATATTTAAAAAATAAAATAAAAAATGTTATAAATGTTCAGCATGTTGCCATGTCTGCAAATTAATTTGCGATGTAAATCTAAAGTAATGTCAGTTAGATGTGGGACTCCGTCACCTCCAAAGGTCCGAGGCATTTTGCTCTGATTGTTGCCAGCATCATATTTAAAGTACCGGGGAAGCAGGTTGCTAGCCTTATTTGCGCCGAGTCCCATTGAGTTTTACCCCTAACGGTTGAGGGACTAACCGGTGGATTTGGTAGTCTTTGCCGTATGAGCACAAAGGTGACCACAACTCAGAATATGTCCGAGATGCTCAGCCTTATTCCAAAGTAACTGGTATCCCGACTGTCCGAACAGGCTTAGATGGTGGGGTCATGTTACACGCATGGGAGAAGCAAGGTTACCCAAGAGACTCATGGGTTCAGCAGTAGAGGGTAGGAGGAGTCGGGGCAGACCAAGGAGAAGGTACCTGGATTCGGTTAAGAATGATTTTGAAGTAATAGGCTTAACATCAGAAGAGGCACCAATGTTAGCACGGAATAGGGGATCATGGAGGAATTTTATAAAGGGGACTATGCTCCAGACTGAACGCTGAAAGGCATAATCAATCTTAAATGATGATGATGATGATGATGATCTAAAGTGATTCGTTCCTCAACTTTAGCGCAAAGAACAGCCTTCTATGGAAGGGTAAAGTGTACCCTGGAACTCTGGAGAAGGAAAAAATTGGAAGCATTTGAAGTGTGACGGATCTTGAAAACATGATACCAAAAGCAGTTTCAAAGAACATAAGATAAAAAAAATAGAGGACAGATTGACGGCATGTCTGCTATAGCGTATCTGAGTAAGTGACTTTATGCTGGGCCGAGGAGTAAGTAACTCAGAGACTTTTCTGAGATATATAAAACACGTAGAGAAACCTCAACAGTTGTCCAGTTCCCTTACAGAGAAAAACAGTTTAATTACATTAAAATCACGTTTTCAATCATGGGTTCGTATTGCTCAGATAATCACGAGTTCAGTGATAGTACTCACAAGCCTGTAAGTCAGTCAATTAAAGAATTGATGATATTAAATAAGTCAATTTTTTGCATTAGAATCAGCTTTCCCGGGCCAACTGAACCACCAATGGATAGCCTGAGTAGAGGACAGTTTTCATGTTCAGCAATCAATTAATTAACTCAGTAAATTACTAGTTCAATAAGTTAGTTTAGAATTCAAGCTGCAGCCACGACATCACGTAAGGACACCAGGTCTACCCGAATCTGAAGAACTGGCGCCACCAAACGATCGCCAACCCGAGCGCTAGGAGGCCGAGCTTTCCCTCTGAGCGGAAGCAGCAGGAAGCGTTTATATTGCTACCCCCTAATCAAGTTGGTTACCGTGACCTTTTTCTATTGGAGGAAAGACACTACTGTGCGGCATCGGAGGTTACGAAATTTCGGAAAGAAGCTTTTCTAGTCCCAGTTCTTGACGGTCTTCATTATTAGTAGCAATGAGGAATTTGACGCCATTTTATAGTACTATTGTCGTCTTCATTCGGAAGAAAAAATATGTAGATTGAATCAGCATTTAATTAAGAATTAACTCGCAAATTGCGATTATGATTTCACATCAGCTGTAGAATATTTCAAATCAAGTGAAAATTTATGCCGGACTCGGACTCAAACCCGAATTTCCCGCTCGTTTCGAGTGGTCGCCTTCACTATTCAGTTATCCGAGCACTCTTCCGGGAGCGGACCAAATCTTCATTTGCTCTGGTGTTCCTCTCCCTTGTGCTCGCACTCTATTGCCGTGATTCCAGCACAGGGTCAGACAGTTTTCTCTCGTCACTGTCTTGCTATGACATAAACTGCACTGTACTGTACGAGTCACTGCTTTGACTATAAACAGCCGCATTCAATCAAGAATGAACTCGCAGACTGCGGTTATGGTTCCGCATCAGCTGTAGAATCACGGTAATACAGGGCGAGCACAGGGGAGAGTAGACACCAGGACAAATGAAGATTTGGGCCGCTTCTGAAAGCGTGCCCCGGTAGCCGAAGTTGTCAAGGCGACTGCTCTCAACACGCGGGAAGTCTCGGTTCGAGTCACGGTCTGGAACATATTTTCCCTTTGTTCTGAAATGTTATAGAGCTGATGCGGTACCATAATCACAGTTCGCGCGTTCATTCTAAATTGGAGGCAGCTGTTTATTGTCAACGCATTGTCTCAGACACCGCAGTGCAGTCAATCACAATTGGTCAAGACGTTGTTTATGATTCCACCGATTCTTACGCGGTAAGCGTGGTCCAGTTGCCCCGGTTTATGTGTTTATATTACGTGATTCTACGTAGAACTAATTTCTTCCATGAATTTCTACTGCCAAAATTAATTGCAGTTTTTCCGGTTATCACTCTCTGCAGACAGTGGACCTTCGTGACAGGACTACCTTGCATCTGTGTGTTTTTGTTGTGAATGTGATTGTTTTGATTTAATTTAAATTCGCTGTCTGTTACTGATTTCCTCCCCCCCCCCCCCCCCCCCACCCATCCTCTTCATTGAGTAAATAATTACATGAATAATTGGAGTGAAAGGAATCGAAAGGAGTTTGGAAGGAAATAATGACTTCCAGCTGTACTGGGCGCGACGGCTGTTTCTTGCAAAAGTTCCAGTGCGGATGCACAACCAACGTCCGAACTCCTACGGGAATAGAAATATGCGAGTAAGGGGATAATGGAGAGGAGTTGAACCGCACGTGTCGCATTACACACCATAAACTAGACACTTGTGGCCCTTTGCTTAAATTGTCTGGCTGATGGCAAGTTTGCGAAATACAAAGTTAATATGACATATAGTAACAGTAATAATAATATCGGGATATATTGCGATTTGGTTACAATAACATTTATTCAGAAAGCAAACTAATAGCAAAAGTCGTCGTATTTGCGTTATTGTTACATTCGTGCGCATATCCATTTGACACAGTTCGATCGTTCACAATCTCATCGCGAAATACAAGTTATCTACGGGAAAAGTTTTCACACCAGGCGCGCGGCTGCTAACCGCTCAGACACTAAGTCCCTCGATACCACACGACGCGAAATTTTCTAAGTAGTTTCACTTCCTAGCTGCCTAAACACTGACTGTCCGCTTCCATGTCTTAATCCGAGCTGTACCCTTTGGTGTCTCCAGCCGAAATGTCCGCTTTCGCGTCTGCACCACAACTGTCTCTCTGCCCGTCCCCGGCGGCGTTTCCCGCGCGCCGAATATCCCCGCTCAACTGACTAGGGCAGTTCCCTTTCCTGAAGCCGTCTATCTGATTGGGTACAGCTTATTCTACAGTATTTTACATTTTAACATATTTAAGTAATCAAAGCTTGACCACTTTCACGTTCTAAATAAAGTAACAATAATATCCATTACATAATACACGTTAAATTCTTTTACATAAAACCAATTCAGTTTCCTTCTTAGTTTTGAATGCCACGGCCAGTAGCATTGCACCAATGTGCTTTCTGATAAATAAATAAAGAAAAAAGGAACTATTATGCACTAAACTTTACAACAAGTAGTCTATTACCTAATGATTCAATAAGGTGTCATGCTGTCATCGTTCAATATGTTTTGTGTGGAGAAAATGATGACCTGATGCTTAACTGAAAATACTGATAGTTTAAATTGACTATATCTTTTAAACAAATAAAGTTACAGAGTTAATATTTACAACGTTTGCCATTTTAATGATGCGCTTCTATATGAAATGTTAAGATCGACTAAAGCGTTCAGATTTTAGCATTCAGGTCTTTGTTCCAAAACTTGTTCATTTCACTTTAACAGTAAATCCTAAACTATTATAGATATGATCAATACTAAAGAGGATGACAGACTAAAATTACTGTGGCTTGATTCCCTGATTCACTACAGAATTAAATAATTTTCATAAATGTTACTCTTTATTGCCGATCTTAGGTCCACCATATTTGACACTGCTACGTCTCCTTGGCCACAAACGGCTCCTACTGGGTTTCCCTATGATGTAGGTTCTCGTCTGTCTCACTCGCACACAACAGCACTTAGGCCTCAGTAGACAATAGACGTTTCCCTATTTCGTGGTGAATCTGCGCCCTTTGTGGCACGCGGTCCTGGACGACAGGATTCGTTTCACAATTCCTGTAAGGCGACTCTTTCGGCCATATATTTAAATGAGAGCGAAATGCTCGTCAAGTCATAAAGTACATCGAGCCATTACTGTTTTCTGCGGAGTTTTGGAGAATTGAGCTGTACGTCAAGAAACTGTCACAATGTAGGTTGAAGTGCATTTCCGCCGAGACAGGCTACATATGAGAGAACTATTCGTTTCTGTGTGGTCTTCAACCTCAGCACGGCTCGTGTAACTTCCAACATCGTCAGCTATGATATTACCTCTAGCTAAGCGTCGCTCCAGGTACCGATTGGTTTACCAACCGGAACCGTGAGTCACCGGCAGTGTGCCGCAGAAGAGGCTACGGACGACCAGAGAGCGCTCAAGGTGGATGCTGAGGTGGAGGTGTTTTTACCTGCCGCCCGGCGAAACGGCCGTGACTGCTCCGCCGGCGGAGCATCCTGGCCTTCGGTGGCGCCGAGCGAAGGCCACGCCCTGCCGGCTTCTGCACGGCACGGCGCGGTACGGGCCGTGGCCAGCCAGCCACGTGGCTCTCTGGCAAAACCGCAACTGCTTCGCAAAAACCTCGCAGCTATTCGAAAGGAAATAAAATCTTACAGATTTCTGTATTACTCGAAGAAAGTCTTTATAATTGTGACTGTGATAATTCTACTGGACTCACCGCTCTTTCCATTGATGCTAGATCGATTGCAACCATTCGACCCGCCGGAGGTTCGAATCCTCCCTAGGGCATGTGTGTGTGTGTGTGTGTGTGTGTGTGTGTGTGAGTGTGTGTGTGTGTGTGTGAGTGTGTGTGTGTGTCTATTGGTTCAAAATGGTTCAACTGGCTCTGAGCACTATGGGACTAAACATCTGAGGTCATCAGTCCCCTAGAACTTAGAACTACTCAAACCTAAATAACCTAAGGACATCACACACGCCCATGCCTGAGGCAGGATTCGAACCTGCGACCTTCGCGGTCGCGTGCCGGCCGAAGTGGCCGTGCGGTTAAAGGCGCTGCAGTCTGGAACCGCAAGGCCGCTACGGTCGCAGGTTCGAATCCTGCCTCGGGCATGGATGTTTGTGATGTCCTTAGGTTAGTTAGGTTTAACTAGTTCTAAGTTCTAGGGGACTAATGACCTCAGCAGTTGAGTCCCATAGTGCTCAGAGCCATTTGAGCCTTCGCGGTCGCGCGGTTCCACACTGAAGCGCGTAGAACCGCTCGGCCACCACAGTCGGCTGGTGTGTGTGTTGTCCTTAGTGTAAGTTAGTTCAAGTAGTGTAAAAGTCTAGAGGCCGAGGACCTCCGCAGTTTGGTCCCTTAAGAAATCACACACATTTGAAAATTTTTCTGGCCATTCGATCTATTTCAAATCTATTGCTTCAGATAAAAACTGCTTTGTACGTAATTAAGCTAACTTCTATTTAATACGAGGGGCGATGAAAAGGTAACGCGATACTTTTTTTCTGAAAGCAGGTTGGTTTCTTTCAGGTTTACAGAAAACCATACTATACCTCACTCTTTTGGCTATAAAACTCTGTTTTTCAATATATTCTCTGTTCAATGCGACGGCCTCACACCACATACTTGGAGGCTGTATGCCCGCATGGTACCACTCTAAAGGTCGACGTCACGTCGGAGCCAACTTCTTGCTGCATCAATAACGTACCCAACATCCACGTACTGCTTCCCGTGGAGTACTTCCTACTCATTGGGCCAAACAGATGGAAATCGGAAGCTGCGAGATCCAGGCACAGCTTTGAGCACCCCAACTGGTGGACGAGTATGTCAACACTACCAGCAGAGGCGTCCAGTTGTGCAGCGATCTGTTTGATAATGATCCGTCGATCACCGCGAATGAGAGTGTCCCCGCGTTTCAACAATGCACGAGTCATACATGTGTCCGGCCGGCCGGTACGCGGGAACTAGGACAGGTTTACACCACCTTGTTGCGATGATGACAGACGCCTCGCCCATCGACTCACCGTGTTTTTGTTAGCTGCTAACTCTTCGTGTGCATTCTGCGGCGCCTATGAATATCTGGGATGCTTTGGTTTTCCGGCAAAAAAACTCAAAGACAGCCCTCTGCTTGAAACGCACCTCCTTTACAGACGCCATTTTGAAAGATACGTATACCGTATCTTTTCAACCGAAACAGGCCAAGGAAAAAGGGTCTGAGCACTATGGGACTTAACATCTGAGGTCATTAGTCCCCTAGAACTTAGAACTACTTAAACCTAACTAACCTAAGGACATCACACACGTCCATGCCCGAGGCAGGATTCGAACCTGCGACCGAGGTTCTGAAGCGCCTAGAACCTCTCGGCCACATCGGCCGACGAAGGAGACAGTGCCAATGGGGAGGAATAAAGAGAAGGAGAAAGTGGAAGTCGGTGAGAGCCAGTGATAATGAGAGACAGAGTCTATGACAATGACTACGAGGAAGAGAGAGAGTGACTGTGAGAAGAGAAGGCAGCAGCAGGAAGGAAGGAAGGAATGAGGCAGTAGGAGTAAGAGAGAACAAGAGGGAGACAGTGACACTGAGAGGACGCAGAAGTAGTAGGACAGAAAGGGGACTGCCGCTGTGAGATAGGTGGCTATGACAGAGAGACACATAGAGATAACGAGAATGAGTTGGACTGAATGAGTGAGTGAGAATGGGCAACAGGGAGTGGATGGGTATGAGCGACGTACAACGATGGTCTAGTGGATGCGAGCGTGTTGTAGGTAGATGAGCTTGTGAAGTAATCCAGTAACGGCGTAACATTTTAAGGCCTTTTGATTGCAAAAAATGAGGAAGAAGATTTTGCTTTCTTTACCTTATGTAAATAGTTGAAAGTATGCAGAATACAGTTTTTGACCATCAAATCCCCCGGGATCACTTTTTATGGCAAAAAAACACGAAATTTCGGCACTTTTTCAGATTTTTGCCCGTTACTCGGAAACCATGCGTCCTACTGAAAAAATGTTAGTATTACCAAAATGAAAGAGTATCATATTTTGCGTCGAATAGCCTACTTTAATGTCGAATTAGGTGCAGCCGTTTGGCCACATCAGTTATCAAAGCTGGGTCATTATTGCCAACTTGGCTAAAAAGTCGGCTCCAACGCCTGTAACTGAAAAAAGACTGCTTCAAATAAAAAATGCCAAGTTACCACAGTTGTTGAGCCTGATATTTCATGTTACAAAAGCATCTAGTTTTTTTTATTTTTTTTATTTTAATTTTATGCACTGTCCAGCGTTCATACACTTGAAAGTGAAAGTAATGCCATTTAACGAGTTAGTTTTGCGTGAAAACAAATAATTCCATTTAGTTTTTTTGTAAGTCAAAGTTATTCAATGAAATGAAATTTTAACGGCGAAATAAGACTGTCCCATCTTCGGGAATAGAAGTATCTATACATATCTCCCGAATGGTTCAAATGGCTCTGAGCACTATGGGACTTAACTTCTAAGGTCATCAGTCCCCTATAACTTAGAACTACTTAAACCTAACTAACCTAAGGACATCACACACATCCATGACCAAGGCAGGATTCGAACCTGCTACCGTAGCAGCCGTGTGTTTCCGGACTGAAGTGCCTAGAACCGCTCGGCCACCGCGGCCGGCTGATATCTCCCGACTGAAACATCGTAAACAGCAGAGGCTGCCATCCCCTCCGTTCCTTTGCTATTGTTTCCATCGTTAGCCACGCCCAGTCTTCCTTGTGCGACAGATGCGTTCAAAATTTCTTGTGTCCTGCAAAATCCTCGTTTCCTATGAGTTTACTTCCATTATGCGGTCAGTGAATTTAAAATGAATGCTCCAGGTCGTACGGAGGTATGTTTTATATGCGACGGCAGTTTGGCGCCGGCCGCGGTGGTCTCGCGGTTCTAGGCGCGCAGTCCGGAACCGCGCGACTGCTACGGTCGCAGGTTCGAATCCTGCCTCGGGCATGGATGTGTGTGATGTCCTTAGGTTAGTTAGGTTTAAGTAGTTCTAAGTTCTAGGGGACTGATGACCACAGCTGTTAAGTCTCATAGTGCTCAGAGCCATCTGAACCATTTGGCAGTTTGGCAGTTTGGCAGATGGTGATAAGGTTAAAGAGAAACAGAAAGTTTTGGAAACGCTTCTACAATCCAGTAAAGATAGGAAAATGCAGTACATTGTAAGTTATTAACTGGCATGGCTGAAACTGAAGTGCTTTGTGCATGTCAGAAGAAGTACAATAACCCAAAGCTCGTTAGATCGTCTTTGACAAAAGACCTTGTACCGTCAACGTCGCATCTTCGATCACCCAAAAAGGTATCTGATTTTAATAAACACCGATTTCATTGTGGCGAGCAAATTGGTGTTAACTGGGAGAAACGTAGCACACTATCCTGTACAAAGAGAAGTATTGTTCATGAAGTGATGAAATTTTAATTAATAGATACTGTTCTTGGGGTAGCTGAAGGGCCCTGACCCTCGCCATCTTTACCATTTGGCTGCAGTAGCTGCAGTTCAGTCTACTGACGATTTGCAAAATGGATGACCTGGGCGTGCCTCTTGCTTTTTTCCCGAAAATTTTTCGATCTAAAATTATTTTTTATGAAGCTGTTATGTAGAATAATCCGCCTCCGTAGATGAATGGTCAGTGCGACTGACTCATCTGGAGGGGCCATGTTCGATACCCGATACTGACAGGGATTTTTCCTCGGTGGGACGACAGGTACGATGTGCACTCAGTCCCGTAATGTCAACTGAGGGGCTGCTTTGTCGAGCAACAGCGGCTCCACAGTTTCGAGCGCGGCGTTGTAACCCCACGCTCCTCTATACCGCATGCAAAACGGCATTGGCATACGGAGACATGGCGGTTAGTCGGTACCGTTGAACCCGTTAGGGCCTGTCAACAGAGTTTACTTTTATGTTATGCTGATTTAGGTGTCCAATTAATTTAGCTTTTCTACTGTGTATCATGTTAATGAGTGTCT
This sequence comes from Schistocerca americana, assembly GCF_021461395.2. Taxonomy (NCBI): domain Eukaryota; kingdom Metazoa; phylum Arthropoda; class Insecta; order Orthoptera; family Acrididae; genus Schistocerca; species Schistocerca americana. The sequence goes on from NC_060126.1 coordinate 371,259,628, forward strand.
TATTTTCTTTATTTTAGTATGCTCAGATTTTCTTTCAGTCCAGGACGTTTTCACAGTTCTCCTTGTTTCTCCGTCCACCTTTTACAACTATTGCTTGGAAGCCCCAAATAAATGTCTTCCTCGTTTCTGTATTAATGTGACTGTTTACTAGCAAGTTAATTTCTGAATACTTGTTTAGTCATTACAATGCTTCTATTCTTAACACCCGTTATTTCTACTACTTATTACTGCGCCACCAAAAAACGGGAGGTGCAGTTTTTGTTGTTACCAGCTGTCGACGAAAGCCTTACAAGGAGCTCGATGTCTTGGCATAGACATGCTTACTGGCACACAGATTACAGCGAGCACTGTAGTACGACACTTTGCAGCCTTTGCTCTGCATCTCCGCATTTTGTCGTTTCCTTCCTGGTTTGTGTCTTCGGTAATTTTTGTGCCCACAAAAAACTGTACATTTTCATGTCGTCGATCTTTTAACGAACCGTCAGCGGGAACGATATTAGCGACAGACTTATCAAAATTGGTGACCACGTAGCGGAAGCAGTACGTAAAGAGGGCATGTACGTATGGACCACAGCAAGGTGCCGGCCGGAGTGGCCGAGCGGTTAAAGGCGCTACAGTCTGGAACCGCACGACCGCTACGGTCGCAGGATCGAATCCTGCCTCGGGCATGGATGTATGTGATGTCCTTAGGTTAGTTAGGTTTAAGTAGTTCTAAGTTCTAGGGGACTTATGACCACAGCAGTTGAGTCCCATAGTGCTCAGAGCCATTTGAACCATTTGAACCACAGCAAGGTGTGGGGGTGATTTACTGACTGTGGGAAAACAGCGAAGAAGACATTCGAAGTGTTTGAATTGTGTTATTACACAAGAATGCTGAAACTTAAGCGCCCTGATAAGAAATGAGAAGTTTCACGGCAGAATCTGCGAGAAAAGGAATGTGTGAAAACGTGACAAGGCGAAGGAATACTACGACAGGACATGTGACCTTTGTCTTCTGCAGTGAACTGTAAAGGATAAAGAGTGTAGGTGAAAAGGGCTTGGGATAAAAAAGGGACGTTCAATAAGTAATGCAACACTTTTTTCTCTGAAAGCATGTTGGTTTTATTCAGGATTCCGATAAGCCATATTATTCCCCATTCTTTTGGCTATAAAACCTTATTTCGCAACATAATCTCTGTTCAGTGCGACGGCCTTACACCACCTTACGGGGACGTTCTGTAGTCATCGGAGTCAAAGTCTTGCTGCGTCAATAAACTCCGCATCAACCACGTATTGCTTCCCGCAGAGTGCATCCTTCATTGGGCAAAACAGATGGAAAGCGGAATGTGTGAGATCTGGGCTGCAGGGTGGATAAGAAAGAACGCCTAACTAAGTTTTGTGAGCTTCGGTGCACAGGCTTGTGTGAGGCCTTGCGTTGTCATGGAGAAGGAGAAATTCGTTTGCATTTTTGTGACAACCAATACGCTAAAGTCGTTTATCAGTTTCCTGAGGATAGCACAATACCTTTCCGAGCTGATCGTTCCACCAGGAGGGAGGACATAAAAGAAGATAGCCGCTTCAAAGTCCCAGAAGACCGTCGCCGTCAGTTTACCGTCTGTGGGTGTGGCTTTTAACTTTTTCTTCGGAGAAGAGTTGGTGTGGCGCCATTCCATGCATTGCTGCTTTGTTTCCGATTCGAAGCGATGAACCCGTGTTACATCGCCTGCGACAATGTTCGACATAAAATTGTCACCATCAGCCTCTTTACGGGCAAGCAATTCCGCGCGGTTGGTTCTTCGTTGCTCTTTGGCGTCTTCCGTCAGGCGGCGAGGAAGCCAGCGGGCTCCCACGTTTGAGTACCCCAACTTGTGGACGGGTGTGCCGCCATTACCAACAGAGACGTCCAATTGTGCAGCGAGGTGTTTGTTTGTGATCCGTAGATCACCTCGAATGAGAGTGTCCACACGTTTCAACACTGCAGGAGTCACAGCTGTGTGCGGCTGGCCAAGCGGGAGATCGGACAGGCTTGCGCGACCTTGGGATGACAGACGGTTCGCCCAACGACTCACAGCGCTTTTGTCCACTGCCAGCTTTCCCTAGACATTCTACAGCGCTTATGTATATCTGCGATGCTCTGGTTTTCCGCGAAAAGAAAATGACAGCTATCTGCTTGGAACGCACCTCCGGTACAGACGCCAATTTGAAGGCTACGTGTAGCGCCGCCACCGTTCGGAACTTCATGAAACTACAGGGGATGAAGCCGGAGTATTTCACGATGTCCCACAACAAGCTCCGAATATTTTCAACTGAAACTGGCCGAGAAAAAAAAAACTGTTGTGTTGCTTATTCAACGCCCTTCGAATGCAACGAATAATTCAGGTCACAGAGTATAAGTGCTAGTCTGAGATGAACAGGTTGGTACAAAAGAAGGAGTCACAGTGGGTCGTATAAAAAAAAGACAGGATTCCCACCCACTATCCCCCATAATAAGTGCTGTACAAACGCACACACCATAGCTGTTACTGGTGTGTGTCATTTTGCGTCAGGATAGTGTTATCTTAACCCGAAAGTGGGGGGGGGGGGGGGGGGGGGGGAAAGTCGTGTAGTCGTCTGTCAGTGAATGAAGTAATTATGTTCTGTCTCCAGCGGCCAGTGCGATTGAAGACTAATGAGCTACCAGTGCCGTTACGTTCTGCCGGGTGACTGACGCGGTTCTGCGATAGAAGTCTTCTTGACGTCCATAGTTAATACGTTTGGCGTCTACCAATGAACGGAAAGAGCGCTAGCATTATTTGTCACTGAAATGACGCTGCCGTTGAGAAAAGGGTCAATGGAGGCTCAGGGGATTGACAAAAGTACGGAAACACTAACAGCAACATAACACATTACCATGCCTAAACAATGAAAGAAAATTGTTCAAAACAGCTTCCATTCGTTTCGGAATGGATAAGTACAGGTCCTGTATGGTTTTCAGTCGAATATTACACTATTCTCCCAGCGAAAAATGTGGCAAGTTCAGCTAAAGATGATGGTGGTGGATGGCAGTCATACACTCTTCTTTCCAAAGCAAACCACAAAGGCTGCGGCCAGGGGAGAAGTGACTCAGAAAATCCGTCCTGGGCGATGCGATCTGTGTGAAGAGCGACAATGTCGTCTTGGAACACAGAATCACCGTTAGGGTACAAATATGGCACCATGGGATGGACCTGATCAGCCACAATGCTCACATTATCCTACGCAGTAATGCGAACTTGCAAAGTAACCATGAACTCCTGGTATGTCATGATTGGCTGTCCAGATCATCACGGTACCCCGAAATGTATCTTGGGACGTAAACTAGGCCGGAACTTCTGAACAGTATGCAACAAGACTCATCCGACCAAATGACACTCTTCTACTGCTAGGAAGTAATGGCTTCGGCACCACTTTGTGCTGTTACATGCATTTTCATCACTAATGAGTGATTTTGGGATTCGGGGGCACCCTGCAATTACCTGCTCCTGGAGCTCCATTCGCGTTTTTTTGGTGCTGACAATGATCATGAGCGCGACGTTCAGTTCTGCAGTGACTTTTGCAGCTGTCATCCTCTTCTTTTTCGTCACAATCCTCTTGCAATGACTGTCGTCCGCATTGCGATTCAGCGGAAGAGATTTTTCCGCTCTCCCTGTATGTGGCAGAAATCTCCGACACGATGCCTCTTCGACTACCTTGGATACTGAAGCACCCACCACAGGAGCACCAAAAATTTGCCCACGCTCAAAGTCTCTGAGCTCCGACGTAATGCACTCAGCACACTGTTCTGACCGCAACCGACACTTGGAATGTACTGAGGACAATGCGCAGGTGGTGTTCGTTGTCAGACACAAGAGTGCAATCTGCAGGCTTGGCGTTTGTGTTCAAGCCTGCATTTCTCGCTTTGTTACCATATGCAGGGTGGGGCAAATAAAAGTGGCCCGGAAGAGTGGATACGATTGGACTTGAATGTATGCGCACCACTTATACTCCCGCCACGTGATCCACACAGGTTCAGAGCGTAGTACGGGCTGTGTCAGTGTGAATGGAGCAGTGCAAAGGGAACAACGGTACTCAGTGGAGCAGCGGTTGTTCGCTGCGGAAAATTACGTGACAACGAAGCCGTAAAAACGGCGTGGTCAGTTGTTTGCTGAGAAGTTTAATGGCGCCGAAGTGCCAGCGAAGAATGGCATGCAACGCTTAGTCCGAAAATGCCATCAGACAGGATTTGTTTTGAACAAGTCAAAAAAACATTGCCCGCACACCAGAAAATGTGGCTGCAGTTCACCAGAAAATGCATCAGTGTTCTACAAAATCAACCCGATGCCTGCCGCAAGAAACCGGCGTATCACGTTGATCATACTGGCGAATACTCCACCTGGACCTGCACAGGCATCCCTACTGCGTTTATGTTGTTCATGCATTAAAACCATCAGATGCCCCTTAGCGCCTCCAGCTTTGTGAGTGGCCATACACTGAGTTAACAATTAATGGCTTGGACATCGATCAGTTCCTTATGTCTGATGAAGCCTGCTTGCACCTGGGTGGTTATGTTATCTCACAGGATGACAGGTTCTGGGCAGCGGAGAATCCGCATAACTTCCACGAAACACGGTTGCATTATCAGAAGATCTCATTAGACACTGACTTGGGTGCGTTACATTGCCAACATTTGGAAACTATTTGTGGCAGCATTAATGGAGTTGGAGAAGACCTAATTATTCCAACAGGGTGGAGCACCTGTCCATAAACTGGCCCAATCTTCGAGCACAATACACAGTCTTTACGCCTGACAGAGTTGTTAGCAGGGGTCACAGTCTGGTCGCGGCCCCAGCTGGCCACTCAGGTCACCTGTCAATTTGCGGTTACTTTGTGTGGGCTGCTCGCAAGTCTAAAATGTATCGCAATAACCCTCATAGTCCTCAAGAACTGCAGCAGAACATTACGGATAACATTGGAGAAATTCCAGCAAACAGCTTCCATCTGCCTTCAACAACTTGCTGACCAGGGCCCAACAGTGCCAAGAGATGCATGGTGGCCACTTTCAGCATCTGCTATAGCCAGGTTATTGCTGTACTTCCTTTCCTCTGCTGTCTTTCTTTGTACTCTGGAACTCTGTTCTCCGGACCACTTTCATTTCCGCCTTCATATATTTGTTCGACGCTTGTGGACATTCTGTTTGAAAAGAGCACGAAACACAGTAATGTGGCTTCGAGTCGCAGTGCGACATGCAGTTTTAACTATTCTCAAACGTTCATGGCTGCGCATACTTCACTAAATATTAGAAACAATTAACCACAGCAAAAACACTAAACCTGTGATGAAGTCCATCTCTCCATCATATACTTTGTTCTAGCAGAATCTTGGCATAGCTTCCCTGAAATGCAAAAGTATGTAGAAAAATTAGCGCGGAGTCGAAGCTTTGAGTAGATTTTTGTGGCTTTTGTTTTGTTTCTTTTGTGCTAAGCCCCATCCTTACTTTACCTAATTATAATTTTCAAGCTTTATACCATTTGTAGATTCAGAGAAAGCTTTTTACAATGTTGACTAGAATACTCTCTTTGAAATTCTGAAGGTAGCAAGGGTACATTACGGGGAGTGGAAGATTATATAGAACGGTATTGGCATTGGTTGAGAAAGGTGTGAGACAGAGTTGTACCCTATTCCCGAGGTTATTCAGCCTGTCTGTTGAACAAGCAGTAAAGGAAACCAAGGAGAATTTTGGAAAAACTTCGAGGTTTACTGATGATTTTGTAATTCCGTCAGACACAGCGAAGGACTTAGGAGGGCAGTTGAAGGGTATGGTTGGTGTCTTGAAAAGAGGCAATAAGATGAACATCTGCAGAACTCAAACAAGAGTAATGGAATGTCGAATCAAATCAGGGGATGGTGAAGGAAATGAGACACTAAAAGTGGTCGATGAGTTTTGTTATATGGGCAGAAAAATAACTGACAACGGCCAAAGGAAAGAGCATATAAATGCAGACTCGCTACATCTCGAAATGCGTTTCTGAAAAAGATGTATTCGTTAACGTATAAGTGTTAGCAAGTCTTTTTCTGAAGGTATTCGTATTCGTCTGGAGAGTAGCCGTCTCTGCAAGTGCTGCGTGGATAACAAACAGTTCACTCAAGGAATGAAACGTGGCGCGACAGAAAAATGTTGAAGATTAGATGCGTAGATCGAATAACTAATACGGAGGTACTGAATGGAATTGGGGAAGAAATAAATTTATGGCAAAACTTGACTGAAAAACGTGATCAGTTGATCGGGCGCATCCTGAGAATTGAAGGAATCCTCAGTTTAGTAACGGAGGAAAGCGTTCCTCTTCTAGATTGTACCTTTTGTCTTAGTTTCACTGTAAATCGAAGAAAAGTCTGCAGATAGAAACAGAAATGTTTACTCAAAGTACATCTGTTTTCGGGAGCTAAAAGAGCTCATAAGAACACAACCGTTACAGTAATGCAAAAATTACTGAAAATAATGGGTACTGTAAAACTGATGTGTGTTTACACAGATATAAATATATTTAATTCAACGTGCATTTCCGTATAGAAGAGCAGCTTTTGATTTGACAGTGAGAAACCTGATTTGTATTTTTTTTCTCATTTATCCGCAAAAGTTTCTTTTCAATTTTCGATTTTACTTATTAAATTTATTAAATTTTCTCTGCATGTATGTATGTCTTCCATAGTGTGAAATATGGATGCCCAAGTATATAAGGTCTGCTAAATGTATTATTATTTTATGATTAGTAAGAACTTTTTATCCTTGATAGTCTTTCTACCAATTACAGTAGCTCTCTTTGTTTTAGCAACTGACATGTTGGTACTTCGTGAAAGCGTTTTATTGTACGCAGAACGCGTTCCCTTTCAGAGATTAGCATCTGATCGTTTTGAAATAGCAATCTTCGTGGCACTGAGTTTTTGTCAACTTTTACCCCAGTTACATTCGCTTCCCGTCATTTCTGGTTCAAATGGCTCTGAGCACTATTGGACTTGACTGCTGAGGTCATCAGTCCCCTAAAACTTAGAACTACTTAAACCTAACTAACCTAAGGACACCACACACATCCATGCCCGAGGCAGGATTCGAACCTGCGACCGTACCGGTCGCGCGGTTTCAGACTGTAGCGCCTAGAACCGCTCGGCCACCCCGGCCGGCGTCATTTCTGGGTTATATCAAAGTCCAAATAATTGTCTAGTCCCTGAGTATTTTAAATAGCTTCTACATTCTTCCCATAATCAAATTTAATTATTATGTGTGTAGAGTCATATATGCTTTTTATTACTTAGACTAATTGGAACTTGCTAAATTTCTCATATTTACCACATTTTATGTCTTTTGACACCGACATAATATTTTTAATGGTCTAAAAACAGCATTTATATGCGGGACAATTAAATTCCTTTGTTTTCTATGTTTTATTTTATATATGCATTTCTCTAATTTTAAAACGCTATTATGCGTCTTAATTGTAAATGACAATTGTGTTTTGCATTCCATATAACACAGTGTTGGAGTAATTATTGCCCCTTGCAGTTTCTTACAATGTGAAGTCTGATGCAGCTAACAGTCTTAAATTAATGGGAATGTATTTCCTTCATGAGAAATTGATTTGTAATAGATAAATAAATACTGCAACATCTATCGCTGGAGATTTTATTTTTATCATTCCGTGAAACTAACTCAAAATGTAGCAGCAGAAACTTACTCCTGATGAAAAGAATTACAGCATGATGAAAAAATGTAATGACTTGATTACTCGCGGAATCAGCCACGGAAACGTGGCGTGCGTTGCACATTACACAGTAATTAGAAGGAAATAGAGATGTTTATTCTGTGTGTAAACTAATCCTACATTCAGAAAGTATTGACACTGAGTTTTTCAGAGAACTATACAGAAAGATTCGGGAATTAATTTTTGTAAGGATAAATTGGTAAGCAGAATAATTAAATTTTTCAATGAGTTGCAGCACTTCATTTGAGTCAACAATTTTTGTAGTGGCGTGACAAAATTCACAATTGTGTGCATTTGCATTTGTATCATCTGAAAAATTCGCCTCGGTTGTCCTCTTCATTAAAGTTTATAGCCAGTGTGCAGTACTTTTCATTTGTCACAGGTATATATTTTTGTTTAACTGACGACGGACAACAGGTCCGGAACCATTCCCGTGGCATTGCTCGTTGAAAAATTTAACAGTTCTTACGGAGCTTGAATACACAAGTGCATTACTCCAAATTACTACAAGGCAGTATTTTTCGACTTAACGTTTCTCTCACCTCTCATGTTACTTTTGGGTTACTTGGTACAGGGAGTTTCAGGAAGAAATTTCTCCTTCTTCCACAGAGAACTGCTGGCGAACGTACATCAGTCCAAATATAACGAAAGTTGACGCCAGAGTAGTTGCGCAAAGTGCATTTTAAGAAGAGTGGTGCATTTACACCCGTAACAAGGATGGAGGATAATGGGGCCTAACCGTTTCGTGGGTAGGAAAGAGAAGGGGGGCGGAAACCAGCCGTGACCTTTTCAAGGGAACCGTCCCGGTAGGCTCACACAATCATCTAGCGTAGGTTCTAGAAATCTTAAATCAGGGTAGCCGGGCGGAATTTTGAACCCTGATCTTTGCGTACGCAATACCACTTACCTAACGTTACACTCTGTCGTCCGCTTTAGGCCGATAGCAGTATTCTCCTTATGATTAGATTACATATTTTTTTTGTTCCATATATGCATACAGAGGAGTTCCTCAAGGATGTAAAACACACAAAACAATAGTACACAACACATATTTACGAAGAAAAATAATGTACTGATGTACCTTTCACGGATACCAGTTGAAAATGTCCTCATGGGTATGGTGTATGTAAAAATATCTTCGACATAGCCTATTTCGAATTAATAATAAAAAAGTCGCAAAACATGTTAATGCACAATACACTGACGTGTATATGACAGTCCTAATATTATTTTAGTCACGCATCACCTAAGAGAATATCAGTTTAGAACACTTACTTGCATTGGCCACATTACTGCACAGAAGATACAAGTAAGTCATAGGTAATACGGTGATATTCTTAATAACATATACACAGGAATCGACTTATTAGTAATTAGACTTATTATAGCTGCTAGCAGGTTATTGAAAATGAATGTTCCTGAATAATAGACTCCTATATGGACCTAAGAAAGTAATATAAATTTATGCGAAGATTACAGGGTGTTTATGACCTGATTTCAAAACTGCGTACTTATGTATAAAAGTATACTACAAAACATAGGGTGGACTGAAAAATTCACACAAAATATTATCTTACAGTTTTAGCAATGCTACTACAAATGCTCCGTGTGTCCACCAGTAGCAACACGAACAACATCTAGACGATAGCTAAATTCGTCATAAACTTTAAACAGTGTATCTGCTTTCACAAACGTTGAGACAGCTGTTATTCTGTTCTTCGCTACTTCTATGTCACGAGGTAAAGGGGAGATGAACACACTTTCCTACCTATATGAAAAAATCGCATGGGGTCATGTCTGATGGTCTTAAGAGGTCAGGAATGCAGGGCAGTGTTTCAGAGTCACGTGCATATCCTATCCAGCGCCGAGGCAGAGTGTCGTTGGGAAACTAACCTACGTTTTTGTGTTAATGTGGCGGATCTGCATCCCGCTGAAAATGAAGTCATCGGAGTCCTCCTGAAGTGGAAAAAGCCAATTCTGCAGCATTTGAAGACAGCTCATTCCAGTCACTGTGTTTTCCTCAAAAAAGAAGGGACCGTGCACTTTTTCACCAGAAATGGCACAAAAAACGTTCTCTTCAGGTGAGTCTCTTTCGTGATCAATAATGTCTTGAGTCCTCATATCCGCAAGTCTTGTCGGTTCACTTTACTGCTAACATGAAAAAAAAAAAAAACTGTTGCATCATCGCTGAAAATTAATCGTCGTAAAAATGTATCGTTTTCCGTGTACTCTAGCAGAGCAAAGCTGACATCAACCTATTTCGTTTTATCACCAACCCGAACAGCTCGTAAAAACTGTAGTTTGTATAGTTTACAGATCAAACGACGCCTTGACACTTCACACACAGCCGTATGAGGCATTGCCAGTTCTCTGCTTGCGCGGCGAGTAGACTTCCGCGGGCTCCACTCAAACGTTTGCGAATTCTTTCCATCACGTCACCAGATGTGCGACGTCGACCTGGACTCTTACCTTTGCACAAGCATCCTATCTCCTCAAATTGGCTATATCAAAGACGAATGTTTTAGAGTGCAAACGGATTAATGCCAAAACGGCGGCGAAAAGCACCCTGGACCGAAATTACTGACTCTCTCTTTGCAAACTGCAACATCTTCTGTTGAGCGGACACCATCTCATTTCTGACTGACTGCAAACTGAGAAGATATACTGACTGACATCCAACGGCGATTTTTCTGAATCTCTTTTGCTACGGACATTCAAACAACATATGTTTCCTTACCGGCATGTCCCATGTTTCGTAATTGTTACCGTCCAAAATCAGGTCATTCTTTTTGCTACGTCCTGTATTCTTATTTCGAGTTTCATTTTCTTGGACTGAGGTGTCCGTTTGAAAAAGACATTATTTATGAAAAATTTCATTAAGCGAAAAACTGTATTTGGAAGCAGTCCCCACTTCCTTGCTCAAACCTCCGCAGGGCGTTCTTAAGCCCACGCGATAAATGATTCCTGTTACACGTTTTTTAATTCGGAAAGCTTCAGGAGGGTTTTATGAGTTACACCAAAACATGATTCCGTATGATATTACTGAATGGAAGTAGACGATGTATGCTACCTTGCTATTTTTATATCACGTCCACATATGTCTAATACCATCCCCGTTGCAAATAAAGATTTGTTTATGCTCTTTAGCAGTTCCGTGGGATGCTCGTCCCAACTGAATTTATCATCGAGCTGTAATCCCAAGAGACAAGGTAACACACCAGAATGGTACTTGTAAAAACTAATAGTCAGCAAATAGTATTTTCTGGAGCTAAGCCTTCGGACTCACTGTACATATTCAAACGATTCGCTGATCTTTGATGCTTATCTCACGTCGGTGAAGCGTGTAATCCTCGTTTCCGAAAAGCAAAAACTGTTCGTTCCAGTGGCGAAGAATGCAGTACGAGCGTTGGTGGGATTCGGCAGTTGCCTCTGAAGGGATTACGAGCGTCAGATGTAGGTGCGGAAACGCAGCGAAAGCGAAGAGACTGAGCTCCATGTTGCGGAAATCAAAGACGCGAGTGTGTCTGTTCTCTTACACATGGTAAACACAAATTCCAGCGACTGAATTTCTACTGCTCTTTGAGTGCTTTGGCGTAAGGCGTCCGTGATCTCCGATGGCTCTTCACAGAGTACTAATGTAATTATGAGTTAATTGACTTTGGTACCGCAAATGCCATTGTTTCCGCTAAAATACCTGCAGAACAGCGAAAAAGTCCGTCACACGGAATCATTAAGAGGTACAAAATCTGCCTAACGCAACAGTCCTCTGATTCAAAAACTCAGTGACGTGTTACCTCATTGCGGGAACAACCCAGCAACACTGTCGTCGTGCCCGTCTTTCATTGCATCCGGCGAAACCACATCCGAGGAATATATAGGTCAAATGTTGTTTCTTGCCCGTATTTATCATTGTCGACGTTTCACTTCTGTAAAAGATTGCATTCCAAAAAAAAAAAAAAACTTTCAGAAAATGCTTCCGAAAACTTACATTTATATGAACTGTTAACGTATTTCTCTTTTTCAGAAATATTTTTCTTGCTGTTTCCATTGTGCATTTTATATACTCTCTCCTTCGTCCACCACGAGTCACTTCGCTGCCAAATATGGCGAAACTCATTTACTAATTTTAGTGTCTGATTTCCTAGTCTAATACCCTCAACATTCCATTACCCCTGTTATACTTTCATTGTTCATCTCGTAACTTGTGTTCGAGACAGTATCCATCCTGTTAAACTTGTGTAGGTCGTTTGCAGTTTCGAGAGAATTGCAATGCCATCGATAAATTGAAAGTTTTACTTTCTTCTTCCTGAACTTAAGTCCCTTTCTGAATTTCTCTTTAGTTTTTTTCGCGGCTTTGTCAAAATACAGATTGAAAAATGACGGGGATGGGCCACAACCCTATCTGACTATCTTCTCAACTACAGCATCCCTAATATATCCTCGACTGCAGTCTGATGTCTGTATAAGTCATAGGTAACCTTCAGCTCCCTGTATTTTATCCTTGCTACCTCCAGAATTTCAGACAATGTATTCCAATCGACACTGTCATGAGCTTTCACTAAACGCTCGATGAGGTTAATAAATCCCTATTAAATCTCTTACTTTCATGGTGTGACAGGATTAAAATATTTAGTTTTAAATGTCTGGGTGGGATGTATGGTAAATGTATGCATACGATGGTACATCCGAACAGCTGGGACATCTCCATAGATCAGTGGCTAAGTGCGAGACAGCAACTCCAAAGATTCAGGTTTCAGTCTCTGGTCAGTCCGAATATATTTTTATCTCATTTATCGCTTCGGCAATGATATTGTGTGTGTATGTGTGTGTGTGTGTGTGTGTGTGTGTGAGAGAGAGAGAGAGAGAGAGAGAGAGAGAGTGAGTGAGTGAAAAATGCCAAGAACCATAGTGGTTCGTGTGGTATCGTGCAGAAATAACGGTGCCACACCAATGTCGGCCACACGATTCGATACTATTCGATACTACAGACATTAGCGGGAGGTCACGGCAGTCCACGACAGCCAATGGGAGGCACTAGAGAAGACACGCCCTCCCTTTTTGGTACGGCAGCGACCTCACGCTGAGGCCGGCATAGTGCCGAGCTTGGAAGATCTCTGCTCAAGTTAGAGACTTCAGCTACAGCAGCCAGCATCATTGTGTAGGACAGTGAAAGTTGTTGAAGTTTCTGGTGAAATGTATTTTCGTAAATGTTGCATTTTGTGCTGCAGGAGAACAGTTTGTTAATCTGTACATCAAGTAATGCTTTAGTAGTCAGCGACAGTTGTAAACTATAAAGCAATCCTGTGACATAGAACTGTGGCAAAGTTAAGAAATTGTTTATTCATTTATGTAAAAAAGTGGAGTAATATTTCACGTGTTCTAGTTTGATGAGCCCTCTCTCAAAGCAGTCAAAGAACTCACAGTTCTGGCCAGACGAAAGTAGTTCCCGCGCCATACGGGATACAGTGTTATCGCAACAGCGCGGACTATTTCGGCACGCCTAACGCTCAATCCACATTCCCACCGTGCGCCACCTACATGCAGTCCCTGTCCATTTACACACAGTTCACTACTCACAAGAGAACCTCCCCATCGCACCCCCCTCAGATTTAGTTATAAGTTGGCACAGTGGATAGGCCTTGAAAAACTGAACACAGATCAATCGAGAAAACAGGAAGAAGTTGTGTGGAACTGTGAAAAAAAATAAGAAAAATATACAAACTGAGTAGTCCATAACAACATAGACAACCTCAAGGACAATACGAACTGATAAGTGCCGTGGTCCCGTGGTTAGCGTGAGCAGCTGAGGAGCGAGAGTTCCCTGGTTCAAGTCTTCCCTCGAATGAAAAGTTTAACTTTTTTTTCAGACAATTATTATCTGACAAACTGTTATGTTTCATAACTTTTTTGGGAGTGATTATCACATCCACAAGAAAACCTAAATCAGGCAAGGTAGAAGAATCTTTTTACCCATTCGCCAAGTGTACAAGTTAGGCGGGTCGACAACATATTCCTATCACGTGACGCACATGCCCCCACCAGTGTCGTATAGAATATATCAGACGTGTTTACCTGTGGAGGAATCGGTTGACCTATGACCTTGCGATCAAATGTTTTCGGTTCCCATTGGAGAGGCACGTCCTTTCGTCTACTAGTCGCACGGTTTTGCGGTGCAGTCGCAAAAAACAGACACTAAACTTACTACAGTGAACAGAGACGTCAATCAACGCACGGACAGATCATAACGTTGCGGAAATAAAAAAAGTAAACGTTTCACTCGAGGGAAGACATGAACCAAGGATCTCTCGCTTCGCAGCTGCTCACGCTAACCACGGGACCATGGCGCTCCTGAGCTTACACTCTCCTTGATGTTGCCTATCTTGCGCATGGACTCAGTTTTTATGTTTTGCTTATTTTTTTCATAGTTCCACACAACTTCTTCCTGTTTTCTCGATTGATCTGTGTTCAGTTTTTCAAGGCCTATCCACTGTGCCAACTTATAACTAAATCAGATGGGGGTGCGATGGGGAGGTTCCCTTGTCAGAGGCCGGCCGGTGTGGCCGTGCGGTTCTAGGCGCTTCAGTCTGGAACCGCGTGACCGCTACGGTCGCAGGTTCGAATCCTGCCTCGGGCATGAATGTGTGTGATGTCCTTAGGTTAGTTAGGTTTAAGTAGTTCTAAGTTCTAGGGGACTGATGACCACAGATGTTAAGTCCCATAGTGCTCAGAGCCAATTTTTTCCCTTGTCAGAGATTCTCACAGGAGGTCGGACATGTCCCACTCAGAATCCGCAGCGGCCTCCTGTGGGAATCTCTGAGCAGCGAGCTGTGAGTAAATGAACAGGGACTGCGTGTAGGTGGCGCACAGTCCGAGTGTGGATCGGCCACGATGTGTGCCGAAATAGTCCGCGCATTTCCGATAACGCTGTTTCCCGGATGGCGCAGTGATCAACGGACCTGCCTATGAAGCAGGACTTCCGAGGTCCGAATCACGGTCCGGTGCACATTTTCGCTGACTCCGCGTAATGTCCCACTGCAGGACTACAGTGATTGATTTACACAAACAGTAGTTTCGTCTGCTCACACGAGTTCGAAGTACACGTTGTACTGTGACTCGCACTGCAACTGGCTAGGATGATCTGTTGAAAGGCTGAGGAGAGCAAGGGCGCGCCGCCTCCAGCAGTAAAATGTAAAATACAATCGTGTTCAAACCAACCTTCAGACTATTGACAGCTTCACCTTATCGTTGTTTACTAGTAACTGGAATTGCATCGATATCTAGGTCCCCTAAGACTTAAGAAACTATAGCATCTAAAGTGGAAAGCAGTGAATAAATATATTTCGATATGAAAATAAAAATTGAGACACACAAAATTGTCTCTGAGCACTATGGGACTTAACATCTGTGGTCATCAGTTCTCTAGAACTTAGAACTACTTAAACCTAACTAACCTAAAGACATCACACACATCCATGTCCGAGGCAGGATTCGAACTTGCGACCGTAGCGGTCACGCGGTTCCAGACTGAAGCGCCTAGAACCGCACGGCCATAGCTGCTGTCCTGAGACACACATTTATTTATTGTTGTGAAAAGTTTAGCTGCTGAAGTCAACATCTCTTCCACCACTGCGAAAGTTGTGCTTACATCTGTAGGTGTAACAAAGTTGTTTATCTACCTTGCTTTCGTAGATTTTGACAGGTTGGGTACAGAGGCGCTGTGGGAAATTACAGCAAAACGTGGATACCGAAATCACTTAATAAACTACACCAAAAGTCTGTTTAGTGGAAATTATACTTCACTTCTCCAATTACACAGGGGAAAAGATGTTAATAAACTAAGCTGTGAAACAAGGGTTAACTTTACCGATTACCTTTTCAAATATTTTTGTAAATGGTGCCGTCCGAAAATTAAAAGAAAGAGCTCCAGGTGGAACCCGTACAAATAAAAATAAATACATGAAAATACTAAGACATGCTGACGACAGTGTATTAATGGCAAATTCTGAACAGGGCTTCGGAAAACCTACACGTCTTTTAAATTTATTTGGAAAGGGCTACAATTTTAATATGGGAAGAAAATATTAATGGGAATATAGCTTTAGGAACACTTTCGCGTTCCAGCTACCTTGGGAGCTATAAAACTTTTGCTGTCGAATTAGAGAGATATCAGAGTATATGCGGCACAATAAGCAGAATATTAAAAATAAACGTAGACACACAAAAATTAAATTATATACAGTGATGGCTGTGCCTCAACTACTGTATGGCACTGAATCCTGGGTTGCGAAGAGGAAAGATTCCATCCATGTCCAGGCGGCTGGAATGTAATGTTAACAAGCATTCAATGGCTGCACAAAGTTGGAAAGGTTTCCTAATGAGGAGGTTAGAGAAGAACGGAATATTTTTGCAGTAAATGACAAAAAAGCAGAACATAAAACTGGAAGGAACATCTAAAATGTGGAAGGAACAAGGATTCTACAGATGGGCTTACAACACAAACCCAAAGAAAAGAGGACGAGGCACGTAGGACGGCCAGTTGAAATATGGAAGTGAGGCCAGAACAGGTCAATGGCCCTGCCTTGCAAAAGGCAGAAAAAGAAGAAGAAGTCACTATCGTGCATATATTGAGAGTAAAAATGGAAAAAATTGATGTTTTGTGAAGTGGTTTGTCTAAAAGCAAGATCAGGGAAACATTTGACGCACATTATTAGTTGTTCAGATTTCGAGCATCACTGAAAGGCGCCTCAAATTTTTCTCTAATCTATCTTATTTCTTACTGTCATACGAATCATTTTACAAAACACTTGACCGACGCTTTTTAAATTTCTTTTTATTTTCAAGTTTTGTTTAGAAAGTATGACTTTATTGACACCTCATTTACTTTCCTAGCTTCTTCTGTTCTGGGAGCACCCTGAATTCAGTAATTGTTTCGAAGGAAACCATTTTGGCAGTCAAATATCACACAAATGTAACTTTTTATGCGCAGAACTTGAAGAGATGAAGTTTTTGACACTTCATTTATATAATAGCTAGCAGCAACTGCGCGTAAAGCATTTCAGTTTTCCCTCAAATCTCGAATTAAATTTTCCTTGATTACAGACATTACTTTCAAGAAGATATACCATTTTCTGCAATACTAGACCTGAAACTGGTCAGTTTGATACGTCATCTGTCCACTTTCCCCTTTAGCTATGAAATTTCTTTAGTAAGTAAAGGAAACGAATTTCAGGGACGAGTCGGCGATCGTCATGCATATTTTGTGAATAACGTCGTCTAGATAGCTCAGTAAAAGTCTGTTTATTACGAAGTTTCGTTAACTGCTGTCTTTAGTCATCAAAAGACATGAACTTATGAAACAAAGTTCAGTGTCACGTGTCATTGGCAGGGGGTCGTGTTCTCGCTCCGGTCGGACATGTGACCACAAAGACGGGGTCTTTCAAAAAGATGGATCGGATTCCGTAAGGCTATATATTCTACAAGAATGAAATTAGAAAGCTGGAATAGATTTTGACGCACGCGTAAGCTCCAAAGCTTTTATTTTCGAAAGAACCATCCGGTTTTTTACGAGCTTTGGGCTTGTAGTGTGGGGATTAACAGCTGACCCATCGAGCCACACTATGTGTTTGATCTATGAAGACAAAATTTAGTGTGCAGGCTAAAGCCAAAGTTTCTCAATCGCCGTGCCGCGACACATTGGTTTGTCGCGACATTTTAATGTTTCTGCTTAACCCTTCGACTACTAAAAACATTAATGTGTGGTTGCTTTAATTAATGTCTTAATAAAAATCAACAGTACGAAAAGAATATTTCCCGCCATTTCGTCTTCCAAGGTGGTCGTGGAGTGGGAGTAGGACATACAGGGTGTTGTGGTTGGCAGGAGAGCCAACACCGTGTTACTAGAGGAAGCCGAAAGGCACGCGTTTTAGCTCACGCAGGCTGGCGTGAGGTCTGGAACAGGACAAGGAAATTAGAATCTAGAAAAAACGGACGTAGCTGGTGGAATACTTAACTTTAATCCATTAATGATAAGCGTCGCTCTTGACGGTACATGATTCAGTATCAATAGTAACTGGTAATGGCGCCTTGCTAGGTCGTAGCAAATGACGTAGCTGAAGGCTATGCTATCTATCGTCTCGGCAAATGAGAGCGTATTTTGTCAGTGAACCATCGCTAGCAAAGTCGGTTGTACAACTGGGGCGAGTGCTAGGAAGTCTCTCTAGACGTGCCGTGTGGCGGCGCTCGGTCTGCAATCACTGATAGTGGCGACACGCGGGTCCGACGTATACTAACGGACCGCGGCCGATTTAAAGGCTACCACCTAGCAAGTGTGGTGTCTGGCGGTGACACCACACAGGGTTATTCATAAGTACCTCCAGCGTTTCAGAAGACAGCTGAGCGGAAACTGCAAGACATAAAGAAAACAGACACACATCAGTGGACAGAGGATCTCGGGTTCTGAGCACTATGGGACTTAACATCTATGGTCATCAGTTCCCTAGAACTTAGAACTACTTAAACCTAACTAACCTAAGGACAGCACACAACACCCAGCCATCACGAGGCAGAGAAAATACCTGACCCCGCCGGGAATCGAACTCGGGAACCCGGGCGTGGGACAGAGGATCTCTCGAAGTCTGTTACTCGCTCTACAGGTGCTCAATACGGGCTCCGTTTGTGATGTGGAAAGCGTCAATTCCTGGGATCAAGTCGATTCACACTGTGTCCGCGAAGGTGCGAAGGCAGCCGGCTTTATGAACCTGGTAACTGGGTTGCCTGTCCGCAGGTGTGAACTAATTTGATGTGACAATACGGAGACGAGGGTTGACAAAGAAACCCGAGGAGAGCACAACCTACAGGTGCAATCTGCAGTTATAAGAATGCTGCTAACCATTAGCAGACTTCCCTTTACCAGTCGGACACTGATACATAGCATTAACATGCAACGAAGTCCGATTGGTTCTCTGATGACCTATCAAGGGACACATTGGTTGTCAAAAGGGCGGGTTGCGTCACCGACTGGCTAGGCGCTCAGCGGGCAGCGCGGCATTGTGCTTCGAATTTTTTCAAACTGTTGCATCCTCGAGCCTCCGGTTCGCGATGTACGCTCCCCGGTTACACGGTTCACGGATCACACTTTATTAATAATTATAGTACAAAGTAATGTCTCCAGTTACAGTTACATTTTCTGCAAGTACTCCAAGTCCTTTCATCCATACATGTATTTTTTCATCATTAACTTTTCTACAAGAGCGTGTATACAACGTAAATGGCATATTACTATGAACATAACTAGGTCTAGTTTGAGTCTTCGGGTCAACATTGGTTATCAAAAGGTTAAGAGTAATACGTTTCTTTTATTGCATACTTTATGTTCGTGTGTTCCTATTCAAAAGTCTTACGTAATAAATTCGTAAAATTTGTATCTCATAGTTGTTCCGCAATAATACGGAAGTATATTGTGGGAATTATGCGTGTTTCCTTTATGCAGTTAGAAAAAAAATGTGATTGTAGGGATGTGGCGATAGTTTGATACTTACTATGTTATGCTCCACAGGTGAAAAAAAGGTTGAGAAATATGAGGCCACACAGTGTCAGACAGAATGAGACGGTTAACAATGCACTACTGCACGTAGTTCCGAGGAATGCCGCAGGAAGCGGAAGCTGTTCACAGGGTCGGCGCTTGCCTCTGTAGGTGGGATTCCCTCAGAGCGACACGGAGATAGATAGCGGCGCTGCGGCAGCCGCTACGTAAGAGAGGGGAGCTGGGAATGCAGCTCTGAGAGCAGTTTGCTGCCCGGCTAACGGCGTGGTCGCGCGATATTAACCCGCTAGCCGTGGTGCAAGCGAGGCGCAAGAGCGGTTCCCGCAGCCGTTCCATCTGTCGCGCCGCCGCCGCCGTGTCCTGTGGGCCAAGGCCGCGGGCCCGACCTCCTCCCACACACACACACACACACACACACACACACACACACACAGCGCCGGCATCGCCGCCCACGCGGTACCGACGGCGCGCGCGCTGCTACGCGCACGTGTGACGGCTGCGGTAAACGTGCAGGCTCCTGAACAAATGCAGTTTTGGAATATTGAAACGTCAAGTCTACATCTACATCCATACTCCGCAAGCCAGCTGACGGTGTGTGGCGGAGGGTACTTTGAGTACCTCTATCGGTTCTCCCTTCTATTCCAGATTCGTATTGTTCGTGGAAAGAAAGATTGTCGGTATGCCTCTGTGTGGGCTCTAATTTCTCTGATTTTATCCTCATGGTCTCTTCGCGAGATGTACGTAGGAGGCAGCAATATACTGCTTGACTCCTCGGTGAAGGTTGTTGTTGTTGTGGTCTTCAGTCCTGAGACTGGTTTGATGAAGCTCTCCATGCTACTCTATGCTGTGCAAGCTTCTTCATCTCCCAGTACCTACTGCAGCCTACATCCTTCTGAACCTGCTTAGTGTATTCATCTCTTGGTCTCCCTCTACGATTTTTACCCTCCACGCTGCCCTCCAGTACTAAATTGGTGACCCCTCGATGCCTCCGAGCATGTCCTACCAACCGATCCCTTCTTCTAGTCAAGTTGTGCCACAAACTCCTCCACAATTCTATTCAGTACCTCCTCATTAGTTATGTGATCTACCCATCTAATCTTCAGCATTCTTCTGTAGCACCACATTTCGAAAGCTTCTATTCTCTTCTTGTCTAAACTATTTATTGTCCATGTTTCACTTCCATACATGGCTAAACTCCATACAAATACTTTCAGAAACGACTTACTGACACTTAAATCAATACTCGATGTTAACAAATTTCTCTACTTCAGAAACGCTTTCCTTGTCATTAACAGTCTACATTTTATATCCTCTCTACTTAGACTATCATGAGTTATTTTGCTCCCCAAATAGCAAAACTCCTTTACTACTTTAAGTGTCTCACTTCCTAATCTAATTCCCTCAGCATCACCCGATTTAATTCGACTACAATCCATTATCCTCGTTTTGCTTTTGTTGATGTTCATCTTATATCCTCCTTTCAAGACACTGTCCAATCCGTTCAACTGCTCTTCCAAGTCACTTGCCGTCTCTGACAGAATCACAATGTCATCGGCGAACCTCGGTGAAGGTATGTTCTCGAAACTTCAACAAAAGCCCGTACCGAGCTACTGAGCGTCTCTCCTGCAGGGTCTTCCACTGGAGTTTATCTATCATCTCCGTAACGTTTTCGCGATTGCTAAATAATCCTGTAACGAAGCGCGCTGCTCTCCGTTGGATCTTCTCTATCTCTTCTATCAAACCTATCTGGTACGGATCCCACACCGGTGAGCAGTATTCAAGCAATGGGCGAACAAGTGTACTGTAACCTACTTCCTTTGTTTTTGGATTGCATTTCCTTAGGATTCTTCCAATGAATCTCAGTCTGGCATCTGCTTTACCGACGATCAACTTTTATGATCATTCCATTTTAAATTACTCCTAGTGCCTACTCCCAGATAATTTATGGAATTAACTGTTTCCAGTTGCTGACCTGCTATATTGTAGCTAAATGATAAAGGATGTTTCTTTCTATGTATTCGTAGCACATTACACTTGTCTACATTGAGATTCAACTGCCATTCCCTGCACCATGCGTCAATTAGTTGCAGATCCTCCTGCATTTCAGTACAATTTTCCATTGTTACAACCTCTCGATATACTACAGCATCATCCGTAAAAAGCCTCAGTGAACTTCCAATGGTATCCACAAAGTCATTTATGTATATTGTGAATAGCAACGGTCCTACGACGCTCCCCTGCGGCACACCTGAAATCACTCTTACTTCGGAAGACTTCTCTCCATTGATAATGACGTGCTGCGTTCTGTTATCTAGGAACTCTTCAATCCAATCACACAATTGGTCTGATGGTCCATATTCTCTTACTTTGTTCTTTAAACGACTGTGGGGAACTGTATCGAACGCCTTGCGGAAGTCAAGAAACACGGCATCTACCTGGGAACCCGTGTCTGTGGCGAGTCTCGTGGACGAATAGCGCGAGCTGGGTTTCACATGATCGTCTTTTTCGAAACCTGTGCTGATTCCTACAGAGTACATATCTAGTCTCCAGAAAAGTCATTAAACTCGAACATAATACGTGTTGCGCATAGTTCGCCCAACAGTCAAGAAACAAAAATTCAAACAGGTCGACTGACGGAAAAAGGTAACGAATTCGCGTTTTGGAGGTTTTTAGGATCCAATACCACAACTGGTAAAAACAGAACCTTTATAGGATCACTTTATTGTCCGTCCATCTATCCGACGGTTAAGAACCGTTTTTCTCACACCTTATCCTCCAAATGTCAGATCTAGACCGTAAAATGTGCTAACTTCGGCCATCTGTGTAATTTCAGCCAGTTGGCTGAATTTATGGTTTAATTATTTCGAAAGATGTAATGTGTAGTGATAAAAGACTCTGACACCTTCGTTGTTTCACTTGTCTCTGCGCGCGAAAACTGCCGTTCCATGATTGCTGATTTCCAGTCAGTGCTGAATAACGCAGAGATGAAGTGTGATAAACTTTTGCACTGCTGAAACCTGATGTCGTAAACCACTACCTCTTTAACGGAACTATTGTGAAACTATCTCTTGATATACATACACAAAAAGTGTACTTAAACAATAATTAGTGTTTGGTCGAGTTAGTTTTAAGATCGCCATTGTGAACTTTCGGGCTTACTTCGGCCATGCTGAAAGATGTAAGAAAAGTAGGAGAGTGCGCCAATAGTAATTACAACCAGATTAGCCGGCCGGAGTGGCCGTGCGGTTCTAGGCGCTACAGTCTGGAGCCGAGCAACCGCTACGGTCGCAGGTTCGAATCCTGCCTCGGGCATGGGTGTGTGCGATGTCCTTAGGTTAGTTAGGTTTAATTAGTTCTAAGTTATAGGCGACTGATGATCTCAGATGTTAAGTCGCATAGTGCTCAGAGCCACAACCAGATTAATTTATAGAATGCATTAGAAGAAACTCGAAAAGTAAAAATATTATTACGCCAGGCCTCCGAAATATTGTCTGTATTTTGAACAACGTTCCAGGACAAAATGAGAGAATTTCATACAGGAAGAATCGGGCGTCCTTTCTGCCGATGTCTGTTAATTTTCACATAACTGTTCTTTCTTAGAAATTTATATTCTGAAATGCTTAAATTTCGTGACATAGCTTTTCCAGAATAGTCAGTTTGGACATAGTTTGAAGAATCGCACCGAAGTGTAAATACATTCATATTGTTACGTTGTAATGTTTGCAGTTAGTGAACCGAAAGTCTTACAAAAAATATATATATATATGTAAGTTATAGGCTATGATATTGTTCCAATTTACTCTTACATACATTTAAAATTATTTGTGTATTTAATTTCCTAATGGAACACTTACTCCAAGACAATTAGAGGAAGTTACGGTGATCTTATAGCGTTCGTTTTAAGTGGCCAATGCGTAATGCAGGCTGGTGTAACTTGGTGTTTCTGTAATATTTCGTTGCTGGGCGAACTTACCCCGTTTCCTGGGAAACTTCGCCCACTACTAAAAATTTACAAATACATCCTGAGCGTTATCTTTCCACATGATGTGCGTAATAGGGCCTATACTACGGAGAACGGTGTCTAATTTAATCATAGCATTTAATTCTCATCTTCACATTAAAATTTATAAAAACCTTAAAAAGTGGCCGAAGTTACCCCATTCTATGGTTCCTAACGTTGTATATCGACAGAATATCAACCCACATCAAGATATAGTTTGTGTTATGTGCTGTCGTCCAGAGAACGCACGTAAAAGTTACGTATTAAATAACACCTGACCTGTGGAGCACAGGAAGGGCGTAGCTGTGAGCGACTATTGTGAAAGCTCCCGTGGGGAAGTCGGCAGACCGTAAGTTTGCCGTACCAATTTTTTTATTTTTTATGTTTTTTTTTTACTGCAATGCGTTTCAAACTGTTACAAGGGGCATGCTCCTGACATGTAAAAGGTCTGTACGGAGTTTATAGTAATGTTCTTCTGGCAGTCCGCTTTCGCTTCCTTATTGGAAAGTAACGAACCTATAGAATACACTTGTAGTTTCACAAAATAAACAAATAATCGGAACAGAAGAATAAAGAAACCACGGGGGTGAAACTCATATAGCGACTTCCGGTAATACGACACAGGTTCGTTGCCATGGCACTTTGTGCGCTGAAAGTTTATCAATCCATCATCTCAGCTCGTTGTTGGATAATTTTAATATTCCATACCCGTTTTCGTTTCGTAATTAGCAGAATCTCCTTTCATCAGTTTGTGCTTTTGATTAGAACTTCTCGTGTATACTGCACTCTTTGACATGTATTGTGAATATGTTGCTGGTATTCTGTTTTCCGCTTCCATCCGTAGTACTTGGTGGAATAAATGTTTCCATACTTAGAACTACTTAAACCTAACTAACCTAAGGACAACACACACATCCATGCCCGAGGCAGATTTCGAACCTGCGACCGTCGCGGTCGCACGGTTCCGGACTGAAGCGCCTAGAACCGCTCGGTCACAACGGCCGGCTTCACACACGGATTCACAAGCAGTACAAATAGACATTAGCGTACAGAATACCATGTGGCGAAATCAGCTTCTGTCTAATATGAAACAAAAACAAATTTGGTATCATTTATCCCACCAAATATTAGGGATGAGCGCAAAAATTAAGTAGAATTTACAGTTCAATTCAAAGATTGCAACACACACAAGAAGGTCGTAATCATCTACATAATTTCCACTTGATAACAGCCACAGAGGTCGAAATTGCATAATACTTTACCATCGGACTACCTAACCCACCCATAAGGTATAAATGAATAATATTAGCAACTACTACTAGCATTTCTCAAAGCGAGAAAATAGAGTATCAAAAATCAAATGGCTCTGAACACTATGGGACTTAGCTTCTGTGGTCATCAGTCCCCTAGAACTTAGAACTACTTAAACCTAACTAACCTAAGGACATCACACACATCCATGCCCGAGGCAGGATTCGAACCTGCGACCGTAGCAGTCCCGCGGTTCCGGACTGCGCGCCTAGAACCACTAGACCACCGCGGCCGGCAAATAGAGTATCGCGCCATGTTTTATCCAATTCGAAGTCCACTGCCAGGCCACTTGTAGCGCTACTGTCCGTCGCTGTTCCTTATTTTAACATGGGTCATGCACTTTTGATTTTTTGGTGTTCTGTGATAGAAGCTACTGCATCACCATTTCGGAAGTATTAATAGTATTAATACTAGTAATACTTCTCATTGTTATTATATTATTATTACTGTTGGCACTTCCACACACGTGGTGCAATTGATTCTTTCTTCTTATCTTCCGATTGTTTTGTTAATTCTATGAAACTACAAATGTACTCTACACACTAAAGTGCTAAAGAAACTGGTACACCTGCCTAACATCGTGTAGGCCACCGCGAGCACACAGGAGTGCCACAATACGACGTGGCATGGTCTCAACTAAAGCCTGAAGTAGTTCCGGAGGGAATTGACACCGTGAATCGTGCAGGGCTGTCTATAAATCCGTAAGAGTACGAGGGGTGGAGATGTCTTCTGAACAGCACGTTGCAAGTCAGTCCAGATATGCTCAATAATGTTCATGTCTGGGGAGTTTGGTGACCAGCGGAAATGTTTAAAACTCAGGAGAGTGTTTCTAGAGTCTGGATGTGTGGGGTGTCGCATTGTCCTGCAGAAATTGCCCACGTCCGTTGGCATGCACAATGGATGCAGGTGATCAGACAGAATGCTTACGTACTATCACCCGTCAGAGTCGTATCTTGGTGCGTCAGGGTCCCGTATCACTCCAACTGCACACGCCCCACACCATTACAGAGCCTCCACCAGCTTGAACAATCCGCTGCTGACATGCGGGGTCCATGGATTCACGAGGTTGTCTCCACATCCGTACACGTCTATCTGCTCGATACAATTTGAAACGAGACTCGTCCGACCAGGCAACATGTTTCCAGTCATCAGCAGCCCAATGTCGGTGTTGACGAGACAGGCGAGGCGTAAAGCTTTGTGTCGTGCAGTCGTCAAGGGTACACGAGTGCTCCTTCGGCTCCGAAAGCCCATATCGATTGTTTCGTTGAATGGTTCGCACGCTGACACTTGTTGCTGGCCCAGCATTGAAATCAGCAGCAATTTGCGGGAGGGTTGCACTTCTGTCACGGTGAAAGATTCTCTTCAGTCGTCGTTGGTCCCGTTCTTGCAGGATCTATTTCCGGCAGCAGCGATGTCGGAGATTTGATGTTTTACCGGATTCCTGATATTCCCGGTACACTCTGAAATGGTCGTAGGGGAAAGTCTCCACCTCATTGCTATCTCGGAGATGCTGTGTCCCGTCGCTCGTGCGCTGACTATAATACTATGTTCAAACTTACTTAAATCTTTATAATCTGACATTGTAGCAGCAGTAACCGATCTAACTACTGCGCCAGGCACTTGTCTTATATAGGCATTGCCGACCGCATCGCCGTATTATGCCTGTTTACATACCTCTGAATTTGAATACACATGCTTATACCAGTTTCTTTGGCGCTTCAGTGTATATCGGAGTTTTCCTTGATACCCTGTCGATATACAAAGTTATGGAGCGAAGTGACGGACTGTGTATCAGAAACGGTAGAGGTATCAAGTTTAAATTATGTCTAATACAAAGATCTACGCTCCGTCTGCGATGTAAAAACATGTAAGCTTCTACGGCAATCCAGTCAAGATACGGCCATTTATATCACATATTTCGTATTTCAGTTTCGTCTTCAAATGCTGAAGACATTATCAGAGACTATAGCGACTCAAAATAGTTACAGTCCCTAACATTTCGGCTTGATGAGGTTGTTTGAGATCGGAACTGCTTTCTGAGTCGTGGCAGCCTCTTATGATGTTCCAAGGGTTGGAAGACGAAATGTTGGGCAGAGAAGTATGCCTTGGCCCACGGTATAATGCTCATAAAACAAAAAGCACAAAAAATGTAAAAAACAATAATTTTTATGTTTGACTCTAAAAATGTAATTAATTTTAGACTCAAATTTATAGTGCATATTAATTTAAAAATGTTTAACTCTTACGTGCTCCTTAGAGCAGGATTCGAGGCATCGATTCTTTTTTGTAATCAGATTCGAATTTCGACTCGGCGTCGTTGGCGAAAGACCATTTAAGTAATGTATCCGTAAAATCTATTTTTGGTCTGTGAGCCGTCCGTATTGTTTTAGCAATCTTCAGTCACTTTCATAAATTTTATATGGGACAACACTGGAACAGGGAGGTCTGATTGGTAAAATGTTGCATATTTTATTATCTTACGGATACATTAATGATTTTTATGTTATGTCTGTGTGTGTCTGACGAAAAACAATATACGTTTTGCCAGAGGAATTTCGAATGACGTTATTGAGGAGTCTTCAGCGGCATGAAATACATTTTCACTTCAATGCAGCACATTTAATCTACATATTGCGCCATTGTACTGTTGGTCGACCCTTCACACTTTCGTTCTCAGTATACGTGTTTTTTTTTTTTACGACTTATGAGCTCATGCTGTTCTACATGCGTCCTTGCTGTCCTCTTCCGCCAACACCATTAAGAATCCGTGCCATGTCAGCACACTCACTCACTCACTCTCTCTCTCTCTCTCTCTCTCTCTCGCGCGCACACACACACACACACACACACACACACACACACACACACATACATACACAAAATATATTAATTCACCTAATACACACGTCCTTTCGTATTCCAGTTTCGTTCCACAATGCCCTGACGGGATGATACATTTATGCATTCCTATATCCGTACTCCGAAACCCACCTTTCTTTCTGTGGCGGAGTGTACTTTGATATCACCTCCTTTTCTATTCCATTCGCGAGCGGTGATTATGAAGAGAGATTCGATAAACTAGCGTATGTGCTCCCTTTTCAATAATTTTCCCGTCCAGGTCACTTCGAGAGACGCATGTAGGGGGAAGTAATACGTTGCTCATCTCTTCTTGGGACGTTCGCTCACGGAAATCAGCAGTAAACTCCTCAGAGATGCGCAGAGCCCCTATTGTAGTGTGTGCCACTGGAGCTGGATAACTCTCCCAAGCTTACTGAACTATCCAGAGACGAAGAGTGCCGCCCTTTATTGGATCTTGTGTATCCCTTCTGTTAATCCATCCAGGTACTTACGAGTAATCCTCAAGCATATGTCTTAGATGAGTGTAACGCAATTCTTTCGTGGATAATTAATATCTCCTGGAGATTCTTCCAATGAGACAGTAAGTCGATGTTTTTCTCCGTCAAATAACCAGTTGCGCCGGCCGAAGTGGCCGAGCGGTTCTAGGCGCTACAGTCTGGAACTGCATGACCGCTACGGTCGCAGGTTCGAATCCTGCTTCGGGCATGGATGTGTGTGATGTCTTTAGGTTAGTTAGTTTTAAGTATTTCTAAGTTCTAGGGGACTGATGACCTCAGAAGTTAAGTCCCATAGTGCTCGGAGCCATTTGAACCATTTTTAACCAGTTGCATTAAAAAAGAAACACTTTTACGGCATTCGGCAAATACGAGTATCTTTCGGAACCTCAGGGAACTTATTTTTCAATATTGTCATGACTTGTGAAGCACCGATTGATAATTCAGCCAATGTTGAACAATCAATTGTTGACGTACTGTGTGACGTGTTGTCATGATGAAGCATGATCCAATGTTTTCCATTGTTTTCCCGAATTTTCGTGGTGGTATGTTCTTATGGCACCAAGCTGCTGTGGTCATCGGTCCCTAAGCTTACACACTACTTCTTAATCTAACTTAAACTAACTTACGCTAAGGACAACACACGCACCCACGCCCAAGGGAGGACTCGGACTGTGGGAAGGCGCCTTAGATCGCACGGCTTTTCGCGATTTCATCGCTGACTTGTGGCAAGTATTGCTGTGCTGCACAGCAGTCATCAGTAAGTGTTCTTCGATCCACTAAATGAATGCTAACTGAAGAAAGACGCCGTCATTTGCTCGGAAGAGCTTCGTAAACGGATCACTTTTGTTGGCTTCAGTTTATCTTGCATTTTTGTTTCCGACTAATACTAATACACTATCTGATCAAAAACATCCGAACACTCCTGCGTGCCGGTCGGAGTGGCCGAGCGGTTCTAGGCGCTTCAATCTGGAACCGCGCGGCCGCTACGGTCGCAGGTTCGAATCCTGTCTCGGGCATGGATGTGTGTGATGTCCTTAGGTTAGTTAGGTTTAAGTAGTTCTAAGTTCTAGGGGACTGATGACCTCAGATGTTAAGTCCCATAGTGCTCAGGGCCATTTGAACCATTTGAATCACTCCTGCTTAATGAGGAGTTGACCACTAGAGACCACGAGGGGCTGACCCGCCAGTATAAAAGAAAGTGCGGAGAGTTCTGTAGTCAGTAGAGAAACAGTGGCAGGAGGAGAGCTAAGAGACCTCGAACGTGGACTAGTCATTGGATGTCACCTGAGTAACAAACACTCAGTGGCATTACTGCCCTTCTGAAGCTTGCCAAATCAACTGTTGAAGAAGAAACGCGAAGGTACAACTACATCTAAACTAAGGCAGCCAGGTTCGTGTACTGAGGGACAGGGACCGTCGAGCACTGCGGACTGCGGTTGTGAAAAATCGAGTGAAACCCGCGGAAGGAATCCCTTGTGAGTTCGAAAGTGCTACCAGCAGTCGATCTAGCACAATGTATGTGCGCTGGGAGTTAAAAAGAATTGGATTGAATGGTCGAGCAGCTCCTCGTAAGCCACACATTTATGTAAAATGATAATTAAATCAACTCCCTACGCTGTCGACAGGCGTTGATATATATCAGCGGGGACAGTTGAAAATGTGTGCCAAGACCGGGACTCGAACCCGGGACCTCCTGCTTACATGGCAGACGCTGTATCCATCTGAGCCACCAGGGCACAGAGGATAGTGCGACTGCAGGGATTTATCCGCTCCCCGTGAGACCCACATTCCCAACTTCATGTCCACACACGACATTCGTAGTGCCCCTGCCCATTACACTCATTACGCGGCAGACAATCTTACCGAGTCCCGTAAGAGTTTGGCAATATGTGTGCATTCGCAATGGCCGTCCTAAAGAACAGATACCATCTTCACATAGTTAAGGCTAACCGGCCACTGAACTACTCCTTCTGTGCGAATGCACACGTATTGGTTCAAATGGTTCTGAGCACTATGGGACTTAACATCTGTGGTCATCAGTCCCCTAGAACTTAGAACTACTTAAAGCTAACTAACCTAAGGACATCACACATATCCATGCCCGAGGCAGGATTTCAACCTGCGACCGTAGCAGTCGCGCGGTTCCGGACTGAGCGCCTGCACACGTACTGCCAAACTCTTACGAGACTCGGTAAGATTGTCTGCCGCGTAATGAGTGTAATGGGTAGGGGCAATACGAATGTAGTGTGTGGACATTAAGTTAGGAATGTGGGTCTCACGGAGAGATCTCAGGTAAGCCACTGGTGACGCAGCCACAAAGGAATCGACAAGAGCCTCGACTAGTAAACAAGATAGGTCTTCTCTCGAGTGATTAACGAAAACCATAGAAAATCTGACTCACAAATGTCACAGCTCCCAGTAACAAGGTCGCTTAGCATCTCAGTTTGCTAACCTTCCGCCTTCCTGTGACACGTATGGTCCACATTTCCTAACATTAACACATTTTAGAGTAACCCTTCGAGACGTACGATACGTTTCTTGTTGAGCTCCCGATAAGGGTGGAAAATTCTTATGTTGGACATACAAGCCTGTCACGAAGGTCATTCGCAACGGATTTGTTTTACAAACTGTTCTTGGTGCTTGTCGGGTTAGTTCGCTATTTGCGAAGAGAATTAACACAACTGCACCGAGAACAGTTAATAAAAATCTGTCACAAATTTATTGGTGATTCTATGAACCTTGTCGGTCGTTTTTTGTCATTCGTCGTGTTCATGAAGTAAACCTTCAGGGGTGTAGTACGAGATGAGATTTACATTAACAAAGAAAAGCAGTCCTCTGAATCCTTTCCCGTTTCGTTAAACCAATTTGCATGCTTTTTTTTTTGTTGCGGAAGTTTTCAAAATTTTTTTGTTAACCTGTTTGGTTTTATTCTGAGGATGTGTCCATAAAAATCAGTTCTTCCCTTCCTTATTATGTCAGAATTTTTCGGTAGTTTGGTAAGGGGTTTCATTTTTGACGTGAATTAGTTTGTTGTTGTGGAATATGGCACCAAGAATTTTTCTTGCTACATTCCTTTCTTTGATCTCCCGCCTTTCAACTGGCCCATGGTTGGTGATGGACAATGTTTCGGTTGCATACAGGACTTCCAGTTCTATTGTCGTATTGTAACGTCTTATTTTTGAATTTCACGAGAGGGACTTCTTGTTATATGTATTGCTGGTGGGTTGGAAGTTTATTATCTTTTCTGGATCTTATTTTCTTCTTTTGGGGTCGTTGGTTCCGTTTTTGTTTTTGGGGATGATTTTGAGCTTTATTTTAGAAAGATAGTGACCACAATCTAGGATGGTTCCTCTGATAACTTTGAGATTTTGTATTTCCTAATGGAACTTCAGTTTCATTGCCACGTGATCGAGGTAGAATTAATCTAGTTGTAGGTTTGGTGAGTCCCATGTTTACTGTTTCGAGGTAGCTTTTTAATGGCTGTGGACTTCAGGATCATGTTGTGTGCTTGGCATAATTCTATCAGTCTGGTGTCATTTTGGTTAGCTCTGTTATGTGCCGGGTAGTTTCCAATAATTTTTTGTATTGCTTCTCCTTCCCTGTCTGGACACTGAAGTCCCCTAGAAGAAGGACATTGCCTTTTTCTGGAATTTTTTGCACATCATGGAGCTGGTCACAAATACGGTCCACCTTTTCTTTTTTCTTTCTATTGTCTTCATTTATGGGGGTTGTGCATTCACGATGGCGTATACTGTTTTAGCAGACTTGAAGTTAAGTGTGGAGAGTGAGTGATTCGAAGTTGATAATGGAGTCCAAAATATATTTGTCTATTATGAAGTCAGTTCTGAAGTGCTATGTGCTTTTAATATTTTTTTTTTTTGCATATCTTTCGTTTGTATGCTCTGAAGCCTCCAGAATCAAAATTGTTTTCATCCACAAATCCGGTTTCCTGTATTGCCGTTATGAGGATTTTGTAGTTCTTGAGGGTATCTGTAAGACGTTCTAATTTTCCAGTTTTTAAAACAGAATTTACATTGTAAGTAGTTCTGTATTTGGTTATCTATACTTCTTGTTGCTTGCTTGATGTTCCACGACGCTCCAACTCGTCTCTGTATGATGCTAGTGACCGCCCAGAAGCACACTGTCTGCTTACGCACTTTGGTGTGGTGAATTGTTCACTGGGATAATTGGTTTCACGTCACACTTTTTCTTGATTGATGATGCCATGTATGTAGTGGCTTTTATTGTTAGTGCCACACAATTATCATAAAATAATCTAAAAAGCGAGGAAGATAAAAATACAGGGCGTTTCATAAAGAGTGACCTGATTTCATACTTTGTATTTGTTAATAAAAACATACTAAAAATACTGGAAGGAGTGCGAAATACTCACAACATTTTTAAATTTTAGCTATGATATTACAAATGCTCTGTGTGTCCCCCAACACCAGCACGAGTAACATCTGTACGATAGCTAAATTCGTCAAACCTTACACAACTTTTTCTATATTGCTAAGTAAGAGAGAGACTAACAAACTTTCCTTCACATAACCCCACAAGAAAACATCGTATGGGGTTCACGTTTGTCTTCAAATGCTGCAGAACTGTCATTTTCCGTAAATTCAGGAGGACTCCAATGACTTCATTTTCCAGCAGGATGGAGCTAATATGTTTCGGTGTATGTGGTCATGTGTATCGGCAGCGTCACAGCAACAGCTATCGGCAAGCGCGGTCCGTTTGACGCCAGGAAGAACGCAACCGGAATGCTTAAGCGCTGAAGCTCACTTCGTGTACGTAGACAAGAAATCTAAGATACAAAATTGACCAAAGATAATGCACAACCCTATGCTGATGCTCTGGAGTTCGAATCTCGTCACGAACAGCATATAAACAGTACTACTATAATTGAGATAGTTAACCAAACACTGATATTAGAATGTGCCTCTAACTTTTTTTAAAAAAACGTGTTTACGTCTTCTGTAATCTGTCCATTTAATATACACGTTTATTTTCCCGCTATGTATCGTAATCTCAAACCGTTCCAGTAGATTCAATTTCATACAGTTACCCTGTCTGTACTGGGACGTCGACTTCCATTCCCAACAAAAGGTGGCCAGGTTTACGGATATGCAGAGCTATTGCCTACTTTTTGAAATTACTAAGATGTAAACCACCCCTGTGTTCTCTTGTACCCAAACCTTAAGAACCTACTAGTCTGACCGATGTTCTTCACATGACAATTGTTACAATAAATTCTGTAGATACCTGCTTCATCGTATTTAGCAACCTACTGTTTTAAATTATTCCTGAATTTGCATCGAAGAGCGTTGCTGGTTTTAAATACGGCTTCAATTTTAAACGTCTTAAAATTGTTAGCTTCTTTCTGAAATAAATTACCGAAATACGGAATCGTGACACCCTTAAAACTCTCGTGGCATTCCCGTCGTTGTAGACCTGGTGTTATATCAGCGTCTGGTTAGGAATTCCGTTGAATTCTAACTCCCGATCATCTCCGTAGGGTTGTGCATTATGTTTCATTCCTTGTTTACGCATCTGGCATGCACTGTCAGACTACTTATGTATTTGTATTACGGATGTGTCTTTTCCAGGAGGTATACGGACCGTACTCCAAACTGCTGTTGCAGTGACGCTGCCGATACGCCGATTAATTTTAATTTATTTTATCGACTGAACGAATGATGCGGAAGCCCATCTTAGGCAGACACGGTTACAAGAGCAGTTACCATGAAATTTTAACATTTTAATGCGGTCACTTTCTTGTATGTCTATTCACAAATTTTGCTATTGATTTTAAACAAAACTGCCGATGAGATAGGGACTTGAAATTTTAAACACGGCTCGGAAGTGGATAACAATACGATATTAACTCGTTTTCCTGTCGTTCTGTTCGGCAGGTGTGTGTGTGTGTGTGTGTGTGTGTGTGTGTGTGTGTGTGTGTGTGTGTCGTGTGGATGACAACACTTAGTAACATCTTGGCTGCCCTGCATGGTTAGTGTCTTGTGCGATTGGTATCGGAATGCATTCCGGGTGGCATCGATTCAGCGTGACACACACACACACACACACACACACACACACACAGAGAGAGAGAGAGAGAGAGAGAGAGAGAGAGAGTTACAAAGCAGACAGGAATTATTAAAATAAAAATGAATTTTTAATATATCTCGTTTTTAAATCGGAGTAAAAAGCATAAAATATTTTTTTCTAGTCCAATACAGATTCCTAAACCCATACAGATAGTCCTGCATATTTGAGCGTGTTAATTCGTAATAGCTATGAAAATTCTTGTACGACTTATAACGAAGAACATGGGGCGCATGCAACAAATCACAGGAAGTGACCTATTCATGCAAAAAAAATAGTTCAAATGGCTCTGAGCACTATGGGACTTAACTTCTGAGGCCATCAGTCCCGGCCGGCCGGTGTGGCCGAGTGGTTCTAGGCGCTTCAATCTGGAACCGCGCAACCGCTACGGTCGCAGGTTCGAGTCCTGCCTCGGGCATGGATGTGTGTGATGTCCTTAGGTTAGTTAGGTTTAACTAGTTCTAATTTCTAGGGGACTGATGACCTCAGATGTTAAGTCCCATGGTGCTCAGAGCCATTTGAACCCTGCGACTATAGCGGTCGCGCGGTTCCAGACTGTAGTGCCTAGAACCGCTCGGCCACCGCGGCCGGTCCTATTCATGCATCGAACACAGATTTTTTTTCGTTAGAAATCTTACAAGCTCTGTTATAGCGACTAAAACTTGACAAGTTCAGATTTTTGAGACTTTCGTTATGGCGTTAGGAACCTGCACGGGGCTAGGAGAATTTATTTTATACTTTTTCCTTCGATTTAAAAACGGGTAATATTAAAAAAATCATTATTATTTTAATAATTGTTCGGATTATGTTTTTATCTTGCATAATAATTCTGATGATGAAGGCTGATCCTCCTAAACGCGTCAATTTTAGTGCTTTTGCCTTCTGAAAGATGCTTCAGCCTTCAATTTAAAACTAATTTTAACAACCACCACCATCGTCTTTTCAATGACTGACTATCATGAACCTGCCACATTCTGTTTCTGCTTATAAGCACTACAGGATCATAATAAAAGCCAGCCCGAGTGGTCGAGCGGTTCTAAGCGCTACAGTCTGGAACCGCGCGACAGCTACGGTCGCAGGTACGAATCCTGCCTCGGGCATGGATGTGTGTGATGTCAAATAGTTCAAATGCCTCTGAGCACTATTGGACTTAACTTCTGAGGTCATCAGTCCCCTAGAACTTAGAACTACTTAAACCTAACTAACCTAAGTACATCACACACATCCATGCCCGAGGCAGGATTCGAACCTGCGGTCCAAGCGTCGCGCGGTTCCAGACTGTAGCGCCTAGACCGCTCGTCCACCCCGGCTGGCCCGTGTGATGTCCTTAGGTTAGTTAGGTTTAAGTGGTTCTAAGTTCAAGGGGACTGATGACCTCAGAAGTTAGAGTTCAGTAGTGCTCAGACCCATTTGAACCATTTTGAACCATCATAATAAAACCCGTTACTCTGAAAATACCTCCTCCTTCCTCAACTATATTAACCAGTCATTACATACATACTAGGGAAATATTGCAACTGCCACAGCCGCATACATAAGTGTCAGAAAAAAAGTGTTATACCCGTTGAATCCGTTGTGGGTGCTTTGTGGAAAATCATTACAGTGGAAAAAACACATTTTTTCGTCTTTTTTTGTCCCAGATTTCGTGTTATTAGCCCTCTGCCTAGCATCAGTTGCAGAAGTGTATCTACTAGTACAAAGGAGAAACGTGTAGATAAGTGTGCAACAGACTGAGAGAACACAACAGAGACCGCAAGCCCCCGTAAATACCCTTCACCTTCACGTAGTACTGTCTGGAAAGTAGACATGATTACGTAGTAGAAATGCTTCACTCCGGGCACATGGACAGGAACTGTGTCAGCTTGAAATACTGGAGATCAAGAGGCAACACAAGAACCATTATGAACAGCTACTGAATCCCCAAGCAGATCTCACTAATTCTCCACTCCTTGACTGTGTCAAACCCGACTGGGTGTCCAAATCATTACTGTTCGGTTGTACCCCACCATTAATGGATTTGGCAGCAATTGATTTTATTGTTTTAAGGTCCTGAAAGTGTAATTTGCGTATTTTGTATTAGCTTTTAATTTCTTTGGTACTTATAAATTGTGTCCTTAGTTTATATTTTGTACCAGTAACCGATTTTAGCCGAGAGGATTATAACTCGTACAGGGAAATTTCAGGTAGACAGTAACGCAACAATGTGAAGTCGGTGGTTTTTACTGAGTGCCGGCCGGAGTGGCCGAGCGGTTCTAGGCGCTACAGTCTGGAACCGCGCGACCGCTACGGTCGCAAGTACGAAACCTGCCTCGGGCATGGATGTGTGTGATGTCCTTAGGTTAGTTAGGTTTAAGTAATTCTAATTTCTAGGGGACTGATGACCACAGCAGTTAAGTCCCATAGTGCTCAGAGCCATTTGAACCACTTTACTGACTGAACGTGAAATCCACGTTTTCATACAATGTTACGAACTCTAGTATTATCTCTGTACGTGTTTAAAAAGGTAAATAAGACGCCAGCAGCTTATTAACGTTGAAATTGGAAACTGATTTGTTTTTAAGATTGAGATACGCACATAAGCTTAAAATGGCCGAAAAGAACTAACGCCCGCATACGACGTAAGCCAGTGACAGTTTTATCTACACAAGTCGTATTTACCGACAACTTTGTTCGACAAATCACAGCGAAAACGAGGCGTTTTGGTGAGATCTTTAATGCAGTAGATCAGTTAAACTGCATGTTTTCCTGAAGAGTGAATACGAAAACTACCAAATACGTCACTTCGGCTTTGCAAGCACATAAATCAACATGGCGTCTGCTCGGTAGTCAAAACAAGCTGCCAACAAAATGGCCACGCACCTGCTGCCAAAGTCGTTTGGATTAAGCTGCGAAAGTTTCGCTGGGTAGCCGTTACACATCCTCTATACAGTCCCCATCCCTCCCCATGCGATTTACATATTTTTGAGGCCCGAAGAAAGACATCCGTGGCCTTTGATTTGCATCGGACGAAGATGTGCACGCTCGGGTAAAACAGTGGTACCGTCGGCAACCGCAAACGTTTCTCCGTAAAGGCACTGACCGTCTTGTCTCCGTGCTGTAACTGTATTAACTGTTTTCGCGATCACTTTTGAAATAATAAACAGTTTACTTAATTCTCTCCATCCATCTCGTTTTCATTTGACTGCCCGTTGTGTAATGTAATTGTTAGCTATATTTTGATTTTCAGTTAACACTAAAAAACAAGAAAATACAATAAAAATAGAGAAACTGGTAAAGAAATAACACCGAATAGGGCAAAAAAATAACACCGACATTGGCCGAAAAATTAAACGTCTTTTTTGTCTGTCTGCTAATAAATCGTTACCTGGGCATCAAAAATAAGCAATCAGTGAAACAGGCGGTAAAAAAGTGTGTTGATTCTCAGTAACAGTTACATTTATAATCTAACACACTAGAAAACTTCCGCCGCGCGGAGTGGCCGTGCGGTTCGAGGCGCCATGTCACGGACTGCGCGGCCCCTCCCGCCAGATGTTCGAGTCCTCTCTCGGACATGGGTGTGTGTGTTGTTCTTAGGATAAATTAGTTTAAGTAGTGTTTAAGTCTAGGGACCGATGACCTAAGCCGTTTAGTCCCTTAGGAATTCACACACATTTGAACATTTTGAACATTCGAAAACTTCTAGTTCTTATGACTAAAGACCGGAAAAGCTTTCTTGGACATCCCACGATCAGGATATTTTGCAGAAGCGATCCTGTTATCCTCACTACAAAAATGATATCACTATCACTGACAGTAAAATGCGAAAGCTTGTTCAATTGGCATACTTTCAATGTATCGTTTCCCGTGGTATCATATTTTGTGTAAAAGCTATGCTTTATCAAAAAATATTCTTAGCCCATAAAAGAGCAGTTACAACTATCTGCGTTGTAAGATCACGAAGTTAGTGCAGTCTGTTGTTCAAGCCTCTCTGAATCATGCAATCTCAGAACACAAACTCCGTCGAGGAATTTGTGGTTATTAACAGAAATCATTAGAACGGAAGGCTAAGGACGAATTTCTCTGATTAGAAAGAACGTGAGGCACAGACCTAGTCTTTCGTCAAAAATGGTTCAAATGGCTCTGAGCACTATGGGACTTAACATCTGTGGTCATCAGTCCCCTAGAACTTAGAACTACTTAAACCTAACTAACCTAAGGACATCACAGACATCCATGCCCGAGGCAGGATTCGAACCTGCGACCGTAGCAGTTGCGCGGTTCCGGACTGAGCGCCTAGAACCGCTAGACCACCGCGGCCGGCAGTCTTTCGTCCCTATTGTTCAATCTATACAGGGTGTTACAAAAAGGTACGGCCAAACTTTCAGGAAACATTCCTCACACACAAAGAAAGAAAATATGTTATGTGGACATGTGTCCGGAAACGCTTACTTTACATGTTAGAGCTCATTTTATTATTTATCTTCAAATCACATTAATCATGGAATGGAAACACACAGCAACATAACGTACCAGCGTGACTTCAAACACTTTGTTACAGGAAATGTTCAAAATGTCCTCCGTTAGCGAGCATACATGCATCCACCCTCCGTCGCATGGAATCCCTGATGCGCTGATGCAGCCCTCGAGAATGGCGTATTGTATCACAGCCGTCCACATTACGAGCAAGAAGAGTCTCTACATTTGGTACCGGGGTTGCGTAGACAAGAGCTGTCAAATGCCCCCATAAATGAAAGTCAAGAGGGCTGAGATCAGGAGAGCGTGGAGGGCATGGAATTGGTCCGCCGCTACCAATCCATCGGTCACCGAATCTGTTGTTGAGAAGCGTACGAACACTTTGACTGAAATGTGCAGGAGCTCCATAGCGCATGAACCACATGTTGTGTCGTACTTGTAAAGGCACATGTTCTAGTAGCACAGGTTGAGTATCCCGTATGAAATCATGATAACGTGCTCCGTTGAGCGTAGGTGGACGAAACTAAAATGAGCTCTAACATGGAAATTAAGCGTTTCCGGACACATGTCCACATAATATCTTTTCTTTATTTGTGTGTGAGGAATGTTTCCTGAAAGTTTGGCCGTACCTTTTTGTAACACCCTGTATATTGAAGAAGGAAAGAAGGAAATAAAAGGAAGGTTCAGGAGTGGAAGTAAAATTCTGGGTATCATTCGTAAGATTCACTGAAGACATTGGTATCCTCAGTGAAAGTGAAGGAGAACTGCACGATCTTTTGAACGGAATGAACAGTCTAATGTGCACAGAATGTGGATTGAGAGTAAACTGAAGAAAGACTAAAGCAATGAGGGGCAGCAGAAATGAGGTTAGTGACAAACTTAACGTCAAAAATGGGACCCGGAAAGAAGATGAAATGAAGGAATTCTATGTTGGGAGCAAAATAAAACATGACGGACGAGAGGATCCCTGGCCAAAAGAAGTCTATTAGTAGCAAACATCGCCTAATATGAGAAAGCATTTTCTGAGAACGCACTGATAAGAAATGAGGAGGTTCTCTGCATAGCAGAGGAACATCTGGAAAACATTGATGAGAAAGAGGGGCTGGATGATAGTACATGTGTGGAGATATCAAGACATAACTTCCGTGGTATTTGAGGGAGCTGTAAAGGATAAAAATTGTGGGAAAAAGTAGACTGAAACATATAGAACAAATAATACAAAATATGGGGATCATGTGCTACTCTGACGTGAAGAGGTTGGCACAGGAAAGAAATTTATGGTAGGCCGCATCAAACTAGTCAGAGGACTGAGGCAAAAAAAAAACTGCAGCATTCACTCAATGAATACACGACAGCTACACGATTTGCACTTAATTAACAACAAGTTTTGAAGACCGAGAGACATTCGGCTTTTAACTGAGACGTCACTGAAGAAAGCGTGATCGGTCGCTACAGACCTCACAGACGTAAACACAGCACAGAACGAATTCTCCTTGTATGAACAACGATGAGGGAAAGGCGTTAAGTGTAAACGGGTGACTCGGTTAGAATTGTGTTGCACTTTCTCTTAGTTAGGCACATTTTCACGAAGTCGCTTTATTCTTTCTTAATAACATACTTCAAACGTGTAACCAATCGCATCTTTCGAGAACAGCTTCGTGGATTCATTGCCAAGGCGCACAAAAAACAATGTTTAAATTTGTGCCACAAAGACCTGTGTTAACTTCATCCATTTCGTATTCCGGGAAACACCGCATGTTTGTACGCATTGGCGCAGGTCTTGTCGCCTGTGCCTTATCTTTACTGGTGTACTCAGTCGACGACGTATGTGGCAAGAGAAAATTTTGATTATGCAAGTCCGTCAGCGATGCTGCAAATTATGCGCAAGCATCACCAGCAATTTTCTCTCGAAACCGCTTGAAGCATAGTGTACTGAAGTACACGGGAAAGCATCACACTAAACGGCATCAGAAAACACGCGCTTGCTGCTAAATTCAAAATACACAGGGTGGGCAAAAGAAAGCTTGCCCGGGAAGTATTTATGAGACTCACGCGGAACTGACCGTTGTTAATGAGCTTGAGGACAGCCCATGACAGAAAGTGCTTGGAATCGTGATTTAGAAGCACAGATTTGTAGCTGTTACATGTATGCGTGTGTTGTTACGTTTGAGCGACCAGTTTAATGTAACACAACATGATGTTCACGATAAAACAACGCATGATAGTTGTCGAGAATTATGCAAAGCGCAATTCGTGAAAAATTGCATGGAACTATTTGCGCAAGAGTTTAAGACTGGAAGTGTTTTGGTAAAGTCTTCAATGCAGTTTGGTAAATGGATTGCAGCGCTGCATATATGTCAAAGGTGGCCGTTTCCAGCATCTTCTGTGATGTTCATTAACAATGGTCAATCCCGAGTCAGTCTTGTTGTGAAGTAACTTCTTCCTGCGGTTACACTCGCGTATATGTTCACACACATCCTCCTGATTTTCCCCTATCAATCTCTCTGTCCACCTCATCCTCCCACCTCCAACTGTCCGTCTTCTCCGCCCCATACCTCTGACCAAATCTTCGTCCTCTCCCTCCATCCATATCCTCCCCCTCTCTCTATCCACCTCCTCCTGCTTCCTCAGTCCCTCCCCATCTCCTTCTCCTCCTCCCTCACTGTCCATCTCCTTGTGCCCCAACTTTCTTTCTGTCTCCTCCCACCCCAATCTTACTATCCATCTCTTCCTGTCCCCCCTACTCCCAATCCCCTCCTCCTAATCTCTCCCTATCCATCTCCTGTCCACCTCCCACTATCATCTCCAGCATCAATCTATCCATCTCCTATTGTAAGCTCAGCCTATCCATCTCGTCATTCACATCTAAATATCCATCTTCTTCTCCACCTTCCTCTCCCATCTCTACCTGTCCATAATCTCTTGCCCCTTCTACCGGGTGTTATGAAAAGCAGGCCAATAAAGCAAGATGATACTGCTCTGAAAGAACACACTTTCATGTGGAGCCACTTACACGTTTAGGGAAGGAAAACTTATTCTTACCCCTGACATGTATGCTGCCCTGCAGAGCACTTTGATTTGGCAGGACGATAATATTACCACACATCATGCCTGTCATGCAGCACAGCCTATTTGCCAGGGATTGGAAAAACATATTTTTGCCCTATCTGCACTGCTATTGGAATTATGAAATTATAAACCCCACAGTGCTGATACTTATGTTGCCTAGTGTTTCTGTTCCAAATTTGGTTGAAATCGATCAAAGGGTTTGGGAGGAGATTCCAAAAATACACACATGCACTCTGCTTTACATATATATATCAGCAATAAATACCAAGACTACTAAAGGCATAACTCATTTGCAACGATTGCTGTAGGTGGCCTCTTAGGGCAAAGAACAGAAGACAAATGACTAGTACTCCTAAGCAATCATAACCAATTTATTTAAATACATCTCCCTAGTATCACAGACTAAGGTGATGAAGAGTAGTAGAAATAAGAGTAACGGCTTGCATAATATTAAAATTGGGAAAGACACAGTAGCAGGAGTGATAGAGTTCTACATAGACTGTAAGATTACTCAGGGTGGCCAATGAAGGAAGATAGTAAACGTAGATTATCACAAGTGAAGAGAGCTTTCTTCAGTAAAAATGCTGAACTAGTGTCAGATGATTATATGACTGAGGAAACTGAACTGTTGAAAACGTGGAGAAAACGACACTGGAACTATTTTAAATGTCGTGCTACTGAAGGACGTTAAAAATTAAGCAGACACAAACTACAAAATAAGTAAGTAGTGTTGAATGAACTGCAACAGGAACCCGAACAACAGGGGAATGACATACCAGGACACGTGTTACAACTCTGAAATGTTGCAGTTATAATGGCTAGTTACTAGCCGAAATCTATATTTCCTTTAATAAAGTCTGAAAGGAAAAGACGACTGATTGCAGTGCTCCATCATTTTGAAAGTCATATCCCAGTCGCTGAGAGCCGGCCGATGTGGCCGGGCGGTTCTAGGGGCGACAGTCTGGATCCGCGTGACCACTACGGTCGCAAGTTCGAATCCTGCCTCGGGCATGGATGTATGTGATGTGGTTAGGTTAGTTAGGTTTAAGTAGTTCTAAGTTCTAGGGGACTGATGACCTCAGATGTTAAGTCCCATAATGTTCAGAGAGCCAGTCGCTGAGCACATTGCACGTTCCTAAAGGAAGGTAACTTGGTAAGTACTACAAAGAACAACTATGAAAGAATTCTACAGAAGGCTCATATCTGAAGAAGGGAATGGTTAGTGGGCAACTGCTATGGTATCCAGGAACATTTAATAGTAATAGCACAGTAGTAGTATTTAGTAGTTTTATTCAACGGTGGATTACTTTGACAAGGATATTGGACATGTTACGGTACTGCAGTTGAAGAACAAGGGAAAAACCTAATTCATATACATACGAAAAACATATCAAACAAGTATTGTTTAGCTACCATGGAGACATTAACTGGCATAAATTATTTAGATACAAAACGCACTACATCCTTTTTAAATAGCATCCTAAATTTTTATTCGGTAATCCACTTCCTTTCCTCAAGACCTGATGACAAACGTATCACAGTGTACCACTCACGTAAACATCAGGTCAATAAAACAATAGCCGCGCGTTGTGAGGCTCCTTGTCATGGTCCGCGCGGCTCGCCCTGTCCGAGGTTCGAGTCCTCCCTCGGGCGTGGTTTTGTGTGTCGTCCTTAGCGTAACTTAGGTTAAATTAGCTTAATCAGTGTGTAAGTTTAGGGACCGATGACCTCAGCAGTTTGGTCCCATAAGACCTTACCAAAAATTTCCAAATTTCCAATAAAACAAATTTGAAGCAATAGAGATTTGGATATGCCGAACAGCCATGAAAATATCGTGGGCTGCCAGAAAATCTAATGAACAAACAGAAAAATAAATTCAAGAGGAAAGGATATTGATGAACATGATACAGATAAGAAAAACATTCCTTGTTCTAATGTATTCCCAGTGGCCTTTAACAAACGTTTTATGTAGTTATTTCTTCCAACACGACGCCTATTTCCAGAATCTATTTCACAGTGTAGTGTACGATTATGTGAAACTTCCTGACAAATCTGTGCGTAAGAACGTGGCATGAACTACACATAGGCCCTCTTGCGTACCTTTCTGGACGTCTAGTCTCTCTACTGCACACGCAGCCGAAGTGGTTAAGGTGACCGCTCGTGATAAGCTCGCAGTCCGGATCCGGGAACAGTACATCTATATCCAACACAGCTGATGCTTAAATATTTGCAGTCAGCGAATTTTTTTTTTCAAATTGAAATTGAAAGTGTTGTCCACAGTGAAAGTTGTGAATGTGAACATCTGCAAGGTGCTGATCGCGAAGAAATCATGATTTACGGAATTAAGTAGTTCATCCACATGACAAGAATTGGTTTTGTGAACTTATATATTGTCTGAATAAAATTTACATGACAAAACAACATTAAGAACATATAGATAGATAGGTAGCATAACAGGCCTCTGTTTTTGCTTCATGTAACTAGGGATTTCGTGCTACAGGTTGTTTGTTTAGAATGACTGAGGTTCTTTATCTAAAGAGCTATAAAAAACTAATTTTCTTAATATATTGTCAAGCACACTCGTTTCAAAATTTCATACATAAGTTAATCTCTGCCTTCAGTTTCGAACTCGGACAAATTCTAACATGCGTAACAGTACAGTACAACTCCTAAATATATTCACAAGTTTCAGCTTTGATATTCAATCTGTAGCGAGATAAAACTGAAATTTACTTTTTAATGGATCATAAGAATCACCCAAAAATATTCAGAACTCTATACATTAGTTTTTGGCCTCGACTGTAAGAAAAGCGAGAAGCGGAGTTGTCCATCTTTGAAGAGCTTCTCAGATCGTTCAATCACCACAATTTTCGTATGGAAACCACAAATAATCAAAAGGGGAGGGCGTGCGTGAATAGAATTAGCGGTAACATCAGGTGTTTCGAGCTCATGTTAAGAAATCTGTGTACGACACACAAGACAAACAGAAGCTGGGGAGAAAAGCGCAATTTCCTACGTGGCTGCCTTGCTGGCGTAAGCGCACTCCGAACACAATTGGTAACGCTTTCAAAGTGCAGTTTTGTGGCCTTGTGTGACAGCTTCGTAAGTCTTGGGCGTTAA
Source organism: Schistocerca americana (assembly GCF_021461395.2). NCBI lineage: Eukaryota > Metazoa > Arthropoda > Insecta > Orthoptera > Acrididae > Schistocerca > Schistocerca americana. The sequence continues at coordinate 371,304,313 of NC_060126.1, forward strand.
GTAAGAAAGTGAAGTGGACATTAACACGAAACTGGCTTTGAACAACAGGCCTTTACCATGCACGGTTCTGTTTCCTCTGCTAACAACTGCCCATTGAACTGACCACCAAGTCGTTTCACAGCAGACATAATTTAGTGTAAATTTACATATTGGAAAGGGGGGCAGTGAATTTCGATACTGAAACGGAGGGTGAGGAGGGGGGGGGGGGTCAGTCGGAGATAGAACGCTACAGCATTTACTAGCAGAACCACTAAGCCCCACAAAAATCCACAACAGTGAAAATCTTCAGACTGTGAGTATTTGATATAATAACAAATACCCACTGGAAGAGAAATAGTTTTTTATCTCAGTGAGTACCAAGTTCTTGCCGTACAGCATTCTGATACGGTTGAGTATCGCGACACTATGAACATTTCCATACTTTGTCTTAGTACACGGATGGTAGTGCCATTTACACATGAAAATAATCTTTCGGTAAATGTGCAAAAATCATGCCCTTACTGCAGGAAACTGGTCGTTTATTTACGTCCTAGACTGAATATGAACGACTACGCAGATTTCAACAATATTATGAGAAGGAAAGTTGCTATTCACCATATAGCAGAGGTGCTGAATCGCAGATAAGCACAACAAAAAGACTTTCATACTTGGCCAAACAAAAAGACTTTCATACTTGGCCAATGGCCTTCGTCAACAATAGACACACATAAGCGCGCGCGCACACACCACACACACACACACACACACACACACACACACACTCACGCAAACGCAACTCACACACACGACTGCAGTCAATAATTCAAATAATGAGGAAATTATGGCATTACATTTCTGCATATTGCAATAAAATTTATTTTTCGCAGATCGGGAGTTTGCTATTGATAGCAAAACCAAATTTAAAACTGCGACTAGCCGAGCAACCATAGGCGACCGCACGAGGGGGAGGGCGCAATGGCGGCGGCAAGAGGGGGGCACGCATTTCTGGCAGTGAATGCTGTCACCCCAGCAAACGTAGATTTAACGTTGCTGGGCGCGATGGGAAGCACTACGACTTAAACAATCACTACACATCTGGTTTTTTTACTGTCACACTGTTCACGGGAAATTACGCGCTAGAAGAGAGGAAAATAACTGAATTTTCAAGATCTGGGAGACTACCTCGTCAGGAATTAGGGACTGCTTAAACTGTATAGCTTTGGGCGGAGCATCACATGCAGTCATAGAGCTACGAATTCTTCAGTCCATTTGGCATGGGCGCACAGTAACGTGACAAACTAGGGAGGCGAGGATTTACTTTCTTTGCCCGCCCGGTTGGCCGTGCGGTCTAACGCACGGCTTTCCGGGCGGGAAGGAGCGCCTGGTCCCCGGCACGAATCCGTCCGGCGGATTTGTGTCGAGGTCCGGTGAGCCGGCCAGTCTGTGGATGGTTTTTAGGCGGTTTTCCATCTGCCTCGGCAAATGCCGGCTGGTTCCCCTTATTCTGCCTCAGTTTCACTATGTCGGCGATTGCTGCGCAAACAAGTTCTCCACGTACGCGCACACCACCATTACTCTACCACGCAAACATAGGGGTTACACTCGTCTGGTGTGAGACGTTCCCTGGGGGGTCCACCGGGGGCCGAACCGCACAACCCTGGGTTCGGTGGGAGGCGGCGGAGGGGTGAAGTGGACTGCGGTAGTCGTCGTGGGGTTGCGGACCACTGCGGCTGCGGCGGGGACGGAGCCTCTCCGTCGTTTCTAGGTTCTCGGTCAACATAACATAACATAATATAACATACTTTCTTTAGTCCAACTCTGCTGAAAGTCGGGTCAGCTGGTCAATTCGAGGCTGGTTCTCAGAGGTTTCCCGTGTTCATCTATTCTTATACTGGCCTAGGGTTACGTTTTCGCCAAGCATCCCAAAACATGTAGCTTTCAGTTTTAGTTATACTAGTCAACAAAAAATTTAAAAAGCTTGAAAATAACGTAATAATCCATTAAGATGTTAAGTTTTGTAAGCACAGAAAGTATTGTAACTGGCATAAAATTTGTATAAGCCAAGTGACATTTGGTAATTTTTGTTGACAGCGGACAGGATTAACTTAAAATGCAAATATTTTAGGTTAGCTTTAACCGCGACTGTTATTGATGTCGAATGAAACAGCACGTTTACTGTAACCAGACACTGTGTAATTTATTTCCACAACGCGTTTCAAAGCTTTTAACCTCCACCACGAGCTGCATTTAAGCGTATTAATATGATTTGTGTGTTGTGTTGCTGCGGATGCCTCTGCGGGCAGTGAATTTATTGCTAGAGTCGTGTAGTACTTACACGTATTAATAGAAGGGAACGTTACGTACACTACGATTTGGGTCTGGAAGTTGTTCACGGAAGCATACATCTCTGTGTGTTCAAGTTAATTATAAATTAATACCGCTTTCATTGGTCAGCAAATGACAAGCTGCCTATCACAGACAAGCTCAGCATGGTGAACCGTTTATACGTACCCACGCAACGGTCGGTTCGTGACGTCATCAAACCGCTGCCTAATTGACGGCAGTCCCAAAGTCAGCGTGACACCGCGATCTTACCTAGCCGTCTGATGACGTCACGAACCTCACGTGCGTGGATACGTATAAGCGTTTCAGCTTACTGAGTTTATTTGAGATAGTAACTGCTTTCTGAGTTGTTAAAGCCATTGACGATTTCTCCAGTATTGGAAGACGAAACACTAGGCAGAGAAACATGCCTTGGAATACGACCTAATGCCTGTAGAGCAAACATTACCAGGGAAACATCGTATTGTCCACGAATATGAAACGAGAGCGTGCCAGGCCGCAACAATAGCCCGCGAAAATTCACACAAGGGAACTCAAGTGTCGCGCAATTTGCTGCCTGTACAGCGTGATTTCCTATTACAGGCTTATAGTGGTTGTAGAGGATACTTAGTAGATGAAGTTTTGGTAAGGAACCCATATCAGGAAATTTATTGTTTGTATGTAAAATCAGTTTGACGATCGGATCACCTGTACACATATGGCGGAAACAGTGAGCTTCTGACCTGTGGGCTGTAGAAACACGTAACGTAGGCGATGTGTCGAATACTTGTCCTTGGGTTCTCTCCTACGTGACGGACGTCCTATTCAAAGTCGAGAGTGCAACACTACCGTGGAGCACCAAAGCCGACCCTCCTACATCTACATCTACAAGGATACTCTGCAAATCACACTTAAGTTCCTGGTAGAGCGCTCATCGAATTACCTTCACAGTAATTCTCTATTACTCCAATCTCGAACAACGCGCGAAAAAAAAAAAAAAAAGAACACCTACATTTTCCCGTGCGACCTCTGGATCCCTTTATTTTGTTACGACGATCGTTTTTCCCTATGTAGGTCGTCGTCAACAAAATGTTCACACATTCGAAGGAGGAAGTTGGTGATTGAAACTCCGTGACAAGATTCCACCGCAACGAAAAACGCCTTTGTTTTAATCATGTGCACCCTAAATCCTGTATCATGTCAGTGACTCTCTCTCCCCTATTTCGCAGTAATACAAAATGTGTTGTTCTTCCTTGAAGTTTCCCGATGTACTCCGTTAATCCTATCTGGTACGGATCTCGGATCATGCAACAGTACTCTCAAAGATGACGGACAAGCGTAGTGTAGGCAGTCTCTTTAGTAGATCTGTTACTTCTTAAAAGTGCTCTGCCAATAAAACGCGTTCTTTGGTTTGCCTTCCCCAGACATTTTCTGTGGGTTCTGTCCAATTTATGTAGTTTGTGATTGTAATTGTAATTCCTAGGTATCCAATTGCAATTCACGGTCTTTAGATTTGACTGATTTATCGTGTAACTGAAGTATAAAGGATTCCTTTTAGCACTCGCGTGGATGACCTCACACTTTTCATTGTTTAGGGTCAGTTACCACTTTTCGCACCATACAGTTATCTTTTTTAAGTCGTTTTGCAATTTGATCTTCTAATGACTTTACTAGACTAAACGACAGCATCATCTGCAAACAATCTAAGATGGCTGCTAAGATTGTCTCCTAAGTTATTTATACCCATAAGGAACACCAGAGTGCCTATTAATACTACCTTGGGGAACGCCAGATATTACTTCTGTTTTACTCTATGACCTCTCGTGAGCTACGACGAACTGAGGCCTCTCTGACAGGAAATCACGAATCCAATCACGTAACTAAGACGATTTCCATAAGCACGCAATTTGATTACAAGCCGCTTGTCAGATATCAATTTGAAATCCCTTGTCAATAGCACTCAACACTGCGTGTGAGCATAGAGCTAGTTGTGTTTCATAATAACGATGTGTTCTAAATCCGTATTGACTGTGTCAATATACCGTTCTCTTCGAGATAAGTCATAATGTTCGAACACAATATATGTTCTAAAATCCAGCTACATATCGACGTCAGCGATATGGGCCTGTAATTTAGTGGATTATTCCTAGTGCCTTTCTTGAATACTGGTGTGACCTGTGGAACTTTCTAGTTTTCGTGTACGGACTTTTGGTCGAGCGAGCGGCTGTATATGACTGTTAAGTTTGGAGCTATTCCATCAGAATACTCGGAAAGGAAACTAATTGGTATAGAATATGTAGCGGAAGACTTGCTTTTATTACGTGATTTAAGTTTCACCACTATTCAGAGGCCGGCCGCGGTGGCCGTGCGGTTCTGGCGCTGCAGTCCGGAACCGCGGGACTGCTACGGTCGCAGGTTCGAATCCTGCCTCGGGCCATTTTTGAACTACTCAGAGGAAATCTACTTCTAAGTTACTCATTTTGGCAGCTGTTCTTGATTCGAATTCTGGAATATTTTCTTCGTCTTCTTTAGTGTAGGAATTTCGTACGGCTGTGTTTAGTAACTCTGCTTTGCCAGCACTGTCATCGATAGTACAGGATGACAGTTACTGAACTACATGAAATAAAACCGTCATAACTTCTGAACGGTTTGCGTTAGGACGTTCAAACTGCACGGTTGACCGCGTGGCATGATGGGAATTTGTATGGTTTGGTCTAGCGACCAAGCCCACTTGTATTTGAATGAGTTCGTCAATAACCAAAATTGGCGCAATTGGGGGAGTGAGAATACGCATTTCGCTATCGAGAAGTCTCTTCAGCCTCAGCGGGTGGCTGTGTGGCGTGCAGTTTCCAGTCACGGAAATCGGTGTTATATTCCTTGATGACACGGTGACTACCGAACGGTACGTGAATGTTTTGGAAGATGATTTCATCCCCATTATCCGAAGTGACCCTGATTTAGACAAGATGTGGTTCATGCAAGGCGGAGCTCGACCCCATTGAAGCAGAAGAGTGTCTGATGCCCTGGAGGAGCACTTTGGGGACTGCATTCTGGCTCTGGGGTACCAAGAGGCAACTGGCATGGGCCTCGATTGGCCACCATACTCTCCGGATCCAAACGGACGTAACTCCTTCTTGTGGGGCTATATTAAAGAAAAGGTGTACAGCAATAACCCCAAAACCATTGCTGAGCGGAAAACAACCATTCAGGAGGTCATGGGCTGCATCGATTTTCCGACGCTTCAGCGGGTCAGTGCAGAATTTCGCATTTCATATGCCTCACATCATCGCCATTGATGGGAGGCATATCGAACATATGATAATCTACATCCGAATAGTAGTGACGTTTACATGTTGAATAAAGTGTGTGCACGCCTTAGTTTTTAACTAATTTCCGTTTTTACATATAGTTCAATAACTGTTACACTGTATTTCCATTTCTACTGCGCAAAGAAGGCACTGATTGCGTCTTGCCGCTAATGCTCTTCACATAGGACGACAATCTCCTTGAATTTTCTTCCAGGTTTCCAGACAAAGTTTCGAACGTACCAGTTCCTCGAAGCCGTTGTTGTAGTCGGACTAAGGTGTTCGTGACGTCATAATCACAGAGGGACTCACGAGGGCGCCCAACGTGAATCGATCTTCCAACTAATTTATGTCCAATTGGTACACTTCTGGACATGGATTCCTTGTAAAAACTTAATCTACTATGTCCCCTCTACAGCCCCTAGAACTTGTAATAAGAATTTTGAATCGCCCTGTACACTCCTGCATTGTTGACTCTTCAACAGTTTCTTCTTAACATGTTGATACTAATGAATACGCTCCCTTTTACTGTATTTTGATTACAGAGATTAAGCCATACATCTTCTAAAACTTACGAGAAACCTGACCCTTCCATGTTAGAAGGACTGTATGTATATTACAGCCTTTCTCTTTGTTATGGAGCTATTTTCGCAGAAGCAAAAATGTTTGATGCAACAGGCCGAATAAATCGTTATTACTCTGTAAGTAGCCACTGGAAACCACACGTTCCTTATACCAAAATAATCCGAAAGTATCCATGAACGACCTCTAAAATTTTGTTGATGTGGTTCGTGTGGTGTCACCGCCAGACACCACGCTTGCTAGGTGGTAGCCTTTAAATGGGCCGCGGTCCGTTAGTATACGTCGGACCCGCGTGTCGCCACTATCAGTGATTACAGACCGAGCGCCGCCACACGGCAGGTCTAGAGAGAAGCACTCGCGCCAGTTGTATAACCGACTTTGCTAGCGATGGTTCACTGACAAAATACGCTCTCATTTGCCGAGACGATAGTTAGCATAGCCTTCAGCTACGTCATTTGCTACGACCTAGCAAGGCGCCATTACCAGTTACTATTGATACTGAATCATGTACCGTCAAGAGCGACGCTCATCATTAATGGATTAAAGTTAAGTATTCCACCAGCTACGTCCGTTTTTTCTAAATTCTAATTTCCTTGTCCTGTTCCTGACCCTGCGTGAGCTGAAACGCGTGCCTTTCGGCTTCCTCTAGTAACACGGTGTTGGCTCTCCTGCCAACCACAACAATTCGGGTCCACCATTTAGAATGCGACAGGTCGCGTCCTCGGTAATTGAACATTGCAGCTGCCAGACAATAAATCAGAAGGTCCGGGGTTCGGTTCGATCCCCAGGAAGTCCAAGAACTTTTTTCTGTCGTTTATAACCTATGGCAATGATTTGTGAATGAAAAATGCCGAGCCGTATTGTAGATTGGAGTCCACGCTAAATTGCAGGTCTCTCTGTAACTGGCTTGCCAAGTTAGTTAGTAGGCCGGTCGAAGAAATGGAATACAACACCTCCTAGACGCGGATCTAGGTGACGGATTATGTGGGTTATGACGCCCCTCAGTATAAAACAAAAAACAAAACAAAAATACTTACTCGATTTCCTAAACCTTAGATAACTTCCAGAGAATAAATTAGCATACTAGCCTTCCGTGCTTCTAAAATGACAAGAAAATAGGGGAAATTACAAGCTCTTTTTAGCACAGAATACCTTTTATTTACTTGCCTGTGGATTTGCGGCTTGGTCGCCGGGAGGAAACATTCCAATCAGGAGGCACTGAGAAACTATGGGAAGTTGGCTAATGCAAGACAGTAAGAAAAATACCCTCTACTGATGAAGACACAACCAAGACTTGCTTTCAAGAACGTGGGCGGAAAGAAACTGCGTTCTCCCCATATCTACACCTGCGTAGTCATAGCTGCAGGCCTGTGTTCACAATCTTAGTGCTACATGAAGTAGACATAATGGTGCGTCCGCACTTCGATATTAAATCGATAAATTAAGAATTTTTTCTTGAAAAATAATCCTTAAATTATGTGAATGACAAATGTACTTCTCAACCTTTCGTATAAATACTTTTTAAGATATCTATGTCACAATTAAAGTGCAGCTAGTCACAAAGGTCCAGCGTGGGCTCTAATTACCGAATGGTAGCGAATGTAAACCGTTAATGTGCAACCGATTTACGCTGGAAAAAAAATTAGTTCTAATTTTGGCCACCAGGTGCAAATCTGGCGATGTGAATGTGAGAAAGACGCATAAATATATTTCACCATATAATGGATTACGAGCAAGACATCGGCACAAAATGTCGAAGAAGTGAGAAAGACATATTGCCGCTTTTTTTACGAGTTTTCACCACCGCTTACACAACTTGTTCAACATAAGCACCGGAAACGTCGACGAGATTCTGTGCAGTGCCAGATTTGCATCTGGTGGCCAAAACTGGAACTAAATCCGTTCCGCATTAACGTATTAGCGTCTCTACCAAGTTTCGCTGCCATACGATAATTACAGCACACGCTGGACCTGCGTGAGTTGCTGCACTTTAATTATAACCAGCCAGTATTTCTCTGAACTGCAGTTTCTTGGAGTTGTGCTGAAGCAATGTACTAAGCACTGCTGTAATGAAATTACAATAATTATTAAAGTCCTACGCGCGAGAGGGAAAGAGGGGCCAGCAACAACCTTGATCACCTGTTCCAGCCCTCCACCCTCAAGACCGAACCCTAGATTCACGGGTAGCTGTCGTTGGCGTCTATAACAAAACTGAAAATTAGTAATCTCAAAGAAGTGGGGGAGAGGAGAAGCAGAGAGCGTATTATATAGTTTATCTACATTTTCGTCATATGCACCAAAATACTCGTTGGAGACTTGCCCATAACGTAATACATAAATACTGAATTTACACGAAGTTCTAGCTGTTATAAAGAAAAGTGCGTTAAATATGGCCAGATTCGTTAAGGTAAAGAAACATCAGGCTACGTCACATATCACTTTGTTACGACAGTTTTTGTTTCGCATTCACATCCTTTAACTTCACCCGTTCACAGCCGGCCAAAGTGGCCGTGCGGTTAAAGGCGCTGCAGTCTGGAACCGCAAGACCGCTACGGTCGCAGGTTCGAATCCTGCCTCGGGCATGGATGTTTGTGATGTCCTTAGGTTAGTTAGGTTTAACTAGTTCTAAGTTCTAGGGGACTAATGACCTCAGCAGTTGAGTCCCATAGTGCTCAGAGCCATTTGAACCATTCACCCGTTCACAACCAGGCATATCTGACTTATCAGGAGAATTGAAAAACAATGCGGGTGTCTTTGGAGACATAACTCATTTCTTTCCAAAAACTGAAAAGGTATTCTGATGCCGTAGAATTATGCTACTCACTTCATCCTTGCAAAAAATGAGAAACTAAAAAAATAATTTATTAAGAAAGTTCTAGGTGCCGAATCAGCGGACTGAATTGCAGTTGGAAGTTGTAATACGAAAGATTTTCTTTGAAGAGCCATTTACACTCATGCACGACGTTGTATTTGTGATGACAGAAATACACCAGTAGTGTTTTAACTAGTACAACTGTAGTCATCAAAAACCATTACTCGTACCTTTTAAATGTTTGCAAGAGAATAACAAAATTAAATTCTCGAAAATATCCTTCAGTACTGACATCTCTTTCTTACACGGCTCCATTCTTGAGATCAGATGTTGCAAAGTTTGTTGTGTTTTGCAACTGAAAAAACGTGGTTCATCTTTCAGAGGAACTACAGGATGGCATACATCAGCAAGGGTCTTTCCCCTTTTGAATGCACTTGGAATTTTTTTCATTGTTCTGCTTCAGAGTAAGAATTTTAATAGCTATTTGAGATGGATGAGTATGTGATACTTTGATCGTACAGCTTTTACCTTTTTCGTTGTGTTTGAAACCCAAATTATTTCGCTCCATTACATGTAAGTTTTATTTCTACAAACAAAAGCTTATCTATACTCGACTTACCACACAAACCTTACATCAATTAAATGAAGGCGACCTTAACACATGCTACTTAGAACTCCAGAGGTGAGCAAAGACCACAGTCATAATAAACAATGTTTGAAAAATTTCCTCTTTGATTTGGCACTTGGAACGAGTCTAGGAACAAGCAGCAGGGTACCGAGAACACAGCACCAAGGAAAAAGCGTTTCGTGAAAATATGGCACTTACCAAGATATGCCTCAGCAATAGACACCGCGCGAAAATTTGAACCATAATTCCGATAGTAAAGGTCACTTTCTTGCGATTCACAAATGCAGTGTTCATGTGTCATTAAAGGGGCGTAGCGCTATTTAATCATTAAAGTCATTGTTGTACGTACTTTCTTTGGATTTTAAAGCTGACACTTTAATGTGAAGTACATTTGAGGAGATGCGTTATTCTTCAGCGCGAACGACATGATTAAATTGTACATCGAAAATCATTACTTTGTTTCATAATAATTCTTCAGTTACTCAGGTTTTTTATTCATTTTGATTCGCATATACACGGTGTCCCAAGGAACGATCATTAGAAACAAAAAAAAAAAATCCAGTAAACATGTGCTCTAAAATACGTACGTTAAAAGCTATGAGCACAACTTCGTCTTTGATAATGTGAAGTAAATCTTTTCTACTGCAAGTTCTTTGTTGTACGCATTCTGAGATGTGGTAGTATGGACCAAACAACAAAAATGTCCAGTACACATGGCATATAGAATTCATACTTTAAGAACTACGAGCACTTGTTCAGTAGAAGAGAACTGTTTCACAGTATCTAAGATGAAGAAGTGCGTACAGTTCTTAAGGTATGTATTTCAGACACTATTTTGCTTCGAATGATCATTCCTGACATAGCCTTGAGTATGCACCGTTTCTTCGGAGCACTTTATATCGCTGCAGAATCTTAATATGACAACAAAATAATACTGAATATAAATGTACGTGAGTTTCATATATTACGTCCTCATACACTGAAACGCCAAAGAATATGGTATAGGCATGCATATTCAAATACAGAGATATGTACACCGGCAGAATACGGTGATGCGGTCAGCGACGCCTATATAAGACAACAAGTGTCTGGCGCAGTTGTTAGATCTGTTATTGCTGCTACACTGGCAGGATAAGAAGACTTAAATGAGTTTGAACGTGGTGTTAAAGTCGGCGCACAAGCGGTGGGACACAGCATCTCCGAAGTAGCGATCAAATTGGGATTTTCCCGTACGACTATTTCATGAGTGTACCCTGAGTATCAGGAATCCGGTAAAACGCCAAATCTCCGACATCGCTGCGGCCGGAAAAAGATCCTGCAAGAACGAGACCAACGACGACTGAAGAGAATCATTCAACTTGACAGTAGTGCAATCCTTCCGCAAATTGCTGCAAATTTCAATTCTGGGTCATCAACAAGTGTCCGCGTGCGGACCATTCAACGAAACATCATCGATGAGCTTTCGGAGCCGAAGGCGGACTCGTGCACCCATGATGACTGCACGACACAAGACTTTACGCCTCGTCTGGGCCCGTCAACTCCGACATTGCACTGTTGATGACTGGAAACATGTTGCCTGGTCGGACGAGCCTCGTTTCTAATTGTATCGAGCGGATGGACGTGTACGGGTATGGAGACAACCTCATGAATCCATGGGCTCTACATGTCAGCAGGGGACTATTCAAGCTGGTAGAGGCTCTGTAATGGTGTGGGACGTGTGCAGTTGGGGTGGTGCCGGACCCCTGATACGTCTAGATGCGACTCTGACAGGTGACACGTATGTAAGCATCCTGTCTGATCAGTTGCATCAATTCGTGTCCATTGTGCATTCCGACGGACGGGCAATTCCAACAGGCCAGTCCAACACCCAACACGTCCAGAATTGCTACAGAGTGGCTCCAGGATTTTAAACACTTCCGCTGGTCACTAAACTCCCCAGACATGAACATTATTGAGCATTTCTGGGGTGCCTTGCAATGTGCTGTTCAGAAGAGATCTCCACCCCCTCGTACTCTTACGGATTTATGGTGTCAATTCCCCCCAGCACTACGTCAGACATTAGTCGAGTCCATGCCATGTCCTGTTGCGGCACTTCTGTGTTTTCGCGGGGGCCCTGCACGAATTTCATAGGTGTACCAATTTCTTTGGCTCTTCAGTGTATTATTTACGATTTTTCACTTAGAATAACATATCCTCTAGAACAAGATTTCAAAACGTGTTGGGCAAGCATGTCCACCTCCCTCCTGCTATTACCCCGCGTATGGGAGGAGGCTCTGTACAGTACTTCGCGTTGGGGCTTTGGTGTACGTTCAGAAGGCCGTAACTACGTACTATCGCAGTCAGGGGCAAAATTTTCGAACGGTATCGATTGCTTAGCCTAATACCTTACACGTGTGCGTTTTTGGGTTCTGTGCCTCAACCCTTGTAGTATCGCTTTGTTGTCCCTGTGTCTGTCCGACTATTAGGAAGTATTTTTCTCTGGAACGAATAAACGTAATGAGTTCAAAATTTATGTCACGTATTAAGGTCTACGTGCCCTTGGCAGTGTAAAAATTTTAACTTTCTGAGTTAATCCAGTCAACAGATACGTGCATGTATGTCATATTTTCATACTCCCTAAACCAGTGATCAAAATCTATAGGGACACAAAATAATTAAATTTATAAAAACGCACCGTTTCACACTACAAGTAAAAGAAGAAAGTCGAAAATTGTTTATTTTTTAATTATATAACCCGAAAAGGATGATTATCATTTTTTATCCATTTGTCTGTCCGCCTGTTAAGACTCTTTTTTCTCTGGAACAGGTTGGCGTATGAAATTCAGATTTATGTCAGATTCTAAGGTCTAGGGCCCCTTGGAGAGTAACAGTTTAAAACCTCTAAGTAATTTCTGTCAAAAGTTCGGCCAATTATGTCACATATTTTGAAATTCACGAAGCTGCTCATCAAAATCTATAGGGTACTTCCCGTTAACGTACAATCATAAAATTAGGCGAGAAGGAAGGTTTCACGGTACAAGTAAGTGTACAAAAGTCTGAGAATTGTTTAATTGTAATTACGTCACACAAAAAATTACATTTTGTCATTAGAATATACATTGTATTCATCGCCCGTGAGAAGCGTAATTGACCAATATTACTGCATGGAAACACAAAATGTAAGTTGTAGTCAAGCCTTAGTAAGTAAATCAATAATATTTTATTGCATCTTCTACATCTGCATATGTACCAACGGCCTTGAGGCAGCGGTAACACCGGTTCCCTTCAGATCACCGCAGTTGAGCGCTGTCGGGTTTGGCTAGCATTTCCTCGTCTGCCCAGAGCTGTTCAAAATGGTTCAAATGGCTCTGAGCACTATGGGACTTAACATCTATGGTCATCAGTCCCCTAGAACTTAGAACTACTTAAACCTAACTAACCTAAGGACATCACACAACACCCAGTCATCACGAGGCAGAGAAAACCCCTGACCCCGCCGGGAATCGAACGCGGGAACCCGGGCGTGGGAAGCGAGAACGCTACCGCACGACCACGAGCTGCGAGAGCTGTTGGCAAGTAGGGTGCACTCACCCCTTGTGAGGCCAATTGACGAGCTACATTAGTGAGAAGTAGCGGTACCGGTCACGAAAACACAACGGCCGCGAGAGCGTTGTGTTGACCACATGCCCCTTCGTACACGGTGACGCCTAAGGGCTGTGGATGACACGGCGGCCGGTCGGTGACGTTGGGCCTTCAAGCCCTGTTCACCGAAGTCCCTTGCTCACTTCTTTTTGCATGTCGAGCCTAGTCTGACAAACCACAGCAGACATTTTAATACGATCTTGGAATTCTCAGTTCCGATATTTTGCAGTATCTCTATAGAAAACAAGCAAAAATCGTTGAGATTCTCGATTCGCAGGATATTTAACTTAAGCCCCTTTTTCTGTTGTGGGTAGGCAAGAGAGCCAACCCCGTGTTATTAGAAAAAGCTGAAAGGCACGCGTTTTAGCTCACGCAGGCTGACGTGAGGTCTGGAACAGGACAAGGAAATTAGACTTTAGAAAAAACGGACGTAGCTGGTGGAATACTTAACTTTAATCCATTAATGGTGAACGTCGCTCTTGACGGTACATGTTTTACAGTATCAATAGTAACTGGTAATGGCGCCTTGCTAGGTCGTAGCAAATGACGTAGCTGAAGGCTATGCTAACTATCGTCTCGGCAAATGAGAGCGTATTTTGTCAGTGAACCATCGCTAGCAAAGTCGGCTGTACAACTGGGGCGAGTGCAAGGAAGTCTCTCTAGACCTTCCGTGTGGCGGCGCTCGGTCTGCAATCACTGATAGTGGCGACACGCGGGTCCGACGAATACTAACGGACCGCGGCCGATTTAAAGGCTACCACCTAGCAAGTGTGGTGTCTGGCGGTGACACCACATTTTCACCATCGACTTTCTTGTCTCAATTAACCGCTCGGGACGAGTGAGTTTACTGCAGCGCTCCTGGCGTTTTATTCCTGTACTAAGTCTCGTCTTTTTCGAGTAGTCATTTTTGTTTACACGTCAGCGGCAAAAGTGCTTGTGTTGTGAGATATGTCTACTGGTGGTTTGACATCTGAACGGCGATAGTGAGGTTATGAGGAGCTATCCTTCATTCACAAAAAAATCGAAGTGTAGTAACAAAATTTAGCAACAAGCAACGACAATAGAGTTTATTAATGGGGTTTGGGGGTTATTTTTGGGGGAGGAGATCAGACAGCGAGGTGATCGGCCTCATGGGATTAGGGAAGCACTGAGAAGGAAGTCGGCCGTGTCCTTTCAAAGGAACTAGCCCGGAATTTGGCTGCACCGATTTAGGGAAATCACTGATCGTCGGACGCGGGATTGAACCGTCGTCCACCCGAATGCGAGTCCAGTGTGCTAGCCACTGCGCCACCTCGCTCGGTAGTTTATAAATGACAAAAGCAAAATGCATAATGGAATTTCTTGCCGAAGGTCATGTGGTTAATTGTTTACGATCCTGATAAGTTAAAGACTGACCGGCCGGAGTGGCCGTGCGGTTCTGGGCGCTACAGTCTAGAGCCAAGCGACCGCTACGGTCGCAGGTTCGAATCCTGCCTCGGGCATGGATGTGTGTGATGTCCTTAGGTTAGTTAGGTTTAATTAGTTCTAAGTTCTAGGCGACTGATGACCTCAGCAGTTGAGTCGCATAGGGCTCAGAGCCATTTGAACCATTCTTTTTGAAAGACTAGGAAATGTATCATCCAAACATTTCAGATTATACACATTTATTTTCTCGAGAAAATACACACATGCAAACGAAGCGAACAACACAACAAATAGTCCTTTTTGCTTTATCCTTTGCATTTGTTTTCTTGCTGAGTCCCAAATAACATCGAAAATTATTTTCTCGTCAAATAATTCTTACTTTTTTGACTGCTAAAATAATTTTCATTAGAACACCATTTATCAATTTACCTTTTTATTTACGCACACCACGAGCTTTCTCTCTGTAAAACGTAAATACCCTTTCGATTTAAGATATTTCAGCTCTTATAGGAGAACACTAGCAGGAAAGAGCGAGGTGGAGCAATGGCTAGCACACTGGACTCGCATTCGGGAGGACGACGGTTCAATCCCGTGTCCGGTCATCCTGATTTAGGTTTTCCGTGATTTCCCTAAATCGCTCCAGGCAAATGCCGGGATGGTTCCTTCGAAAGGGCACGGCCGACTTCCTTTCCTAATCCGATGAGACCGATGACCTCGCTGTCTGGTCTCCTCCCCCAAAAACAACCACCCAACTAGCAGGGAAAAAAAAATGCCAGAATCTTGTGCAGCTTTTCAATTTGCCGCGAAAACAAACCGAAGAACACAATAAAGATTAAAAAGACATAAAAGCACAAAATCCATTTCTATAATAGGAGCGAGCTCGGCCAGAATAGGTTAATTTCCAGTATTGGCAGACGCCGCCATAGTCCCCCGTTTCTGCGCATGCTCGTGTCCAGCGTACTCGAAAATTTACAACCCCTTACTCGACACAGTTTATAGACCGTTGACGTCATAAACACACCTGCGTGGTGATTGGTTGCTCGGGTGCTCGCAGGCACGAAAGGCGTACGCACTATGTATAGTCGATTCTGACTAGTAAGTCGCTCGAGTAAAACTGGCTTTAGACTTCGGGCTACAGGTCAGTCTCACCAGCGCCAAGATTTCAGCGAGAGGAGAGGGAGGGGGTGGGGGGGGGTGGGGAGGGGGGGATAGGCTGAGGGTTCACTACCACACTTTAACCAAGTGGCTGGCAGCGAGGGACACGTGGAGACATGAGGTGACCGTTCGGTGCTAGAGTAACTGCGACGTCCACAGATTCCTCGGAGTAGCCCCGCGAGCGTGCAGGTCGCGCGTCGTGCGGGCGGTAGCGCCTGCCGGCACATAACCTGTTGAGCGGCTCACAGCTGGGCGAAAGCTGGCTGCTACGTGCGCCGCCGGCACACGGCACACGGCAGCACCTATCGGCGTTCCGCTGTACACGGTCGCCAATTCTGACGGCCTCGCCAGACCGCAGCGGCAGGGCGACGCGGAAGATGTTGACAAGCACAGTAACACTAAGCGCCTCTCATTAATATTTCGGTATCAGACGATTACCGAACCTACGCTATATTTTGCTAACGTCACTGTAACACCTGATTGAAATACTGTAAGTTGGTTCGAAAACAAACGCGTATCTTCGCCAGCTAATCGCATGGAAAGGTCTCGATTCCTTTACGAGTAAGATGATACTGAACTGCCAGTTCCGGAATTTACCTGACATGCAAAGCAACTTTCGCAAAACGTTTGGCCGGTATTCAGAGATATTTATGTTTTATTTCTGGAGAACAGTATTCCAGTCAAATGTACTGTGGCTTGTTCTGTGTGTGTGTGTGTGTGTGTTACAGCACCAGGTGGTCCAAAAGTAACAGCCATAAAATCACAGATAGTTTTCACATAAATTTACTACGAGA
Source organism: Schistocerca americana (assembly GCF_021461395.2). Classification (NCBI taxonomy): domain Eukaryota; kingdom Metazoa; phylum Arthropoda; class Insecta; order Orthoptera; family Acrididae; genus Schistocerca; species Schistocerca americana. Next base: position 371,320,915 of record NC_060126.1, read on the forward strand.
CATGAGGAGGAGATTAGTCTTTAATGTCCCGCGAACAATGAGGTCATCAGAGACGGAGCACAAGCTCGGTTTAGGGAAAGATGGGGAAGGAAACAGCCCGTGCCTTTTCAGGCGTTTGCCAGAAGCAGTGTAGGAAAACTACGGAAACCCGAATCCAGATGGTGGGACGCAGGTTTGAACAGTTGTCGTCCCGAATACGAGTCCACAGTGCTAACTAGTGCACCACTTCGCTCGTTTATGGACGTGAGGAAATATGTTGCCTCAACGATGACTATTCCAACGGCACGTACAGTTGCGTAGAACATCTGACGTTTTCGTGCAAGTGCACTTAACACTTTCGTCAAGCAAGAGAGGGGGATGGTAGCTGCCATTACCGTCCGCCCCTCCCCCCTAACTCTCCTCCTCTTAAAAAAAAAAAAAAAAAAAAAAAAAAAAGGGTTGCACCATAAGAACTCGCACTTATCCCGCCAGACCGATAGATGCATCAGATCAGAATGAGTTAGGAGAAAGTCATACATAATGGAGACTGACTAGCAGCCAATGCATCGGGAATCATCTGCCGAGAAACCTCAAAACTATTTCGGCATCACAGGAGTCGAGTCCACATTCACGCTCCATTATTATAAAACTTGTGATTCCAACTCTGTCAAGTATACAGTGTGCAACTATCAGTGCATGGTCTCTCGCTTAGAATACAAACTGAGCTAATTGCTTTCAATCTAGTTAATCCAGAGAGTCGTCAAGCAAAATCAGTCATATTTCTTTGTGTTGCCTGGCTGAAGTGCAGTTTATTCCCTTAAATTTATAATTTGTGGAAACTGTTGTGCAGTAAACCTTAACGACATCTTTTATGATGATTTTTACGGTGGTTAACTTCAACTGTAATCTGTAGTAGAGACACGCCGAATCAAGAGTGACTTCCATTAAAAAAAATCTCCTGCTTTCGCCTTTCTATGAATATGGATGTACTGTACATAGTTTCTCCAGCTTTTGTTAAATTCTGTCAGTCCTGCGTAAAAAGATGATTCTTACTCATCTTCCGTATAGCACCCCTCAAAGAACGCAGAACAGTCTGTGTGCACTTATCGACGACTTATTTGCTTATTATGTTATGGCCGAAAAAGCGGTAGAATCTGCTAGGCAAATCCCCAAGCGCGCTATGCTAAATCTCGTACCAGTCGTGCACCGCCAGTGACTGTCATTGTAATTTCACTTCATTTCTCATCTCTTGCCTAAGGGTTTCATCAGACAAAACAACTGTACAGTATTATACCACGAGGAAGCTGAGATCTTTCTCTGCGCTAATATACAAAAGTAATTTATGTTCTTGACATCCATGTATCCTTATCTAGTTTCAGCTCCGTATAAGATGCAGGCGAGTTTGCACACAGCGTTCCAGTTGTGACCCTATGCAGCGTCCTAAAATTTGTCACATGATACAACCTTTTAGTCCTAGCGGTCTGCCTCACAAACGTATATTAATTGATAATAACCATCACAAACTGCTTCTTCGACCCATCGTTAACAAATCAATGCAGAAGGCCTTCCTTACTGTCATTGTAATGCAAGAGCTGGCAGAGCAACGCTAATAAAAACAATCGTTCCCGACATCGGTTGCACCTTAGTGTTAATACTTCTCCTAGCGCCTCAGAACTGACGTCCAGTTTCGCCACTCACGGATTCGAACACGCGGCGTGGAAGTCGCGTGGTGCATTTGACGGTTGCTAGGGAACAGTATCGCACAATAGCTCCATTCACTTCTCTGTTCTAAGTTACAGGCCGGCCGCGATGGTCTAGCGGTTCAGGCGCTCAGTCCGGAACCGCGGGACCGCTACGGTCGCAGGTTCGAATCCTGCCTCGGGCATGGATGTGTGTGTTGTCCTTAGGTTAGTTAGGTTTAAGTAGTTCTAAGTTCTAGGGGACTGATGACCACAGATGTTAAGTCCCATAGTGCTCAGAGCCATTTGAACCATTTTTTTTCTAAGTTACAGGCACGTAATTGTTTTTCTAGTCGGCAGAATAATGACGCTATAATAAAACAGCGGCACATGTAACAGGGGAAACAGTCAGTATCTCTTCCAGGTGTATCGTAACAACGACGTGGGGATATGAAGCTAGGACCTCAGCCAGAGGGGGACAGCAGCTGCGGCTACTCACCGTGTCCTGGTACACCTGACGGGCAGTCCTGCGCACGTTGTTCATGTCGCCGCCTCGCTGATGCAGCACGCACACACGCGAAATCACACACGCCCACGCAAGATCCGAACCAGCGATCAGCACGCGCGCCGTGGCACTACTGCCGGGTCGCCGCCATCGTCGGCGCGGCAACAGGTGCCCCCTCCGCCCAGCCAGGGTAGCCAACTGCGCGCCCGCAAAGGCACTAACCCGGTCACTCCTGAGCCCGAGCACGGCGTCGGAGCTGTCGCCGCCTGCGTTACTCCTGGTTGGATGCCACTCTCACGCTGACTGCCTCCAAATACTGCCTTCTTTCGCATCTCCCACAAAGCGAAAAGACATCACGTGCCACAAATGCTTCAGGCATTAATTGTATTATGGCCATTTAATGTTATCCAAGTGATGGGTCAGGAGAAAGAACCAGGTAAGTCAATTTTTTTGAACCTCGAGAAAAAGCGTTGTTATTGTCTGAACTGATTACACGAGTACACTACTGGCCATTAAAACTGCTAAACCAAGAAGAAAAGCAGATGATAAACGGGTATTCATTGGACAAATATATTACTCTAGAACTGACATGTGATTACATTTTCACGCAATTTGGGTGCATAGATCCTGAGAAATCAGTACCCGGAACAACCACCTCTGGCCGTAATAACGGCCTTGATACGCCTGGACATTGAGTCAAACAGAGCTTGGATGGCGAGTACAGGTACAGCTGCCCATGCAGCTTCAACACGATACCAACGTTCATCAAGAGTAGTGACTGGCGTATTGTGCGTTGCTCGGCCACCATTGACCACACGTTTTCAATTGGTGAGAGATCTGGAGAACGTGCTGGCCAGGGCAGCAGTCGAACGTTTTCTGTATCCAGAAAGGCCCGTACAGGACCTGCAACATGCGGTCGTGCATTATCCTGCTGAAATGTAGGGTTTCGCAGGGATCGAATGAAGGGTAGAGCCACGGGTCGTAACACATCTGAAATGTAACGTCCACTGTTCAAAGTGCCGCCAATGCGAACAAGAGGTGACCGAGACGTGTAACCAATGCCACCCCATACCATCACGCCGGGTGATACGCCAGTATGGCGATGACGATTACACGCTTCCAATGTGCGTTCACTGCAATGTGGCCAAACACGGATCCGACCATCACGATGCTGTAAACAGAAACTGGATTCATGCGAAAAAAATGACGTTTTGCCATTCGTGCACCCAGGTTCGTCGTTGAGTACACCATCGCAGGCGCTCCTGTCTATGATGCAGCGTCAAGTGTCATAGCATCTTATTCGTGTCGGTTAAATTTCGGGTCTGTAGCCCGTCATCTTCGTGGTGTAGCAATTTTAATGGCCGGTTGTGTGTATGAGAATAAGTATTTAGTTTTATTTCATAAATTAATCATTTTGGTAAATTAAAAGACCAGTCTGCTATTATAATGTTGTTCTACCAAGAACCGACGGAAGATTCTGTTAGTATAAACATTTTGGGTTTATCAAATGTGGAAATAGCGTTGTTGTCATTCGGAGTGCTCCCTGATCGAAGTACTTTCTTCAAGTGCAGTCAAACGTCACTTTGTAAGGTCAGATAAACAAGTAGGTCAAGGGAAGCTGACGCAATAATCCCATAATAATCACGACTAAACGAATTTGTAAATCAAGACTGCAGTGGTATGGACACATGAAGAGAATGGATGAGGGAAGAATTCCAAAGAGGATGTTTGATCTGCAACTGGAGGGGAAGAGGCCCAGAGAAAGACCAAGAGATAGATGGGTGAAGGGAGTGAAGGAATGTGTGACGAGAAGAGGAGAGAACTGGACGAAGGTGGAAGAGGGGGAGTGGTGGAAAGACAGAACACGATGGAGAGGCTTGTGTTCCCGACAGACCCAGCCAGTGGCTGGAAACTGTCCAAGATGATGATGATGGTTGCTATAGAACTCAAATCAGGGACAGAACGACAAAACTTCATCAGGCTTTGGATATCTTTATACTTTATCCTGGAAAATGGAAGGAGATCAAGGATAAGGAATGAAATTGTTCGACTTAAATTACAGTGAGTAGAAAGTAACTGTAAAGCTATTCTGCACCAGACAAGTAAGGAATTCTTAAATTAAACACACCATTATAAGCGGGTATGGGCAGTAGAAACAACGCTCTCACTGGCTGACACTGTTATAGTGTCCTTACGATGCCAGTTTGCTTTCCTGCATGTAAGTTGCTCGCTATTTCAGCGTACAGTAGTGTGTGGTTTCAGATAATATTATCTCAGTAGGTGTGTTTTGATAGGGCAATTTGCAGCATGAATCGAAGAGTGTTTTCCATTTCTTGATTTACAGTGAAATGGGGATGGCTTACATCTGGACAGTCGCGGACTGTGTGGCTGGTCCCGGCGGAGATTCGAGTCCTCCCTCGGACATGGGTGTGTTCGTTTGTCCTTAGGATAATTTAGGTTAAGTAGTGTGTAAGCTTAGGGACTGATGACCTTAGCAGTTAAGTCCCATAAGATTTCACACTCTTACGTCTGGATGCTTCGATAATTTCCTTGAAATCTTCAGGGATTTCCATCAGCGCCTTTACGTTGGACAGCCGGCCGCTGTGGCCGAGCGGTTCTAGGCGCTTCGGTCCGGAATCGCGCGCCTGCTACGGTCGCAGGTTCGAATCCTGCCTCGGGCATTGATGTGTGCGATGTCTTTAGGTTAGTTAGGTTTAAGTAGTTCTAAGTATAAGGGACTGATGACTTCAGATGTTAAGTCCTATAGCGCTTAGAGCCAGTTGAACCAGTTTACGTTGGACAATCCATTTTATCGGACTATCACAGAGAATGTAATTTTGATCTTCTTCGGGCCACTACACTGAGGAGACAAAAGTCATGGGATAGCGATATCCACATGTACAGATGGCGTTAGTATCGCGTACCAAGGTGTAAAAGGGCAGAGCACTGGCGGAGCTGTCATTTGTACTCAGGTGATTCACGTGGAAAGGTTTCCTATGTGATTATGGCCGCAGAGTCTGAACGCGGTATGGTAATTGGAGCTACAGGCATGGGGCATTCCATTTCGGAAATCGTTATGGAATTCAGAATTCCGAGATCTACAGTGTCAACAATCTGCCGGAATACCAAATTTCAGGCATTGCCTCTCACCACTGACAACGCAGTGGCCAACGGCTTTCAATTAACGGTCGAGAGCAGCAGCCTTTGCGTAGAGTTGTCAGTGCTAACAGACAAGCAACACCGGGTGATATAACCGTAGAAATCAATTTGGGGCGCATGATGAACATATCCGTCACGACAGTGCAAGGAAATTGAGCATTGATCGCCTATGGCAGCACACGACCCACGCGATTGCCTTTGCTAACAGCACGACAAGATCAGCAGCGCCGCACCTGGTTTCTTGACCATTTCGATTGGACCTTAGACGACTGGAAAACCGTAACCTGGTCAAATGAGTCCCAACTTCGGTTGGTAAGAGCTGATGGTATGGTTCGAGTGTGGCACAGATCTCACGAACCCATGGGCCCTAGTTGCGAACAAGGCACTGTGCAAGCTGGTGGTAGCTCCATTATGGTGCGGGCTGTGTTTACATGGAATGGACTGGGTCCTCTGGTCCAAATGAACCGATCTTAGACAAAATGGTTCTGTCCGGCTGCTTGGAGATTATCTGCAGCCGTCTGTGAAGTCCGTGTTCCCAAACAACAGTGGCATGTCACTGTACCACAACTGTTCGCGATTGGATTGAAGAACGTTCTAGACAATTCGAGCGAATGATATGGTCCCCTAGATCGCCCGACATAAATCCCACCCAACATCTGCGGCACATAATCGAGAGGTCAGTTCGTACACAAAACCCTGCACCAGCAACACTTTCGTAATTATGGACGGCTATAGAGGCGTATAGTGATCTAGTGGTCAGTCAGCCTTCGGCAGTGGTGAGGCGAGCACGCCTTGTTCGCGTCTCGCCTGCTGTACTGTTTGCGAGCGCCTGGGCGTTTGTTTATTTCCATGTAGCGGTTGTCTTAATAGGCCAGCTTGCCTTAAAGTCCGACTTCATCGACCGTCATGCCGTTTTCCTACCTCCAAGCCACGAGTAAATTAAATTTTCCTTTGAATCATGAACGACCAAAGGCGTATGAAATGGAACGGTTCATACGGGGCGAAATGTGTCTCCCGCCATAAGATGTTCTCGAATTCATTTTTTCGATCCTCAGTACTACTGTATGCATGAAGCTGGCGAATGAAGGCCTGTGCAGTGACTTTGCGGGCGCCACAATAATTAGCTCAAGTTCCGATATTCTGACGGCCTTATAGGGACTGTTGTGGCCTCCGAGCGTTGAGAGTTTTCCAATTCTCATTTGGGGGGCCGTCGGACGTTGTGGTGGCTGCCTTTAAAACTTACGGAAACGTCGTCAGTCACGTTGCTGAAATGTGGAAAACTTTAGAAACCTACCGTGTCCTCAGTGGTGTCCATCAGATAAAAATTCCTCTGAGGAAACAAGTGTCTTCCTACCTGGTGTTTGCAGGCTGCAGGTGTCGTGGCCAGCAGCGCACTTGTTCGCGTTGTCGCCAGGAAGGCCGTGTCCGTTCTGAATGCCTCCAACGTAGACTGGTTCAGAAGCCGATCGGTGCCGCCGCTCTCCTTGCGGCGCCCACTGGCTTACCTCCATCTTACACTTCCGAGGCGGGGCTGCCTGCTGTGCCGACTCTGAATCAGTCAGCACCGGCGTCGACTCCTTTCGTCGACGCGATGGACGCTTTGCCTGCCTCTCCTACACTGCCCCCGGAGGCAGTACCAACTGATGATGTCTGTCAGCAGACTCGTCTGTCCCGATCCCATGGTTGTTGATCAAGGAGCTGCAGCGACCTCCGCGTTTCTGCCGTCCGGCCGCATGTCGGAGGATAGCCGCCTGCTATCCGACACAGAAAAACATGTTAGGAAGCAACGATCGCCGAGGAAACGGGTGGACGACGTCGATGATGAGGAGGGACGTTCTGGAGGTCTACAGAACGATAGATCCTCGTTGGTGGCGTCGGCTGTCGGCTCGCTTCCCGTCACAGTGATGCGCCCTTCGAGAGGGACCTAAGAGGGAGCTCCCTGTACGTCCCTCGCGTATGCATCGCCTGTCCTCCTGACGATGGCAGCTCTTCAAACTTACCGCAAAGCCTCGATCAATGTCAGCACCATTCTTGCATGCCACAAACTGGCTTTACTCCACGAAATGCTGTATGCTGCGGTTGTTAACGTTACCGCCAGAGTGTATGGCATGGCCGAGGACCATGGAAACTGATCACAATCCATCTTACTTCACTCGACTGGCAGCAGTTCATCGAGATCACGTGGACAGCTTTTCGTCGAACCCATGACGCATGCCAATGTGTCCTGCAATGGTGGGTCGTCTGTGCAAAGCCTGCCCTGTGCAAGCCCTTGATTGGTTACGGAAGAGAGGTTGTGGCGTGGCGGCGTCGAACTCAGAAATTTTAATTCACCATTCTTCGGGAATGTACTACAATGATACATTTTCCAGGGTGTCAGGTGATGGTAAATCGAGCCAGACACAGTTCACATCTCTCTCTCTCTCTCTCTCTCTCTCAACGTCACCTTGATGGAGCAATGGTCAGAGGGCATAGACACGACGTGTTAGCAAAGTAGCGTCCATCTATGTACCACGTGATAACGGAATGGTGCCACCATCGGAGGACTTTGATTAACGTCCCTACGACTGATAACGGGCAGCGTTTGGATACCCAACGTGAGGAAGGGTCCGCCCTCCACGTTCATGTTGTTGTTGTTGTTGTTGTGGTCTTCAGTCCAGAGACTGGTTTGGTGCAGCTCTCCATGATACTATATCCTGTGCAAGCTTCTTCATCTTTCAGTATCTACTGCAGCCTACATCCTCCTGAATCTGCTTAGTGTATTCATCTCTTGGTCTCCCTCTACGATTTTTACCCTCCGCGCTGCCCTCCAGTACTAAATTGGTCATCCCTTGATGCCTCAGAACATGTCCTACCAGCCGATCCCTTCTTCTAGTCAAGTTGTGACACAAATTTCTCTTCTCCCCAATTCTGTTCAATACCTCCTCCTTAGTTATGTGATCTACCCATCCAATCTCCATCATTCTTCTTAGCACCACATTTCGAAAGCTTCTATTCTCTTCTTGTCTAAACTATTTATCGTCCTTGTTTCACTTCCATATATGGCTACACTCTATACAAACACTTTCAGAAAAGACTGCCCGACACTTAAATGTACACTCGATGTTAACAAATTTCTCTTCTTCAGAAACGCTTTCCTTGCCATTGCCAGTCTACATTTTATATCCTCTCTATTTCCACCATCGTGCATTATTTTGCTCCCCAAATAGCAAAACTCATTTACTACTTTAAGCATCTCATTTCTTAATCTAATTCCCGCAGCATCACCCGATTTAATGCGACTACATTCCATTATCCTCATTTCGCTTTTGTTGACGATCATCTTATATCCTCCTCTCATGACACTGTCCCTTCCGTTCAACTGCTCTTCCAGGTCCTTTTCTGTCTCTGACAGAATTACGATGCCATCGGCAAACCCCAAAGTTTTTATTTCTTCACCATGGATTGTAATTCCTACGCCGAATTTTTCTTTTGTTTCCTTTACTGCTTGCTCAATATACAGATTGAATAACATCGGGGAGAGGCTACAACCCTGTCTCACTCCCTTCCCAACCACTGCTTCCCTTTCATGCCCCTCGACTCTTATAACTGCCATCTGGTTTCTGTACAAATTGTAAGTAGCCTTTCGCTCCCTGTATTTTACCCCTGCCACCTTCAGAATTTGAAAGCGAGTATTCCAGTAACATTGTCAAAAGCTTTCTCTAGGTCTACAAATGCTAGAAACGTAGGTTTGCCTTTCCTTAATCTTTCTTCTAAGATAAGTCGTAGGGTCAGTATTGCCTCACGTGTTCCAACATTTCTACGGAATCCAAACTGATCCTCCCAGAGGTCGGCTTCTATCAGTTTTTCCATTCGTCTGTAAAGAATTCGTGTTAGTATTTTGCAGCCGTGGCTTATTAAACTGATAGTTCGGCAATTTTCACATCTGTCAACACCTGCTTTCTTTGGGATTGGAATTATTATATTCTTCTTGAAGTCTGAGGGTACTTCGCCTGTCTCATACATCTTGCTCACCAGATGGTAGAGTTTTGTCAGGGCTGGCTCTCCCAAGGCTATCAGTAGTCCTAATGGAATGTTGTCTACTCCTGGGGCCTTGTTTTGACTTAGGTCTTTCAGTGCTCTGTCAAACTCTTCACGCAGTATCATATCTCCCAATTCATCTTCATCTACCTCCTCTTCCATTTCCATAATATTGTCCTCAAGAACATCGCCCTTGTATAGACCCTCTATATACTCCGTCCACCTTTCTGCTTTCCCTTCTTTGCTTAGAACTGGGTTTCCACCTGAGCTCTTGATATTCATGCAAGTGGTTCTTTTTTCTCCAAAGGTCTCTTTAATTTTCCTGTAGGTAGTATCTATCTTACTCCTAGTGATACATGCTTCTACATCCTTACATTTGCCCTCTAGCCAACCCTGCTTAGCCATTTTGCACTTCCTGTCGATCTCATTTTTTAGACGTTTGTATTCCTTTTTGCCTGCTACATTTACTGCATTTTTGTATTTTCTCCTTTCATCAATTAAATTCAGTATCTCTTCTGTTACCCAAGGATTTCTATTAGTCCTCGTCTTTTTACCTTCTTGATCCTCTGCTGCTTTCATTATTTCATCTCTCAAAGCTACCCAAGCTTCTTCTACTGTATTTCTTTTACCCATTCTTGTCAACCGTTCCCTAATGCTCTCCCTGAAACTCTCTACAACCTCTGGTTCTTTCAATTTATTCAGTTCCCATCTCCTTAAATTCCCACCTTTTTGCACTTTCTTCAGTTTTAATCTACAGTTCATAACCAATAGATTGTGGTCAGAGTCCACAATTGCCCCTGGAAATGCCTTACAATTTAAAACCTGGTTCCTAAATCTCTGTCTTACCATTATATATCTGAAGCGTGTCAGTATCTCCAGGCTTCTTCTATGTATACAACCTTCTTTTGTGATTCTTGAAGCAGGTGTTCGCTATAATTAAGTTATGCTCTGCGCAAAATTCTACCAGGCGGCTTCCTCTTTCATTCCCTAATCCCATTCCATATTCACCTACTACGTTTCCTTCTCTTCCTTTTCCTACTATCGAATTCCAGTCACCCATGACTATTAAATTTTCGTCTCCCTTCACTATCTGAATAATTTCTTTTATCTCATCATACATTTCATCAGTCTCTTCGTCATCTGCGGTGCTAGTTGGCATATAAACTTGTACTACTTTGGTAGGCATGGGCTTCGTAACTATCGTGGCCACAATAATGCGTTCACTATGCTGTTTGTAGTAGCTTACCCGCATTCCTACTTTTTTATTCATTATTAAACATACCCCTGCATTACCCCTAATTGCTTTTGTATTTATAACCCTGTATTCAGTCGACCAGAAGTCTTGTTCCTCCTGCCACCGAACTTCACTAATTACCACTACATCTAACTTTAACCTATCCATTTCCGTTTTTAAATTTTCTAACCTACCTGCCCGATTAAGGGATCTGACATTCCACGCTCCGACCCGTAGAACGCCAGTTTTCGTTCTCCTGATAACAACCTCCTCCTGAGTAGCCCCCCCCCCCCCCCCCCCCCGGTGATCCGAATGGGGGACTATTTTACCTCCGGAATATTTTAGCCAAGAGGACGCCATCATCATTTAACAATACAGTAAAGCCGCATGCCCTCGGGAAAAATTACGGCTGTAGTTTCCCCTTGTTTTCAGCCGTTCGCAGTACCGGCACAGCAAGGCCGTTTTGGTTAGTGTTACAAGCCCAGATCAGTCAATAATCCAGACTATTGCCCCTGCAACTACTGAAAAGGCTGCTGCCCCTCTTCAGGAACCACACGTTTGTCTGGCCTCTCAACAGATACCCGTCCGTTGTGGTTGTTGCACCTACGGCACGGCTATCTGTATCGCTGAGGCACGGAAGCCTCCCCATCAACGGCAAGGTCCATAGTTCATGGAGGGGGGAGGGGAGGGGCTCCACGTACATTATGTTATGCTGTACTCTGCACAACTCACAACGCTGCCAACATTACGGCAGTCTCTTGACTCTTCTGTGGCTTGTTACCTGGAGATGGATCTGCCTGCCGATGTCAATGAGGACGAAGCCCATGATGTCATCAGGTCCTGACAGCCTCCCACTATAGTTTTATCGGACGATTCGTCTCCTAACGGCGCCAGTGTGGACGGAAATTTCTCTGAACCTTATGTCGTCTCTCGTGCAGATCCCAGACGGTCTTCTCAACGGTTTCCTCGTTGCCATCCACAAGCATCAGGGTACATCACAGACGTGCGATTATCGCCCCTTGACGTTGCTCAACAGCAACACGAAGATCTCTACCCGGCTGCTGGCTGCACGGTTTAAAATGACGGCGCGGAACGTGGTTGCCGCTGATCAAACATTTTTGGGAGGTGCCAATAACATCCGCACAGCCCTCTGTCGCTATCAGGACTTAAGCACTCTTGCTCACTCTGGTCATGTGCGTGGACTTTCGGCAAATCTTGACTTCGGCCAGCCATTCGATTGGGCCGATCACAACTATCCGGAAGGGGTGTTCCACAATATGGGATACCCTACTACTACTGTCGCCGTCGTAATGCGTCTACTTCGTGGAGTTACATTCCGTGTACTCTACAATGGCTGACTAACTCCTATCTTTATCCGTCGTTCGGTGTGTCAAGGCTGCCCGCTCTCTGCACTGTTGTATGCTTTCGCCACGGAACCTTTCGTCTGCGGCCTCCATCAATGCCTGTCTGGGATGTTTCTCAGTGGCCATGTATTGAGCTGCACTGCCTATGCAGACGATGTCGTCATCGTTTTTCGTAGCGGTGCTGAGGTCAGGGAGTCACTGGAATAGGTTTACCACCCACGGCGAAGCTTCTGGTAACTGCCTCATCGTCCGCAAATTGGGTACCAAGGCTATAGGCGTGAGGCTTCCTGCAGACAGCGCTGCTCCATTGTTTGTAGCTGCTACTACCTGATGCTTACGACTCGATTTCGCAGGTGATCTGTGGTGCACGATTGCCCTCAGCTGCCGGCGACTACTCGCCCAATGTCAATCTGGGGTTCCTTTTTTTTTTGGTCATCAGTCTGCTGACTGGTTTGATGCGGCCAGCCACGAATTCCTTTCCTGTGCTAACCTCTTTATCTCAGAGTAGCATTTGCAACCTACGTCCTCAATTATTTGCTTGACGTATTCCAATCTCTGTCTTCCTCTACAGTTTTTGCCCTCTACAGCTCCCTTTAGTACCATGGAAGTCATTCCCTCATGTCTTAGCAGATGTCCTATCATCCTGACCCTTCTCCTTATCAGTGTTTCCCACATATTCCTTTCCTCTCCGATTCTGCGTAGAACCTCCTCATTCCTTACCTTATCAGTCCACCTAATTTTCAACATTCGTCTATAGCACCACATCTCAAATGCTTCGATTCTCTTCTGTTCCGGTTTTCCCACAGTCCATATTTCACTACCATACAATGTTGTACTCCAGACGTACATCCTCAGAAATTTCCTCCTCGAATTAAGGCCGGTATTTGATATTAGTAGACTTCTCTTGGCCAGAAATGCCTTTTTTGCCATAGCGAGTCTGCTTTTGATGTCCTCCTTGCTCCGTCCGTCATTGGTTATTTTATTGCCTAGGTAGCAGAATTCCTTAACTTCATTGACTTCGTGACCATCAATCCTGGTGTTAAGTTTCTCGTTGTTCTCGTTTCTACTACTTCTCATTACCTTCGTCTTTCTCCGATTTACTCTCAAACCATACTGTGTACTCATTAGACTGTTCATTCCGTTCAGCAGATCATTTAATTCTTCTTCACTTTCACTCAGGATAGCAATGTCATCAGCGAATCGTATCATTGATATTCTTTCACCCTGTAGTTTAATTCCACTCCTGAACCTTTCTTTTATTTCCATCATTGCTTCCTCGATGTACAGATTGAAGAGTAGGGGCGAAAGGCTACAGCCTTGTCTTACACCCTTCTTAATACGAGCACTTCGTTCTTGATCGTCCACTCTTATTATTCCCTCTTGGTTGTTGTACATATTGTATATGACCCGTCTCTCCCTATAGCTTACCCCTACTTTTTTCAGAATCTCGAACAGCTTGCACCATTTTATATTGTCGAACGCTTTTTCCAGGTCGACAAATCCTATGAAAGTGTCTTGATTTTTCTTTAGACTTGCTTCCATTATTAGCCGTAACGTCAGAATTGCCTCTCTCGTCCCTTTACTTTTCCTAAAGCCAAAGTGATCGTCACCTAGCGCATTCTCAATTTTCTTTTCCATTTTTCTGTATATTATTCTTGTAAGCAGCTTCGATGGATGAGCTGTTAAGCTGATTGTGCGATAATTCTCGCACTTGTCAGCTCTTGCCGTCTTCGGAATTGTGTGGATGATGCTTTTCCGAAAGTCAGATGGTATATCGCCAGACTCATATATTCTACACACCAACGTGAATAGTCGTTTTGTTGCCACTTCCCCCAATGATTTTAGAAATTCTGATGGAATGTTATCCATCCCTTCTGCCTTATTTGACCGTAAGTCCTTTAAGTCTTTTAAATTCCGATTCTAATACTGGATCCCCTATCGCTTCTAAATCGACTCCTGTTTCTTCTTCTATCACATCAGACAAATCTTCACCCTCATAGAGGCTTTCAATGTATTCTTTCCACCTATCTGCTCTCCCCTCTGCATTTAACAGTGGAATTCCCGTTGCACTCTTAATGTTACCACCGTTGCTTTTAATGTCACCAAAGGTTGTTTTGACTTTGCTGTATGCTGAGTCTGTCCTTCCGACAATCATATCTTTTTCGATGTCTTCACATTTTTCCTGCAGCCATTTCGCCTTAGCTTCCCTGCACTTCCTATTTATTTCATTCCTCAGCGACTTGTATTTCTGTATTCCTGATTTTCCCGGAACATGTTTGTACTTCCTCCTTTCATCAATCAATTGAAGTATTTCTTCTGTTACCCATGGTTTCTTCGCAGCTGCCTTCTTTGTACCTATGTTTTCCTTCCCAACTTCTGTGATGGCCCTTTTTAGAGATGTCAAAATGGTTCAAATGGGGCCGGCCGAAGTGGCCGTGCGGTTAAAGGCGCTGCAGTCTGGAACCGCAAGACCGCTACGGTCGCAGGTTCGAATCCTGCCTCGGGCATGGATGTTTGTGATGTCCTTAGGTTAGTTAGGTTTAACTAGTTCTAAGTTCTAGGGGACTAATGACCTCAGCAGTTGAGTCCCATAGTACTCAGAGCCATTTGGTTCAAATGGCTCTGAGCACTATGGGACTTAACATCTATGGTCATCAGTCCACTAGAACTTAGAACTACTTAAACCTAACTAACCTAAGGACATCACACACATCCATGCCCGAGGCAGGATTCGAACCTGCGACCGTCGCAGTCGCGCGGCTCCGGACTGAGCGCCTAGAACCGCTAGACCACCGCGGCCGGCTTTAGAGATGTCCATTCCTCTTAAATTGTACTGCCTACTGCGCTAATCCTTATTGCTGCATCTATAGCGTCAGAGAACTTCAAACGTATCTCGTCATTCCTTAGTACTTTCGTATCCCACTTCTTTGCGTATTGATTCTTCCTGACTAATGTCTTGAACTTCAGCCTACTCTTCATCACTACTATATTGTGATCTGAGTCTATATCTGCTCCTGGGTACGCCTTACAATCCAGTATCTGATTTCGGAATCTCTGTCTGACCATGATGTAATCTAATTGAAATCTTCCCGTATCTCCCGGCCTTTTCCAAGTATACCTCCTCCTCTTGTACTTCTTGAACAGGGTATTCGCTATTACCAGCTGAAACTTGTTACAGAACTCAATTAGTCTTTCCCCTCTTTCATTCCTTGTCCCAAGCCCATATTCTCCTGTAACCTTTTCTTCTACTCCTTCCCCTACAACTGCATTCCAGTCGCCCATGACTATTAGATTTTCGTCCCCCTTTACATACTGCATTACCCTGGGTTCCTAGACCATCGTTTACGGCCTCCTTGACCTCCTGCAGCGGACACAATATGTAAATGTCTGTCTGGCGTCGCGTGTCCCCCACGTGGCAAAGACACTACTAATTCCGCCGTCTATCGGTCGCTGCATGCTAGCAGCATTGGGTTCAAACGTTTGCCATGACTCGCTATTCAAATTAATGTACGAGACCCTCACCCTCCCGTGGTGTGGGAACGGTTTAGGTCTGTACTGTATCATGTCCTTGACGGAGCGATAGCCCTTTTCCTCAGCTCTAAAATGGTGCTGTGCTGCTGTAGTCCTATACGCTGCCTGTTGCCGGAGGCCCGTGCACCACAATCCCTCTCAGTTCCTATCCAGCTTTCGGATCTCC
The DNA here is from genome assembly GCF_021461395.2 of Schistocerca americana. Classification (NCBI taxonomy): domain Eukaryota; kingdom Metazoa; phylum Arthropoda; class Insecta; order Orthoptera; family Acrididae; genus Schistocerca; species Schistocerca americana. The sequence continues at coordinate 371,336,549 of NC_060126.1, forward strand.
GGCCACCCTTCCTTTACTTCCACTATTTTTTCCTCGAACTTAGCTGCGTCCCTACTGCAGTACCGTCGATGTGTTTGACATCCATGAAGGCGATCTGTCATTTTCATCAGCGAATGTGATTGATGGGAAACATCCTCAAGTCGACTGGCATGCGGTCTGGCGGTCTGTGTGTTCCCCTTACTTTTCCACTGACGTCCAGTCTGCATCGTACCTTATAGTCAATGGGAAGCAAGTATGCCCGTCATAACTTCACAAGATTCACCTTGCAGACACCCCATCGCGCGTCGCGTGTGATGTTCTGGACACGGACGAGCATCGCCTGCTGTGCGGATCGGCGGCAGGTGTCTGTTTGTTGTTGCGACACATGCTGGCGCTAATTACCCGTATGGCTCCTCTTGAGAGACCTCCTCACGTGCTCCTACTTCCGGACTCCGGATACTTCCCACAAACGAAGACTAGATCCAGGAAACGGATTTGTGGACACGCAGGTCACTACTTGTTTGCTGACGCCGAGAAAGATGACCTTGATTTTTGGCACTTCCATAAAGAACGCCATTGTGCAGTTGTCTGCAATCCCAAATTCAGACAATTTTTCTCTAATTTCCTTTGTAGTCTCGTCTAAACCTACCTCAGAGTTGGCGTATTACTGCAATGAGAAGCTGATCGACGCTTTTTGCACTCTTCTCTGGTCATCATAATGTTTTTCCCGGTAAAAGTATGCATCGACAGCCTCACCGAGTCCGGCGACTTGCCGCTCACTCCTCCTTGCAACATCCATTTCCAACTATTCTCGGTGGTATTAATAATAATTAAAAAATAAAAATGCAAAAGAAGGAAACATAATCAATAAGTAAATCATTGATATTCTTTGTAACTCTATAGCAAGTTCCATATGCTTTCCTTGGTTCCTGGAGAGAACGGGACTTGGTGGCCAGGTCTCAGGTTGCGACCACTGCCCACTTTGCCCCAACCCTCCGTTTGGACGCCAGAAGGGCTCCTTTGGAGGAAGAAAGTGATCTATGGGTAGCGTCTCTGATTCGTAATCAAAACGTCATTGGTCCCGGGTTCGAGCCAAGCCACTGCTTAAACTTTGAATAAAAATTGTCAGAAATGGCGGCCGAGGACTTCAGGCATGATAAATCACCCTCTTCTGCCAACAGTCATGTCAAAGAAGGCAGAGGAACGGACAGAGGTTCAGGCGCTCTCTTGCCCTTGGGGTGTAAAACTGCCCCCAAAGGCGGAAATGATCAGCGACATGAGGGTGCAGAGAGCAAAGGAAACTACTGTATTAAAGACACATAATGTGTATCCACAGGACATGTCGCCTGTAATTTCATAACTGTCGTGATGATCTCTTCTTTGTCAAAAGATTCCGGACTAATCCCCTGTTCGGAACTCTTCAAGGAGCCTGCCAACGGTAAGGCGACCATGAGAAAAAGGATAGCGTTCTACGAGTCGAGGCGTTGAATGTCAGAACTTTGAACGTGGTAGGGAAGCTAGAAAATTTGAAAAGGGAAATGCTATGGCTGACTCTTGATATAGTGAAGGTCAGTGTAGTGAAATGGAAAAAAGAATATTTCTGGTCGGATAATATAAGCAGCAGCAGTAGGATTCTTTATCAATAGGAAGGTGGGGCAGAGAGTGATTCACTGTGAACAGTTTAGTGATAGGTTTCTTCTTATCGGAATCGACAGCAGACAGACACAACGGTAGTTTAGGTGTACATGCTCACGTCGAAATCTTAATATGAAGAGATAGAGAAGGAAATTCTGATAGTCACGGGGGACTGGAATATGGTTGTAGGGGAAGGAGTAGAAGAAAGTGTTACTGGAGAATATAGGCTTGGTAGTAGGAATGAGAAGGACTAATAAGCTGGTAACAGCGAATACTGTGTTAAAGAATCACAAGAGGAGGAGGTATACTTGGAAAAGGCTGGGAGATACGGGATGGTTTCAGATTACATCATGGTCAGACAGAAATTCCGAAATCATATACTGGATTGTAAGGCGTATCCAGGAGCAGATACAGACACTTGTGATGAAGATTAGACTGGACTGCAAGAGACTAGTCAGAAAGAATCATTGTGCATAGAAGTGGGATACTGAAGCACTAAGAAATGAAGGGATACGCTTGATGTTCCCTAAGGCTACAGATACTGCGATAAGGAATAGCTCAGCACACAATTCACTTGAAGAGGAGTGGACATCTCTGAAAAGGGGTATCACAGAAGTTGGAAGGAAGAACATAGGTACAAAGAAGGTAATTGCGAAGAAACCTTGGGTAACACAAGAAACACTTCAGCTCATCGATAAAAGAAGGAAGTACAAAAATTTTTAGAGAAATACAGGAATACAAGTAATTTAGGAATGAAATAAATCGGAAGTGCAGGGAAGTTAAGGCAAAATGGCTGCATGAAAAATGTGAAGAAATCGAAAAGAAATTATCGCCAGAAGAACGGATACAGTATACAGAACAGACAAAACAACCTTTGGTGAATTAAAAGCAAGGATGGTAACATCAGGAGTGCAAGGGGAATTCCACTGTTAGATACAGACGAGAGAGCAGACAGGTGGAAAGAGTGCTTTGAAGGTCTCTATGAGGGGAAAGACTTGTCTGATGACGTGATAGAAAAAGAAACAAAATTTTTGGAAATTTGTGGTAAGGTCTTACGGGACCAAACTGCTGATGTCATCGGGCCCTAAGCTTACACATTACTTCGTCTAACTTAAACTAACTTACGCTAAGGACGACACACATACCCATACCCGAGGGAGGACTGGAACCTCTGATAGCGGGGAGCCGAAAAAGAAACAGAACTCGATACAGAAGATATAGGGGATCCAGTATTAGAACCACAATTTAAAAGAGCTTCGCAGGACATAAGCTCAAATACAGCAGAAGGGACTGATAATATTCCGTTAGAATCATTGGGGTACGTGTCAACAAAATGACTAATCACATTGGTGTGTAGAATGTATGAGTCTGGCCATATACCATCTGATTTCGGGAAAACATCATCCGCGCAATTCCTGAGACTGCAGGGGCTGACCATAGCAAGAATTATCGCACAATCAGCGTAACAGCTCATGCATCCAAGTTGCTGACAAGAATAATAATATACGGAAGAATGGAAAAGAAAATTGTGGATATGCTGGATGACAATCAGTTTGACTTTAGGAAAGATAAAAGCACCAGGGAGACAATTCAGACAATGTGGATCGTAAAGGAAGCAAGACTGAAGAAAAATCAAGACACGTTCATAGGATTTGTTGACCTTAGAAAAGCATTCGATTGGGGACGATGACCTTGCTGTTTGGTCCCCTCCTCCAAATCAACCAATCAAAGCATTCGACATGTTGAAAGACGTTCGAACTTCAGCGAAAGATAGGGATAAGGAATAGGGAAGTAGGATAATATTCAGCATGTACAGGAGCCAAGAGGGAACAATAAGAATGGAAGACAAAGAACGAAATGCCCAGATTAAAAAGGCTGCAAAGCAGGGATGTAATCTTTCGCCCCTGCTATTCGATCCATACATCGAAGAAGCAATAATGAAAATAAAGGAAAAGTTCAGGAGTGGAATTAAAATCCAAGGTGAAATGACTTCAATGATACGATTCGCTGATGACATTGCTATCTTGAGTGAAAGTGAGGAAGAATTGCAGACTGTTCTGAATGAAATTAATAGTCTAATGAGTACAGAATAGGGAATGAGAGTAAATCGAAGAAAGACGAAAGTAATGAGAGGTAGGAGAAATGAGAACAGCGAGTAAGTTCACATGAAGATTGATGATCACGAAGTAGCTGAAGTTAACGAATTCTGCTACCTATGCAGCAAAATAAGTCTACTAATATACTAGGCTTACTCACTACTTAATCTGACTTAAACTAACTTACACTAAGGACAACACACACACACACACACACACACACACACACACACACACACACACACACACCATGCCCGAGGCAGGACTCGAACCTCTGATGGGGAAAGCCACGCGAACCGTGACAAGGCGCCTTAGAGCGCGCGGCTACCCCGCGTGGCGCATGATAAGTCTACTAATATCAATTATAGACCTAATTTGGGAAAGAAATTTCTGATAATGTATGTTTGGGCACAGCATTGCATGGTAATGAAACACGGACTGTGGGAAAACTGGAACAAAAGAGAATCTAAGCATTTGAGATGTGGTACTACAGCAGAATCTTGAAAATTAGGTGGACTGATAAGGTATGCAATGAAGATGATCTCTGTAGAGTCGGCCCAGGAAGTAATATATGGGAAACATTGACAAGAAGAAGGGACAGAACGGTAGGACATCTGTTAAGACATCACGGAGTAATTTTTATGGTATGAGAGGGAGCTATGAGGCTAAAATCTGAAGAGGAATACTGAGACCAGCATACATCCAGCAAATAATTGAGGACGTAGGTTGCAAGCGCTACTCTGAGAAGATGATGTTGGCACGGGAGAGAAATTCTAGGCAGAATACTGATGACTCAAAAAAATAGAGGCGCCGTTGCCCACTATTTCTGCAGGGAACTTAAACGACTTGTTGAGTGCAAAAAATGGTTCAAATGGCTCTGAGCACTATGGTACCCAACTGCTGTGGTCATCAGTCCCCTAGAACTTAGAACTAATTAAACCTAACTAACCTAAGGACATCACACACATCCATGCCCGAGGCAGGATTCGAACCTGCGACCGTCGCTGTTGAGTGCAAGCCAAGTCGAGTTGCTGCACTACGCGGGTCAAAATGAGGTCCGACACGATACTGGGAGGTATCCCATGTCTTCGGTCACCTCCGTGGAATTTGATCGAGAGTTACGTAACGAATAAAGGGGAAAGAGACGAAGTTTTTATTTTGATCACCAACAGAATTAGAAAATATGTAGAGCTCTTCAATGTCCTCATACACAACATGAGTGATGAAGTGAAGATGTAATGACGTCATTTCTTTAGCGCCCTTTTTCGCGATACATTCAGGATAGACATAAAAAAGCATTAGCTTGCTGGAAGAACATGGATATTGAATGAATACATCGAAAGTTGACGCTTAAAGTAAACGTCATGGTTGCTATATTTGGTAGGAATAATTTTTTTTTTTTTTTTTTTGCAAAGTTCATTCAGATAACATTCTTTTTTATTTTCCTTGCCTCCAATTTATTGGAGGGATAGAATTCATCAAAATTTGACTTGCCTGTATTTTTCCCCTGAGAAATTGACTTACCTGGTTCTTTTCCCTGACAGCAAAACTTTGAATGCATGTCTCTGGACTTGCTTAGTTTTTCCAGTTTTCTCGAGAGATGCGTGTGATCAGTGTGATCGGTTTGAATCGAGCTGCAGCAGTAACTTAGTTTCGAAAAAAATGTTACTGGTTTTTTCCCATGACCTTTCACTAAAGTACCGGGTGATCAAAAACTCAGTATAAATTTGAAAACTGAATAAATCACGGAATAATGTAGATAGAGAGGTACAAACTGACACACATTCTTGAAATGACATAGTGTTTTATTAGAACCAAAAAAATACAAAAGTTCAAAAAATGTTCGACAGATGGCGCTTCATCTGATCAGAATAGCAATAATTAGCATAAAAAAAGTAATCAAAGCAAAGATGATGTTCTTTATAGGAAATGCTCAATATGTCCACCATCATTCCTCAACAATAGCTGTAGTCGAGAAATAATGTTGTGAACAGCACTGTAAAGCATGTCCGGAGTTATGGTGAGGCATTGGCGTCGGATGTTGTCTTTCAGCATACCTAGAGATGTCGGTCGATCACGATACACTTGCGACTTCAGGTAACCCCAAAGCCAATAATCGCACGGACTGAGGTCTGGGGACCTGGGAGGCCAAGCATGACGAAAGTGGCGGCTGAGTACACGATCATCACCAAACGACGCGCGCAAGAGATCTTTCACGCGACTGGAAATGTGGGGTGGAGCGCCATCCTGCATAAACTTCGTACGTTCCAGCAGGTGTTTATCGGCCAGGCTGGGGATGATGCGATTCTGTAACATATCGGTGTACCTCTCACCCGTCACGGTAGGAGTTACAAAACCAGAATCACGCATTTCCTCGAAGAAAAAAGGTCCGATAACGGTAGATGTGGTAAATCCAACCCATACCGTGACTTTCTGGTCGTGCAATGGAGTTTCAACGACAGTTCTAGGATTTTCGGTAGCCCAAATTCTGCAGTTGTGGGCGTTGACAGACCCTCGGAGCGTGAAATGAGCTTCGTCGGTCCACAACATGTTACTCAACCAATCGTCATCTTCCGCCATCTTTTGAAACGCCCATACCGCAAATGCCCTCCGGTTCACTAAATCGCCAGGTAACAGTTCATGATGCCGATGGATTTTGTACGGATAGCATCGGTGGGTACGCCTCAGTGCCAACCAAACAGTAGTGTATGGAATGCCGGTGCGACGTGCGACTGCAGGAGCGCTGACTTCCCTGTGCATAGACGAACCCGCTACAGTCTCCATTTCTTCCTGAACTGTCTCAGCTGCATTACGCCTTGTGCTCGGTCGGCCACTACGGGGTCTATCGTCTAAACAACACGTGGCTTCGAACTTCGAAATCGTTCTCGCCACAGCTGCGTTTGTCAACGGACCTTTACCCGTTCGAATCCCCTTCCTATGGCGTTAGGATAGTAACGCTGAACTAGCACATTCCCTATTCTGATAAAACAGCTTCACTAAAAGCGCCTTTTCAGCTAACATCAACATGGTGCGACTCAAAAAAATGGCTCTGGGCACTATGGGACTTAACATCTGAGGCCATCAGTCCCCTAGACTTAGAATTACTTAAACCTAACTAACCTAAGGACATCACACACATCCATGCCCGCGGCAGGATTCGAACCTGCGACCGCAGCGGTCTCGCGGTTCCAGACTGTAGCTCCTAGAACCGCTCGGCCACACCGGCCGGCCCATGCTGCGACTGCTCGCGCATCTGATTCTCTCTCTCATTACAGCTCCTTTTATACACGATTGTCATGCGCAATCACTGACGTTTTGCTGTCCAGCGCCATCTGTCGGACATTTTGTGAACTTTGTTTTTTTTTGTTCTAATAAAACCCCATGTCATTCCAAGCATGTGTGTCAATTTTTACCTCTCTATCTACATTATTCCGTGGTTAATTAAGTTTTCAAATTTATACTGACTTTTTGATCACCTGGTAATAAACGAAAAGCTTGTACGCAGCTTGTAAGTATTTGTTAAAAGACATACTGTAAGGAATGTAAGTTCACTTACATATTGTGTACCTATGTATCAAATGACGTGCATGCCAATTATAAAGTCTTTGACTACTACTACTACATCTCAAAACCTGTATTCATGTAGAAAAAACACAATATATTTTAAGTTTATTGTAACTATATCTATACGACTAGGGCAGGATATGAAATCTGTACTAACTTATACTACACAGGTCACTGTGTGTATATATGACGAAACAACCTGATAACATCTGTAAAGACCAGACAGAGTTCGACATAAGATGTATACAGAGAAATTTAACAGTGTCTTGATTAAATATGTTTAGAGATCGCTCTGTCTGCTCCATGTAAAGTTATCTAATTTGACTTGATAGCTTGGTTCATTATTAGAGTGACACTATGTGATCAAAGGTATCCGGACACCTGGCTGAAAATGACTTAAAAGTTCGTGGCGCCCTCCATCGGTAACGCTGGAATTCAAGATGGCGTTGGCACACCCTTAGCCTTGATGACAGCTTCCACTCTCGCAGGCATACGTTTTATCAGGTGCTGGAAGGTTTCTTGGGGAATGGCAACCCATCCTTCACGGAGTGCTGCATTGAGGAGAGGTAACGATGTCGGTCGGCGAGGCCTGGCACGAAGTCAGCGTTCCAAAACATCTCAGAGGTGTTCTATAGGATTCAGGTCAGGACTCTGTGCAGGCCAGTCCATTACAGGAATGTTATTGTCGTGTAACCACTCCGCCACAAGCCGTGCATTATGAACAGGTGCTCGATCGTGTTGAAAGATGCAGCCACCATCCCCGAATTGCTCTTCAACAGTGGGCAGCAAGAAGGTGCTTAAAACATCAATCTAGGCCTGTGTTGTGATAGTGCCATGCAAAACAGCAAGGGGTGCAAGCTCCCTCCGTGAAAAACACGACCACACCGTAACACCACCGCCTCCGAATTTTACTGTTGGCACTACACACACTGGTAGATGACGTTCACCGGGCATTCGCCATACCCACATCCTGCCATCGGATCGCCACATTGTGTACCGTGATTCATCACTCCACACGATGTTTTCCCACTGTTCAACCGTCCAATGTTTACGCTTCTTTCACCAAGGGAGGAGTCGTTCGGCATTTACCTGCGTGATGTGTGGCTAATGAGCAGCCGCTCGACCATGAAATCCAAGTTTTCTCACCTCCCGTCTAACTGTCATAGTACTTGCAGTGGATCCAGATGCAGTTTAGAATTCCTGTGTGACGGTCTGGGTAGATGTCTGCCTATTACATATTACGACCCTCTTCAACTGTCGGCGGTCTCTGTCAGTCAACAGACAAGTTCGGCCTGTACGCTTTTGTGCTGTGCGTGTCCCTTCACGTTTTCACTTCACTATCACATCGGAAACAGTGAACATAGGGATGTTTAGTTCGAAGTACGTGAGTTCCGCAGAGCGCCCCATTCTGCTCTCCCACGGTGTCTAATGACTACTGAGGTCGCTGATATGGAGTACGTGGCAGTAGGTGGCAGCACAATGCACCTAATATGAAAAACGTATGTTTTTGGATGTGTCCGGATACTTCTGGTCACATAGTGTATATCCGAGTTGACAACCTTTTTATTCGATTGATTTTGCGTTATGGCCATCTTTCTCAGTATGTTGTTCGTGACAATTAACTTCAGTTTTTACATCTTTATATACATTTTACACTGACATACTGTATATATTGTATCCTTACATACTAATTGTCCAAGCATGATATTTAATATATAGGGTAGTCAGAAATTGGCTGAAAAGCTTGTAAGGGCGTTGCAGCGGAGGATGTGCTGAGAAATAATTGTTAAGAAAAACTTTTGATATGTTGCCCCGTTTCCGAGTTATTTACCATGGAATATAGCCAGTCAGGTCGTCGCGAGAGCAAATTCCATCGCTTCCAGGCGCTAAAACATGGTAATGCTCAGACATCTGTGGGTTCGTGAGTTACCACTTATTCAAATGCTCATTACCAGTTAAAATACGCCTTTTTCGAAAGTGATAAATTTAAGCTAGTTGAGCAAAAGCTACGTTTGTTCAGTTTGAGGACACCAAACAAAGAACGCGCTTGGCGGCACTGTCTCTAGCTGGCTGGCTGAATTTGCCCGCGCGACGTCCTGATTGGCTAACTTCTGTGTCCTTAAACGTGGGCCCTAAAATGTATACCTGAGGAGCTATGAACACTTGTTCATAATCGCTACTGTGAAACACATCTCCTCTGTTCAACAAGTGCTCATGGCTCTTAAGGTATACATTTTAGAGACCATATTTACTATATAGTTCTTCTTTTTTGGTGCATACTACCACCCCCGAAACCTTAGCAATAACAGTACCAATACACTGACAGGAACATCAGAAAAATTTTCGCTTATAACTTTCGACTCACTCTTTTCCTGCACAGCGATCCTTATCTCAAATTGACGTTTTTCTCCTTCTCCATAACCTTACAAGGTTTGCAACATCATCACACAATCACCCTGTATATACACACATATACAGGCACCGGTGCCTGTAACTTTGACGCTCTGTAGCGCCGTTAGATAACGTTTCCGGACAAGGGCTTCTACGTTAAAAACTCGATCTGCTAGGTCCCCTCTGTAGCCTCTAGAAGTGTGTAATGTAACATGATTTTTTTTTTTTAAATTTGTTGTAGGGTCCTACGGGCGCAAAATGCTGAGCTCAGCGGTCCCTAGGCTTACTCACTACTTAATCTAACTTAAACTAACTTACGCAAAGGACAAAACACACACACACACACACACACAGACACATGCCCAAGGCAGGACTCTGATGGGGAAAGCCATGCGAACCGTGACAAGGCGTCCAGAGCGCACGGCTACCCCGCGTGGCGCATGAATTGTGAAACACCCTGTATAAATGTCCTTGTGGAGAACGTCGAAATTTCCGTGGGGCTTTCCGCGGATGATGCTGTTGTATGCATAAAGAACGCTCGCAACGCTGAAGGATTGTGTGAAATGCAGGGAGACCTGCAGGGGACCGACACTTGGTGGAGGGAGTACCAATTGACCCTCAACATAAACAAATGTGATGTATTGCGTATAAACAGACAGGAAGACCCATCATTGTATGATTTCACGTTTGCCGAACAGTTACTGGAGGTAGTTACTTCCATACAATATCTAGGAGTGTGTGTCCAGAGTGACTTGAAGTGGAACTACCACATAAAATTAATTGCAGGTAAAGCAGATCCCAGACTGAGATTCATTGGAGGAATCCTCAGGAAATGTAGTCTGTCAAGAAAGGAGGTAGCTTACAGAGCCCTCATTTGGCCAATACTTGAATACTGCTCGTCCGTATGGAATCCGTACCAGATATATTTGCTAGAGTAGGTAGAGAAGAGTCGAAGAATATCAGTGCTTTTCATTACAGATTAACTCAGTTAAGCACAAAAGAAACATGGAGATGATCAAGTAGGTCCAAAGGCAGTCGCTGCAAGAGAAGAGTTCTGCGTCACGGTGTTGTTTACTGTTAAAGTTCTGTGAGCTTATGTTCCTAGAAGAGTCAACAAGTATAATGGATCCTCCTATGTAAATCACGCGAAAAGATCGTGAAGGTAAAGTTAGAGAGATTTGGGCTCACATGGAGGCTTACCAGCAATCATTCTTCCTGCGAACTATTACGTAACTACATATAATATAGTTAATATATAGTTATATAGTTAATATATATAGTTATATATAGTTGATATAGTTAATATATAATATATAGTTAATATAGTTAATATATAATATATATATATAATATAACTATACATAATTACATATTACTATTACATAAGTAGAACTCTGCCACACATCACATGGTGACGTGCTGAGTAAACATATAGATGTGCATAATATGTAAGTAAAGTTACGTTTTTACTGTTACGTGTTCAAATGTTTTGTTGTAGATATCTATATGCATACAACTATTTGTTTGTCATTCCTATTAGATGGCACTGACGATGGCTCCTGTACCCAAATACCGTGTTGGCTATTAAATATTTTGCGTGCACCTCCCCCCCCCCCCTCTGGTAAATCCCCCAACCCTCTCCTCCCACCCCGCCAACCCCTCCTACCTGGAAACTGGCGTCTCTGTGCTGGGGAGAAAGGATCTCATGGTGTTTAGAAAATTTAATTAGTGGGACAAAGAGAATACGAGGGTATTCTGTTAGTGTAGGTTGTGTGCATCAGGGGCAAATATACATTCAGGAGCGAACCTAGTGTTCTCTTTTGATTGAGAGGTCCTTGACCTTTTGTTCTGCTAAGAGGATTGTGACCCCCTGGGAATAATCTGTCTTTCTGAGAAACCTCCCCCCACCCCTTCCCCTCCACCTCCTCCTCCCAACCCCTCAGGAAACCTTCAACCCCGCCTCCTCCTTGCTGATACTGATTTGTTTGAGTAGCTCTCCACTCATACTGTCAATTTGATTGACTGAGTAATCAACTTGATCCATTAATTAACAACTCCCCCTGTAGTATATCTCCCAACCCTCCCCTCCCACCCCTCCTACCTGGAAATTGGCGGCTTTAGGAGGAAGGATCTCACGTCAGGAAATTCAATTTCATAGCAGAGGTATTTTGTTTATTTATGAAAAAATTCAATTTGCAGGGGTTCGCTCTTTCTTGCTCATCATTCTCTGCTGTTTAGGAAGATGGTCTTGTAAAATACCCTAAAAAGAAGTAATTAAATCGATCGCCTTGTTTTATTCCAATTGCGCAAGGAGGACCATCAGGAGAGACCCATCACACGTAAATACACTGTTAAAAGTGTTTCAATCACGAAACAAGCACCGTCCACCATCAGTCATTCGCTGGCCTGCACAGAGGACCAGCTTGCTTCACCATACGCATAGGGCGCACGGAGTCCGACAAAGTGACATGTCCATCAGGGACGTGCCAGCTGCCGTTGTACAAGAGGTGTCCGCTCGGGCCCTTCGACTGACAGACTGGATGTCACACTAATGCCTGAAGAAAAGTGTCAGGTGGTAGCAAACCTTTGATATTTGGTACCCAAGAAACTCCTATCGAAACACCTGCTCTCTCTCTCTCTCTCTCTCTCCCTCTCTCTCTCTCTTTCTCTCGCTCTGTAGTGCGTCACTACCAGCCCTGCACGTGCCATCGGTCGCAGTCAGATCCAACCGCAAACAACGCAGGGTTTACCTGGTAAAGCACCAAGTCTCGTCTCCTGCTTAATACCAACGCACACGAGAACTCCTTCCAAGGCAAAAAACTAAAACTAAAAACTCCTCCCGAACAGGCCATGAAGGCCCAATGGTACTGGCTGGCCACTGTGTCATCCTCAGCCCATAGGCGTTACTGGATGCGGATATGGTGGGCTATGTGGTCAGCACACCGCTCTCCCGGGCGTATGTCAGTTTACGAGACCAGAGCCGCTACTTCTCAATCAAGTAGCTCCTCAGTTTGCCTCACAAGGTCTCAGTGCACCCCGCTTGCCAACAGCGCTCAGCAGACCGGATGGTCACCCATCCAAGTGCTTGCCCAGCCCGACAATGGTTAACTTCGGTAATCTGACGGGAACCGGTGTTACCACTGTGGCAAGGCTGTTGGCTCCGAGGCAAATGCATGACTGAGAATCGATCCAGAAAACCTGTCAAGTCAATAAATTGATTGAGTAATTAATTTGCAATCACGTGATTGTGACTTAGGGGACCTAAGGCAGGCGCAATAGCTCACCGCTCCCTGTAGCTTTGGATATACCCGCAGCCTCTCACCTCACCCCTGGTGCACGGATACCCTTTGTCGTTGAACGCAAAATGCTTCAGGAGCTATTACATCCCATGTTTAAGCAATCTGCGGAATATTGTCAGACACGTAACTTGAACATGTCACAGGAACTAAATGTACCACTGCTCAAAGACAGAGAGAGAGAGAGAGAGAGAGAGAGAAAGAGCTTTGCAGACGACGCAACAATATGTAAACATTTCTGAGGAATACCATCACCGCACTTGAACACTGACTCTAAAAGAAAAGATCGCGACACACTTGTGAAACCATCCCTGAGACGCTTCGCACACTTCTGTGGAAAATACATCTGCATGTAAATGTACATCCATACTCCGCAAGCCACCTGACGGTGTGTGGCACAAGGTACTTCGAGTACCTCTATCGGTTCTCCCTTCTGTTCCTGTCTCGTATTGTTCGTGGAAAGTAAGATTGCGGGTATGCCTCTGTGTGGGCTCTAATCTCGCTGATTTTATCCTCATGGTCTCCTCGTGAGATATACACTCCTGGAAATGGAAAAAAGAACACATTGACACCGGTGTGTCAGACCCACCATACTTGCTCCGGACACTGCGAGAGGGCTGTACAAGCAATGATCACACGCACGGCACAGCGGACACACCAGGAACCGCGGTGTTGGCCGTCGAATGGCGCTAGCTGCGCAGCATTTGTGCACCGCCGCCGTCAGTGTCAGCCAGTTTGCCGTGGCATACGGAGCTCCATCGCAGTCTTTAACACTGGTAGCATGCCGCGACAGCGTGGACGTGAACCGTATGTGCAGTTGACGGACTTTGAGCGAGGGCGTATAGTGGGCATGCGGGAGGCCGGGTGGACGTACCGCCGAATTGCTCAACACGTGGGGCGTGAGGTCTCCACAGTACATCGATGTTGTCGCCAGTGGTCGGCGGAAGGTGCACGTGCCCGTCGACTCCTGGGACCGGACCGCAGCGACGCACGGATGCACGCCAAGACCGTAGGATCCTACGCAGTGCCGTAGGGGACCGCACCGCCACTTCCCAGCAAATTAGGGACACTGTTGCTCCTGGGGTATCGGCGAGGACCATTCGCAACCGTCTTCATGAAGCTGGGCTACGGTCCCGCACACCGTTAGGCCGTCTTCCGCTCACGCCCCAACATCGTGCAGCCCGCCTCCAGTGGTGTCGCGACAGGCGTGAATGGAGGGACGAATGGAGACGTGTCGTCTTCAGCGATGAGAGTCGCTTCTGCCTTGGTGCCAATGATGGTCGATGCGTGTTTGGCGCCGTGCAGGTGAGCGCCACAATCAGGACTGCATACGACCGAGGCACACAGGGCCAACACCCGGCATCATGGTGTGGGGAGCGATCTCCTACACTGGCTGTACACCACTGGTGATCGTCGAGGGGACACTGAATAGTGCGCGGTACATCCAAACCGTCATCGAACCCATCGTTCTACCATTCCTAGACCGGCAAGGGAACTTGCTGTTCCAACAGGACAATGCACGTCCGCATGTATCCCGTGCCACCCAACGTGCTCTAGAAGGTGTAAGTCAACTACCCTGGCCAGCAAGATCTCCGGATCTGTCCCCCATTGAGCATGTTTGGGACTGGATGAAGCGTCGTCTCACGCGGTCTGCACGTCCAGCACGAACGCTGGTCCAACTGAGGCGCCAGGTGGAAATGGCATGGCAAGCCGTTCCACAGGACTACATCCAGCATCTCTACGATCGTCTCCATGGGAGAATAGCAGCCTGCATTACTGCGAAAGGTGGATATACACTGTACTAGTGCCGACATTGTGCATGCTCTGTTGCCTGTGTCTATGTGCCTGTGGTTCTGTCAGTGTGATCATGTGATGTATCTGACCCCAGGAATGTGTCAATAAAGTTTCCCCTTCCTGGGACAATGAATTCACGGTGTTCTTATTTCAATTTCCAGGAGTGTACACAGGACTCCTCGGTGAAGGTATGTCCTCGAAACTTCAACAAAAGCCCGTACCGAGCTACTGAGCGTCTCTCTTGGAGAGGCTTCCACTGGAGTTTATCTATCATCTCTGTAACGCTTTCTCGATTACTAAATGATCCTGTAACGAAGCGCGCTGCTCTCCATTGGATCTTCTCTGTCTCTTCTATCAACCCTATCTGGTACGGATCCCACACATGTGAGCAGTATTCGAGCAGTGGGCGAACAAGTGTTCTGTAATCTACTTCGTTTGTTTTCGGATTGCATTTCCTTAGGATTCTTCCAATGGATCTCAGTCTGGCATCTGCTTTACCGACGATTAATTTCATATGGTCATTCCATTTAAATCACTCCTATGCCTACTCCGAGATAATTTATGGAATTAACTGCTTCCAGTTGCTGACCTGCTATATTGGAGCTAAATGATAAAGGACCTTTCTTTCTATGTATTCGCAGCACATTACACTTGTCTACATTGAGATTTAATTCCCATTCCCTGCACCATGCGTCAATTCGTTGCAGATCCTCCTGCATTTCAGTACAATTTTCCATTGTTACAACCTCTCGATATACTACAGCATCATCCGCAAAAAGCCTCAGTGAACTTCCAATGTTATCCACAACGTCATTTATGTATATTGTGAGTAGCAACGGTCCTACGACACTCCCCTGCGGCACACCTGAAATCACTCTTACTTCAGAAGACTTCTCGCGATTGAGAATGACATGCTGCGTTCTGTTATCTAGGAACTCTTCAATCCAATCACACAATTGGTCTGATAGTCCATATGTTCTTACTTTGTTCATTAAACGACTGTGGGGAACTGTATCGAACGCCTTGCGGAAGTCAAGAAACACGGCGTCTACCTGGGAACCCGTGTCTGTGGCCCTCTGAGTCTCGTGGACGAATAGCGCGAGCTGGGTTTCACACGATCGTCTTTTTCGAAATCCATGCTGATTCCTACAGAGTAGATTTCTAGTCTCCAGAAAAGTCATTGTACTCGAACATAATACGTGTTCCAAAATTCTACTATTGATCGACGTTAGAGATATAGGTCTATAGTTCTGCACATCTGTTCTACGTCCCTTCTTGAAAACGGGGATGACCTGTTCCCTTTTCGAATCTTTTGGAACGCTACTCTCTTCTAGAGACCTACGGTACACCTCTGCAAGAAGGGGGGCAAGTTCCTTGTCATTGAGCAGCAGCTGCTTCAGGAGTTGCTAAATACAGCTGAATATGTCTCTAAACACTTTCAAAGAGATCGCTGCACAGTACATTGCTTCAGTTTTGCGATGTACATCACCACAGAGCCTAAAAAAAGATCGTGGCGCACTTGTGAAACCTCTCTGTCTTCATACACTACTCTGGAATATTTTCTTGCAAAAACAAAGTAGGTAAATACATTTGCAAATGTTGCTTTAAACAAACTGTTTCAAATACACTCGCACTCAGAACACTGCACTATATTCCCAGGCGGAGCTAAAATACATTAGGGCAAATACACTCGAAAATACATCGTGTGGGAATATTGTTTATAAATTGAAACAAAAATAGATGAGCACAAACACACAGCGTCGAAACTCTGAAGGCAATCCTACAGCACGTAAAAAAATATTGTCAAATACACTGTCACAGTAGTTTGCTACATGAGGCACGGTCGCAAAGCGGCGGAGCACCCGTCAGCCGCCGCAGCTCGCCACAGAATGAAGCGGCGACCGGAAGTGGGGTTTTCCGGCCGAATCCACGAGCGCGCGAAAATTGTGGCCGACAGAACAGCACTAAGTTGTCCTGCGCGCTCAGACCATGATTCATCTCCAGGTGGGGTAGAATGCCGCAGTCCTGTTGGCTCCCTGGGTAAAATGGTGGGTGGAGGGGGCTAGAGATTACATAAACCCTCGTCGTGGTGCAATCGCTCTCATATTGCCAGTGTCAATTCACCAGTGTGGTTGCTGTATGGTTTCTGTGTTCTTGTGCCAATTTGTTTTGGGAAAATAATGAAGTATACAATCTCCAGCGACAGCATCAGCAGCGGTATCGGCAAATCCTCGGAAATGTGACTTACAGGTAAACACGTATTTAATTTCATAGCATGAGGTCGGATTTCGCAGTATATATTTTCGTAAAAAGTTTCGCAGTATCGAGTTCAGATTTCGAAGTATATTTTCGTAAAGAAGTTTTGTAGAATGAAATAATTGTGTGTTCAGATTTCGAAGTTAAAAAAGTTTCATAGCAATTGTGTTCAGATTTAGGTGTTAATTTTTTTCTTGTTGTTTCAGCAGACATCCACCAAGTCGTGGAAGAGTCGGCGGCAGAGGTCCAACAGTGGCAGCCGCGCGGGATTAGCCGAGCGGTCTAGGGCGCTGCAGTCGTGGACTGTGTGCCTGGTCCCGGGGGAGGTTCGAGTCCTCCCTCGGGCATGACTGTGTGTGTTTGTTCTTAGGATAATTTAGATTAAGTAGTGTGTAAGCTTAGGGACTGATGACCTTAGCAGTTAAGTCCCAGTTCAGTCCAGAGGTGGAGAACAATCAGAGGTCATCTGTTGGTTGATGTAATGTTCTGGATGACGCAGTTGATCCCATTCCAGCTCTATAAATTGCACTAATATTTCTCGGTGCGTTTTCAATCTCTGACACAACACACCAGTCACTGTCCACTGATGCTTCTATACCAATATTTAAATGCTTTGAACCACAAGCTGTTAAATTGTAAATTGAACTGAAAAGCAGTGGAGCACCCGGAGGAAACGGCAGCTTCTCATCCACCACATCAACACTCTGTCCATGCAGAATGCGCTGGGATGGTGCATACATCGGAAACCAGTACTGACTCACACTGTGGGATGTGGAGCCCCCAGCACAGTTCATCTGAGTTTTGGGGACTTGCTGGGTGTCTAAATCAATGAGCAGGATGGATAGTAGCAGCTTATCGTCCTGCTCCAGTATGCTCGTCAGGTGCGCTACAGGAACCTACGGTTCTGCTACCGCTGCTGATCTGACAGACCAGATTTCGTTGCAAGTTCTGAGGAGCCAGTGGTGGCTGCTGCTGGCCCAGACACTCCAGAGGCCGCTGAACAAAGAAGAAGAAACAATAACAATCTACAGACAATCACATGGAGTTGAACAAAGAAAAGGAGGAGGAGGAAAAGGAACTGATACATGCACTAACAGTAGCAATGACATGTAATGAGTGCTTACTTCTACGCTTCTTCAGAGATGGAGAGACAGTGAGGATCTCGACTGCTGGCGATGCTTCGTGGTTCTTCTTCTTCTTCCAGAGACTGAATGCGACTGGGAGCAGTGAGCTATCACGAGAGCCTCGTATCCAGCACATCACGATCACGTGGCCAGAAATTAATTACTCAATCAATGTATTGACTTCAGCAGTATTTTTGATAGATTCTCAGTCAGACATTTGCCTTGGAAGGCGTCTTCACATGCGTCGGTATTCAGCAGGGGGGAGGCTTGGGGGCTTACCACGTAAACGCCGCTTTGTTAGCAGTTCGGTCCGACTGCGACCGACGGCGCGAGCGCGACCGGCAGTGGCACGCTACAGGACGAGGGAAAGAGTCTGTGCGAGAGAGAGAGCGCCGGTATATCGACAGGAATTTCTAGGGCGTCAAATATCAAAGGGTTGCCGCCACGTGACGCTTTAGTTTCGGCACTAGCGCGACATCTGGGCTGTTAGGCGAGGGGCCTAAGCGGACACCCCTTGAACACCGGTGCATCGCGCGGCTGCCGATGGACGCGTTGCTTTGCGGGATCCCAAGCAGTCTGTGTGCGTGGTGACACGAGCCACCAGTCTGTGTAGGTCAGCAGACGGCTGACGGCGGGTGGTGTGTGCTTCGTGACCGAAAGGTATTTAACAGTGTCATTATGTGCGACGGGTGTTTGATGAAGGTATTCCTCTTACAATTGGAATTCAAAAAAAGCGATCGATTTAATTACTTCTTTTCGGTGTATTTCACAAGAGCTGCATCTTCCCAAACAGCAGAGAATGATGAGCAAGAGAGAGTCAACCCCTGCAAATTGAATTTTTTTATAAACAAACAATATATTCTCTCCTATATAATTGAATTTCCTGTCTTGAGGTCCTTCCTCTCTCCTGCACAGAGGCGCCAATTTCCAGGTCTGGACGGGAGAGTTGAGGGATTCACCAGAGGGGGTAGACTTAATTAATTGATCAGTTTAATTAAATAGTCAATAAAATTGATAGAGTGGAAGGGGGCTATTCGAATAACTCATGCCTGAAAAAGCCCCTGTATCAGTGAGAGGGAAGAGGGAGACGCAGAGGTTTCTTGAGGGGTTGGAAGGAGGAGGGGGAGGGGGTGGGTGGGGGAGGTTTCTCAGAAGGACAGATTATCCCCAGGGGGTCACAATCCTCTTAGCAGAACAGTAGGTTAAGGACCTGTCAATCAAAAGACCACCGTAGGTGTGCCCCTGAATGTATACTTGCCCCTGATGTAGGCAAACCGCACTAACAAAACGCCCCCATGCTCTCTTTGCCCTGCTACTGATGCATTACAATGAGGTGGTGAAAGTCTTGGGATAGCGACATGCACATATGCAGAGGGCGGTAGAATCACATACACAAGGCATAAAAGGGTAGTGCATTGGTGTTGTAACACCCCACCCGTCACTTATCTGATTTTGGCGTGTGTTCACCCCAGCTAATTGACTAACAGATCAACAGAGAGTGCAAAACTGCCACAATATCGGATAACGTAAAAAAGTAATAAGGCCCTGTGACTCCTGATTGAATTGTGGTGGCAGTGTTGACATTAATTGATTTAGAATTGATCACTTTTAATTAAAAGGGGTGCACATTAATGTCATATTCAGCTATTGAACACCAGATGCAAATGTTGAACATAAAATTAATTAAGAAAGTGACTTGGGATTTCAACTACTTGATTGAAAACAGATGCAGTCGATTAGCACAAATTTATTTTAACTCCCAACCTTCAATCATCACGTTACAAGACTCTCCTATCAGGCAGTGGTAATAAATTGCGTTTACCTGGAGTAAAGCGCGATAAATCAAAATTAATTCCTATCGACTGACCCAGGCATAATGCAAAGTGCGAGAAGAATTGCCCAATACACAGCCCATGGAACCCTCGTGGAAACTTTGCCGACGTGATCCAACAAAGTAATCAGCCAGAGCAGGTGCAATTCACCGAATTCAGCATGGCGGGGCGGCATTGTTGTGAGGACGTCGGCATGCCTCGTGGTCCTGCAAGGCTGCACTCGTCTATTCACTCCTAGCTATCTTTCTCAGTACATAGCTGAACCAAAACTTTCTATCCCCAAGCTCAATCGTTCCATTTGATAAGTCCTAAACTGCAGAGATGCTCACTCTTTCTCAGGCAAGCTGAGTAAAGAACGCCACGTCCACACTCTAGGCAAGCTGGGAACGGAATACCCCTACGGAGACTTCTCCCAGTCCACTCTTCACCTCGGTTTCCCTTCCAGCAAAATCACTTACGCCAATTGCAGCACAAGTTGCATTAATTATGCATCGCTTCCCAGCGCCGACCAATGCCTGCTCTGGGAAGTGAACAAATTCCCACAAAATTTCCCTTCCTCTCAACTTCTGCTATTTAGCTCCTCGCAGGCCACCCATCATGGTTCGCGTCTGCACAAAACACCAATTTTTCTGGAATTCTGACTCCCAGGAGAGTACTTCTAATTCGTTGGTCCTACGTTCCCATCGGCGGCCGGCTTATTTCATTCTGTCGCTCTTCACCTGATTTACTTCAGACTCTGCGGACTGTGAATTCAGCGTGAAGTTGCTATAGTCACGAACACGCATGTTTTGGCCTCTGTTGACCTCTCCACCGTAGCTTTGCACGGCTTTCTCGCATGTTTCGCTGAAAACGGGATGATGGACATTTATCAACAGGTGTACAAGTTCTCCGTCTGCTTCCCGGTACACAAGCATGGGGTCAACCACCCACTTACTGTCACTTATCCTAAGGCAGCTGGAGGCCGCGCCCCGTTACCGCTTTCTCAGAACTTGAGCCGCCCTAAGCTGCCTATTGCCACTTTCCTTCTCCACTCCCCAGCTAGTCACGTTCAGCTCTGAATACTTCACTGGGATAAACTAGCCTCCAGTAAATCGACGTGTTTCCACGAAGTTTTCATGTCATGAGAATTACTTTACATCACCCGACATTAATTATTCCAATATATCCATACTATACCCTCTACAAGATGCATTGTGCCTTGCCAGTCATTTTTGTTCAGCCCTACTGTTCAGCCCTACTAGGTGATCTTTAATGACTTCATGTAAAGGGCATAGTTCTTGCTATCTTACAGTGTAGCTGTATTTTGTACTCAGGTGATTCACGTGAAAAGGTTTCCAATGTGATTGCGGCCACAAGATTAAGAGAGTTTGAAAGTGCAATGGTAGTTGGAGCTAGACGAATCGGACATCCTTTTCTGGAAATCGTTATGGAATTCCACAGCGTCATGAGTGTGGTGAGAATGCCAAATTTCAGACATTAACTCTCACGGCAGACGACGAGTGGCCGACGGCCTTCACTTAACAGGCCAGAGCACCAGCGCTTCCGAGAAGCTGTCATTGCTAACAGATACGCAACACTGCTTGAAATAATGTCAGAAATCAAAGTGCGACGTACGACGAAAGTATCCATTAGGACAATGCGACGAAATTTGGCGTTAATGGGCTATGGCAGAAAATCACCGATGCGAGAGCCTCTGCTAACAGTACGATATCGCCTGCAGCGACTCTCCTGTGCTCATGGATCCTAGATGATTGGTAAACCGTGGCCTGGTCGGATGAGTGCCGATCGCAGTTGGTAAGAACTGATGGTAGGGTTTGAGTGTGGCGCAGACCTTATAAAGCCCTGTCCGAGATCGTCAACAAGGCACTGTGCAAGCTGGTGATGGCCGAATAATGGTGTTGTGCTCTGGTCCAACTGAAGTGATCATTGACTGGAAATGGTTACGTTCAGATACTTGGAGACCATTTGCAGCCATTCTTGGACTTCATGTTCCCAAGCAACCACGGAATGTTTATGGATGACAATGCGTCATGTCACTCTGAACAGTTCAGTCACATAATTTGTCCACCCAGATCGCCCGGCATGAATCCCATGTATGGGTCGTAAAAGTGAGGTCAGTTTGTGCACAAAATCCTGCACAAGCGACGCTTTCGCAGTTCTGGACGGCTGTAGAGGCGGCATGGCTCAGTATTTCTGCAGGAGACTTCCAACGACTTGTTGAATCCATGCCAAGTCGAGCTGCAGCACTGTGCCTGGCAAAAGAAGGTCAGACACCATGTTAGGAGGTTTCACATTAACTTTTGTCATCTCAGTGTATAACAAAGAAGATTGATACGCCGAATTCGATCCCATTCAGACTTATGGTTTTAATCCGTCAGTTATTGCGTCTGTCACCTCTGGCAATGTTTGTTGATGTGAAAAATACCGAGTTGCACCGTGCACCTACACTAAAATGTAGGCCCCACATTCAGTGATGCATTAAGTCATTTTATAGGCCAGAGTATTGCAACAGCCTACCAACTGCAATAGAACAATTGCTAGTAAAGGAGTTCAGTCTTCTGACTGATGACAGGTTTACTTTTTCATGCGTACATATTTAACTACGTATGTGGATATCCAGTGCTGTATTTATGAGGTATAGATCTCTAGGCTGATACATCTCTAGGCTGATCCTTTAGTGCAGCTGCTACAACGTGTGATGACTCACCTAAAAAAAAGGGTTTTAGAGCAGTTTCCGAATTAGAGCATATAACGCAATTTTGAAGGTTTGTCATTTAATTGTATTAAGTTTTACTACACAATTTGTGCTTTAGTGCACTGATAAGAATTAAAAATCGGAAGAAGTGAAATCATTAAGATAACTATGAAAACTAAATTCAAATGCCCTGCTGCGCTTTTCTGATCTTATGTTCGGGCTAATCTCAGGAGCTACTGTAGGCATTTTGATACGATTTTGACTGATAGGCAGACGTATTCACAAGAGAGGTTTGTGTGTATAATTTATTACCGCTGCAGTAGACAGGATATCTGGCCGTAGGCACTTAGTTCTCCCCGTGCTGCTTAGTCTTCTTTGCTTCCTCTTTCACACTGAGCGGAATGTCCACGAGATACGGTTAGAGAAAGGAATCTGGTAATTAATCCATGCTTCACCGAATCCAGTCAAAAATACGATTCCAAAATAGATATGATGATTGCATCGTTCTTTTTTGGAAAAAGAAAATACGTGCATAAAGCCCAAATACCTGATTCATGGAACCGCGGGACTGCTACGGTCGCAGGTTCGATTCCTGCCTCGGGCATGGATGTGTGTGATGTCCTTAGGTTAGTTAGGTTTAAGTAGTTCTAAGTTCTAGGGGACTGATGACCTAAGATGTTATGTCCCATAGTGCTCAGAGCCATTTGAACCATTTGAACCTGATTCACGGATGATCCCTCGGACACAAAGCGTAATTCCTAACAAGGTCCCCTTAGCTTTAGAAAGAAACGCGCCTACCACTGTTTCGTCACTCACGCACCGCACTCGCCTTTGCAGAGTGAACTTAACTATAATTCTGTGTAACTAGAAGACACATTGTAATCTCTGTAGATGAGGACGCGCCTATGTGAAGTCTAGAAGAGCCCACGAAGAAGTTTCTGCAACCGAAGTACCCACAGACACCGAACCGCGGTCTTGTGCAAGAGCCCAAGCGAAAGTGTTGATTGGGAACCTACCGATGAAGTCCTCAATCAAGTTAGCGACAAAGTGCCCCCAAATCGACGGTAACAATGGACATCTATCGGCTCGAACAGGGCTGTGTATTCAAATATTTGTACACAGACCCGTCTCACATTTCTAAACACGCTTGTGATGGCGTATGATTGTATTGCTCTTGGTTTTTGTACGTAGCTTGCTGACTCAGAAGTGGGGGGGGGGGGGGGGACTGTTACCACGCCAGTAAATCAGTTACCTCAGCAAGTAGTTGACGTGTTTATCATACGTTGTGTCAGTGTTGTCATACATATACAGCAAAAATGAACGAAACCATTATGTCTAAAACGTTGTAAATATTGTAGCATCAAAGTTAAGAAGGCGTTATCCAGTGGAAGACAGTGTAGGACAGGATGATGACATTCTTCCAATATTTTTGGCGGATCTGATTATTCAGAAACACGAATATTCATTTGGCTGTTCAACTGAAGTTACACTGGATAGGATGACAGCTGAACAACACGACTGTATAGACAATAACGCGATTAATGATGTTCAATATTGTAGTGCTAGTGGCACAGTGACGGAAACAGTATTCCTCAAAGAGAACCTAACGTTTCTGGTGACCATGAACCTTTACAAGAAAAGAAATCCAGAACTGTTAGTATTTTAACAAACTCTTCGGAAGAATGTCTTGAATGTATTTATGATGATTATCATGCACCTCCACCTTAAGTTGCGACCTACAGCTCGTTATTGAAGAGACATCCTTTTATAAAAAGTACGTCGAACATGAAAGTAATATTTGATTATGTGAAGAAAAAAGACATAATGAACATTCATTTCGAGGAAACATCGCAATCAAAGACTTGAGATAAAATAACACACTCGATCACAATTTGACAATGTTAGAGATGAAGTAAAAAGTGTCCGCTGCCAGCAACTGAAATTCTGTGTAATGCAAAAAGCGAGAGAAATTTGACACACAACGTTCTGCAGCTTTCATAGCGTGTCACAAGAAAGAGTAAGAAGGCGTCATAGACACGTCACCCAGAGCAGCCAGAGATGTACGGGAAGTCCAAGATATTCGCCAGTCTGGGGCCGTTGTGCCGAAGAAGTAAATCAGAAAACTGCAAGTTTCCAGGCACTGCCGCACTGCATTTGGAACACTGATCAAAGTGCATTTAATTATGAGGTAACTTCTGGTGCTACACTGTCTAAACTCATTGTACACTCCTGGAAATTGAAATAAGAACACCGTGAATTCATTGTCCCAGGAAGGGGAAACTTTATTGACACATTCCTGGGGTCAGATACATCACATGATCACACTGACAGAACCACAGGCACATAGACACAGGCAACAGAGCATGCACAATGTCGGCACTAGTACAGTGTATATCCACCTTTCGCAGTAATGCAGGCTGCTATTCTCCCATGGAGACGATCGTAGAGATGCTGGATGTAGTCCTGTGGAACGGCTTGCCATGCCATTTCCACCTGGCGCCTCAGTTGGACCAGCGTTCGTGCTGGACGTGCAGACCGCGTGAGACGACGCTTCATCCAGTCCCAAACATGCTCAATGGGGGACAGATCCGGAGATCTTGCTGGCCAGGGTAGTTGACTTACACCTTCTAGAGCACGTTGGGTGGCACGGGATACATGCGGACGTGCATTGTCCTGTTGGAACAGCAAGTTCCCTTGCCGGTCTAGGAATGGTAGAACGATGGGTTCGATGACGGTTTGGATGTACCGTGCACTATTCAGTGTCCCCTCGACGATCACCAGTGGTGTACGGCCAGTGTAGGAGATCGCTCCCCACACCATGATGCCGGGTGTTGGCCCTGTGTGCCTCGGTCGTATGCAGTCCTGATTGTGGCGCTCACCTGCATGGCGCCAAACACGCATACGACCATCATTGGCACCAAGGCAGAAGCGACTCTCATCGCTGAAGACGACACGTCTCCATTCGTCCCTCCATTCACGCCTGTCGCGACACCACTGGAGGCGGGCTGCACGATGTTGGGGCGTGAGCGGAAGACGGCCTAACGGTGTGCGGGACCGTAGCCCAGCTTCATGAAGACGGTTGCGAATGGTCCTCGCCGATACCCCAGGAGCAACAGTGTCCCTAATTTGCTGGGAAGTGGCGGTGCGGTCCCCTACGGCACTGCGTAGGATCCTACGGTCTTGGCGTGCATCCGTGCGTCGCTGCGGTCTGGTCCCAGGTCGACGGGCGCGTGCACCTTCCGCCGACCACTGGCGACAACATCGATGTACTGTGGAGGCCTCACGCCCCACGTGTTGAGCAATTCGGCGGTACGTCCACCCGGCCTCCCGCATGCCCACTATACGCCCTCGCTCAAAGTCCGTCAACTGCACATACGGTTCACGTCCACGCTGTCGCGGCATGCTACCAGTGTTAAAGACTGCGATGGAGCTCCGTATGCCACGGCAAACTGGCTGACACTGACGGCGGCGGTGCACAAATGTTGCGCAGCTAGCGCCATTCGACGGCCAACACCGCGGTTCCTGGTGTGTCCGCTGTGCCGTGAGTGTGATCATTGCTTGTACAGCCCTCTCGCAGTGTCCGGAGCAAGTATGGTGGGTCTGACACACCGGTGTCAATGTGTTCTTTTTTCCATTTCCAGGAGTGTAGAAAATGTATGTTGGACTTTCAATGAGTGGGCAGCTAACAAAAGAACTGTATATTTGTCTTCAGGAAAGTACTGAAGACAATCTTCCACCAAACGTATATCTGAAGGCTAGCACAAGTGGGAAAAAGTCAAAAGGTCATTTAAAATCCTGTTCCGTGAATGTTGTTAATGGCAATGTTCAAATAGCCATAAATGTACATTACTTTGTGATTCTTGGAATATTCACAAGGATACAACAATATCAAATGCAAGTAAAAACATAGAACGCAAATTTTGTATTTCTGGCTCAAGCCGCCATCATACCTAGCACCAAGATCTTCTCCTCGTAGCAGTTTAGACTGCAGCATTACGCAGATGATGTAGAGCTAGACGCATGGAACATTAGGGAATCGTTAGGGAATTCAGTATTCTGAGGTCCGCAGTGTCAAAAGTGTGCCGAGAATACCAAATTTCATGCATTGCCTCTCACCACGGACAATACAGTGGCCGACGGCCTACACTTAACGACCGAGAGCAGTGCCGTTTGCGTATAATTTTCGTGTTAACAGACACGCAACACTACGTGCAATAACCTCAGAATTCAAAGCGGTACCTACGACGAATGTACCCGCCAATACAGTGCGCTGAAATCTGGAGTTAATGGGCTACGGTAGCGGACGACCGAGGCGAGAGCCTTTGCTAACAGTAAGACATCGGTTGCGGCGCCTTTTCTGGGTTCGTGGCCACAACATATCGGTTGGGCCCTAGGCGACTGCAAAACCGTGGCGTGATCAGTGAGTCCCGATTTCAGTTGGTGAGAGCTGATGTTAGCATTCGAGTGTAGCTCAGACCCCACAAAGCCATGGACCCAAGTTGTCAACACGGCACTGTGCAAACCAGTGGTGGCTCCGTAATGGTGTGGGCTGTGTTTGCATGGAATGGACTGGGTCCTCTGGTTCAACTGAATCGATAGTTGTCTCGAAATGGTTATGTTCGCCTAATTTGAGATCATTTACAGCCATTCGTGAACTTCATGTTCTCAAACAACCATGGAGTTTCTATGGATGACAATGCATCATGTCACCAGGTCACAACTATTATCGGGTGGCCTGAAGAACATTCTAGACAATTCGAGCGAATTATTTGGCCACCCAGATCGAACATTCATGAGACTTAATCGAGAGGTCAGTTCGTGCACAAAATCCTGTACCGTCAACACATTCACAGTTTGGACAGCAGTACTGGCCGCATGGCTCACTATTTCCGCAGGGGACTTCCAACGACTTGAGTCCTTGTCAGTTCGAGTTGTTGCATTACGCCGAGCAAAAGGAGGTCCGTCACGATATTAGGGCGTATCCCACGGCTTTTCTCGCCACATTGTTAAGTGGTGTGAGGTGGTATAAAATAAATAAAATAAAATAAAATATTACATTATTTATTATGTATGATAGTGATTGGATGTAATTAATATTTGCTTATCTGGAACGTGGACGTTTAATTATTCGGTATCAGACGCTTGACAATGGCTTTTTCGTAAATGTAATGTTATTCGTAGTTGACCGTGAAATAAGACTCAAATAATCGGACTTCGTATTTAAATCGTATCCAAAGACTGCTGCGGTAGGTGCGGACTCAAATCTAAATCTCAATATTAGAATAATTTGCCAGCCATGTCAATACGTCGTACAGAGGTGACTGTCTACTAAACATAAAAAGTTTACACAGTTAGTTAAATCAGATATATTCAACGAATAAGCCTACAGTTAAATAATTCTACTTACTTTCATAAATATAAATTCTTTACAGAATCGAGTGCCTAGTAAGATTGCAACTCGCAGTGTTCTTATATAACATAAAATATGGCGGTGTGCCAGTTAATAAAATATACGTGCTTCCAGCCTCAGCTATTCTCCTCGACCTCCTTCTTCTTAATCAAACATAAGAGTATCGTAATTGTGTTTTTGTTTTATCAGCGACACAGCGCTGCAGTTCTGTGCCATAGGCTTTATTTATTTGTCACAGATTAATTATTTAATTAAGATTTCGCGTTTCCGAGGAAACTCACGCACGGCATGCAAATGTGCCTTTATAGTGGCACCCAAAAAATTGCAAGAATCACTCATTTAAGCAGCCTCCGTTCCTCGCTAACTGTTCGTTACAGGCTCAAGACGACAGATCCTCGACCTACATGTTTTTTTTCTGGGCAAAGGATATCTATAGAAGAGTGCATGTTGGTGAACCTTTATCAGAAACCTCATGCATTTCAGTCAGGGCAGTGAAAGCAGCCAGGCAGCTCACGTACAATGCTTTTTCAGTATAAATGAGAACAGTGACACGCACTATGTGGTAGATATTTGGAAAGAAGTCTTTCTCAAAGTACAATCTTTTAAACCATAATTGTCAACAACAGGGAAAGCGTTTCTAAAAAAAGAGTAATTTATTAATATCGAAATCTTTTTCTGAAAGTATTTGTGTGGAGCACTGCTGTCGAACTTTCTCATATACTCAGGCACCTTTAACTCATGGCTAAGATGTGCCGCTGACATCACAGTCATTATTTTAGTATTACAGTTACTACTAAAATAACTATTATTACTACTACAAAGATATCATGATATAAAAATATTTCAAAGAATCATTATTAAACTTGCTTACAATTATAACTTACATAATTAATGAAGTTCCAACAAAATGCGGGTTCCCGGGTTCGATTCCCGGCGGGTTCAGGGATTTTCTCTGCCTCGTGATGGTTGGGTGTTGTGTGATGTCCTTAGGTTAGTTGGGTTTAAGTAGTTCTAAGTTCTAGGGGACTGATGACCATAGATGTTAAGTCCCATAGTGCTCAGAGCCATTTGAACCATTTTTTTTCCAACAAAATGTAGAATAGAGGACCATTAACTTGGATTATTGATTTTTATTTTTCCTTCAGTTTCTGTCACAGCTGCGTTCAACAATTTTTAATTGCGATGACTAGGTTCGGACTGCACTGTCCATTCCCAAACCGTAGCCTACAAACAATATACAGCGGTTAATTAATCTTTAAATATTTTTACTTTCCAGAAAAATTTAGACAGTTCTCATTAGTGCAGTTAATGTTACACACCTCCATTGTGCATGTTAACGTACACATCCACCACCGCACACATATACTAGAGCATAGTACTAATCGAGGTACAAATTTCGCGGCATCAAACATAATCGACTAAACAATTGTTATGTACTAATTAAAACTGTCAAAGGTCAGAAAGCATTAAAACACAATACCATAATGAGGCATGATCAAAATATAGCTCAAACAGATAAATAGAAAAATGTCACATAGTCGGTAATAAATAGACTGACACGTTATAGTAAGCCACGCTAATATCAGATGGCGTTGTGTTTGAAAGCTTCCTAACTTTGACAGTTTTAATTAGTACATTATTATTGTGTAGTAGATTGTGTCAGATATAGTGAAACGTGTACCTGGATAATACTATTTAATGATCTGCAAGAGATCTAAAATTTGTTTAGGCAAATAATGACTACAGATTTGAATGTACAAAAAACATTTTTATTCAGATTTTTTTTTTTTTACTATTAGAAATCGTTGGAATTCAGATATGCTTATGACGGGCGTCAGGAGAACATATCATAGCGGGTCACCGCGCTGGACAGCTCTGGTCGGGAGTGTCGCCTTTTACGGAAGTGAAACGTGGACGATAAACAAGTAGACAAGAAGAGAGTAACACCTTTTGACATGTGATACTGATGAAGAATGCTGAAGATAGCTAACGACAGCTAATGAAATATAAATCGAATTTCAGAAGAAAATAAATTTACGGCAATACTTTACCAAAAGGAGACAGGACTAACCCTTAGGAATGACATAATAATCTACACAATACTGGAGGATGGAGGCGGGTTAGTAACTATAAAGGCAGGTCAAACCTTGCCTACAGTGGTCATGTTCAATTGGATATACAGTGATGAGCCAAAGCATTGTGACCACCTGGTTAACCGCATGTTGATCGACCGTCGGTACGCGACACAACAGCCATTCTGCGAGGCACGGACTCGACGAGTCCTTGGTAGGTTTCCGGAGGTACGTGACACCAGATATCTTCGCTTAGGGCACGCAATTCCAGTAAATTAAGGGCCCTGCATTTGGAGGGCGCAGGGCTGGCGTCCGGTAGCGTCCCAGACGGGTTCCACTGGGTTCAGATCAAGTTAATTTGGTGACCAAAACTTCAGCGTGAGTTCGTGCTCCTCAAACCAATGTAGCACGATTCCGGCCTTGTGACACGGACGGTTATCCTGCTGGAAGATACCATGCCTGTCGGGAAAGACATCGTGCATGAAGCGATGCAGGCGATCCTCAATAACGTCCACATAACCCACAGCTGTCTTAATGCTCTGAGTTACCGCTACAGGTTCCATGGTAGCCCAGGTGACAGCATAATATTACTCATACTGAAATGTGTCGGTGGCGCGTCGCATGTTTGGAGCAGAAGTTCGCCTGGACACGAAAATCGACCTGATATTACAAGAAAAGTGATTCGTCCGACCAGGAGACGCGTTTCCATTGACCCACGGTCCAATCTTGATGATCTCGTGACTACAGCACTGTAATTAACGATATAGTTTGCTCAACTTAGAAATAAATAGCGTTCTTGTGCCTCCAGAACGAGTGTTCAACAATGTATGTGTTGAACGGTCTGCTCCAAATCAATTTTGCCTGCAGCAGCATTGCACTCAGTCGACAAGTCTGCCACAGATCGCTCGAGATCCTACTTTAGAGAGTGAGTGAGACTCCGACCTCCACGTTCCATGATGAAGCGTGGGCATGTAAACACTTCGTTCAAAATGGCTCTGAGCACTATGCGACTTAACTTCTGAGGTCATCAGTCGCCTAGAACTTAGAACTAAGTAAACCTAAGGACATCACACACATCCATGCCCGAGGCAGGATTCGAACCTGCGACCGTAGCGGTCACGCGGTTCCAGACTGAAGCGCCTTTAACCGCACGGCCACACCGGCCGGCAAACACTTTGTAACGCCCTGCTGCCCACTCGTAGTTTCACCGCCGTTGAACCACTTTCCATACGCCTAGATGTTCACAATAATAGCACAGCAACAAGCGACCAGCTTCGCTGTTTCCGAGATGCTCGTTCCCAGACGCTGGGCAATAGTCAGTGGATTTGCGATGCGTTTCGTCTCTACAATTGTTCCCCGTTCCCTTCCCCTCCGCTTCCATACTTACCTTGCCACGCCACCTCACTACTGTTGTGCTTTACCAAAACTACGGTTCAGTCGTTTTGGTTGTTGTTGTTGTTGTGGTCTTCAGTCCTGAGACTGGTTTGATGCAGCTCTCCATGCTACTCTATCCTGTGCAAGCTCCTTC
This sequence comes from Schistocerca americana, assembly GCF_021461395.2. Lineage (NCBI taxonomy): Eukaryota > Metazoa > Arthropoda > Insecta > Orthoptera > Acrididae > Schistocerca > Schistocerca americana. Next base: position 371,368,221 of record NC_060126.1, read on the forward strand.
ACCTCCCAGTACCTACTGCAACCTACATCCTTCTGAATCTGCTTAATGTATTCATCTCTTGGTCTCTCTCTACAATTTTTACCCTCCACGCTGCTCTCCAATACAAACTTGACGATCCCTTGATGCCTCAGAACGTGTCCTACCAACCGATCCCTTCTTCTAGTCAAGTTGTGCCACAAATTTCTCTTCTCCCCAATTCTATTCAGTACCTCCTCATTAGTTATGTGTTCTACCCATCTAATATTCAGCATTCTTCTGTAACACCACGTTTCTAAAGGTTCAAATGGCTCTGAGCACTATGGGACTTAACTTCTGAGGTCATCAGTCTCCTAGAACTTAGAACTACTTAAACCTAACTAACCTAAGGACATCACACACATCCATGTCAGAGACAGGATTCGAACCTGCGACCGTAGCGGTCGCATTTCTAAAGCTTCTATTCTCTTCTTGTCTAAACTATTTATCGTCCATGTTTCACTTCCATACATGGCTACACTCCATATAAATACTTTCAGAAACCAGTTCCTGACAGTTAAATCTATACTCGATGTTAACATATTTCTATTTTCCAGGAATGCTTTCCTTGCCATTGCCAGTCTACATTTTATATCCTCTCTACTTCGACCATCATCAGTTATTTTGCTCCCCAAATATCAAAACTCATCTACTACTGTGTCTCATTTCGCAATCTAATTCCCTCAGCATCATCCGATTTAATTCGACTACATTCCATTATCCTCGTTCTGCTTTTGTTGATGTTCATCTTATATCCTCCTTTCAAGACACTGTCCATTCCGTTCAACTCCTCTTCCAGGTCCTTTGCTATCTCTGATAGAATTACGATGTCATCGGCAAACCTCAAAGTCTGTATTTCTTCTCCGTGGATTTTAATACCTACTCCGAATTTTTCTTTTGTTTCCTTTACTGCTTGCTCAATATACAGATTGAATAACATCGGAGAGAGGCTACAACCCTGTCTCACTCCCTTCCCAACCACTGCTTCCCTTTCATGTCCCTCGACTCTTATAACTGCCATCTGGTTTCTGTACAAATTGTAAATAGCCTTTCTGACCCTGTATTTGACCCCTGCCACTTTTAGAATTTGAAAGAGAGTATTGCATCAGTATTGTCAAAAGTTTTCTCTAAGTCTAAAAATGCTAGAAACGTAGGTTTTCCTTTTTTAATCTATCTTCTAAGATGAGTCGTAGGGTCAATATTGCCGCACGTGTTCCAACATTTCTACGGAATCCAAACTGATCTTCCCCGAGCTCGGCTTCTATCAGTTTTTCCATTCGTCTGTAAGGAATTCGTGTTAGTATTTTGCAGCTGTCACTTATTAAACTGATAGTTCGGTAATTTTGACATCTGTCAACACCTGATTTCTTTGGGATTGGAATTATTATATTCTCCTTGAAGTCTGAGGGTATTTCGCCTGTCTAACACATCTTGCTCACCAGATGGTAGAGCTTTGTCATGGCTGGCTCTCCCAAGGCTATCAGTAGTTCTAATGGAATGTTGTCTACTCCCAGGGCCTTGTTTCGACTTAGGCCTTTCAGTGCTCTGTCAAACTCTTCACGCAGTGTCATATCTCCCGTTTCATCTTCATCTACGTACTCTTCCATTTCCATAATATTGTCCTCAAGTACATCGCACTTGTATATACCATCTACATACTAATTCCAACTTTCTGCTTTCCCTTCTTTGCATAGAACTGGGTTTCTATCTGAGCTCTTGATATTCATTGTCGTTTTGGTACAGTTCGTAAATTACTTAGTAAATAATGGGATTGCACGCAGTGTTGGTAGCATTTGTAGGGAATGAAACATGAATAAATTTTGAAGAGAGAAACTGCGAGCCATCGACTTCTCTTTGGTTTTTGTTTGTTTTGCACATAATTAGAACCGCACATCGCTCCGTGTTAGTCCACTGTATATTTTATATCATTACAAAATATAAACATTAGTTGATCGCACACGAAACTACAGGAGTGCGTGTTTGCGACTGAGGTTCTTTTGGGTTCGCATTTTTATTTTTGAGTTTTTTTTCATTTTCTTTTCTCTTTTCATGAATTTCATGGACATCCCCGGGATGCACCACAGCTTGGAGGGGCCGACATCCCTTGAGTGAGCCAAGTGCTACAGGTGAGGACCCGTTCTGGCTGGACCAGCGCGGCGCCGTTTTGACCCCGTCGAGTGTCGAGAGAGCACGACGCAGGGATAGTGGAACATTCTTGCTCTGCAACAGAGGTAAGAATAATAAACTGCGTCTCACTTCAAGCAACTGCACCAATGTCCGACGACATTTAAAATCAGACAAAAAAATCCCAATTATTTACGCTTTGACGTTAAACAACCAGAAGACCATTAATAAGATACTGACCTCCATAAACATCCTACATGAAAACAACAAGCGCAATGAATTCACCGTAAATGTCAGTTAGTACTAAAGTTTCCAGACATTAGTAGACAGACTAGCGACCGCTGTATCTACTACCAAGCTACTTAAACTACCGCGCTAACAATTAGTTATCTCTAACGAGCTTGGCTTCACACAACTATGCCATTGGGCCCTTATGACACTGACGGGGAAAAAATCACAACGCCAATTAATAATTAACGTAGAGTAATGAATTCTCGTGAATACATTTGTCTAGGTAACGTATTTGATTAACACTGCAATAGCACAGGTTAATGTAAGCATGAGATAAGCCATTGCCAATGTGAAGTATTGGTACGTTAATAATCAGTGTAACCGCCAGAATGCACAGTGGTCGAGCAGCTCTTCATAAGCCACACATTGGTGTAGTCAGTGCTAACTGACACTTAAGGTACTAGAAAGAAAGGAGCCACTGTAGAGAGGGTGACTGTATACGAATAATTTAGAGTGATGAATCACGCTATACCCTGCGGCAATCCAACTGAAGAGTTTGGGCTTGATGAGCCACTGGGCGTTGCCTGTCGTCACGTATAGCGCCAGCAGTGAGGCACAGAGAAGTTCCATACCTGTTTGCAGGCTTTCATAAAACTTAATGGTGGCGCTCAACTACGGACCCTCAGATTCAGAGTTGAAATATTAAAAGTTTTGGCAGGTTTCGTTGTCTAGGGGCTGGGTACGTGGTTGCCACATCACATGACAAATACTGCTGAGTCTACAGTATACAATATGAATACACACATGAATCGAATGGTCGAAGATTCGTATCATTCGGCAATTGCGAATTTTGATTGTAACATAAAAATTTATAGATGAAAGAGTGCAATTAAATAAAATCTACAGGTACTATTTTAACGACTTTAAATGATGAGTACGATACCTTTAAGAATGCCATTTATTACTGCAAAACACTTGTTGGTGTCGATGGTCCATCAATTGGATAAAATATAAGTTGAATAACAGGAAAACAATAGATTCCTACATCACGTAATTAGTTATCAGCAACAACATAACTCGCGAGATATTCACTTCTAAACACACACTACATCTTCAATGCAGAAGCCATGGAAATCACACCAGAGTATAAGTCGGCACTCCGACATATTTCATCTCTCGCAACCACGCGCAAACTGCTCCACTCTCCAAGTCTTTCCTGCGACAGTACGTCGCGCCTTCACGTCCAGCACTCCCTGTGTCCTGGGCGATTGTCCCTCACGCCACACTGTTCAGAACTCCGCTTTCCTCTCTCGAAATGATGCTCTTCTCCCACTTCCATCCAGTCTCCCCATTCACGAGCGCTGTGATTGGCTAGAGCACTCCCGTCATGTCTCAAAGACAACGCACACTCATAAACATATCGAAACACATACAAAATACTGGATTTACATTAAAATAACTTGAAATTGAATAAATATTCCTATGGTTGGACCATAAACACGCTCTAACACACATTATTAAATACATAAACAAATCAAATAAACATATATCAAAGGAATAGAAACAAAAGTAGGCCAGTAGCCTAATGTCTCTGTGCTTTCTAAAACACAGTAAATAATTGACCAATTTCTTCCTGAATAGTATATACTGGACATAAACAAAGACACAGACGAATAAATGTATTTATAAGCATGCTGCTACCGTTTTTTCATGTAACTGTGGAGTACTTGCAGCCTGACACGATCATTAGTAATCGGTCACTTTGACCTCCAATAACTCACTGTTCAAGTTACATGCCTGTAATTCATACCAATTTAGGTTTACACAAATAGCTTTCTAAAGACACGTCCATCGACAAAATCGGATGAACCATTTAGATTTTGGAATTTCGTTGCTGGATGTTACTTGTATAATTTACGGTCAGATACTAAACTTTAACCTAACACAGACATTTAAAATCTGATTACACCATCAAAATCGTCATGCAAATAATGGTAAAGTACAAGTTTCTTTTTAAGGTAACATCATCCCCCTGGTTATTATTAATTTCTACATGAACTGTGAAATGTCTGCCATTATGGTTTCACAAAGTCCGCCATCTTTGGCGCTCCCGGTGTACAAATCTCCATCATTGACACAAAGCACAGTCCTCAACACAGCGTCAACATGGAATTCCCAGCCACGAGGTCGGCCTGGATCACACGCTGGGACTACCCTTCTTGCACCGGGTAATGTTACACACAACAGGGTTGCTGACGAGCCCCGGCTTGCTGAGCGGCCCGTGCAGCCATGCCAACTCCGAACTTAGAATGTTTCCAGGGCGCCACAACTCGCAACTCGCCTGTTACCTCACAAGTTGCACTTGGTCATTCAATGCAAGGATAGTTAAGGCTGGCTGAGGATGGCGCTGGTGATGCCCCATATGTGCTCGATTGAGGCCAGATCTGGTGATCGAGCAGGCCAAGGTGACATGTCGACACTTTGTAGAGCATGTTGGGTTAAAACGGCAGTATAGGATGAGCGTTATCCTGTTGGAACCTCCACCCCCTGAAATACTGTTCATGTATGGCAGTACAACATATCGAATCACCAGACTGACATACAAAATTGCAGTCAGGGTGTGTAATATAACCACGAGAGTGCTCCTACTGTCATACGAAATCGCACCCCAGGCCATACATAACTCCAGGTATTGGTTTCAAGCCATCTACTGGCCTCCTCCTAACCGAAACACGGCCATCACTGGCACTGTGGCAGAACCAGATTTCATCATAAAACACAACAGACCCGCACCCTACCCTCCAACGGGCTCTCACATGACACCATTGAAGTCGCAAATGTTTCTAGACCAGTGGAATGCACACTACAGGGTATCTGGCTCGGAGCTGTCCTTGAAGTAACCAAACTGTAACAGTTCATTGTGTCACTTTGGTGTCATCTGTTGCTCACATTACTGCTGCAGATGCAGTACAATGCGCCAGAACCATACGCCGAACACAATGGTCCTCCTTCTGGATAGTGCCACAAGACCCTCCAGAGCCCAGTTTTCTTGCGTCCGAACAGTCCCGGGACCACTGCTGCCAGCAATCATGTACAGTGGCTACCCTCCAGCCAAGTCTTTCTGCAGTATTGTAGAAGGAACATCCAGCTTCTCGTAGTCCTGTTACACTACCTCGTGAGTTGTTGGTAATGGCACCTTTGTAACATTTAAGGCATTGCTGACTAATATCAACGAACCACATCCAATCTCAAAGGTAACTAACGCTCTCGACCATTAGAGCGTGTATTTAAAACAAACCTGATTTGCGTCCTCGTAGTGGAGCTAATAGCGTCACTCTTATGCGACTGGCACCAACTTTGAGAAGATATCAACTCAGATGCAGAAACACCCCTACCAACTTTCGTTTATGTCGCACAACTCATTCTTGCTGTTGTAATTTTTTGGCGTCAAAATATGACTACGATAATCGCCGTACTTAAATTATGTCTTCAGTCTGAAGCTGGGACCTGACCCCTTTATAACTAAATGGGCTCTAGCCTATCAGTAAAAATCGTCTTAGACCGATTGATCACTACAGAATGAGAGCACTTCTCGATATTGCTGTTGCAGATAAAACATTAAGAACGCCACTAAGAAAAGTGGACCATGGCAACAACGAACACACGTCCGTCGTTCCTTACGCACTACACAGCTCAGTTTAAATACGGACATGTCCTTAAAACAAGTCACACGGGCAAATATAGAACATGTCCACACAGCCAACCAAAGGAGATCGGTTCTTAAAACCACTCAAAACGAATAACGCCAATTCTTAAGCTACACTCTGATCAACACACTAGTAATACCAAAATCACAGCCGGCCGCGGTGGTCTAGCGGTTCTAAACGCGCAGTCCGGAACCGCGCGACTGCTACGGTCGCAGGTTCGAATCCTGCCTCGGGCATGGATGTGTGTGATGTCCTTAGGTTAGTTAGGTTTAAGTAGTTCTAAGTTCTAGGGGACTGATGACCACAGATGTTAAGTCCCATGGTGCTCAGAGCCATTTGAGCCAAAATCACAACGTGAACACTTAAAATAAATACAGAGGGACACATGGCGGCGACACAATTAAGCACGCCCATGCTCGTCCAACACCGAACAACATGTTCATATAAACATAACTTCTGCTCTTTTATGTAGTCAAAGCAATTATTTTTAGGCGCATACTCGATAGAGCGTTCTTCATCATGATCAAAGGCAAGAGTTTCTTGTTATCATTGATAAGTGCGAAAATTGTCTATTAATAACATAAACATGTTTAATATAAGCTCGACGAAGTATTGAAGAGATGTTTGATATGTTTTTGTTTGGCGTCTTTTAAGGAAATTTACCTTACTTTTTGAGGAAATCGTGTTTTCTAGCTCTATATAATAAATCTTACTACAACATCCCTCTTTTTCACATTACAAAGCTACAGTTTTCGAAAAATATCTGAGTTAGACAGCTTCAACTTTGTTATAAATACTGTTTATCTTTAATTAGCAGACAGGAGGGTAACCAAGTAGAAAGAAACACATCGCTCTATATATTCTCACTCATTTTCTAGATGGTTCACCAATTCTGGTTCCTAGGGGAATCTAGTAAGACACTGATAGTATATGCAAACAAAGCGATAGAAATGAGGTAACGCCTGACAGGTACCCAACACACCTAATGTACAGGTAACACGGCTACGACGGTTACGACCTCAGATGACGAAATCTACAAGGAAAACTGCCGCAGTCAACGTTTTCTTATGGTAGCCTACAGTATCCTCCGGAAGTTTTACAACTCTACACATCACACAACGCCACCAGGCGTCATTCAAATCTTGGTGATCATGGTGTTTAATCTCATCAGTATGGGATGCAATACTTAAGCAGAGATGAAGAGACACGCAAAGAATAGACTAGTATGGAGAGAACCATTACACCAGTCCTCGGTCTGAAGACTACAACAAGTAATACTAAGTATAAAATTGTTCAGTGTGGTTGCTAACCAGGAAGTTAAGCAATTTGTTGATGCATTGTGTGGTCAGCTACACTATATGATCAGATGTCCTTTCATCGGACAATAATGAGATACTACTCACCTTCCACACGGAGCACGTCCATATCTCACCACTGACTTCTAGTATCAGCCGCACGCAGTTGACGTCAACAAGTGTATGGGCCTGAAGATGACTTTATTATAACGTTGAAACTAGTTGCCAAAATAAAATCGACACCTTAAATACAGCTGGCGGAATTTCTTCACTCTTAATATGAATTTATACCTGCTGACGTCCCACTGTCCTCCATTTCAACTATGGATGTACGAAGATTAATAAGGGGACTTTACGATGGTTTGAACTCTGCAGGGGACACTTTCAAAGATGTCAGTGGAGGAATGGCACCCCAGTCTTCCTCAGCAGCCGAAGCCAAAGAAGACTGTAATGTTGGACGCTGGGATCTGGATCGAAGTCGACCTAAGTCATCCCACAGGTGTTCCATTTGGTTCAAGTCTGGACCCTCGGTAGGCCAGTCCATTTCATGAATGTTTTTGTCCACGCACACCATTGCCTCACAAATACTAGTTTATGACAAGGTGCACTGCCATGCTGATACAGTCATCGCCTCTTAAATATGCCTCTACTGTACACAGATCACAACGGTGTAAAATGTGTCCGTATACTTTCCCATTTAGCGCTTTCGTAAGCACCATAAGAAGGGCACACCGTAACCACCAAAAACATCCTAATACCGTAACAGCACCTCTTCTGTACTTCACTGCTGGCACCACACTTGATTTAACGCCAAGGCAGTCACCAAACCCAAACTCTTCCACTGGATTGCTACAGGGTAGAGCGTTATTCATCACTCCAAATCACTCGTTTACAGTCGTCCACCCTCCAATGGCGACAATCTAAATACCACCTCAAGTGTTCAGTTAGCACTGACTACAGCAATGTGTCTTGTGCACTGCACTCCATTCTTTTTAATTCTCTGCTGTGGTAACTGGACTGTTAGTAACACTTCTGCCGATTTCAAGTCATTATTTTTACTCATCCTTCAAAATACTCGACACTCCCAGTCTGCCAGTACATGATTTACGCTCGGTCTTGGTTTACCGTGGTTCATAGTCACGATCGCATCGTCAACAGTCAACTTTCGCCGCTATAGAAGCGTCGAAATGTCCCTGATGGATTTTTTACTCCAGTGACCAGTCTACGTCCAGTGTCTCTGAGCTTTCCTGACCGTCCCAGTCTGCTGCTGCAGTTTCTCTGCTGACAACGCAGTACTCCCCACTTCCTATTATGACGGCGGGTCCGCCTCTTGTTTCATCTAGTGGGAAATTCCTCATTCAGTAGGGGTGTGTGTATACTTTTACTCAGTCAGAGTATGTGAATTTGCCTGGGAGGGAATACCCTGAGAAAGTAGGAAACGATAACGCGACTGTATTACCTGTAACGAGGATATCTCGTAAAATTGCAGTTTCTTTGAAAATTTAGAAAAAAAAACAAATAAAAAAACTGCCCTGAACCGGAAGCAGCTAATTCTCCTATCTGTAGACATCCGGGATGAGATTTTCACTCTGCAGCGGAGTGTGTGCTGACGACAAACTTCGTGACACATTAAAATTGTATGCCGGACCGAGTCTCGAAATCGGGACCTTTGCCTTTCTCTGGCAAGTGTCCTGCCACTGCGCTACCCAAGCACTACTCAAGACCCCTCCTTGCAGCTTGACTTCCGCCAGTACCTCATTTCCTACCTCCCAAACTTTGCAGAAGCTCTCCAACAAAACAGCTTTTGTTTGTCAGCTAGGCTTTGACTTCTCATGAATCTGAGATGAAGCTCTCTTTGCTTACGGAGCAGTTTTCTAACATAGCTGTTAAACAACTGTGAGCTTCCCACCCCTTAAGATCTTGCCCGGAACATACTTGTCTAAGGCATGTCGAATGATGCTTTTGACTTTTTTCCATTTATGCTCCACGTCTTCGTCCTCATCAATGAATATCTAACATTCTGCGTGGTGTCTGTTGTTCTAAGTCGTGTCTCCCTACCACTTTCGCGCAACGACGCTCTGAGTGTGTTTTTTAGGGAATTGACTAGTTTGAACCTGGGACCTGTTGCTGGTAAGGAGACGCCAAACCACATATGACATGTAGAGTTCAGAAGAGTTCAGTGAGACTAGCGATGATATAACCAAATACTTAATGATTTCAGCGTCAGATCCACTGCACTCCCTGTAAAAGAACCTTAATACTAACTAAATTTAGTGGAAGGGGTTCAAGGCTTTCCTATTTTTAGTTAGCTGGTAAAATAACGTCGAAAAAGCAGTTAAGTTTACCATTGGAAATTTTATTCTACTCACAAAACATTGTTTATAAATTGCACTATTGATAAAAGGAAATATTTTAATACAGGATGATAAAAACCAACTGCGTTCAACAAAAATGTGAACGAATATTCCCTGAGTGGGTTTCCAAGTTCTACAATGGATCGAAGGATGACCTATGCCATATCACATCTATAATCTAGGTTTAAATTAAGTTTCACAAAAGAGAAAACTATTAAAATGGTCTACAGTGACCCTCAATTATCTTTAATTACTTATGTAACTTGTCGTAAATTACAGTGGCTGATGTGGCTTCTCAATAATTATATAACAGAAAAATCGTCGCGTTTCAGATTTTAACTTACGTAGCAAATGTGAATACCATGAGCTTTAATTGACGATCGACACTAGTATTACGTAAAAAGGGGATGTAACAGATGCAGTTCTGAGTGAAGCCTTATGCGCTCAAAAATGCGGCATCGCGTGCGTTCATTACCTTGTCGATGTTCGTCAGGGGGCGGCGGCCAGCGCAGCTCCATACAGCTCACCGTCTCAGAAGCAACTCTCTCCTAACTTCTCCTTACTACAATTTACCGAAGTTGGTTTAAAAAAAAAACTATTTGGCTGTGTTTTCATCTGACCAATCAGGGTCTTAATGTTAACCTTAAGCTCTGCCTTCAAAAATTCTGTCTATCCAATGAGAAACGTTATACTTTTCGTGGTGGGGCAATGTTTTTAACGTTTGCAACGTAACAGAGACGCGAAAAAGTCTCACGCTAAAACTTGCAGCTGGTGTGGCCCGTTTAGTGTTATTGTAAGATCTATACTGTTCTTCTGGAGGGCTCTATCTTTTAACATGCGCTGGGGGGTGGTCCTGGCGGTTACTTTTCGTGGTGGGGCAATATTTTTAACGTCTGCAACGTAACAGAGACGCGAAAAAGTCTCACCTTAAAACTTGCGGCTGGTGTGGCCCTTTTAGTGTTATCGTAAGATCTATACTGTTCTTCTGGAGCGCTCTATCTTCTAACATGGGCTGGGGGTTGGTCCTGGCGGTTACTTTTGTGGTGGGGCAATGTTTTTAACGTTTGCAACGTAACAGAGATGCGAAAAAGTCTCACGCTACACCTTGCAGCTGGTGTGGCCCTTTTAGTGTTATCGTAAGATCTATACTGTTCTTCTGGAGGGCTCTAGCTTTTAACATGGGCTGGGGGGTGGTCCTGGCGGTTACATTTCGTGGTGGGGCAATGTTTTTAACGTTTGCAATGTAACAGAGATGCGAAAAAGTCTCACGCTAAAACTTGCAGCTGGTGTGGCCCTTTTAGTGTTATCGTAACATCTATACTAGAGATGGGCAAAACTGTTCTTTTCAGAGATCGGATCATAACTGTTCACTCCCTGAAATGAACTAGCTCTTTTTCATGACTCACCAATCATTCACAATAGAAAATAAATGGAAGGCACATTGCCCTTTAAACTTGATTATACCAGTACTATAACTGTATTTTGATCTTATTTGATCCTATTTTGAAGTAACACAGATAATGAGTAAGAATTTTGTATTGTTCATTGAAATTTCCACGATATGACAAAGTTTTTGATTATTGATTTATTTTGCACTATCGTGGTTTTTTGGGTGATCGGAAAATGTTGTAACTTGAGATTTACATTAACAATATATTTGGCTATAATGTATTAAAATTTCAAGAACCTTGTACAAATACATCACAAGCCATATATTTTGAAAGTGAACGTTTCCTTCCGAAGACGCCTAAAATCGCAAAATCCGTACCAGAATAAGAAAAAAATATATAAATTTGACTGTAAGACTAAAGTACTGCATATAGCCTTACACAGAATAAAACAAGGAAAATATTGGTGTATCACATTTTGCGATACGTTTATCGGTTTGCTCGTAATTAAAGCGTAAATTCGAGTGTCCATAATAAAAATCCTATAGTAAGAGGAGTCGCCAGGAACCTAATCTGATCAGTTTAAACAACTAAAAATAAAATAAAAACAAATGATGTATACATAACATAATAATGTAATATACATCGCGGTATTACTACGAAGAACAATATCCAGTAGAGATGAACTCCGATACAGAGGTGCTGAGTCAAGCAGGTCGAGCCGCCAGCTGTATTACTGCATGAGCTACGACCGTAGAGACCAGAGTGACACCTGAGTTGCTTTCCTCAACGCTCTGGCTAGAGTCGAGAACGGTGGGATGAGCGTTGAGCGGGCGAGTTCCGAGGGTGGGGGGAGCGGTGAACGGCCACCAGTCACCCGCTCCGAGACAAATCGTCCGTTCTCTTGCGAGCAGGTTGTTTGCAAGTAGTTCTTATGTTCTCCGCTAGGAGGCTCTCTGTCCTGTTGCTCACATCAACTGCCCAGAGGGCAGGACGTGCGACTGAAACGATCGCCGACGGAGTGCGATGCTAAGTTAAGCTGCGCCAGACACTGCACGCGGCAGAGGAAGCACAGAGACCGCACGGCATATGTGAAACACAAAATCCAATGGGGCACTGCACAATGCAGGCAGCCAAGGTCGAAGCAGGGCAGAGGCCGGCGCTGGCTGTGTTGTGTGGCGTGTAGTGTGCTCTGACCAGCAGAGGCCCCGCTGATATGCTCCGTCTCTCTCTCTCTCTCTCTCTCTCTCTGCTGTGGGAAATGTTTGGAGCTACCGTTCTTTTTTCTGAATCACTGATTGTTCACTCCTTTGAAAGATTCAACTCTATGAATCAGTTCAGGAGTGGATCCCCCATCTCTAATCTATACTGTTCTTCTGGAGGGCTCTAGCTTTTAACATGGGCTGGGGGGTGGTCCTGGTGGTTAGCTGGCGACGTGGGTGTCCGTCCCTTATTGTAGGTCCTTCTAGCTTAACACGGCTCTGTTCTCGGCTTCTGTTCTCGTTTCTCCCCTCAGAACTGCGTCTGTCTCACGGTGGGAAGGTATGACATGCTTTTAGGCATTCTTGTGTTAGTCTGTGGTATTCCACTTGCTCACTCGTTACTCGTATTACTTTGGTTAATTTAATGTCACGATTTATTCAGAGCTATGTGACATACTACTGGATTTGCTTATCATGTCAGGGTTTTCATGGAAGGTGTTAGATTTGCCTGACACCTTACATATCACCACCATTCGAACTTAATTTTTGCACTGAAGTTAGGCAATGATTGAATCTTTGTCTAAGTCAGTCAAAAATTATTCCTTTATCTAAATTTTGTTGCCTACTGTTCAGCCACGTTATTCTGGGTCTATGCTAGTTTGTATTACCAATTTATATTTTTATATTCTTCCACATTATTTCCAAAAATATGTTTATATTGACAAGAGAAGAATATTTTTATGCTATTATTATTATTATTAATTTTTAATTATTTTCTTTCTTTATTTAAGTGTGAAGTTTGTTTTTTAAGAAGTTTGTTATCGAAAGTGAGGAGTCTTTCACATCGATTTTCTTAGAAATATTTTTTTTATAAATGTAGTAATTAAGTAAAATCTATTCCTAACACATTTTCTAAATATCATGTACAAGTAAAATGTTTTTGTTTCTAGACACTCATTTCAACATTGTTACACTAACAAATAGTAATTATTTCCAAGAATTGCTTTGACAAAGAAATATACATACACAAGTATTGAGATATTATCCTAACAAATGGTACAAATGTTAAAAAAAGGGAAAAAATCCAACAAGATAATTTTTTATTCTTTGTTTTTATAAGGAGAAAATAAGTTAAATATAGCTATTCTTTTATTTTTATGAGAAAAAAATAAGTGGCATATAGTTTTAGTGCTTATTATGCCTTACTTTTGTTCTTTATATACTGTCCATTTCAGATCTAATGACTTATTTTTATCGATAGTCAATTTTTTACTTAAGTCCATAGTCAATGACTGTTATTTTGTAGTTTATTAGCTGTCTGGTGTGCTTAACTTATTTAGTTTTTCACACGTTTCTTTTGCACAATTCCTACATCAGATAATTTGATTTCACACATTCACACAATCCTATGAATGTTTAAGCATGAGGTTGGCGAATGTTTTTGCACGAGGGTGATGGACTTGAGCGAGATGGATGTGGGCAAGTATTTGATGTACAGCTTCGTTCATCGTTCCTTGTTGGCTTTGCAAGTGTGTGTTGTTGTTGTGAAGGTCCCATAATGGAATGGAGCTGTGAGTGCAGAATCTCGTGGTTTACTGGCTTTGTATGTGTAAAAGTCATCGTTATGTGTCGCTGAAAGCGGTCGTTTTTCGTTGTAATACTTTGCTGACGACTAGTTTACAATAGGATAGGGATTTGGGAAGGTATGTCGTCTATTCTTCACCCATCTTCTTTCTTGGTCTCAATCTTGCGAATCTTCAACTTCTGTTCTTCCTGCTTTTTCTCTGCTTCTTACTTGATTCTTGGTTCTTCTCTGGGCAGGATATGGAAATATTTATTGATAACTAGTCGCTTTGAAGTTCTCCTCTTAGTAACAGTTTGATAAATTGTTTGGGCGTATCATTTTTACTTTGTCGAAGTTTTCTTCAGTTTCGTGCATCATCGTGCTGTTTAATAGCAGTATTGTGACTTTTACACATATTTTTTTGCCAGTGGTGGCTTGCCCAAGTGGTCTTCTCGTCGGGCCGTTTTTTGCTCACTCTGCTGAGTTGGGGCGTTCCAAGACCCTCTTGGCCTTCTGTGTTCTGCCACTCTGTGGTTCCGTGTTCTGCCCCAGCAGGGTTCCGTCACCCTGTGGTTCAGCAGATTTACTGCCCACTTCGGCCCTCTGTTGATCTCGCTGTCCTTTCCCTTCTCTCGATGCTTCTGCCTTGTAGAAAGTGTCTTCCTAATTATGTCCTTTTCTTTATTGATACTTCTCGTGTTGCAACTTGTGGGTCATTGCATCTGGTCTTTGCTGGAGTTTTTACAATGGTTCTTACAAAAAGTTTTGCTTATAATCATCTAACATATGTCTAATACCCACATTGTTTTATGGCTTCTTAAAAAGCTTTACAAATTTCGGCGCCCTTTCCATGTTACAATTCTAAGATATTTTGAGTCTTAACTTCTGCAAGAATCCTCAAATTCGTTTTTTATTTTTGTGTAATGTCGTGGTGTATAGCATTTTAGTATTTCATGCTGTTAGACTATCTACACTTTATCCCTTCACCTTAATCTATGGTACTATTGGTGTTATTTTTGTTTTTGTTTTTATTGAAACTACTTTCTTTTTCCCACCTTCCTCTCTCTTCATTCTTCTTTCTTCTGACGATCTTATCTGCGACATAATCTTGAAATATTGTGCTGATTGTTTACCAGTAATAAAATTAATCTTCAAACTTTTTGATATGGCTCCCATGGTGAAGTCCTAAGGTCTTGCCTGTTTTTGGGTTCATTAGTTCCACAGTATTATCATGAGCAATTCGGCTTATTATGACAGGTCCTTTGTATGTAGCGTAAAACTTATGTATTTTGTGTTTCTGTTTGCTGGAGAGATGGTGTGTTTTTACAAATATTTTCTGGCCTACTGAGAATGTTCTTTTAATTGCTGTTCTATCTCCTCTTTCTTTTCTTTTAGTGGCTGCTTTTCTGATGTTGGAAAGTGCTGTTGCTATGACTTGTTTCTGCTGTCTATGTGGTACAATAAGAAATCCAACATTTTCTCTGGTTATGTTTGGGGGTTCAATATTTTTAAGTACAGTAACTGGAGGTAGTAGTGTAGTGCTATGTGGCATTTTGTTTATTACTTCTTGAAAATCTTTAAGGTATATATCCCAAGTGTTGTGTCTTTTGCCTGCATGTAATTGGCATAAAGTGCCTATGTCCTTCATAGATCGTTCTGCTGGAATTACGCTAGGTTTGTACTTAGATATGTAGATGGGTTTTATTTTGTGTTGTTTTAACGTGTTCTGCCATTGCACTGATTTGTATTGTGGGCCAGTATCCGAAATTATTCGTTCCACTCGAACCACTTGTCTGAGAAAATCTTGCGTAAATGCTTTACTTATAGTAAGACCTGTTGCCCATTTTAATGGTGTCAAGGTAACATATTTAGAAGTAAGTTGCAAAACGACAAATATGGAAATATATCCATTTTTTGTGCGTGGGAGGGGCCCCATCAAATCTGTTGCAGCTATTTGTTTTAATTTTTTAGGGATTATTGGAAACATAGGTGGTTTGCTTTGGAGAGTGACGTGTTTAGCCCTAATACATTTTTTACATTTGACTAATACTGTTCTAAATCGTCTTTCCATATTAGGAAAATGGCTTGCTTGTTTTATTTTTAAAAAGCATTTCTTTGGTCCAAAGTGGCCATTGCTTAAATGTGTATACCATATGTACTTATTAATTAGTTCATCTGGGATATAAATTAACCATTCATTCGTTGCAACATTTCGTCTAAAAAATAAAACATGGTTTTTTTACGAGATAGTGCTGTCGAATGTCTGGAGAATCCTTACTTCTCCACTTGTGTTTGATTCCTAGTATTTCGGGATCCTTGTCCTGTTCTTTGCCTATGTTTTTCAATGCTGTCGTAATGTAGTTTTCGAAAGGTACTTGTTTCATATAGTACATTGTAACCTGGTCTTCTGCTGCTTCCAAACCTATGTTATTGGATGCACCCTGTGGACATCGTGATAAAGCATCTGCTAATACATTCGCTGGTCCTGGTATGTGTGTAATAGTGAAGTCAAATTCTTGTAGTATTAACATCCATCTGGCTAACCTCCCATGAGTTAGTTTGGCGGATAACAGAAATTCTAATGCTTTGTGGTCAGTGTATACTTTTGTTTTTCTTCCGAATAGGAAGTATCGGAAACGTTGGAAGCCCCATACTATGGCCAATGGTTCCAGCTCCGTGACTGAATAGTTGTTCTCGCTTTTTGTGAGTACCCGACTGGCAAATGCAATTGTTCTATATGATCTTAGCCCTACCTGTTCGTATTCTTGGAGTAAAACAACTCCTAAACCTGTTTTCGCGCTATCAGTGGCCATACAAAAATTTTGTGTTAGATCAGGATGTGCTAAAATCGATGCTGTTGTTAGTGCGTTTTTCACTTTTAAATATTCTTCTTTGGCTTGTTGATCCCATACCCACGGCGTGCTTTTTCCAGTCAATGCACATAGACGTGGTGTTGCGAGAGAGTCGATCCAAATGAATTTTATATAGAATCCGGTGAGACCTAGAAATCCTCTGAGAGTTTTCTTATTATATGTAGTACAGAATTCTTTGATTTCCGTTAGTTTTTCTGGGTAGGGCATTACCCCTTTCTCTGAAATTAAGTGTCCTATAAATTTGACCTCTCGCCTTCCAAATTTGGATTTTGTTATATTTACTGTGACCCCATGCTCTTTCATGATCTGTAAAAACTGATTTAATGTGTCGTTGTGATGTTCCCAAGAGGGTTCTGCTATAATCACATCATCAACATAACAAGTAATTTTTTGTAAAATTTCAGGACTGAGTATAGTATTAAATCCCCTAATAAACGCTGCTGGTGATATGTTTAAAGCAAATGGCAATCGTTTAAATTGGTAACATCTACCGAATACGATAAATGCTGTAAATTTTCTACATTCTGGGACCAATTCTATTTGCCAGAAACTACTCCGTAAACCAATTGATGAAAATATCTTAGCACCGTGGAAGTTTTGTATCAATTCCTCTAATTTTTCTGGGCGATCTGTCTCAGTGATTATGATTGTGTTGATCTGTCTGGAATCAAGCACTAACCTGATGCTACCATTTCGTTTTTGTACAATATGGAGCGGGCTGTTATATGTGGAGGTAGGTGGTTCAATAATATCATCATCTAACATTTTAGATATCTCCTGGAATACTTTATTCCTGTAGCTTAATGGGATTGTATAGGGTGGCACTCTAAATGGTTTGTGCTGTTTTACTTCAAACTTGTGCTGAAAGTGTTTAATACTGCCAGACTTAGGTAAAAATACCTCTGCTTTATCTCGTAAAATACCCTCTAATTCTCTTTTACTGTGTTCCGAAATACCTTGAACTTCGTGCAATTTTTCGTCGATTTCTTTATGGACTTCTAACATGAGTTGAGGCGATTCCCCCTTTTGTGCATACCATCCTAATTCTTCATCCTCTTTATCTCGCGTCATTCTTAATTGTTTGTTTATAACTGGTATTTCTTCTAACTTTAGCTTTTGCTCAAAGAGAATGTTACGCTACCTTTCCCCATATCTATTATCGCTCGTCTCTCATTTAAAAAATCTGCACCTATAATCAAATCTACAGTTAGTTTAGGTATAATCACGAAGTTGGCTTCGATCGTTTGACCTTGACACGAAAGAGTTAACCTTGTTTGTCTCGTAGCTTCCGCAGCATAGTTTCTAATAGGACCTCTTACTCTAATCTTACGTGTTTTCAGAACTGGCAATTCCTCATTGGCATTACACTCCATGAATAAATTTTCTGTGATCGCAGTCAGTTCACTTCCGCTATCAATTACAATATTGACTGGGATATGCTTTACCATGGCCTTCACAATTGGGTGAATTTGAAAGGGTTGGTTCTGTTCTTCTTCTTCTTGCATCAACGAATCCTCCACTGAATCATACGTGAGTCTTTTCAGGAATTTCCCTTGTGAATTCAAACTTTCTGTAGGATAAGCTTCGACTGCTACTTCTCTCTCTTTTATTTCCTCTTCTCTATTTCTTCCATCATTTACGCTTTCTTCAACATCCTCTGCTTTTTCCTCATCCTCGTCTGTCTTCTCCTTCTTCGTCGCTACTTCCACATAATCGCATCCAAATGCTCTAATTATCGCTTCATAACTTCCTTCATTATATACGTTGGGTTGTGTGCCCACTAGTAACTTATTTTCAACTTCTGTCGATTGCGCATTATCCTCATTGAATTCGCTTTCCCTGGTTTCCATCTCAAATAGCTCTGCAATACTCATTACTTAGTCCTTTCCTCCTACATTCGTTGTGCATGCCTCTGGTAATTCATCTTCCTCGTCAGTATTCTCCCAATTAATTTCGTCCCAACACGATATTGTTATTTTCCTGTCTTCGTTTTCATCTGGTCCCTGCGGATTTGTTTCTTCATTCTTCTCTTCTCGTGATAAGGTATTTACTTCTCTGTTCAAGGTGCTGCAACTGTCCTGGGTCGGTGTGTCATTCCCTTTGGCATGGGCGCTTAGCTGTCAATTCGAACGTTTTTCGGGGTTTGGTGGTCTTACCTCCACCTCTTCTATCTTTATTCTCTTTTCTTGCTCAGCTTGTTGATAGTGGTTTCTTTGTTGATAATTTGTCGGTCTGTTGGTTCTCCAGTACCCGTTCCAGTTGTCGTTATTCCCTCTGTAATAGTTGTTGCCGTTCCTGGGTGAATTATAGTTATTGTCATATTCTCTTCTAAATCCATAACCGGTTCTTTGTTGAAATCTATTGTCGTTTCTTGGTGCGAAGTTATCACGTGGTTCGTAATTATTGTTTCTTCGTACTGTGTCTTGTGGATTCCACTACTTTTTGCTTTCGTTTTCACGTGCGCTTCGTCTTTTTCTTGCGTCAACTCTAGTTCCCTTAGAATACCTTTGAATGCTTCGACGTCATTGCCTCCGTGACCTACTAGTGATTGCTGGTATTTCAATGGTAACTTCATCGCGCATAACTTAATCAACTCTCCGTCACTGTATGGCACATCTAAGCATTGATTTTTCTTTGCCATTAATTCGAAAAATTTCACGGGACTCTTCTCTCCTGAATTTTCAAAATATGGGTTCTGTAATAATTCGTACTTCACTCTGTTCTGTGCTTCGCTGGACCAATATCGTGAGAGAAACTTCTCTCTGAAATCTTCGTATGATCGGCATGTCGCTGCGACTGTTGCTGACATGTGTGCACATATAAAGTCTAATTTGTGTGCTAGCGTCCAGCGTTCTGGTAAAAAATTTTCTGTTACAAATGTTGGATGTGTCTCTAGAATATGTCACTAATCTTGTGCTTCTTTTACGTGTACAATGAATGGACACCAAAATCTGATATAATGCAGATTCTTGTGGGTAATGGAGAATTAGATTAGGAAATGAGACACTTAAAGTAGTAGACGAGTTCTACTATTTGGGAAGCAAAATAGCCAATAGTGGTCGAAGTAGAGAGGACATAAAATGTACACTGGCTACGGCAAAGAAAGCGTTTCTGAAAAATTTGTAACATCGAGTATAGATTTAAGTGCCAGGAAGTCTTTCCTGAAAGTATTTGTATGGACTGTAGCTATGTATGGAAATGAAACACGGACGATAAATAGTTTAGACAAGAAGAGAGTAGAAGCTTTAGAAATGTGGCGCTACAGAAGAATGCTGAAGATTAGATGGGTAGATCACGTGTAAGTAATGAGGAGGTACTGAATAGAATTGGGGAAAAGAGGAATCTGTGACACGACTTGACTAGAAGAAGCGATAGGTTGGTAGGACACGTTCCGAGGCATCAAGGGACCACTAATTTACTATTGGAGGTAAGCGTGGAGGGTAAAAATTGTAAACGGAGACCAAGAGATGAATATGCTAAGCAGATTCAGAAGGATGTAGGTCGCAGTAGTCACTCGAAGATGATGAGGCTCGCACAGGATAGAATAACATGGAGAGCTGCATCAGACCAGTGTCTGAACTGTAGACGACGACAACAACAACAATGGAGAGTGAAAATTAAAACTGTGAAGTGATGACCTGGGTACTAAAAGCGGCAAACTACAAAAAAATTTGGAGTCCCCAGGCACTTAACTTTCTCAGTAACTGTAAACTACTACGTACTCGGTTAACTAGGTGGACACTGATTCTCCAAGAATACTTTTTTTGAAATTATGTATGTTGACAGCAAGAAAAACATTAATGCAGATGCCCTGTCAAGACTTCTAGCGATGTTAACAGATATCACCAGGATAGAAGGATAAATATCAGAGTTCAAAATCTTACTTATGAAGGATATCGAAAACTGACGAGCCTAGTTGAGAAGGCGTAGAAAGATAGCACATTTACAACGAGATGGCCCTCACTGAAACTGTGCTATCCAACATATTCAAGCAAGAGGTAAAGAAAAGGTGAAGGAGCTTTATCAGATATACAATAACGTCTTATTTCGCAGGACTCATGCCCAAACAAGTAACAGCTGTGTTTGCATTCTGCATGTCTATTTAGAAAAATTAATCTGGCATGCACACGTAGTATGGGGTCACTGTGGAGTCTACAAATGTTCAGAAAAGATAGCAGTTTCCGCAGAAATGTCCAGAAAATAGTAGAAAAATATCAAATTCGTCAAAAGGCTAAACCCCCAAATCAGAGCGGCAGAAGGATGTTACATCCTACTATCACAGAAAACCTTAACAAATCATGAATGTTGATGTGATTGGACCTTTACCTCACGGCAGAGGAAATATTAAATGTATTACGAAATTTTATGACCTATTTTTCAAGTATTTGAAATTATACCCTATAAAGACGAGTTCTGCCCAGCTAGTTATAAATAAACTCGCAAGCAAATAATTTCCGTGCATCGGAAAACCATGTGCATTGGTATCAGATAACTTTTCCAACTTTAAAGGATATAGTTGGAGGAAGTTCTTACGAAACAACAGAACCAGACAAATTTTTATTTCAAGAGTTAATCCTGAAGGCAGTTCAATAGGATGTTGTTTCAGGAACTGAATAGATTCTTATGGAAATACTGCCACCGAAAGCAGATATTGTGAATGGAGTATCTTCCATTGTTTGAAGAGTTTACAATAATTTGAACCATTCATCAACAATATCTTTACTTGTAAAACTGCTCTGGAACAAGATGGAAAGTAATGAGTGGCTCAATAATTGTCTACCTACGATAATGACAGCAGAGTAATGTAGGGAGGCCAAAATTCGACAAGCACTAGCTATGATTATGGCAAAGCAGATGAAAGAGGAAATATTTTGGCAAGCAAGTGAAATTGCGTGCTTATGGAATATCGTCTCAGTTATGTGACTGGATTTGTGATTTCCTGTCAGTTCGTAGTAATTGACGGAAAGTCATCGAGTAAAACAGAAGTGATTTCTGGCGTTCCCCAAGGTACTGTTATAGGTCCTTTGCCGTTCCTTACTACACTCATGCTCACAAATTAAGGCTAGTGCTGATACAAGATGAAACAGCGCTCTGGTGTGCGGTTTTCGGGTTTAAATCACCTCGGGGTATGACCATGCGGTGCATTTGACCTGCGGTCGTCGCCCAGAGGCGTTGGCAGCAGTCCACATACGCTGAGGTGTGTTGGTGCATGTGAGAGTACGGTGCAGCGAGTAAGTGTGCAGATGTTTTAAGACATGCTAATGGTGACTGTGTGTTGAAAGTGGCTCAATGAACACATATTGACGAGGGGTAGAACACTAGGGCGACTGGAGGTTGGTCAAACCCAGCAGGCCATGGCACGGGCACTCCGTGTGCCACAAAGTGTGATCTCAAGATCATGGCAACGATTCCAGCAGACACGAAACGTGTCCAGGCGCTACAGAACGGGACGTCCACAGTGTACAACACCACAAGAAGACCGATATCTCACCATCAGTGACCGCTGACGGCCACGGAGCACTGCAGGTAGCCTTGCTCGGGACCTTATCGCAGCCACTGGAACAGTTGTCTCCAGACACACAGTCTACAGACGATTGAACAGACATGGTTTATTCGCCTGGAGACCTTCAAGGTTCATTCCACTGATTCCTGGTCACAGAAGAGCCCGTAAAGCCTGGTATCAAGAACACAGTACATGGTCATTGGAACAGTGGTCCCAAGTTATGTTCACGGACGAGTCCAGGTATAGTCTGAACAGTGATTCTCGCCGGGATTTCATCTGGCGTGAACCAGGAACCAGATACCAACCCCTTAATGTCCTTGAAATGGATCTGTAGGTCGTGGTTTTATGGTGTGGGGTGGGATTATGATTGGTGCACGTACACCCCTGCATGTCTTTGACAGAGAAACTGTAACAGGTCATGTGTATCGGGACGTCACTTTGCACTAGTACGTCCGCTTTTTTAGGGGTGCAGTGGGTCCCATCTTCCTCCTGATGGATGATAACGCACGACCCCACCGAGCTGCCATCGTGAAGGAGTACCTTGAAACAGAAGATATCAGGCGAATAGAGTGGTCTGCCTGTTCTCCAGACCTAAACCCCATCGAGCATGTCTGGGATGCTCTCGGTCGACGTATCTCTGCACATCTTCAAACCCATAGGACACTTCAGAAGCTCCGACAGGCACTGGTGCAAGAATGGGAGGTTATACCGCAGCAGCTGCTCAACCACCTGATCCAGAGTATGCCAACCCGCTGTGCGGCCTGTGTACGTGTGCATGGTGATCATATCCCATACTGATGGGGTACATGCCGAGGAAACAGTGGAGTTTTGTAGCACATGTGTTTCGGGACGGTTTTCTCAACTTATCACCAATACCGTGGACTTTCAGATCTGTGTCGTGTGTGTTCCCTATGTGTCTATGCTATTGGCGCCAATTTTGTGCAGTGCCACGTTGTGTGGCACCACATTCTGCAATTATCGTTAATTTATGAGCATGAGTGTATATAAACGATTTGGGAGACAATCTGAGCAGCCGTCTTCGGTTGTTTGCAGATGACGCTGTCGTTTAACGACTAATAAAATCATCAGAAGATCAAAACAAACTGCAAAACGATTTGGAAAAGATATCCGAATGGTGCGAAAAGCGGCAGTTTACCCAAATTAACGAAAAGTCTGAGGTCATCCACACGAGTGCTAAAAGGAACTCGTTGATCTTTTGCTACACGATAAATCAGTCTAATCTAAAAGCCATAAATTCAAATAAATACTTGCGTGTTAAAATTACAAACAACTTAAATTGGAAGGAACAAATAGAAAATGTTGTGGGGAAGGCTAACCAAAGACTGCTTTTTAATGACAAGACACTTAGAAAATGTAACAGGTCCACTAATGAGACTGCCTACACTTCTCTTGTCCGTCCTCTTTTAGAATACTGCTGCGCGGTGTGGGATCCTATCCAGATAGGACTGACGGAGAACATCGAAAAAGTTCAAAGAAAGGCAGCACGTTTTGTATTATCGCGAAATATGGGGGAGAGTGTCACAGAAATGATACAGGATTTGGGCTCGACATCATTAAAAGGAAGGAGCTTTTCGTTGCGACGGAATCTTCTCACGAAATTCCAATCACCAACCTTCTCCCCCTAATGTGAAAATATTTTGTTGACACCGACCTACATAGGCAGGAACGATCACCACGATAAAACAAGGGAAATCAGAGCTCGTACAGAAACATATAGGTGTTCATTCTTTCCGCGCGTTATACGAGATTGGAATAATAGAGAACTGTGAAGGTGGTTCGACGAACCCTCTGCCAGGCTCTTAAATGTGATTTGCAGAGTATCCATGTAGATGTAGATGAAAAGGACACATGTATACGCTGTAGGGATTAAGATGTTGTTGAAACTTGACTCGGAGTCTCCACTAATCAAGAGAATAAAAAGTGGCAACTTTTTTACTCGGGACCTTATCAAATTGTAGCCATGTCAAATCCCAGTGCATGTGCACTATGGTACTCCATCAGTCATAAGGTAAACAGAATGCCGCCGCACCAAGACTGGAAGCCGTATTACTCCAGAAACTGATTCAATCAGTGAGTTTTCTACTAGTCACACTTTCGTTTTCCACAAAGGTTCTTTTTTAGGATATGTACTAAATATATTAGTCTTAAGAGCACCTTGTAGAGCTACTGAAATTTTTATTATATATAAATAGACATTTGGTCATATGTAATTTTAAAATAGTAGCATCAGTGTTTTGTGACTGAAGGTCGTGAAAGATATTGATTTCTACATGAAAGTACACACAACATGCACCTTTCGCCAGATCATGGCTTACGTCAATTTTACTGTGTGTTTCTATTTACTACTGATATAAGTATATTCCATGGAAAGATAATTATCTGTTTCCTTTCAGCTAGATAATGCCATTAGTCAGTTCTTTCAGTTAGGAAAAATGTCCTGTAGAAAGGATTAGTAGATATGGATGTGAAAAAGTTCAAACAAAGCAATAGTCGAACTGTAAGCAGATCTCTGTTGTAGATAAATATACGTGTACTATAGTTTGCTTGCAACGAACAACGAAACAACAGTCGTGAATAGAAACTGACTGTGTGAACATTTGCATTCTAAAAACAATCGGATACATTGTTTTTGTAATAAAGTTTGTGGGCAATAACGTTCAAAGACACATCATCATGAGTCTGAACTTTTTACAGTGAATCAGTCTTCGTACGCAGTTCTTACTTTTGCTGGATTATAACCAAGTCCGTCTGCACAAACTGCAATCAACCGTCGTGACGACGTAGTGCATCACATTTTTACGAATGGGATGTTCCAGTTAATGAACGCCAAATGTGATAAAAACCAACATTCAGTTTCTTTGTGCTAATGAAAAAAATGTTGAGCTCTGAAGCTTTCGCTTGTTTGAGAAGCAGAAGCAACATGCCGATTTTTCTTGATAATATCTCAAGATTTAAAAGGAAAGAAGAATCCGGATCTCTAAAGACCACAGATTCGTCACATGAGAGTGAAATAAGGCATACAAGGTTATCTGTTTCTTACAGACGCAGTATTCTAAATTTTCTTTTTGCAGTCCCATCATCGAGCTGTCCCGGCAGAGAAGATTCCTGTTCCCTGTGTCAGCCCGAGGTAAGGTTTCCTCCATATCCGGTGCCATTCCTGTGTACATCCATCCATCTTCGATGCAGATGCAGCAAAGCCGTCCTACCAGCTTCACCATCACACTTCGGCCGTTCCGTCATCAGAGGTCTAATTACGTTTAACAACCAGCTCGACAAATAAGATACTGTATTTCGAATTTGCAACTGCAAAAGAAACTGCTACAAAGTTGATTAAGTTTCATTCTGTCAAGCTTTTTGGTTGAATCAAATGACATCATAATATCCGTATTTCTGTAAATGTTTATGTGCTGATTTTCATGAAAAGTCAATCATGTATTGCTAAAACACATTCACACAGATTGCAATTCTCATTGCTGAAAGCTTCGATGCGGTTTTTCTCGGTTTTCTTTATCCTTGTGTTGCTGTGAAGATGAAAGTTATAGTACGTTAGATTATTTTTCCTGTTGTAATAGCTATGTGGACACTAAAAGTATTGTATAATACAGAGGAGTAATCTTTTCTAGCTTTGAGAACTGCAGAGTAATGTAGATGACTGGATATTAAATAACATCAGAACATAAATAATAACACTAGAAAATATAAATGTGATTACTGTTCAAAGAATATTCATGATGTGATGTGTCAGTAATTCTAATGCTGACAATTTGAAGTGACTTACTTGAATAACCATGCCTTTTACCCATTAATGATCCACGGCGGTCAAAGATTAAAATCGTGAAGACTTATGAACACCCTACGACTGATATTATTATGAAAAGAAAAAAAAAACCGGCATTCCAATGTTAAATTGGAAAGTAAGCTCAGGACTGTTTGATGCAGTAGATCAGCATCAATTTGTACCTCATTATGCTGTACTCCTGGGGAGGTCCATGTAATATTACATTTTCTTTGTGCATTTGTATGTGGAACTGCGTGGCGAGCGACAAAACCAAAGACATTGCTAAGTGACAGGGCTAAGAGAAACGAATATGGATTGATTTTATCCTTGTGTTGGTGTGAAGATGAAAGTTGTAGTACGTTAGATTATTTTTTTCTGTTGTAATAAGTATGTGGACACTAAAAGTATTGTATAATACAGAGGAGTAACAAAATGGTGCTCACCAGTGGGGAATATTAGGTGAGACTCAACCTTTAACATTATTCTTGAAAGTTATTAATAGTAGTAAGAACCAGTTTCAGAATTTCTACGTCGATACGGCGTGGGAGAGACGCTGAGTAGATTGGCGGTGACCGTGCATCTTCGAGACGTCAACTTACTTCCGACTCAAGTCGATGACTACTAATGCACATACAAGATGACAATTATTGAACTATATGAAAAAAAACGTAAATTATCTACAAAGTACAGCGTGCACATACTTTAATCAACATGTTAACGTCACTACAGATATTCGGAATTATGTTATGATATGTTCGATATGCCTGCCGTCATTGGCGATGATGTGGCACAGATGAATAGCGAAATTCTGCATGGCCCGCTGAAATGTCGGAAGATCGATACTGTCGATGACCTCCTCTATGGATGTTCTTAGCTCGGCAATGGTTTAGTAGTAGTAGTAGTAGTAGTAGTAGTAGCTTTATTCATCCATAGATCTCTTTTTGAAAGGATATGGGACATGTCAAAGTATTTACAAGTTTAGGCCAATGTAAAATAAGCTAATTCGTATACACAAACATTTACAGACTTCTAGTTAGAGACAATCATTAGATTTACTCCTGGTATACACTACTTCTTTTTACAAATAACTTATTAAATAATATAATGCCACACCGTTCACTCATATCTCACTATCAGTCTCTGCACACACTATATACACATTGTTTCATAACACTTCACTCACAACACACACAAAACTCACACACACACACACACACACACACACACACACAAACACACTGATGATCTCTGGGCCATTTTCTGTACCACAATTTCCCATTTGCTATCCTGAGAAACTGAGTTAGCATTCCTCTATAATGAGTGAGATGTTGAGCTCAGAAAGAGGAAGAGGTGTTAGTATTGTGCTATGCACAGTTTGGGGGTAAGTATTTCTAGAAAGGAAAAAAAAGAAGGAAAAAAACATAATGTGAAGGTGTTATATGGAGTTTTGGATGTTTTATAATCATTGTTATTATTTATTTGTATAACATTTTTTTTATCAAACCCCTACTCTGTTTTATCTAAGTAGTCCTTCAATGTACAAAATGTATTGCATAACAGGTACTTTTTAGCTGCCTTTTTAAATAAGTGTATTTTTGCAATTTACTTAATCTCTTTTGGTAATGTATTCTATAGTTTTATTCCTTGGTAGAAAATGCTGTTTTGAGTTTTATGTTTATTTTTATTGGTAAATGTAAGTTGAGTTGTCATGGACAGAGCTGTTTGTGCAGAAATTACCAATGTTATTTTTCATGTGTACAATTGACTGGTAAATGTATTCACATGGAGCAGTTAAAATCGCCAGTGTTTTGAACAGATCTTTACAATGAGCTCGACTAGTAATTTTGGTTGCTATTCTTATGTCTCTTTTGTGGAGTTTGAAAACTGTATTCATATTTTGTGTGTTTATTCCCCAAAAAAGAATGTCATAGCTAAGAATTGAGTGTACATATGAATAATATGTAACTAAAAGACACTGCATGTTACACTCTGATGATAGTATTCTAAGGGCATAACAAGCTGATGACATTCTCTTTGCAAGTACCTTTGTGTGTTCACGCCACTTCAACTGAGAATCAATATTCATTCCTAGAAATTTTTCGTTTGTTACACAGTCTATAGAGGTGCCATCTACATTTAAATTAACATTGTAATTTTCTCTCTTCAAACTGAAAATCATGGCATTAGTTTTCTTTATGTTCAATGTCACTTTATTGCTTATTGATCAATCATAAACTTCATTGAGAGTTTCATTTGCTTTCTCTGCAGGGAGTTCTCTTGTTTTCTC